>NC_083363.1:30538752-31212085 GCF_030254825.1 Meriones unguiculatus | reverse complement strand
AAAAATCTAATCTGCACAGAAAAATCACCTCCTTCTCTGTTGTATTCTCTAGCTTTCTGGCTCCAGGGAGATGTAAAAGGCAGATTCAACAAATTCCTCAGCCTCAGAAACTTAGACATTCAATTTACATATAAATGGAGATCAGGAGCTTTGGGAGGGAAAAGATGTTGGGAAATTTTAGCTAGAGGATAAAACCTTAGGGAAAATCCAGAAGAGGAGAATCCCTCCATTTCTCTTTTTTGAGAACTGAGAGTCAGATCCTGAGACCCACCTTCATGTGAACCCTCAAGGCTCGTTGTGTCCACAGGGTTAGAAGCTCAATGGCCTCCCATACCTGTGGGACACTGTGGTAAGGATAGCTGTGACCAGGACAGAGGTTCAAAGCCTGTGTTCTTCCAGCTGATGTTCTGATGAGACCCTCCACCAGTGTGCTGGGATTGTCAGTGCCATCATTTACACTTGACAGAGGAGACTGAGACCCCAAAATCATACACTCAAGACTTCCGTGAGCAAATGCCCTCAGAAGGGCACGACCAGATATCACTGCCTCCTTGGGCTTGAGGCAGGAGGATGGGATCAGAATTGTAGAAAGGTTAACTCTGAGACACAGCAAAAGAGAAAAATGAGTATGTGGACGGCCCCACACTGCTCTGGTGTAACCCCCTCCAAAAAACAGAAAAACCAGACACCTCCAAAAGCCAAAGGTCTGTGAGAATGGTGTTCTTCCCTGTACCAAAAGAACGGGTTTCTGAGTCATGAGCTCCCTCTGGCCTACTTTCACCCTGTAGCGGGTACTTAGCTTTCCTTTTCATTCTTAGCAACACGCTTTCACTTTTACCTTTTTGTATTTTGCTCAAATCATGGTTTGAATGACAAAAAGCTGGACCTAAAATCACAGAACCCCTGAAACCTCTGCTAGCAACAGGCTGGCCTCATTTAGCTAGGGCTGAAGGACTTCCCCTGGCTGGGAGCACAAGTTACAGGCCTGTACCTGGGGAAGCCTCTCAAAAAGCTGCCAGCCTTCCCCTCACTGCAGACGCTGCCTGCTTCCCACTGGCAGTCAGCACAAATCCTCCTCTGGAAGCTGAGGATGGGTAAATTAAAGAAAAGGTGTGGTTTCATCTCACTGACTTCCAAACACCTTCCCATCAGCAGAGATGTCTTCTAATTAGACAAAAGCAAAGGAGAAAGCAGATTGCCTTCCCCCCACCTTCCAGGAACCATGTAAATAAGAGACTCATTGCTGACATACCTGCTAAGGAGTTGATTAATAGAGAACAGAGCCCAGAGGTATCCGGTTAGATGGGTATGCAGGGGCTTTGTTTTAGTTTTGTCTTTAAGGACATTAATACCTTCTCCATCAAGGTTATTCCTGTTTTAAAACTCTGGGTCTGATGGAGACTGAGTGGTGAGGCTTCCTCTAATCCATCCCTTGGGCCTCTGCCCATACCCCATCCACGCACCTCTCCAAACATCAGAACACATAAAAATGCTTCAGAAATGCATGCCAATCTAATGGTCGATTCTGTTTGAAATTGGCTCTCCCTGCTGTGGTCCAGTATCCATCAGGGGCACCAGACACTTGCAAAGACAGAATGTTTGAGCCAGAAAAGATCTTAGAATTTCCTCTCTGTAGCTGGGTGTGTTGATGTACACCTGTAATTCAAGTCCTCGGGAGGGAGAAGCAGGAAGATCAAATGTTCAAGGTCATCCTCTGCTGTGGAGGGAGTTTGCATTTGAGGTTAGCCTGAGCTACACAAGACCCTGTCAAACAGAAAGAAACACAAGAGGAGTGAGGAGAAAAGGGAGGTTGAAAAGATGGCCCAGCACTGAAGAACATCTGCTCTTGCAGGGGACCTGGCTTCCGTGCCTATTCCTGGTCCAAGGCCCTCATGGCCTCTGCAGGTACCTGTACATATGAAGTGCACATGCATAGGCTGAAACACACACACACACACACACACATGTACACACAGGCTAGTGTACACATGCATGCATGCACAAATAAATGAATAAATAAATCTAGGAAATAAGCACGAGAAATGTTTGTGCTACCTTGTGATTTTGCTGGGAAGGGAGAGAGGATCTGCTTCACGTGGGCAGTAGGTTAGAGGAAGAGCTAAGCCAGAGCCCATCAGGCAGCAACAAACAGTCAGTGTGCTGCTCCATGAACTCTTTGCTGCTGGATAGGACTCTTGAGTGAAGTCAGGAAGCCTCGCTAGTCCAGAGAAGCAGAACCTGCTGAACACAGCCCTTGGGGGGGGGGGGGGTGAGTGGGTACCACTCTGTATTGTCAGAGTATCTGGGACCTCTATCTGAGCTCAGCAAGCTGACCTCAGGGTTAGGGCAGCCTCCTCATATGCCCAAAGGAAGAGAGAGAGAGAAGCTGATCCAGGCTGAGGTCCCGCTGTCTGCTCAGAGGATTCCCTCCTTGAGTCTTCACAATAGATTCAAGGCCTTGAGTGTTCATGTGTGCATGTTTTGTATGTAAGTAAGTGAGGACTTAAAGGTTTGTTCGAAGTCACACAAAAGTCAGTAGCTGATTGGGGTTTCTAGAACAGGTCATTCAAAGCCTGGTGTACAGCCTGCCCTGTTTCTAGCTCAACAGACAGAGGAAAGGTAAAAATCTAGCATTTCTTTAGCCAGACCCAGGACCAGAAAATTAATTCATTGAATTAAAAAATGCTGCTTATATCTGACAAAGGACAGGATGTGCCACGCCACACATTCTGATAGAGAAAGAGATTGATGGGTGGTGAAAGGATCCACCCCAACTCCATAACACAGAGTACTTTAGTTAGTGCACTACAAGGGGGAAGAGGCTGGGTGATAACCAGAGTGTAGCCAGCAGCATAAGGTCACTAGATCTCAAGTGCCAGGGCAAGCCACTTTTGGTGTGGTTTCACTGAGTGTAATTCTCAGTGTGTAAACAAGAGTATTGCAGTCTGGTCATGTTCAGTCCAAGGAGGTAAGGGAGAAAAGTTGTGCAGGTCCTTTTCAGTTATGCCATCTCCATTATGCAAATGAGGTCTGTGCTATAAGGGCCGTTCTGATTGGTCAATGGGGTTCAAGACTGCAGCTCTGTGGGGTGTGGTCTGTATGGGTCTCACAGCGTGGCAGGAGGTGAGGCTTTTCTGTTTGGACAATGTCTGAGGCAGATGTGTAGAACTATTCTCCTTTTCAGACTCTTAATAACAAAACCCTCTATATATCATGATGGTCCATAAGATTGTCAGCTGGACATAATTTAGAAGTCCCTAGGAGTAATTCCTGGAATATCTCTAGGTATGCCTGTGGGCCATTATCTCAATATCCTTGAGGTAGGAGACTCTCCCGTTATGGCGCCATTTGCCTGTTGGAATCCTGGACCTTGCAGGTGGAGAAAGGGTGCTGAGCAGCCTGCGTTCACCTCTCTCCATTTGCTGGTTGTAGGTGCCATGTGAGCAGCTGCTTCAAGCTTCTGTTGCCTTGACATGGCTGCCATGATGAAATGTCCTCTGCGCTGGGAACTAAAACAGTTTCCTCTTCAGTTGTTTTTGTCAGGGTGTTTACATCAACAGGAAAAGGAGGAAGACATACATGAAGTAACCTACCCACAACTAGTGGTCACAAATCAACGACTAGAAGATGAACAAACAAGAGTTCATGAAGCTAATACAGATGGCCCATAAGCACATGAGAAAATGATCAATAAAATAAGCCCAGAGGAGATTACAATTAGACTGACAAAGCAATGCAATATTTAAAAGGGGACTGGGCTGCTCAGCAATTAGGAGCATGTATTGTTTCCACAGAGGCCCTAAGTTTGGTTTCCAGCACCTCTGTCAGTGACTTACACCAACCTGTAACTCCATATCCAGCAGGCCTAGCACCCTCTTCTGGCCTCTGTGGGCACTGCACTCCTACACACATACTCAAACACAGACACATTCCTACACATAAATTAAAGGAATAAAAATAAATCTTTAAAAATGAAAAAGGCCAACATCACCAAATGCAACATCATCAAATGAGGGTTGAGAGCAACTAGAATGCTCTTCCAGGAATGATGGGAATGAGAATGCTGTAGCCACCTTTAGAAAATAGCCTATGAGTTTTTATAGAGCCAAATACACATCAACTTATGACCCAATAATCCTCTGAGGTATTTACCAAAGAGAAACCAAAATGCAAAAACCTCAGAAGGATTTGTCCAAAACCACTCAGTGCTGTGCTTTTCTTAAGAACCTCACACTGGAAACAATCCAAGTTATTTATTAGCAGCAGAATGGAGAGCCAGATGTAATACCCTGACGATGGTGCTTCCCAGCAGTGCAGAGAAGCAGCTACTGAGGCAGGGTGGATGAGGTTCAAAGCCGTTCTGCAGAGCTGATGCTCAAAGGCAGATGGGCTAAGCGATCCCATCTGTGCCACTCTAGAACAGACACATGTGTGTGGTGCCAAACACCAGAACACTATTGCCTGTATTTTGGGTGGCATCACCTGAAAGGCAGCAGGAAGGAGTGATGGAGTGCTCTGGAAAGGGTACGTGTTATACCGGTGTAGAAATGCTGAGTGCTTAGGGCTGACGTCCACTGCCATCCAAACTGACTATAAATTTAGTATGTGAGGTTGGAACAGAATTGATCGATAAGGGATAGACTGGGGGAAAGGTTATGTAGTCAAATAGAGCAAGATGTTAATTATGGATCAGCATGGTGGGTGTCCACCGTACAGCTTTTATGCTCTTCATAAAAATTCGTAAGGTGATCTTGGGCAGAAGGTCATGACAAATACTTCAGTCCACGTGGCTTCGCACATGGTTTCCAAGGACTCCCATGGTCTTTCTTTGCTCACTTCGCACACTTACTCTCCCAGGACACACGCTGATCTCCATATTGACCACAATTGTCTTTCACATCCTCAGCCCACCTGGTACCATTTCTGATCACTTCATTGAGTGCCTAGGAAGATCCACCTGTTTTAAATGGAGATAAGGAGGTGTTTCTCTGGATGCCTTAGCTCTTTCCAACCGGCAGCCCCAGTAACCATCAAGTCCACAATGGCAGGACCCTTGTCCTTTTCCAGGCAACAAGGCATGGCCACACACAGACAGCACAGCCTACGAGCAGCACCTGTATCCTTGGGGCATCCTTGAGCTGACTGCCCGTTTCCAACCTGCTTTGTGGTTCCAGAACAGCAACGTCATCCCTTCTCCATTTTCCCAGCTTCTGAATGATCAGCGGAAACATAATCTTTATTTTCTTTTTCCTTTTCTTCTTTCTTTTTCTTCCTTTTATTTAGTTTGCCTTTCTCGAGAGTGCCAATTTAGAACAAATACTCAGAACCCGCATGTTGGATCCAAAATGAAAACAGCTTTAATGAATATGAACAGAAAGCACAATGTATATTCCTTCTCCCAAGATTATCCACTTTGCCGAATAAAAGCCTTTCAATGAGAAAATTGATGCTGTTCTTTAGCCCCTGGACTGCTCCTAGTTGGGCATTTTGAAAAGCAGTAAGGAAGGTAAGAGGCAGCTCTCTAATCTTTACTCCTTGTGACTCAGAGGCATTGGAATCAGAAGGCTCATTTGCAGCTGACAATCTCGCTGCCGTTCTAAGTCATCTCCTCTTTGTAGATGGTGAAAATGTGGCTCAGAGATGTAAAGAGACCCACCTAAAGTCACACAGCGACTTCAGGGCAGAGCACACGTTAGTGGATTCATCCACTCACTGAGATTTTTCTGGCCATCCAGATTCATTCCCGGTACCCACAAGGCAGCACACACTGTCTGCAACCCCAGCTCCAAGGGATTCAACACCTTCTCCAGGCCTCTTTCTGGCATTGTACACACATGGTACCACAATATTTGCAGAAGGACATTCATACACAAGCACACAAAATAAAAGTCGTTAAAAACATATTATTCGGTACTTTTACACTTTTTTCTGTTACTAGATTGCTCAGTTCTACAGTGTTAGCTTCGCAGATGGCAACATGTCACAGTGTCGAAAGGTTGACTATACCGGAGCCAACCTCTGGAGTTTAGCCTACATGAGAAGAGAAAAGAACCCCCTCTTACGTCACCACTCCCTTATGAGCCTGTGTTACAGCAGTTTGACCTGTATCTTTGCCCAGACAGCCATGAAGCTCAGTTCAGATTGGCTATAAAGAGGCTATTCTGTGTACATGCATGTGCCTGTGTAGAACATATGTGTGCATGTGAGTGAACATGTATGAGTTTACATCTGGAGGCCACATGTTGCCGTCAAGTGTCTTCCACTTTTGCTTTCCGCATGATCTTTTGAGACCCAGTCTCTCACTGAATGCAGAACTGTCCAGCTTGACTGGGCAGCTCTGAGAATCTGGTTGCTTTATCCTGCCAACCTCCCCTCCCCCAAGCTAGGGTTACAGACATGCACCACCATGCCCTGCCTGTATGTGGGTGATAGGGATTGAAATTCCATTCCCCTTGCTGGCAGGACAGGTACTTACCAACTGAGCCATCTCCTCACTGCTAAGGAGTCGTATGTGATCGGTAGGTTCAGCCCCCTCGTCCTGACCCCCTCAGTGCCTGTCAGGCTTTAAGGCCATTACTCCAGTTCTCAAAGGCTGACATCCCCCTCACCAGTTCCCTGGAGGATGGCACAGCTTTGCGGGGTGAAATGAAGACCTCATGAGTCCTGATTCTGGACAGCAGGAGGCCTCCCTCGTGATGGACAGCAGCCTTTGCAGGACACAGACATCACAGGGAAGGGGCTAGGGAGCTGCAGGGAGGCAGGGAGGCAGGGAGGCAGCAAGGCAGCGGGATCTATATGGGTATGTTAGGAATGGACAGCTCCCACAGAGCACCCATAAATAAAAATGAGATTATTTTGCAGCAAGAGATGGATAGTGAAAAGCTGAAGAAATATAAAGAAAGGCCCTTACGAAGGAGGCTGAATAGATGTGGGGTATTTCAAAGTCTCCTCGGAAGAGCTGGGTCTTTGCCCAAACAGATGCTAGGCCTGGGGTGGGGCCAAGGCCGCAGATCCACCTCCAGCTGGATTCTTCGCAAAGCCCTGTAGTCTCTCGGTGTGGGACTGCTGGACATTCTATATGACCCAGAACTGCAGAGAGCAAGAAGGATGCCTTCCCCATCTCTCTCTTCCCAAACTTTGAACAGAGACAAGACAGTTTCCAAAACAAACAAACAAACAAACAACAACAACAAAAAAAAAAAACACCTCAGTGAAGGCACTCAGACTTGAGTGAGAAGCGGCCTTTCCAGAGGCTCACCTGCCTCTTCTTTCTCTCAGGAGGGCGCTATAGTAAAACAGTGACACCCAAGCAGCAGCTTTGAGGGGTGTGTCAGCTTCCCACACCAATGCCTTGATGGTGCAACATGCCTTCAATAAACATCTGCTACGTTAATCAGCCAATCAACTCCATTTCCCATTGAAGAAAATGGGACCAGTAAACATGCTTGCCTGTAAGAAAGGCATAGATTCTGATTAAAAAAAAAAAAAAAAAAAAAAAAAAAAAAAAACCTGTCTATAAAGCAATAGTTGAGGCACTCAGGGGATGAGGACTCTCTCCCTTCAAGATGGGACTCTCTCAAACAGAGGCTCTCTGAGGAGAAGACGCTTCCCCTCGGATTTGGAGGGGGGGTGTCCCTGAGTATAAGGCCATGTTCCCCTCAGACTGGAGCTCCCTGAGGATCAGATCATGTTTTCCCTCAGGCCGGGGCTTCTTGAGGACAGGCTGCTCTGGGCACCCCAGATGAAGCCCACGCCGTGGCACGAACATGCTCCCCTTCTCCCGGCAGCCACATCTCAACTGTCCTCCTCCCGACAGCTCCTTCTGCTGATGAGCTCGGAAAAGCTCAGCCCATGGCACGTCCATAAGCATTTTTCATGTTTTGGTCCTGAATGTGTTGAGAGCTCATGAATACAAGGAAGAAAAAAAATAGGAAAAAAAAAAAAGAGAGAGAGAGAAAAGAATACAGAGAAATAAAGGCCACATTGTAGCTAAGTTCATTCCAGCAGGGGCTCTCAGCCTGGAGGGAAAATTCTAATGCTTGCACAAAAATTCATGAATAATAATTTCTGAGAGGCTCAACATTTTAAACACTAGGTGTTTTTTTTTTCCTCTCCCCTAAGAAGCACACCGCTACTGTTTATGGCGGTATAGGAGCTGACAGAGGGTGGTTACATTTGGTTCCGTGGTTGAGAGAGGAGCAGAGAATCAAACCGGATGATGAACAGGGGTGATGAGCTCCAGGAGAGTTCAGAGGGGACGCAGGGACCCTTAAGGCCTGAGCTCGAGGGCCGAAACACATCATCAACACCGGAGGAGAGGCATGGTGCAGACCAAGGGTCTTCTTCCTGAAGGCACACAGCTTATGGCTACAGCGCTCACTAGCTATGATAGGATACTGGTAGGGGGTGCCTCAAGGTTCATGTCAAATGTGGGAGTGAGAATTCAAATGCAAAGAAATGAGAGCTTTGGCATATTTGATGAGATGAGTGAAAACTATCCCCTTTCTAAGTGGCTGTGTGTGTGTGTGTGTGTGTGTGTGTGTGTGTGTAATCCATAGATTATCTCCATGTATTTTCCTCAATCTCTATCCACCTTGTTTTATGACACAGAGTGTCTCACTGAACAGATTCAGCTAGGATGGTTGGACAATGATGTACAGAGAGCTGCCTGACTGTGATGACAGGTGCCCTATCATCTTACCCAGGTTTTTAGATGGGTGTTAAATATCCAAAATCAGGCCGCCATGCTTGCATGGCAAACGCTCACCAAATCAACCATCTCCGCAGCCTCCTGAGTTAGCCCTTAGTGGGCTAACTTGAGTTCACTTGAGTTCTCCTCCCTGTAGCGTCAAGGACTGGTGGGAAAGCTGGATAATTCACGGGGTGTTTGTAATGATCTCAGCTGTCCTCCCTTTGAGTTCTTTTCAGTATATAGTTAAGCCCAAGAAAATGGAAGGAGAGCTGTCATTATTCCCATTTTACTTCTATTTCACGTTAAGGAGACGGGGATCCAGGGAAGCAAATGTCATGGCAGCAACATTATGTTGTTCTACAAGGTGAAGTAGAGAAAATGATCTCAGGTTTCTGGATTCCAAGACAGCCCTATGACACCCCATTGGTACCTCCAAGGTGAGAAACAGTTACTCAAGCTGTTTTCAGTCCACATTCCCCACCACCGCCTCCAAACTACCTTACTCACAGTCTCATGGATCCTCGTCTATTTTGGTATCACTCTGGTCTATGTGCTAGCCTGAGCGTGGCCTCTTAGCATCTGGCCTTCTCCATGAGATGTGATACATTGTTTCCCACCCAGGGGAACGCACATAGCTACTCAAGCAGTGTTCGGTGCCCTCTCCCTCAAATGTACCCTACCCACAAGTCCATGGATCCTTGGCCATATCAGAGTCACTGTGGTCCGCAGGCTGGCCTTGGCGTGGCTGCTGCTTTAAGAGTGAACATCTGGCCTCCTCCGCAAGATGCTAACACACCGTTTCTCACATATGCCTCACGGGATGTCCACACAAAGCAACGTGCTCCCGTGGATCTAAACAGAGGCCTGGCGACAGCGGCTGGGAGGTATGGGCTCTTGCTCTGTGACAGGCCCTGGACTTGTCAACTATCAGAGCTCATTTTATCCTCCCAGCAACCCCATTAGAAGGGTCGTCATTAGCTTCACTCTCACGGTACATAGCAGCAAACTCAGGCACATGGAGGTTAAGTAACTTTTCCTTAGTTACACAGAGTCTGACAGGGTGGAAGCATGGGCCACTGCCCTCTGAGCCCTCACTCCTAAACCCTACATTACACAGCCAGCCTTTTGTGTCTAAGGATTTAGCCCACTGTGAATCAAAAATACTGGGGGAAAAAGTCATGTCTACGCTGAATACATACAGGCTTTTTCTTCATTATTCCCTAACCAGTCCAGGATGGCAGCGATTTGCAAAGCACTTACCTAGCATTAGGCATTGTAGATAAGAGATAATGTTGCGATGACTTACAGTATGTAGAAGTAGGAGCATGAGCTACATGCAAATGCTGTCGTCGTGTAGATGAGGCTTAAGCACGAGAGGATTTTTATTATCAGTGGTTCCTAGAATCAGCCCCCTGGGGGTACAGAATAGGAGCCACGTCTGCATGTTTACATCTGGATATCTACCCACTCCTCCTTTCATCCTCTGTGTGTGTGGAAGGGGGCAGTACATGCGTATGTACACACACATGTGAAGACCAGAGATGAACATACAGTGTCTTCCTTAATTGCTTTTGGCATTATTTTCTGAGACAGGGTCTCTCACCTTAGACTTCCACATCACTGTCCGTCATCAAAAGAAGCAAGGGCAGGAACTCAGGCAGGGCAGGAACCTGGAGGCAGGAGCTGAGGCAGAGGTCAGGAGGCGTGCTGCTTACTGGCTTGCTCCCCCTTGCTCAGCCCGCCATCTTATAGGACCCAGGCTACCCGCCCCGGGGTGGCAGCACCCACAACGGGCTAGGTGTTTCAATCACTAATCAAGAAAATGCTGTACAGCCAGATCTCATGGAGGCATTTTCTCAGTCAAGGGCCCCTCCTTTCAGGTAACTCTAGTTTGTGTGTCAAGTTGATACAAGACTAGACAGCATAACAGGAAAACTCCAAGGCTGCACCCATATCTGCCTCCCAGGTGCTGGGATTACAGATGCCTGCCACCACACCTACACCACAGCCGGCTTTTTATATAGGTGCTGGAACTGACTGTGGGTGGTCATGTCTGCGTAACAACACTCTACAGACTGAGCAATCCCTTCCAGTCAATCATTCTTCATTTTTATATTCCATAACTTTTTTTAAAATGCCACTGTTTCAGTTTCCTTTCCTATTGCCGTGTTCAAACACCCTGACAAGCACTTACGCGAGAAAGGGTTTATTTGGCTCACAGTTCCAGGTTACAGTCTACTGTGGCGAAGTCAAGGCAGGAGGGGCTTGAAGCAGCTGACCAGAGCAGAGAATAATGGATAAATAAATGCCTGCTTTACTTGCACTCAGTTCGTTCTTACCTTCCTAAGGAACGGTGCCCCCCAACATGGGTGAGTCTTTCCACATCAATGAACATCATCAAGGCAGTCCCCCATCGGCATGCCAACAAGCCATCCTAACCTAGACAGTTCCTTACTGAGACTCCCTTCTCAGGTGACCCTAGACTGCGTCAAGTTGACAATTAAAACCAACCCTCGCACCAACTATTTCTAGGGCACTGTGTTTGGGCTCCACAGAAGCCCCCATTGTCATCTCTGGACTGTAGAATGGATGCCACATTAAGAGAGATGGCATTGCTTTCCTGCAATCACATGACTGGAGAATGAGAGGATCAAAATTCCTACCAAAATGTGGTGTTCTTCCATCTTCCTGTGCTCCTACTTTTATTTAGCAAGCTCAGTTCAGCTTTGAGCACAAAGGAAAACAGTAACAAGAGCACAAGACCCCAGGAGCTGCTCACAGGAGAAGTGGTGGTACGAAAGACATCGGCTCACCAGCGATGAGTTTCTGCCACTGTCACTGTCACCATATGGCCCCTCTAGGCTGATCCCCAGCCACGGCCATCTTCCAAGCACATGTGGGAATTCAATCACGCCACAGAGATGCTCTCAGCACACTCTCAGATGCTCTCAGTCCACTTCCCTGTGCCTTCTATCAGCCTGGCAACACTTTCTCATGGTCTATGGATAACGGGGACTAAGCGTGAGCCCCACTGAGTGCTGTAATCTGACCCCCTGAGTCCAGCCTTTGAATGAAGCCACACAGCTTCTTGCGGGTAAGGTGCTGGTCTTTCTAGTCTGCAACGATTTGAATCTGAAAAGTCCTAAAAGGCTCACGTGTTAAAGGCTTGTTTGCCAGCTGATGGAACCTTGGAAAGCAACTGGGTCATAAATGCTGTTACTTCATTGATGGGTTAACCCATGCTTAGTCCTCCAGCATGAACTTCATCTTCTGTCTGTGTTGTGATAGAAATGAGTGTCCAGTGACTACGAGCCCTAAATTCTGGATGTCTCCACAAGTCCCAGATAAGCCAGAGGCAATTTACTGACATACCTAGATGGTAAAGCCCCTGTGTGGGTCATGATAGGCCTGGATGAGGTATGTGGTCATTATGGAATGACTACATAGGAGCTTTGGTCTCGTGTGATGATTTTTGTCAGTCTAACCAGAGACTAGCATAGCCCTTTTAACAGTATGGGCTGTCTGCAACCTTTTCTTGCCTTCCCAGAGCCTCATCCTTGCAGAGACAAGCGTCTGTTGCCAGCTTGAGGGAAGCTGAGGCACCCACATATGCTCAGTCCTTCAGACCTTTAAAGGTTTACAAGCTTGCAAAGGGGCAGGTTGAATGGCAACACAGAAGTTCTAAGGACCAATGCTATTACCCTTTCCTCTGAGTACTCTCTTCCTCCTTCCTCTCCCCACACCCAGCTTGTTGCTTTAGAGAACTGGACACCTTCCTTTTTATCTCTACCTTGAGTATTCCAAGCTCTAATTAAGTTCATTTCAGCCTCTGATTCAAGAGGCCTTATCAAGAATATTTAACCTATCCAAACAGTATGTGGAGATGGCCAGTACGGGGTCTGCATGCTAATTGGACTTCATTCGAGGTCTCAGACAGAGAAAGTGGAAGGTCACTGTGATGCTCCCCGAAGGAAGGAACAAGGATATGAGAGAAACTATTTGGGCCTTTCATGACCCAAAATTCCAGGTCACCTGGCAAATGGCTCAGCAAGTGATGTATAAAGAAGCTAGAAGTGCCTCAAAGGCTAAGTGTGACCCCAGATATGTGACATTACCAAGTGCAGCTTCACAGTCTGTTCTCTGGACTCTTGGGACCTGCCTGGTGTGCAGGAGAAAAAACTCAGCCAAGAGGGACCAAAGCAGACAACCCTTCCTAAGAAATGAGCAAGAAGGAATGCCAAGACCCAGCTTCTAGGCCCTCATCTGACAAGCAAACTGTTGTTCTTTTGTTTGTCTGCTGCTGGTTTACCTTCTTGATTGGGTAGGAAGGTGCCGCCAAAACTCATAGACAAACAGGCAAGCCAGAGCATGGTAGGATCTCAGAGGAGAGATCAGGTCCACGTGGCAGAGTGAGAGACCCTTTCTAAAGGTTTCAGAGGAATGGGGTCAGTCCCCCACCTTGTGGTGGATGAATAGCTCATAATATTGCATAGTCAGGCTGTCTCTGAATCAGCTCTGAGGGGGAGGAGAATGTAGAAAAAGAAGTCACTAGTTTAGTTCTGGAAACCAAATGACTTAGCTTCAATTATCACAGTACAACCCAAATCGCAGAGCTTTTCAGAGTGGCGTGGCCCTGGCTAACAAAGTGGTCTCTCACACTGATGGGGATCCTCTCTATTCCACAGCCCTCTCCAGCTTCCCTAGACGATTTCCTCCTTGACCCTTCATACCCAAGAGTAGGAATGGCTCTGAATATAGCATCATCTTCTGCAATTTCTCTGCTTTTCCCCTTCAATGGGCTCTTTATAAAACTACCAATTTCCCACTTTGTATGTGGAGTGTGTCTTCTGCCTGGACCTGTGATTTGAGCAGTTTGTGCTTCAGCCTGTGGGCTGACAGTGCCCACTGTGCGCAGGCACATTTTTAGCCTGGCTCCACCTCAAGTGTTTGTCCCCTTCCAGCTCTCCCAGGCATTATGTTCCTCAATCCAGATGCTATTCTTTGAGCTCTGTTCCCGGCGGCGCGTCTTTGTGTACCTGTCCCTCTCATTACAGGCACGAACACAGTTGGCCCACGTTAATGAACAAACACAACACTAGAGCTTAAGTCCTGACAACACAGCTTTTATCCTGAATTTCCTAGGTGCCTGGCTGTTTTGAGCAGAACCAAGTTGATCAAGGAATTAAGGAAGGATTAAGCAAGCTGGAAGGCGACGGCTAATCCGGCAATCAGACGGACCTGTGCGAAGCCATCCCACCTCCTTTCTTAAACTGTGACCATAAAATAATGGCGTGACTGGCTCTTTTGTTAATTAGAAGATCAGCAAAAAGCAGGTCAGTTGGATTTCCACGTCTGGGTGGAGGGAAGGCAGAAGAAGGGTCAGGACAATCCACAGAGACAAATCCATTCTCAAGGGAACCAAATACCTCAGAGGTTGCCAGGATGACCTTTCAACATCAAAACATATCATCATTACATATGTATGTACATATATATGTGCATATATGTATATTGTAGATGTGATTATACTTACATTTTTATTTATTTGTGTATGGAAAGGGTAAGTGTTTTCATAACATGCTACACATGTAGAGGTCAGAGGATAGCTACAGGAGTCATTTCTCTCCTTCTAATGTGTGGGTCCCTGAGATAGAATTCAGGTCATGGGGCTTAGCAACAAGTTACCTGCTGAGCCATTTCATAGGCCCTCAGCATCTAAATCTAGCCTAAACTCCAAGCCTTTCTGGCAGACCGAATTTCAAGCTGTTTCCACAGCTGTTCCCTTTGGTAATTGGGAAGTCAGTGTCAAAGGCCAAAGTTATTTTCTTCTCCCAAACTCAATCTCCAGTAATATGCCCTGTAGGAGGCAAGAAAATAATGGTGGTGGGGAGTGCCAGGTAGAAGGATCAACTAACTGTTCAGAGCATTTGTTGGTCCTTGCAGTGGAGTGGACCTGGGTTTGCTTCTTAGCACCCACATGGCAGCTTATAACTATCCTCTACTCCAGTTTCAGAGGATCCAGGACCCTCTTCTGGCCTTTGAGGGCACTAGGCATGTGCACAGTGCACTTACATGTGTGTAAGTAAAGCACCCATGCAAAAGGAAGAAAGAAAGAAAGAAAGAAAGAAAGAAAGAAAGAAAGAAAGAAAGAAAGAAAGAAAGAAAGAAAGAAAGAAGGAAAGGAAGGAAGAAAGAAAGAAGGAAGGAAGGAAGGAAGGAAGGAAGGAGGAAGGAAGGAAGGAAGGAAGGAAGGAAGGAAGGAAGGAAGGAAGGAGGAAGGAAGGAGGAAGGAAGAAAGGAGGAAGGAAGGAAGGAAGGAGGAAGGAAGGAAGGAAGGAAGGAAGGAAGGAAGGAAGGAAGGAAGGAGGAAGGAAGGAGGAAGGAAGGAAGGAAGGAAGGAAGGAAGGAAGGAAGGAAGGAAGGAGGAAGGAAGGAAGGAAGGAAGGAGGAAGGAAGGAAGGAAGGAACTGGAAGGAGTGGAGGACAGAGAGAAAGAGAGCTGAGGATCTGAATCAACCCAGACCCTGTGATGTGACTCTGTTTTCCACTGAATGCCTGAAGCAGCTCAAGCCGCCCTTTACTCTTGCATGTGTATTTATGTGTTCGTGTGCACATGCACACGTATCTGTGTGGAGACTGGAGGTTCATTCTGGGTGTCTCCCTGTCATGCTCCATGAACAGGACCCTGCCCCGTTCCGACAGTAGTCTTCCTAAAGAGCCAGATCTCACTACCCGAACATCAATCTAAGCCCCAGGTGCTGTCTTCTTGGGACATAGAGTTAAGAGTAGTCCCCATTTTATCATCTTAAGCAGAGCCTGACTCCTCCATACTCTTTGTCACAATATGCCATATATGCTGGGTTGGATTAAATCCTGTGACATGGAACATACCACCAGCCCCTCAAAGCATAGGCATGTCTACTGATATTCTCATTGCCTACATCTTAGCTATGCATCTATTTCTAAGAGATGCATTCTCACAGCGGACTTCCCGGTACTCTGGCTCTTACAGCATTTCAGTCCCCTCTCTCTCCTGTGCTGTCCCCTGAGCCACAGCTGTACCCATTGGGGTTGGGCTCTCCACAGCCCATTGATCTTTGCACTGTGACCAGTTGCGGTTCTCTGTAATGCTCACCATTTACTGTAGGGTGCAATTTCCTTGCTGGGTCATAACTTCACTTCCTTGTGATGTAAAGATTTAGAATGTAGGTAAAGGATTGTGCTGGTGTAGGAACTAATGACTGTGGGTGCTGGGGATCTGAACTCAGACCCGCAAGCTTGTGCAGTGAGCACATTACCGCCTCAGCTTCTCTCCAGCCCTAACCCTCTTTGTTTTGACTCTCCCCTTTTTCATGTGAGAACTGGATCATATGGTTGTAAAGATAAAGAAAATGGCCTATCAGACTACGGCCTGTCCCATTCTGGGACATAGTGACTTGCTTGATTTTGCTGACCCCTTCCCTTTTCTTCCTAGTCTCCCATGGCTGGGTTAGAGTCATAGATTTGAGTTTCTGGGACATCTGTGAGATTTCCAAATTCTTGTGTCCTGGAACAAAAGATGGGATCAGGAACACGTGGACGTCAATGGAAATAGAGACTGTTTATTGTGGAATAGAAAGGCACTCAAGAATGGAAGTGGGCAAGAGAGCTAGGAAAAGGCCAGTGCTCAAAAGCCTCGGGCCTTGATCCCATTTACAGGCCATTTGCATAGTGTGTGCTTTCTTTTATTCACAGAGCCCAGGGCTTTTCTCACACATGCTCTGTGGTTATGTAGAGTTTGGGGTCAGAAAGTTTCTAAGTCTTCCTCTGATGGCTGGCTTCTTTCCTGTGTTATCCCGACACTTCTTTCTCGTAGCCTTTCTCCATGGCCACGAAGGTAAAACCATTATTGAGACTAGATTTTTCCCACCCAGGTAATTGTATTAGTGTCTGCATGTCCCCTTTTGATCCTGCTTAGCCCCACTGCTTCAGCTGTTTCCTGGTTACACAATCCCCCTGTCCTTCTGTGCTCTCTCTTTAGGGAAGCACTCCCTAGATCCATTCATCCTGGAGCAGGCCTGAGACCCAGGCAGAGTCTCCTCTCTTCTCTTCCCCCCCCCCCAGGTGACCCCACAGCAGCTGTGGGAAGAGATCTAGAAACATGAAGCCTGAGTAAAAAAGAAAAGAAATCCAAATTCAAGTCATCAGCATGGTACCCAGAACCTTCTCTGTTTCTGCGAGTTCCCTGCCCAAGTTCAAGCCAAAGCCTCTTGCTCAGCATCATAGTTAACTTTTAAATTTTTAATTAATTAATTCACTTTATATCTCAGTTGTAGCTCCCTTCCTCCTCTCTTCCCAGTCCTACCCTCCCTCCCTCTTCCCCCTTCCCTCTCTCCTAGTCCTCAGGTAAAGGGAGGCCCCCTTACCCACCCACCCTAGCTCATTAAGTCAAATCAGCCCCTCCTGGGGATGGGGGGCTGAAAGCAGAAACAGATCAGACAGCAGGCAACAGAGTCCGCGTCACAAACTGCTCCCCCTCTCCTTGGTAGGGTATAGTTAACTTTAGTAGTCAATCTATGTAACCTAGCACCTGAGAAGAGAGTTTTAGCCAGACCAAGTTGGCCAGTGGGCTTTTCTGTGAGGAATCATCTTAACTAACTGGGGTGGGAGACCCAGCACAGCACGGGCGGCATCATTCTCTCTTTTAGGCTCTGACCAGTATAAACCAGTATAAACCAGTATAAACCAGTATTCCTAACGAGGTAAGTTCGAAGGCAAGGATCTGTGTGTTTCTTTTCTTTCTGTTCTTGACCGTGAACCTGAGACTTTAAGTTCCTGCCTTGACTTCTCCACAATAATGGATTCTAACCAGAAATTCTGAGCCAAGTGACCCCTTTCTTCTGTAACTTGTTTTTCTCTCAGGGAGTTAATCACAACAACAGAAATGGTATGATAGCACTTGGTTGTCCTAGTTAGCTTCTCCTCTGCTTTTAAATAACACTGACCAAAAGCAATTTGGCTGGGGATGTCGGAAAGGTATTTCAAAGGACACCAGGGCAGGAACTTAAGGCAGGAACACAGAGGCTAAAACTAAAGGAAAGGCCTGGAAGTAACATGGCTGGCTTATTGGCTTGCTTGCCATGGCTTGCTCATGGCGTTCTTCTATACCCCAGAACCATGTGTCCAAGGATAACAACACCCACAATGAGCTGGGCCCTCCCACATTAAAATGAAGAAAATGCCCCCACAGACTTGCTCACAAGCCAATCTGATAGACACATTTCCTTAATTGAGGCTTCCCTCTTTCCTGGTGACCCTAGCTTGTGTCAAGCTGACAAAAGGTAAGCACATCCTCCTTGCCAGAACTCTCTTGGAGTCACTTCCACCCTGCATGTTTCCAACAAGGTGGATTCTCGCATCTCAGACCCCATGATGTGTACCTCTTTGCATAAAGGGCCCAAGCCTTGCTTCTAGAGAGGCAGCAGGGTGCGGGCTTCTGGTCCACTTGACTTTCCAGGCTCCTCCTGCCAGCACTTCTGGCTGTTCCTGGCCTTTGTCCTCATACCTGCAATGCCGATTCTGATGGCTCCTGCCCCTCCGCCTTCCCTAGAACCTTGCAGCTCATTTGAGGACCCAAGTGAAACCTTCCCCCACCCAACTGCACTCCATGAAGGGACTTTTCAACTGTTTGTAATCGGGCATTGTTTGGCATCATTGTTGTATTGACCTGGCTCCCTGACCAGAAGCTTCAAGAGGACCAGAACCATAACCACATCTCACCCGCCTTGCTACATCACCTCTGCGTGGAACACTGCTCAGTAGTGCTTGTTGACTAAATGAGCGATTGGGTCTTCTTCATTCTCTCTCTGGACACTTCCCTTTTCTCGAGTCACTGACCCCACCAAATCTGTCTCTCTGCCTTCCTAAAATCACCTGCTCAGCAACCTCCCGTGGCTCACTGCTGTTACTGCAGGTTCCCCCACAATAGTCTCTGGCCATTCCTGCTGCCCGCCATGCCAATGGAAGAGCCCCATGCGTCCTTCAGGTCCACTGCACTTATGTCTCCTGCTGGGGGGCTCTTCCAGCCTCCACAGGCCGCTCACCCCGTGCCTGCTTCAAATCTCTGCACAGAACTACTGTCTCTGCCCAGCTTCCCTCATTATACTCCCGAGGCAGGAAGTCCCCTGTTTCAGGTCTTCTCCTAGTAATCCACTGACTATATTTAAGCTCAGACCTTGTCTCCAGACACTTCGTGATCATAATGGCTCCTCACGGGTCACCAAGCTCTTTCATACGCATTATATGATTTGATCCTAATTTTTTTTTTCAGAGAAGCTTGGGCAAATGCTTTAGCAACTACTCCCACTGCAAAGCCAGCTTCGGAAGGGGCTTGGGGAGGGTAGGTGAGTCTAAGGACACTGGCAAAAAGGGTGTCTCCCAGTTTCTCGATGATCTGGTCCCACAGAACCTCGGCTTTCTTTCTCTTGATTTCCACTTTCTCCCCCTGCTTCTGGGCTCCTTTCTGAAGATCGTCTTCCTTCGTATTGACATACCCACGCCTCCCTGGTGCCACATCCGGCCCAGTGCTGACTGCACACTACACTCCAGGTCCACACTAGCTTAATTCTTAAAGTGACCTCTATGTTCCAGTTCGCCAGAGAAAGTCTGATTGGTTGCTAGGCAGCCAGGCCAGGGTCTGGTCTGAGTCACGTGCCTACCCCTGGTATAGTCAGCTGCAAAAATAAAAGTCACACCGTCCACGTGCTGTTCAGAGTGGAGGGCAGTCAATTGGACATACAAGGGGGAATCAGTGTGTTGTCATGGATACGGAGGTCAGCACTTGAGTGATGTCTGTTTATAAATGTCGGGTATGGTGATTATTAGCCACCGCCTGGAAACCACTTCCGGTTCCTGGGGTTTCCGTTTCCTCGCCAGACAGGGACGATAACAGGTGTGCCATCTGTACAGGCTTGTGGCCATGCACTGATGGTCCCTGTGAAGCATGGGGCACAAGGCTGTGGTAAGGGCTCCATCATACTGGCCACTTCCGTTTGCCGTAAGCTGTGTCGTGTGAGTCTCCATGGTGAGTGGGAGACAGGAATTCATGTTTGAAAACCGTGCCCCCAGGGGATTCGATGCACCTGACCCAGTCCAAGTCCCTCATATACAGGTAGGAAACTGAGGCGGAGATAAGCTCGCACCCTGAGCTGACTGACTCCCCGTGGCAGGAGCTGCTATGGTGACTCCCAGGGGTGGCTGTGTATCTCCCCTCTCAGAGCTGCTGTGCTCCCTGTGTGCCTCTGGTGTCAGTATATCAGTGTGTGCACCAACCTGGACCTTTTCTCCGCTGTGTGACATCTGGGGAGTTGAATCTTGTATCTCAGCTTCTTGTGTAAAACAAGTCTCTCCAACTAGCCGGAGAGACCGAGGGGATGTTGATATATGAAGTTTTTATTAGAACAGTGCTCACCACAAAGCTGTGCCTATCAGCTTTTATTTTTATTAGTAAATATATACTTTCCAGTCTCCCTTTGGCCATTAGCTGCTAGAAAGAGAGATGGGAAAAAAAAAAAAAAAAAAAAAAAAAACATACTCTTGACACAACATAAAATCACCAATATGAAAGAAATAGTAAACAGGGAAGAAGAGTTTGTGATGCAGCCTCCATGTGAAGATTCTAGTGAGACCGTGACTAACCACATATACTCAGATGGGTGCCTTCACCCGAAATAGCCCAAAGCCTCACACCTCTGAATATAGAGACAGTCACGAATACTCAGTCATTTCACAAGGAACCCTCCCCAGACTTGGCCATGCCTCCTCTCAGACAGGGGCTCCCTAAGGACAAACAGTATCTTCCCTCAGACCTTAGGGACTCCCTGAGGACAGGCTGTGTCTTCCTTAGGGACTCCCTGAGGACTCGCCAGATCTCCCTCAGACTGTGGCTTGCTGAGGGAAAATATGTCTTCTTGGCTCTGAAGACTCTGGTGACCGCTCACTTTTCCATGTCAAATGTAGTGGCCCCTAGAAACACACTTTCCCCTTCATTCCTGGTGCCAATGGCCAGGGCAAGGCCCTATCTGGTAAACTGGCCTCTTGCCAGTCTCAGACAATGAAAGTGACAAAGCTTGTACATGCCTCTTCCTGCCGCTCTGATTGCTCCGTGCGCATCTTATGCATTTTAATCAGCATTTTAGATTTTACAAGTGCATCTCAAGGCACTCTGGCAAAAACCCCATCTTTGGAAATTGCAATAAATAAATAAATTCTTCCCAGGAAGATGGCAACCAACAACTCTCAGATAATTGGTGTAAACTCGCCATCCTGCTCCACCCTTCCGTCAAGTGAAAGGGCACGTGCTCCTGAGCTCTTCATGCCTCCTGAGGTCCCCCACCCCCACTTCTCAGAGTTTCAGCCTTGGTGTTCGTGGTGTTGTACTCTCCCGTTCTTCTCCTTCCTGTTCCTCGCCTTCTTTTTCTTTTTCTTTTTAGGCCAAGCTGGCCTCAAACTTGTAATCCTTCCGCCTCAGCCTCCCTGCTGGGGCAGGACAATGCATTGCCACACCTTGCTTTCTGCATATTTTATCAGCTCTATGCTCTGGACCTACTGTCCCTTCAACCTCGATGCAGAGCAGTGTCCTTGTCCTGGTGACTGAAAACTTACTGACCCAAAGGAAGAGCTCTGCCTTCTGTTGGTCTGGGTGAGATCGTGGCTTTGTTTCTCTTTTGATGCTTTCCGGGTGATCCTATTTGGAAGCCAGATGGTGAACCTCCTCCACAGGAGCTCGGAGCCCAACAAATAATATGCATGAGCTCTGCCATTGCTCAGACAATTGTCCCATGTGACTATGGTTTCTATAGGTACTGTGATTCCATTTGCCCTGCTCAGCGATTATTCGAAAAGAGGAGCATACTGCCAGGTGTGTAGTAGATACCCTGTTAAGTGTTAAGTATGCAGCGACTAAAACAGAGACAACCCCTTTTCACAGGAGCCCCAGGCGCCCCACAATTTCATCCTAGGTCTTTTCACTCATCAGCAGTGGTTTTGAGCAAGTCAACTCATCTCCTGAAGCCTCAACTTCTGCGTCTTTAACAAGAGAGCAACATCTGTCTCTCCATGAGCAGCTGTATGGCTTAAGAGATGTGACTGAAAGGCTGCAGATGTGATTCCATGGTTAAGAGTGCTTGCTGCCCTTGCAGAAGACAAGAGTTCAGTTCCCAGCACCCACGTTATGGCTCGGTTCACAGCTACCAGTAAGTCCAGCTCTGGGAGATTTGATGCCCTCTTCTGGCCTCTCTGGTCACCTGAAAGAGTGCATACACAACTGTACACACACAATCTTAAAAGAGAGAAAGGTATGATGGTTTGGTTTTGGGAGCTGGCTCAGTGGGTAAAGTGCTTCCTGCACAAGCTGGAAGATCTAAGTTCAGATCCACAGCATGCACATAAAAATCATCTGTGATAGTGTCTACCTATAATGCCAGTATTAGGGGTGGAGATGAGAGGAGCCCAGGTCTTTCCTGCCAGCCAGCATATCCCAAGTAGCAACCTTCAGATTCAGTGAGAGACCCCATCTCAAAAACAACAAGGTAGCTTTGGTGAGATGGCACAGCAGGTAAAGGCTCCATGGTAAAAGGAGAGAATAAACCCCACAGGTTTGTTCCCTGATACCCGCATGTATGTGGTGTCATGTGCACTAATAAGTAAATTCAATAAAAACATTTTAAAAGATTAGGCACAGAACAATAGAGGAAGACATCCCAGTGTCAACCTATAGCCTCCCGTACTCCGTCATTTACTTTCCCATGTGCTTCCGTGTGCATGTACCAAACACAAGTGTGTTAGGGGGCTGCAATTGTTAATCTTGACCTAACTCAGATCCACACAGGAAACAAACCTCTGTCGGTGTCTGAGGATGAGAGGCGTTGAGTGGGAAGAGAAGATGCACCCTGAATGTAGGCAGTGTCGTCCGATGGGTTTGGGGCCGTAAACTGAAAAAGGGGAAGAAGGGAAGAGAGCAAGCTGAGCACAGGCATTCACTTCCCTTTGCTTCCTGATTACGGGTACCACGTGACCAGTTTCCCATCACCACATCGCCTCACCTGTGGTGGACTCTGCTCTCAAAGTGTGAGCCAAAATAGAAATTCCCTGTTACGCTCTGTACCCCATTTTTAAATTGGATTACTTAGTTCGTTGGTGTTTACCCCAACCAAGGTACATGGATGGAGAGGACCTGCTCAGATGTAGCCCATAGACTCAGTCTCCAAGTGGATTCCCTAATAAGGGGATCAAGGGCTGTCTCTGGCATGAACTCAGTAGCAGGCTCTCTGATCACCTTCCCCTGTCGGGTACAGCCTTGCCAGGCCACAGAGGAAGACAATGCAGCCAGTCCTGTTAGGCTAGGGTCAGATAGAAGGGGAGGAGGACCTCCCCTATCAGTGGTCTAGGGGAGGGCCATAGGGGGAGAAGAAGGAGGGAGGGGAGATTGGGAGGAGACGAGGGAGGGGGCCACAGCCTGGATACAAAGTGAGTAAATTGTAATAAGCAATAAAAAAATAGGAACTCCCTCCCTTAAGTTGCTTTTGTTGGGAGTTTTGATATAGTAACGTGAAAAGGTAACTAATGCAAGAGTCAAAATTAGTCCTCCACAGTGCACGTCCGTGTGTGTACGTACAGCCTGTCTGCGGAACCCACCGACTCACAGTCACGTGGGCTTCTTCTGCTCCATGGACATCATTCTGGAGCTCAGCAGGTGCTCTGGAGAGCATAAAGTGGTACCTGTGACCCCAGAATGCCATTTGAGTTTGTACTTCAGCTCAATTACTCTGTGACTTTGAACACGTCTCTTGACCTCTCCGAGCCTCTCACCCCTAGCAGCTGCCCTCCCTCTGCCCTCCCATGCAGCTGGGGCTCTCTAAGATCAGGAAGAGGTCACTTTGCTGACCACAACAGCTGCCTTAAACTTCCAAGCAGTGTCTGGCCAGCAGCAACCAGCATTCTCTTTGAATGAAAGAGAAGCACACAGATGCAACTGTGGAGAGAAATGTCCCTTGATGTAGAAGCCCCTAGAGAATTCTTATTCTATCAAACATAGGCTCTGTCCCAGACACAGTCTGTGGTGTGAGTCAGACCCTGGCAGAACTCTCTACCATCTGCTCTTGGAGCTCAAAGTGAGGTGAGGGGGCCTGTCTGTCAGGCCTGGCGGAACTGAGCAATCACTGTGATGGGATCTCCTGACTGAATGCATGTAGGGAATATTGGACAGAGCCTCCTACCCTGGGTCCCAGAAATGCCAGGCCAAATTCCTCTGCCCCAGAAGAAAGGTAAATTCCTGGGCCGTGGGAATATGAGGGAGAGCAGGAAGCAAGCCCTTGAGATTTTCAATAGCTTTCTACCTACCCTAAGCCCTTCCCGATCTTTCGAACAGAAGTTCTGTGGTAGGCTGTATGCAGCACAGAGCTACAGGTGCTCAGTGTACAGCTGCGACTGTCTATTGCTATCACCACAGCTAAGTCACTTCTTAAGGCTAGCCTATGGTTCACAGTCGAGAAGACAAAGGTCAGAGCCCAATTTTGTTAAAAAAAAAATACAACATCTATTTTTATATTATTTACTTATCTTGTGTGAGCATGTGTGTCATAGAACATGAGTGGAGGTCAGGACAATTTATGGGAGTCAGTTCTCTCCTTCCACTATGTGGGTGCCAGGGATCAAACTCAGTTCCTTAGTCTTAGCCAGAAACTATCTCACCAATACCACTGTTGCTTACTTTTAGGAAAATTTAGTGCAGCCACGGACAATGCAATGCCTCTATTTCTTTACCTAACAGGACAAGACACCTACTCCATAGGAGCACTGACAATGTGAAATGGGGTCACCCAGAATGTGCTTGCTACAGTACCTGGCCCACTGAGTGTGCATGGGAAGATGGTGATGATGGTGATGGTGAAGATGATGATGGTGATGGTGGTGATAATAGTATCAGCATCTATAGTAACACAACTTCATGAAGGTAGAAGTATATCATAGCTCCTTAAATCCCTTTACTTCCCAGATGACAGGCTACCACATCAACGGGAGGCTGGCAGACAAGAACACTTAGGAAGTTAAGTGGGAGGGGCCTAGCACACGTGACACACATCTTTTAGCACCATCCTTGTAGACTTATTCTTGAAAATTCCATAATTAACCGAATGCCTCCTTTGCCCAGCCCTGAGCATCTCTGTGCAGGGAAGGTGCACATCTGCCTTCTGTGAGGAACACAAAGGCAGTAATGGCGAGTGTTCGGGGAGCCTGTCTGCAGGCTGCAGACAGGGCATCATTAATCCATGGCGCTCTCCCTTCATTCAGCCTCCACGTTTATACCTGTCTTAACTTTTCAGTCAGTCAAGGCTGTGGGAGGCTCTGTCTGCTGCAGGTGACAGGATTAGCTGGGACGGGACGGTTGACAGAAGGTGAGAACCACACTGACCATCCCTGCAGGAGCCCTAAGCACTAGTGCATAGAAAGGAGCTACACTTGAATTTCCAAGATCCCGTGTGTGCCAGGAAGGAGGGCTCCTAGCCGAGAACCTGTACCCCTGGGCTGATTTCCCAAGAGAGATGAACACACTGAGGTTTTAGAGCAGGACAGGAAAAGCTCAGGCCAGGTAGGTGACCTTAGTCCTACGTCGACCCCCTGTCAGCTCCCTGGCTTCAAGGGCCTCAACCTTCCCTGTGGGCTGGGTTTGTGCAGCACCAGTTGGAGCAAAGGGACACTTGTTTCAAGAAACAGGGTGTCTCTCAGCCTGCTGTGGGGACGTAGGCACAGGCAGGCACACACAAACATGCACAAGCACACTCACACACATGCACACTGTGGTTCTCAATGGCAATGTTGGTACAACCCTCTGCTGCCTCCTCCTCCAGAGACCGTATCCTTGCTTCAGTCCCTCTCCCCTGAGCTCATTAAACCCGCCTTTCAGGAACAAACAGCTGGCCTCCTGGGTTTTCCCAGGAGGTGTTGGGACACCTGTTACCACACAGCAAGGGAGAGCAGCTGCACCTCCTGAGCAGCATCCTTGTGAGCCATCCCTGTGACCCTTCAGGATTCTGACAGAAGAAGCAGTTCTAACCCTCTCCTCCACTCTCGCTCACCTTGCCTCCTTCAGGGAGCTCAAGGCATTGGCCTCTCCCTCATAAAGGAGCCCTCTTCCCCACCTACTCCAAGCTCCAAGCTGAGGGAAATGCCTACAAGGTCTCTGGGACTCACTACTAGTTTAAAATCATGTAGGGGAGATTAAGTCAAGCCAAGAGACACGGCTAGCACCCAGTGGCACGATGAATACATCAGACGATGAGTGATACAGGCCGGTGTGATGATAAACACCTCAAATGATGAGTGAACAGGCCAGTGTGATGATGAACACCTCAAATGATGAGTGAAGCGGGCCAGAAGGAGTATTTGATATCGTGCTTGTGCCAGCAGGAGAAGGAAACCGTTAGAGGATGCTTCTGAGTAACCGGAGGCCTCTAGGGAGGAGCATGGGATTTAGGCTTAGCTCTCTCAACAGCCTCCCCTCAGCACGTGCATGAGAGGCCAGACTCAGAGCTAAGTGTTTGACTGGAGGATAATAACCACCTAGCTCACACATGAGAGGGGAGTCAGGCTCAGGGGTCAGCGAACTGCCAAGGCCACAAGGCGAAGGCTCTAGATTTGAAGCTTCCGGTGTTAAGGCTTTCTTCAGCCTTGCAAACACACATACACTAGAAGGGAGGTCTGGAGGGCGGCACTGTCACCCAGACGGAGCACCTGACTCAGATGGGAGAGCCTCAGTGTGGTTTCCAGACTTACGTGGGCCAGTTTCCCAAGCCCTAAACTCTTCCGAGGGGATGAGAATAGAAAGTGAGACTTCAGTAGGTATTCAGTCAGATATGAGCAAGCTGGAGGTCATTAGAATGACACACCCTCTTCCCCCCACTCCCCACCCCGGGTCCTCAGGCTGTGAAACCAGAAACTGAAATGGAAGGACTCTGGCCAAGTGTAGGATCTGAGTGAATCTCCAGCCCTGGATGGAGACACTTTGAACTGCTCAAAAGTGTGCTAACTAGACAAGACATAATGTCGCCCCATCCCTGAAGAATGAATCCAATCACCTGGCCAGGAAAATGGCCCCCTTCCAGGAAGCTATCTATTCCAGAAATTTAAGGAAATAGTACAAAGCTTACCAAACATGTAGGTTGACTCAATGGTCTGGTGAAAGTGCTGTCCTCCGTAGCGACTGGCAGTCATCCACTCTCTCCCCATGGCCAGGCTCACGTTTGGGCCTACCTCATTTCAATCTGTAATAAACTGTCCTCTGCACTGTCTCATAGGAGTAGGTTAAGTTGAGATCATGAGGACCAGCGAAGCAAATGGAGGCCAGAGCAAGAGCACAGCAACATTTTGGGTTCCTAGGACACAGTCACCTCCAGGAAGCCTCAGTCACCTCCAGGTAGAGGCAGAAGAGTGTCCTATAATCCTGCCCTTGACTTTAATATTGGAGATCCTGTGACTTGCTGGTTCAAGGCTTTCCATTCAACTTTAATCAGTGACCATGTGCCAGACAGAAAGTGCTGGAAATGATTGAAGGAAATTCTCCCCTTCAAGATTTTAGTGTTCTAGGGATGAGAGACAAAAATGCCAGTGTAAATTATGTATATATGATTTATTAGAATGACTTACAGGCTGTGATCCAGCTGGTCCAACAATGACTTGGATGGAAGGTCCAAGAATCCAGGAGTTGTTCAGTCCAGGAGGCTGGATGCCTCAGCTGGTCTTCAGCATATGCCAGAATCCAAAACAAGTAGGTTATAATGCCAGTGAAAGAATGGACTTGCCAGCAAGGTGAGAGCAAGCAGGCAAAACTAGAGCTAACTTCCTTCTTCCACGTGTCCCAGATTAAAGGGACTTCATAAGATTCCCACCTCATAAGATTCTGTTTAAAAATGGGTCTTCCCACTTCAAATGACTTAATTAAGAAATAATCCCTCA
This sequence comes from Meriones unguiculatus, assembly GCF_030254825.1. Classification (NCBI taxonomy): domain Eukaryota; kingdom Metazoa; phylum Chordata; class Mammalia; order Rodentia; family Muridae; genus Meriones; species Meriones unguiculatus. The sequence continues at coordinate 31,184,403 of NC_083363.1, read as the reverse complement.
CGGGTGTACCCAGCTGCTTGGGTTTAGTTTTATCAGACTACATAATTACCTATGTAGTCAAGCGGACAACCAAGAATAGCCATCACAACAGCCAATGAAAAGATAGACTGTGTGGACCCTCCCCCAATGGGACATCTGCTCAACAGGAAAGGATATGCAGTTGAGAAGGTCACAGAGATGGGGCAATAAAGGTGTGTTTGAATTATAGCAGGGTCAGTGCGATGGAACAAAATCTCAGAGGCGGGGGGGGGGGTGACAGGAAATGATGGTATGGGCCAGGAAAGACAAAAGGAACTTTCATATTCTGTACCATAAGAACACAGTAGTACTTCATGCTGTAGAATAAAACCTAAATGTACACATTATAAGCACTTAACAACACTGATGATGGTTTCTTTGTTCTGAGTCCATCTTCAGCCTAGATACAACCTTTGTTTGGGGGAAGACAAGACTCAGTGGTCTTGGGAGGATACAGTACTGAGGGGGAGTGGCAGACACTATAAACAGAGACGCACCAGCACCATAAATGTCAGGCTGATGACGCAACACAGGACCAGACTCCGAAACTATCAGCTCCCTTGGTTCAGACTCCCTGGTAAATGTGTCCCCGGCTGAGACTGAGAATGAGGAGAGTGATGAGCAGGCGGCTAGATTTTACCCAAGATGTAGCGAGAACCCAGATCGAGACATTGACGGTTAGGATAATGACAGAGAACGGGGTCAGTAAACTCTAAAAGGGGATCGGGGGACTAGAGAGAAGTCTCCGTGGTTAGGAGCACATAATGTTTTTGCAGAGGACCCAAGTTCAGCTCCCAGCTCTCACATAGGTGGCTGACAGGGATCCAAGGGATCCAATGCCTCTGGCTTTCCTAGGTACCTGCACTCAGATGCACATACTCTGTATATACTCACATGTACACACACACACACACACACACACACACACACACACACACACACACACAAATATACACAGAGTTAAATCATATTTTTTTAAAGGAAAATGATTGGTAAGAAAAAACCTTGGACTGAAGAAAATGGTGGGTGCGTGGGAGGTTTTTCTTCATTTAAGCCTGGGATGTAAGTAGAGATACAGGTTGGCGGGAGGGAATGAGAGCCCAGGTCATTTGGAATCTTGCTGTATTTTTGATACCCATGGACTTCTAGGAAGATGCTTCTAATACATACTGCAATGGCTGGAACACTGGTCAGCTTAGGGACACATGGGCTCTGTGTGAATCCATCAAAGACAGCGGAAGGTAGAGGCAGTTTGTGGTCCAGTCAAGAGAAACTTCCCAGAGTCGTTCCCAGGCATGCTTTGAGGGGCTGAGTGGAAGGACCTGTGCGTGCAGTCAGATGGTATTTCAAAGTCACGGCTCCCTGCAGGAACTGCAGCTGAGCGTACGGTTGGGAACCAGCTGGCCTTGAGGGAATGATGGTCCTTCCCCGAATCAAAACTGCTCAGCACTCCCACCATCCTAACCTGACATCCACATTTGGTAGCCAGGGCTTGTTACGGTTAACTCTTTCTGATGAGAAAACAGGTCCCCCCCCTTGAAGGCAACTTTACCTAAGAAGCACCCCCCCAAAAAACAACCATTACAGGCAGCCCTGTCTAGGATGGTTTAAATACAATGTTCCAAAGTCATACGTACCACCCATAAAGAACAGCCCCCCACCCCTTCAAACAACCCTGACCCTTGCCACAAGGGATGGGTGAGAACAAGCTGACCTACATTCAAGTCATTCGAGTCAAGTGGGCTCAGTGTGCACAGCCTCTCTTGGTTCTCTCTCCCCGTGTAACATCCTTTCTCTCCTAATGACTTCTGGGCCCTTAAGAGGCCCCATTACAGACAGACCGGTGGAATGAGGTAGAAAATCAAAGGACTCTCGTGGTCCCCTGCCATCATTAATCCCACTGGAGGCGGACATTCTGAACCATGGGGGACCCTCCTGAGAGTGTGCCTCGCTTGCTCCATCAAAGCCAGGTCTTGTTAAGTGGAGTGTCAGTGTGTGCTCAGGGGGAGGCAGTACTGGGGCGTTTTTGATGAATACATGCATGGCAGGTTCTGAATTTCTACACAGAACTTCAGTGGCCAGGGAGTCATCAGGGTGTGTGTGTTTGGGCTGTGCCTGCAGGGCTGGTAGATGCATTGGCAGAGTTGCTAATCCTGATGTTTGGGCTTCAGGGCAGAGCCTGTGAGGGAAACCAGATTACTTACATGAGGTTTTTGTCACAGCAGGACTGTGTCTATCTGCTGCAAGGTCCAAAGACACCAGCCCTCTGCAGCAAGCCTGTCACTGTGTCACAATTAAGGGACTCATTTTCCAGGTGCCTTTCCAATTGACAGTATCGACAAAATGCTGAAATTTGCTTCTTTTAGTGACACATAAAGCTTTTCCTTGGTTAATACATTGGAGTTTAATTCCAATAATATTTCCATTAAGAACCTGTAATTAAAGCAGCTAATGAAGATCAGTAATTCACTTATCTAGATTTGAGTTTAAAAAAAAAAGCAGAAAAGAGAAAAAATGCATTTGTGGAACTCAACTCAACTTCCAGTCTAGTGTTAAATGAACATTATGGTTTTTTTTTTTCCGTGTATCTTAATTGAACCTCATTTTTTAACAGGAATATTAAACAAAAATTAAATTAAGCAAGTAATTTTCCTTTTAGAATGAAGGGGGGGAAAAACAGACTCAGAACACCCATTAGTAGGATGAGGTGAGTCAAGTTTGAGGACAAACCTGCCATTCTCCTTGAGTAAAGGTGATAAGGAGCCTCTGTTCTGAGGGGACCCCCCCCCATCTGGAGAGTTCAGCACAGAGCCTTCAGGGACTTCTAGTCTTTAAGGCTTGCGCTGCTCTTCCTCTGGTCCAGGACAAGCTGAGACTGGTAAGCCAAAATCAAGACTAGTGGGACCAGCTCTAGTGTTCAAGAAGGACAAAGCCAAGTCGGGTCAAGAAGGATCAGAGACCCGGGAAGCTCACATTTGTAGTTCTAATCCTCCCATGATCTTCTGGGTAGGGATTATTGGCTGTGTGTCACAGCTGTGGAAGGTACAACTCTGAGGAGTCCCAGTACAGCACCAGGTCAGTCTAGAGGCAGAAGTGGGGTCACCTGGGCTTTTCAGAAATGCCAGGAGACCAGACGGGATGTGCCTTGATCCCCAGGACTCAAGGCAATGACAGGTACACAGCAGAGATGGAAGCAGCCTGGGGTTGCCTTCACCGGGATGTAAGTCTGAACCCTGGGGTGAAAGAGAGCAGGGAGGAAGACCACATGGGAAGCTTCAGCAGTAGCCAGGCCCCTCCGAACAGAGTGACCCCGCAATGGGGACTCTCAGAGTGAGCCCGCCTCAGCAGCACGTATACACTCAGGCCGGGCTGGCCACTCATGGGACCCTGTCCCCTAGTACACACACTTTCAGACCCAAGAAGTGTGTTTCCTTGCTCTCTTCATGCCACCTGTCGCCTTAGGCCCTGGGTGGTACCAGTTCCTGGCAAAGACAAAGCTGGTGAAAGACATGAGGTTTGAAATCATGTGATTTCAATCAAGTGGTTTGAGAGGCAGCAACGGACAGGTGGATCAAGGAGATGGCAGGGACCCAGCTGCCACAGGGGGTCCCCCCACCTCAGATTGGGGGTCCTTTCTTCATCGCACCCTCTTCTCTACCTGTCACTTGCACAGTATTTAGTTCAGGGATATATTGTAATGATATCAGGGGAACCCATTCCTAAAAGTTCCCCTCATGGGGTCAGTGTGGTCTTCACTCAGGGGCAACTTCGGATTTGGTGGTGAAAAGGAAGCTCTGCCCCTCAGAAAGATGCTCTAGAGAGAGGTCAACCCTTTACTCAACAAACACTGGCTCCTTGACAAAACGAATTGATCCCTGAGTTCTTGAACTTCATGGTCTCCTGAGGGACAGTGACAAAAACTAATATATGAGAGTCTGTTTGGTGGCATGTTTGAAGTTGAAAAGAACTATGGGAAAAAAGAATACACAGTAGGTTGGAAAAGTTGGTGCATGGAGGGTGGGTGGTGATTTTTATTGTATTTTAAATTTTATTTTTATTTTCTGTGGATGGGTGTTTTGCCTGCATGTGTGTCTGTGCATGTGTGCATGCAGTGACCACAGAGGCCAGCAGGGGGCATTAGATCCCTTGGCACTGGAGTTACAGACAGCTGCCATGTGGGTGCTGGGAACTGAGCTCAAGTCCTCTTCACCAGCAGCCGGTGCTCTTAACCACTGAGCCACTATCTGTCTAGCCATGGTGATTTCATTTTATATTGGCAGAGTCAGCCCCATGGAGACCAGGCGGGCAAGCTGTGGGACCACCTCAGATGAGCCTTTCAGCAGAGGGAAAGGCTCCAGAAGCAGTGACACCCAGAAGGGGCTGCAGGACCAGGATGTGTTTGAAACTCAGGGTGAAGGGAACAGGGCCAGAGAAGGAGGCAGGAAGTGACAGGGATGTCACAGGATGGAATTGCACAGGCCTTTCCCTCTGAGGCAAGCAGCAGCTACATGGAAAAGATGCAGCTTTTAACAGATGGGGCCTGGCTGTGCCTTCTGCATGAGCAGGTGGATAAGAAGGCAGTGGGGAGCCTAGAAACCCAGCAGTGGGCTAGGCAGAGCTCTTGGAGGCATCAGCTACTCCGGGCCTTCCAGGACAGAAGTGCTGGGAACCCAGCGTTCTCTACAGTGTCTTTTGAGGGTGTTCCTTTGTGTGCCAATCTGATGCACAGCTGCTTAATCTGCTACCAGAGGTCCCCTACCTGAAAACTTGATTGACAACTGGCCGTTCTTGCCTACCTGGTTCAGTTTTTGTCTGTTTGCTTTCGTGTGTTTGGTCGGTTGGTTGGTTGGTAACCTACTGAGGAGTGACTACGAGTGTGTGCCATCACAGCAGGCCCCACATCATTGATGCCTGCCGGCCATGACCCCTCCTGTGACAGACCCCCTCAGGAGCAGCCCATGGTCCCTCAGGTAGAAGTTCTCGTACAAACAAGGTCAAACAGGCCACTTATAGACCTGTCCAGGGAGGCTGCAGTGAGCAGGATGGAAGTCCATGGCCCAGGGAACTCGACACACTAGACATCAGATGAGGGACCAGAGTGTGTGATACTTTGAGTCCACAGGCCAATGCTTGAGGTGTGTGGTAGGGCAGGAAAGCTGGGACCCCATCTGCCAGTACAGGGGGAGGGGGCTTCCTGTGCTTGCTTCTGGCCACCTGCCTGAACTACTTGTGATCACTGGGTCCTTCCTCTTATACGCAGTAAATCGAATGAATGGGAGGGCTACTTGGACCTGAGTGATGGCAAGAGGGAAGTGTGAGGAAGGGACCCATTCTGGTGGCTTGAAGGATTTGCCGACAGAATAGTTGTGGTAGATGAGAAGAAGGAGGTATCTTCATGGATAAGCATGACTGACTGAGCCCTTGTCAAAGTCCTCCATGCACACAGACACACATGCACACCTGTAAGCATGGACTTGTGCACACACACATACATAGACACATAGACACACATTCATGTAGGCACACACACACATGCTCACACACAGAGGTTTTGACATTATATTCTGTAGTAACATTTGCCTTAGCCTCCATCTGCCCTCACCCTGGAAGGCACATCTTGAAGATGACATACCTCCCCAGGTTCCACACCCATGTCTGCCTTGCTGGGCCAGCGCTGCTGCTGACCCTGACCGTGTGAATAGCCCAGGAAAGGCCAGTAACTCAGCTGAGCCATGCAGCCCCATAATCTCACGTCAGCTTTGCAACCAATGATTAGTGTTTTATCACAGGCTCGTAAAGTCCCCACATGGCTGTGAATCACGAACGATGCACCAGCCAGCGCCCGAAGCCCGGCCAACTCCGAGAGACTCCTGCCTGAGAGGCAGCAGCTGCTAAGGTTCTTCTGAGGTCACCTTCTCCACTGCAGGGTTTCTGCCAGCTCCTCCTGAAAACTGGGGGGCTCTCCATCCCCACCCCGGGGGAAAAGTGACTGGTTGGAGGCTTCTTAGTGGTAGATTAAAAGGCCCCCCAGACAAACGGCACCCAGAGTGGCCACCTCCATCACTATGTAGCAGAGCATGCCCTTGAACTCCCAATCCTCCTGTTTCTGTCTCCCCCGGTGCTGGGTTTATAAATGTGCACCAGCAGACCCAGTTTGTGCAGTGCTTGGGGATGCAACCCAAGACTTCGTGCATACATGCCAGGCAAGCACACTATCAGCCAGGCTGGGGTTCTGAGCCTAAAGACATTCAACCCCTGGGCCTGCTGTTAACCAGTTGTGTGGCCTTAGACAAGCCGCAGAACCTCAACATCCTCATCCGTAAAATCGGTATTGAAGAAGCTTCATGTGATAATAGCTACAGTGGACTTTGAAAACAATAGCTCTCAGGTACACTTACATTAAAATTGTTGGTAAGCCAAGAGCCAGGCAACCAAGGCTCTAAGCAAGCATCCTAAGGCTGCGGGGACAGAAAAAGATTTAGACTGCCAGGCAGGATGGTGGAGAAAACCTAATACTGCCAATGGGAAGGGCTGGGCACAGCTGCAGCCCAGGCAGGCTGGGCTGCTTGGGCGGAGGTACGCCTCCTTTGCAGTGTGAGGCCAGGAACCTGCAGCCCTCTGTGCGATGGCTCTTGCCTCCACCCAGCAGTTAATCAGGAAGGGAGGCCTAGAAAGCCCCTTCCATCTGTTGGCACAGCTGCTCTTCAGAGCCTAGGGTACCTGGTAAAGGAGTGGGGGCAACCCAGCTGAGTAGACTCCCTTTGAGTCACCGAACAGTTCAAGGGGAAAGGCGGGGCCCCTTTCCATTTCTGTGTGTGTGAACAAAACAGTAGAGTCTTTGCAGGCCCTGAGCTGCGCTCATCCCTGGCTGTCTTGCGCATCCTGGGGATTGTTTGGAATTGCTGAGATTTGGAGGATCTTATTTCATTGGATTGGACTGGAGGAGAGTGTGAACATTTGGTATCTGGGCAAAAATCAGCCACTTGGTCCTCCTGCAGTGCCATGATTGAGAACCTCTGCCATGGAGTCTTAGATCTCTCAAACTACCCCTAAACTCTGGACGGCTCCCACCATGCACCCTCTTATTGGCCCTCCCAACCCTTAGCTATGCCCCACAGGCAGCTGGACTGGACACACATTTCATTAGCCAGGGTTAGGTCCCATGGTTAATTCTAGCTGCCGAATGGTCTAGGAGACCCCTACTTCCTACTTTATTTTGGAAAGTGAGTTGCCCCACTGGGAAGGAGATGATGCAGTCGCCTCCCCACCCAGCCTGAGTAGAGTCTTTGTAAACACAGGTCAAGTCTGAAGTGGGAGGCTTGCCTGCAGAACCCTGACCACGGCCGCCCTAGGCAAGAGCCTAATTACTAATTGTAATTTATCCCTGAGTTTGTGATTTGGGGAAAGACACTGGGGATTCATCGCTGCCTGTGAGCAGCAAGAGGCAAAGGCAAGATCATTTATTTCTTCTTTCAAAAGATCCTTATGAGGCATGTCTTTTACGGCCGCACACTCATTATATTTCAAATGCATTCAAGTATCCTTGATGTATTGCAAGGAGCCTGTGGTTTTTGTTTTTTTTTTTTTCTATCGAAGCACGTATAAGAAAAATACTTACAGGTAAAACCTGGGAAGCCTGTAAAGTGGGCTTTGTTCTCTTGCAGAGAACGCTGTTGAGGGGGGCTGCCACTTGGAAATGGGAAATTACCTGGACTTATTAGTGTTGGCTGGACCAGGTAGGCCAGACCATCTGTGAGGGTCGAGGGGATAGTGGCCTGAATACTGTGGAGGGCAAAGCTGAAGAGCCCTGTTGTACCCAGGAAAACCTCCTCCCTATGCTCCCAGGACTAACACCCCCATGATGCCATCCCTTGACCAAAGCAACATTCCTCCTGCCTCTACTTCCTAAGGGTCAGGCTTATAGGCATACATCACCATGCTTGTTTTTTTTTTTTTTTGTTTTGTTTTGTTTTTTGTTTTTTTTTTGTTGTTGTTGTTGTTTTTGTTTTTGTGGTGCTGTGGATTAAAACCGGAGTTCCCATCAGCTGGTTACTGAAACACTGAAATAATGTACCAGAGGTTTCTAAATAAACAAACTGCCTCTGGCAACCCTCGGGAGCTTCTCCTGCTGCTGCCCAACCTCTCCAAAGAGATCTCTCCATTCCAGCAAATAAATGATTGATCTGTGGTTTTTAGCTGGGCGGGGCGGGAGGGTGTCTTCCAAGTCCTTGCTTCTCTTCTGCTTCCACAAGCTATTAAACATCCTGGCTTTGCTACCTTCCAGTTGTTGTTCAAAATGGTCCATTTTCAAAGGCTCTTGCTTTGGCTAAAATGGAAAGAAAGTGAGAGTAAGTAATACATTCTATGCCATCATTTAGCCATAGCTGCATTTGTACAAGAGCACTGTTTTAAAATATCACCTGCCAATAAAAACAGCTCCAACAAACACTCAGCGATCACCTGCAGCTTTAGTCTGTGGAACACACTGCAAGGCTCCTTCCTCCATGGAACCTTGTCTGCAGATCATCTAGTCTGGTGCTACGGATCAAACTCGGGTCCTGAAGCATGCAAAGAAAGCCATCTCTCCAGTCTCAGTTCTGGATTTGGTTTTGGTTTGGAGACAAGACTGGCTTTAACTCATGTAGTTGAAGACAACCTTGAGCCCTGCTCCTCCAGCCTCATGTCTCAAGGCTCCAAAGTGCCATTGTCAGAATATCCCTGCCCATTTGGTCATGTGGCAGTTGCAAAGTCAAAGCCGTCTCCACCAGTGTGCATTCTGTACTCACTTTGGTTTAGACAAAGCCCATGGTGACTTGGCTTCCTAGTCCCACAGCCCCAACCCAATGGGGTTCTTTTTCCATATCTCAAATCTGCTCATGCCTTTTCATACCTGGGCCACTGTTCATACTGCTTCTGTCAGTGGGACTGCTGTGTCCCCCAGCTCAAAGCTACGATGTCCCCTTCAGAACAGAATGAGGGCTATAATCTCTTCCTGTGTCTTGCTTTTGTCTTGTGGCTCATGTCCCTTTCTGTCTAGTATTGCATTTATTTACTTGCAAAGTGAGTGGGTGTGTGTGTGTTCATGCTTGTATATACATACATACATACATATATATATGTGCATTTGTGTGTGTATATATGTATATATATATATATATATATATATATATATATTCTTATGTACATGTAAGTGAGTGTTCATGGGTATATATAAATGTTTATGTGTCTGTGTGTATCTGTGTGCACCTAGTCTAGTTTGCTTCCTGTTGCTGTGATAAACATTCTGACCAAAAGCAACCGAGGGGAGGAAAGGGTTAACTCCTCTTGCAACTTCAGGTCACAGCTCATTATTGGAGGAGGTCAAGGTAGAGGCTTGAAGGCAGCCTGCTTGGCATTCCACTTGGCATTACAAGTGACCAAAAAACTCAATTAAAAGCTAAAAAAAAAGTACAACAGCAGCCATATAAGATGCTTCTTGATAGCCGGCTCACAGGCTGGTGCTCAGTTTGCTTTCTCCTACGGTCCAGGAATGCCTGCCTAGGGGTGGTGCCACCCACTGTGGTCTGGAGCCTTCTACACCAACTAACAATCAAACCATCTTCCACAGACATGCCCACAGGCCAGTCTAATAGATGGATCTCCTCAAGTGAGGTTTTCTCTTCTCGGATGACTCTAGCTCCTATCAAGCTAACAAAAACCAAGTGAGCACAGCAGGCTAGCTCTCCCACCATGCTCACCTCTGCTTCCCTTATGATCTGGAGACTCTCACAGGCACCCAGCGGCATTCTTTTCCATTCCAGCCTCCCTAGGTGTCAGCACCAAGATACATTCATATTCTGAGAACCCATGCTGCATTTCTAGAAGCCAGGTTTACATAGTAACACTATAGCTATTTTTGAGGTTAAAAAAAAAAACGAAAAAAATAGAAAAATATATGAACACATGTCTCAAAGCCTAGAAGCATCTCCATATTTTATTTTACCCTGCAAGAGTATGGTCTCTTTGCTTTTGTTATAGTAGCAGATATTTGTTAACAATTACAGATTGATTTGATGTAGTCAGTGTTCAAATGAAAGAAACGATGAGAAGGAAGGGGGAAAGGCAGGAAGACATGAGGATGTCATTTTAGCAAAACAAGTCTAGTAGTCATGATTTTGTTAGATGGGATTGTCTTTCTGACATTTATCTGGTACCCATCCACTTGGGAAAACATCAGTATGGGTAGACTGGAATTTCAAGTAGGGAAAGGCAATCTTAGCACATGTACAGGAAGAGCAGGCCCTCCATGAGATATCCTGAGTGAAAGTAGAGTAGCAAGGGAAGGGAACAAGTGACAGACAGACACAGCACCAAAGGAGCAACATCTGCAAACTTTCCAAAGGCAGGAAAGGGGAGACAGAAGAAGGAAGGCTCCGTGACAAACATCATACCGCTTTGCCTGGTATAGCTGTTGCTCTGGTTGTGAAAGTGAAACAGAAGCCATAACCCTCAGCCTTCTAGATGTCATGTAGAGGTCAGAGGTCGTGTTCAGGTATCAGTTCAGAACTGTCTCTCACTGGCCTGGATCTCAGCAAATAGACTAGGCGGGCTAGCCAGAGAACACCACTAATCTTTCCACCTCTCCCTCCCTCGAACTGGGGTGACAGATGCATGCCATCTGTCAGGTTGGCCAGGTTTCTACATGGGTGCTAGGGATCAAACTCAGGTCCTGAAGCATGAAAAGAAAGCCATCTCCCCAGCCCCAGTTCTGGATTTGGTTTTGGTTTGGAGACAAGGTCTCATGTAGCTTAGGCTGGCCTTGAACTCATGTAGCTGAAGATAACCTTGAGCCCTGCTCCTCCAGCCTCAGCTTCCCAGATGCAAGAACCACAGTAGTTTGTCCCCCATGCCCAGTTGAAAACAGCTTTCCCAAGGACAGAAAGGCAGCCACCGAGGCTTAGCAGCGACTCAGCAGTTAAAAGAGTTTTGCTGCTCCTCTAGAAAAAAGATCTGAGTTCAGTCCCCAGCCTCCACATCAGGTGGCTCACAACTGTGTGTATGTCCTCCAGCTCCAGGGGATTTGACACTTTTTTTCTGGACTCCATAGATGCCTATATACATATGGTATTCACAGACATGCGCATAAGTTTAAAAAATAGAATTTTTTTTTTAAAGGTAGTCGCTGGAATAGTACTTCAACATTCTCCTCAACTTCAGCTATTGCCACCCCACTTCATAAAGTAACTCAGTGGTCTAGAAAGATGAGAATCCATCAGGGAACCAGCAAGCTGGGAAAGCCCTAAAGAACATGGAGTCTCATGCGCTCTTTTGATAAGCAGGAAAACAGACTCCAAGATGGAAGAACAGAGACAGCTCACCTAGGTCACACAAGTTGTTTTTAAATGTTTAATTGGCTTTGATTGTCAACTTGCCACAGTGTAGAGTCACCTCAGAATGGAGTCCTGATATTGACTTGGGAAGACTGAGCCTACGATGGGAGGCACCATTCCCTAGGCAGGGCATCCAGGACTGTGTAAGTGTGGCAAACCACCTGTGCACTAGCAAGCATGTATTCATTTCTCTCTGCTCTTGACTAGTGATGCGACTAGTTGTTTCAAGTTCCTGTTGTTGTGAGTTCCCCACAATAATAAACTGCCACCTGGACTGTGAACAAAAACAGCCTTTCCTCCTCCTGAGTTGGTTTTTGTCAAGATATTTTACCACAGCAACAGCAACTAGGTCACTGTCCGTGCCCTCCAGGCACTGGATACTGCTGTAGAATGAAGCTTTCTCAAGGATCAGGCTAGAGTTTCTAGCAGTGGTCTGTGATTTGAGGGGATTCTAGTTCCTGGGTTCCCACCTGGTTGTTGCTATCTAAGGACAAGGCCTTGTGTTCTTCTTAAGGACAGAGGATGCTTTGAGCTGCATGAAGCAGTAGCATTCATTTCATCTGTCTCTAAGCAGGAAGAGTAAAGAACTCTGGTATGAGAGAGGATGCCCAGGTCATCATTAGCATCATAGCTAGGTCGTTCCAAGGCTCAGAATCAGCTTGCTTATCTGACTTTCCAGTCTATCCTCTCCACTCTGCTGGCTTAGTTTCCTGACTGATCCAAAGATGGCTGCTACATTCAAGTAACCACTTGTATACCCAAAGACCTCATACCATGGAAATCAGGGCATGGCTGGATTTCCTCACTGTGTCAGTCCACACACTTAGCAGTGCCTTACTTGTTCCTAGCTGTGAGTCCTTAAGCAGTTTAATTTGCCTCTCTGTGTCTTGGATTATTTGGGAAAGCAGAACTTGACCTCTTGTACTATAAAGACAATATATTATCATATAAAATATGCAAATAACATCGATATGGAAGGGACTGGTCCCCAGTTAATGTCAGATAGCAGTAGCTGTTATTTATTATTGCTTAATTCTCTCCATATTTTACAGATGGAAACACACACAAAAACCCTAGGCCCAATACCATTGCCTCATCTATTTCATGGTTTTTCTAGAACCGACCCTCAGTCTCAAACTGTGGAACATCACAAACCAAACACCAGCCCTCCCACTTGTGAAAATGAACCTTCTCACCATCCTCCCTTCTGACATTTACAAGCCTGCTAGACACCACTCCTCTGGAAACATCCACTGATTGCTCCAAGCTGGCACCTAACTCTCCTCACTCTGTTCCCAAGCCCTCAGAGTTCCCCAGGCTCCCATGAGCATATTGGTCTCCATTCCTAAACGCCAGGACAGGAACCTTCTCTTGACCTAGTCTTTGAGCCCTTCTTAAGAAACATAAGACAATACTTGTATTAGGCAATGTTCTCTAGAGGAACAGAACCAATAGCAAAGAGAGACAGACAGAGACAGACAGACAGACAGATAGACACAGACAGAGAGATTGAATAGATGTTATTTACTGGGGTAGTGTACAACCAACCAGTATGGGCTAAAGAGTCCAATCATCTGGATGCTGCAGAAGCTGAAAACCTAACAGTTATCCAGTTCACAACACCTCAGCAGTCTTAATCTGGTGCTGAAGCCTAGAAGGGTTCCTGAAGAGTCTCTGGCCTTTGGTCCGTGTTGGAACTCAAAGAAGCTATAGTCTGATGTTGATAAAGGATGCAAGAGCAATAGCAGCAGAGGTAGATGCACTCAGCACCAAGACATGAAGGCAAGCAAGAGAAAGCTTTCTTTCTGATCTGGGCCAGTCATCAGTGGGTACTGAAAGGATTAGGCTAACTTTGTAACCTATATGTCTTCTAAAGCCTATAGTTTTGAGTTTTAAGTCCAGGTTAAGCTAAAGCCTCTTAGTACCTTTCCAGAGAATGGAGGAATGTGACCCTATCTGTGAGGACAGATATAAAAAAAGGCAAGCAAGCAATGACCTTCACTCAGCAAAAGAAGGACCAGACCCTTGTCTTTGAGATAGCGTTTCTTAGCAACGAACCTAGACTACTTCTGAGTAGCTTTTGACCTCCAGCCAAAAGTCTGTAGCCCCTAATCTTCAAGGATGAGCTAACCACCCCCACCGTCAATTGCAGCTGCATCCACACTTGGCAGGACTGGCCAAGCTTGAGCACCTAAGACTAACCAATTATCTTACTTTATAGCTTCCTCATCCAATCCTAAATTGCCAAGACTGCAACTTCAAATCTCCCGCAATTTTTCTTTTAAAAACCTAAAGGCCTTTGTCTCCCGGTGCCACTCTTTGCTGACCGGCAGGGGTGACCCCATTGTGCAATGGTTAATAAACTTCTTGCTTTTGCAACGAGTCTTGGTCTGGGGGAATTTCTGGGAAGGGCGCGATCTTAAACTCCTGAGCTGTGAGACCCCAGGTCTTACAGTACCACTCATTCTAGGAGAGGGCCTTGCCCTCAGTTAATCCTGCCTATAAATGCCTTCACAGATGCACTCACAGGCAAGTCTCTCGGTTGATCCCAGATCGAATCAGGTTGATGATCAAGGTTAACATCCTGTTTATTGAGCCACATGCAATTGGATCAAAATATCCCATAAGCTATGTATACCCACAAGGACTCTACAGTCCAGCTGGAAACAGCACTGACGTCCCTCAGACACTTGCCCATCTAAATACTCCACAGAGACCCAGCTTGAAGTGGCTGCCCACTCCAACCACTCTCCATTTACTAAAGCACCCTGCACACAGCTGCCTGCCTGGTATTCCTGGTGCTCCTTACAAGTCAGAGCCATGCCTTTTGGTGGCAGTATCCTAAGCCCATTCCAGAGCTTGGCAAGTCTGGCGTCTCAAATATTTCAGCGTACTTCTGCTGACTGAGCGACTGTGCAAGTTCATGGGCAGCATGAGAGTACTGTAGAGGATTTGTGTTAATGCTCCTTTGTTCCTTTCTCGGAACAACACTCCTGGGACCTTGGTGACAACTTGACGACAGACTCAGTCCTCAAGAGACCACCCAGGCTGAGAAACTGAGAGTACAAGTCACCCTGGTTGAAGACGCCAGGCCTGCTGGCCGAGAAGATAAACCCATAATTAGCAAGATCCTGTCCAGTGTTTGTCCCTGGAAAGGAAGCTGTGGTGAGGAAGGATGTGGCAGAGCAGAGATTTCATTTGCCTCCAGGTCAAGCAGCTTGGCTGAGATGCCAGGAAGGGAGCTTTGTTCCAAGACACATCCTAAGCAGACACAACTGTGCAGGCTGTTTTCTCCAGGATTCTGTCTCCGCTCCTGATGCCTGCCACATACCTGTCGCCTCTGGCTTGCCACGGTGACTGCGGATGCTAAAGTTTCCTGAATGTACGCATGTTCTCATGTGACGCTCTAGCCAAGCCTGAGGTCCACTCTGTAGGAGTCATCCTTCTCATATCTCAGAGGAGAAAATCAGCTCTCAGAGGCGTCAGAGGCCTTGCAGGGGCTCCTGCCTGGAATCCCAGCACTCAGGAGGGTAAGTCGGGAGAATCACCATGAGTTTGAGGTCAGCCTGGGCTACAGAGTGAGACCTTGTTTCAAAAACAAAAGAAAGCAAAGGCCTTGGCCAATGGTGTCTAGGTTGGAAGGCCGGCCCTCTAAGTCAGAGCTCAGAGCTTCCAGAAGCCGCTTTGCCTGGGAGAAAAATTGAGGACTTTCTGTTGGTGACGTGGCAGTTTGTCACCAGCAACTATGATCTCAGAGCCATTGTCCTTCCATCTGTCTTTATGGAGGCTGTAATGAGAGAGTCTGGGTGCACATGTGTGTCTGTGTGTGCTCTGTTTGTGTGTCTGTGTACATGTATCAATGTGGTGCACATATGTTTATGCCTGTATCTGCTTCTGTCCTTTGTGTGTATGTATGCATACAGTCACTCATGTGTGAGCAAGTGCCTTCAAGCTGGAAAAGTGCATCAGATCCCTTAGAGCTGGAGTTGAGCCTCCCAACATGAACACTGGGAACCAAAATCAGGCCTTCTGCAAGAGCAGCAAGCACTCGTAACCACTCCCACATTTCCTAAGACCTCGACTCTGTCTTCATGTGAGTGGGGTGTACCGGTGAAAATGTGTCTGCTTGTATGTGAATGTGTGTGCTTATCTGTGTGTTTATGCACCTCTGTGTGTAAATGTGTGTGCATGTATATGTCTGTCTATGTATGCTTATATGTGTGTGCTGTGTGACTGTGAATGTGTATGTTCATCTGTGTGTATATGTGTCTGTGCATGTAAATGTGTGTGCATGTATGTTCCTGTCTTTGTGTGCTCGTATGTGTGTGCTGTGTGACTGTGAATGTATGTGCTTATCTGTGCATATAGGTGGGTCTGTGTGTGTGAATGTGTATGCCTATATGTTTGTATGTGTGTGCTCTGTGTGGCTGTGAATGTGTGTACTTGTCTGCATGTATACGTGTCTGTATGTGTGCACATGGGAGCATGCATCCTGAAGCCCTGGAAGAGCCAGAGCATCCCTTGTGCCATATGTGTGTTCTGTGGGCAGTGATGGACCCCTTGGGTGGCCACTGGTGTCATAATCCTAAATGAGAACTGGATATCCTGGCTTTTTGTTTTTTTATATTTATGCATATTATTTTGTTTTATTTTTACAATTTATTCATGTTATATCCCAACTGTAGCCCCCTCCCTCATCTCCTTCCTCTCTCCCCCACTCCTCTCTCCTAGACCACAGAATTTTTTGAAGTCCCATTCTGCACCTTGCCCGGTAGAATACAAAGGGAGACGCTGACATTGTGCTGAGCAGCCTTGTCATCCTGTCACCAGAGTTGTCTACCCCACTGAAAATGGAAGCCTCCTCCCTGGTCACTAGAGGGCCAGTCACAGACGCTTCCGTTATGCACTTCTGTCACTCTTCGGCCATTTTTCTCGTTCAGAGGAGTGCATGGTATTCCTGGGTGCCGAGGCTCACCTCAGCGTCCCTCACTATTTATGAGTTGACTCAGACGACAGTACATGGTTTCAGAGTGACCTCTCTTGGGCCCCTGACCTCTGTCATCTAGAGGAAGTTGTTAGTTCTGAGGCTTATGATGTCCTTACTTGTAAAACCAGGAACACAGTGTTTCCTGAGAGGATGCAACATTTTCAAAATTGTTCCATGGAGCCAGCCCTGCACACAGCAGTTGTGCTCATGAGAGCCCCCAGTGTCTAAGAGCCAGGGAGCCACTGCCACCCTCTTTTCTGCATTCAGTCAGGCGGTTGCTCCTTCAACCTGTCACACTTCTTCTGCTTCAGCTGGCCTTCACCACCTTTGTACTTGCAGCTCCTCCCAAACCACATACTCCATCTCTTCCTGAGCCACAAGGCTCTGTCTCTTTGCAGCAAGAGTCTTGTTTGCCACAGAGTGGTTGTCTGAGCCACCATGTTATTCTTTTTCACTGGGGGTGGAGGTGCTGTTGGGTGTGTTGGAGGTATCATATGTATGCACGTGTGTGTGTCTGTGTGTGTGTGTGTGCGCGCGCACATGCATATTTGGGAGTGTGTGCAGAATGTAGAGAGTTCTGGGGAAGGTATCATATGTATGTGTGTAGATACGCAACTGGGTGTGTATGACAAGAAGATAGAGATGCCTCTTCTCTGAAGTTCTCTATCTATAGATGAGCTTCCCACCATTCCTTGAGGCAGCACTGTGGGTTGGGTTCTTTGCAGTTCAGAAACAGAAGTTCTGAGCCTTTACTACCCAAAGGGCAACCCTTGAGGTCAAATGCAGACTCCCGTTGGGCGATTCTTATAAATGAAACCTCAGACTCTAGTGATCAAGCTACATACGAGCAAAGATAAACAGACACTCACCCCCTTGTGACTGTCACCTCTGCCACAGCTTTGAGGAAGTCAGCTGTCAAGTATGAGAGGACCAGGCGGAAGAAAGTGGGACCTTGACTACAAAACTTCTACCCATGAGGCAAACAGGCTTCGCCTCCTCTACACACTCCCATAGATGTAGTGTTCTCCCTTCCCATGGCCTCAGACTACAGGCTGAAAGCTCTGAAACTGTGAGCCAAGTTAAATCTACCAACCAGACAAAACATTACATCAGTTCTCACTGGATACATTGCTCCAGAGTTCTAATTTCTTAGCCCTCCAGCCAGTCTTCCCAGGCTGCAAATGGGACAAGAAAGATTTTTGCCATCCCGTATGGCTGTGAGAGAAACACAGTCGTCTCCCTAGGAGAGGAAAGAGAGTAGTGTTTCCTCCTTTTAAGTATTTAGATTTATGGAAAGGATTAATGGCATCTCATTGGCCAAGGTAATGAAAATCTAGCGCTATCATACATTGTTAATGCAAGTATAAATTGGACCAGCTTTATAGAGTACAATTCAGTAAGATCCAAAGATCTATTCAATTGTAAAATGTGCAAATCCTTTAATCTAACCATTCTCCTTCTAAGAATGTACCCTGCAGATTATTGGCACAGGGCCCTGTTATGTATGTTGAAGGGCTTCTGCTGCAGTATCTGCTCTAGGAAGAGAAATTGGCAGTGTTTATCAATAAGTGATCAGCTGGATGATTTGTGACATGTTCATACTGTAATACTATTCAGTCACTGAAAAAAAAAACGAGGCTCATTTATATCCGGTGACATTTCTGTGTTGTCTCTATGCTGCACTGTTAAGAAACAAAAGCAAGTCGCAGAGTATCACATACACTATGTCACTTTTGTTAAAAGTAATTACATATTTATATGTTAAAATATGCATAGAAAAAGTAGAAAAAATACAAACCAAATTTTCAGCAAACAGTTATTTCCTGAGTTATAGGAAGCCTTCCATTTTATATATACTTTCACATTAAGTTGTATGATGGGAACTTTCTTTATTATGCATTTCTGTATTGTTAGAAAAATTTACTGCCTATATTTGTTAATTTTATAATCAAACAAAACAATAAATATGTTTTTTTAAAAAAAATCAGATTAAACACCCTTCTATCCTTCCTGAAAGAGTTGACATCCACCCACCAGGCTCTGAAAGCACAGTCTAAGGCTGTACAGATCTGCAGCATCGCAGTCAACCAACCCGGGGTTCTCACAGGAGGTCACAGAGAGTTCAGATAGATCTACCTCTAGGCACACTTGGGATAGCATGCCTGGTGGTACCCTCTTCACTTCCCCGGGTGCTGTGGACACTGCACAGTTCGGTGGTACGATTTCTGAGGGGTGAGGTAAGTCATGTGGTGCCAGTTCCACAGGCAGAAAGGCTGGAGACTAAAGATCAGCCATCTCAGCAGGTGTGCCGAAGCCCCTAAAAACTCAGTATGCCAAACACTCAGAGGACGCTCCTCAACTGTCAGTGTTGTCAAGCATTGATGAGGCAAGAGTGACATTGTCATGATCACGGGGTGTTTCCCTCTGCACAGAATATCCGTCCCCATCCCTGCACCGATGTTCTTGTTTCCATTTCTCTTTTCTTTTTTGGAGCAAAATTGGAGTTTATTAAGAAACAGTGTTGGGGATGCAGAGATGGTTCAGTTGGTAAAGCGCTTGCTCTAGAAGCCCAAGGACCCTAGTTCAATCCCCAGAACCTACATTAAAAAGCTCTCGTAATCCCAGTGTGGAGGAGGCAGAGACTGTGTCTTCCAGGAACTCACTGGCCTGCTTCTTGCACTGCAGCCCAGTAAAAGACTCTGTCTCAAAAGCTGAGGTGGATAGTTGCTGAGAGACATGAGGTTGACCTCTGGCCTACACACATGTGTGCATGCAAGCCCTCCCCCCCACATACATGAAACAGTTTTAACACAGATTAAAGCTCAGGCAAAGGGAAAGAAGGCGGGAAATTAGGAGGACAGGAGAGGACCTACCCAAGTCCTGGATGCAGGATGTTCAACCCAGACCCCATGAGCCCAATCCTAGAGTGAGGTGCGTGAGGTACATGGTGGAAGGTTTAAAGGGGTGACCACAGCAAGGGCCAACACTGTATTCTTGTGACCTTGACAGTAGCATTTATCATCTGTGTCCTCGGGGCCAACCTCCTTCAACCTCATCCATCCCCAGTCCCCAGCCAGGTCAGGCTCCCGGGGCTTCCCTCCCCTGCCTGTCAATGCATGGACCTCCCACTACAGTCACGATTGCTTTTTCAAAAAGGCTCCCACCACACTGGAGCTCTCCAAGTCCTTCTTCAATGAGCAGTTTCTCTGCCCTTTGGGCTACCGCCTGTTATTCCCTGTCTAGGGCATAACTGCATCTTCACTCAACGCTATGACCGTGAGGGACCTGGAGGTCCAGTTCAGCTTACACAGCACCCTACAGGGAAGTCCTTGCTTGTATCATGCAGTAAACCAGATGTGTGGCATCTCGCCTTCCCTCAGCGTCAACCCATCCTCTATGACATATAGTATAATTGCAGCTAATTGTTTGTGTAATTATTAGATCAGTGGTCACTGGGTTAGATGTTGGATAAAGCTAATGATATTGGTCAGTGCCAAACACGTGACATGCTCTCAGGGAACAAACGTGTTAGCGTTTGATGTATCCCCAGGTAGTGAAGGTAAGGACCCACTCTTACTTCTAGCCCGGGGGGGCAAGAAGAGAGGCTGGCCATCAAGATCTGAGGAGTACAGGGCCTCTCCTAGGGTGGCTGCAGACTGTGTCCTGGAGCAAATGAATGTAGACCTCAGGGGCCTCCAGACCAGCAAGGGAAAGACCAGGGAAGTAAATGTTCTAGGCTCCATTTCCTCTCCCCTCCCATCTCCTGCCTTTGATTAGTAGCCAAATCTTACCGATTCTGGTGATACAGTTCTCACAGATCAACCTGCAGAGAAAGGGCAACTGAAGCACCATGGGGAGGGACCTGGAAGGGTTGGTTAAGGTTTTCTCCATAGCAGAAACCGTGGTTTTTCTCTTCCTCATATTTCACCCCTGAGCCCACCCCCCCCCCCCGGTTTGGAACAGAAAGAAATACTGGCATTGAATGAAGGAATGAATCCTTACCTTGCTCTAAAATTAAGGCCCCCTCCTAAACTCATAATAAAGTTTAATTGAGATTATCACAGCATTAACAGGTGAGGACTTAAGCAGCAATTACGCCAGGAGGTCAGTGTCCTGCAAAGAGAGTAGTGCAGTGATCGGAGGAGTGAGTCTCTGATAAGGAGGATGTTGGCTGGGTCTCCTCCCTATCCTGTACTAGTCGCCTGTTCTCTGTCATGGAAGACTCAACAAGGCCCTTGTCAATGAAGTTGGTCTCAGAAAGACAAACTCCACGTTTTTGCTTTTTTCGTTCCTGAACCTTATTGATCACGTAGGTACTGGTGACGTGAATGTCTCAGGCAATGAAGAGGAGCAGTGGGAGGGAGGAGGGAGGAGAAGAGGAAGAGGAGTGGAGTGTAAGGGTAGAATATCCGCAAAATACCTTAAATACATGCATGGCCAGGCATGGTGATACACACCTTTGTTCTCAACACTCTGGAGGTAGAGGCAAGTGGATTGCTGTTTGAGGCTAACCTGGTCTACACAGAAAGTTCCTGGCAACCAGAACTACAGAGAAAGACCTTATCTCAGAAAACAACAGCAACAAACTACATATTTGCGTTTAAATATCCTTATATCCAAAAGAGAAAAGAACCATCACCAGATATGGACCCTCAAATTTAGACCTCCAAATACAAGTCAAATAAACTCCTATTGCTTATAATCCATCCAGCCCATGCAATTCAGTTGCCTAGGAGGAAACAGACTCAAACAATCCCCTCATTCCCAAGGATGCCATGGGGAAGGATTGCATTGGCAGGTGACAACATTCTGGGACCAAAAAGCTTCGCATAGGAAGGAAGTGGGGTGTTCTCACCTCGTTTCTCTTTTCTGGAAGGGCACTTATCCCTGAAAAGTGGAGGCCAAGGGGCTGCTTGGAACGTCTTGGCTGGCCTGAAGATCAGTCACCCTGGAGTCCTGCCAACCCCAAATCCTGACTGGGTGGTTTCCCGATAGGATTACCTAGTCTCCAAAGAAGAAGAGCGCCTGACTAGAGCATACCTAAACCAAAAGACACCACCCTTCTTACTGTGTTAAGAATAAAATAATGACATTTTCTGGTAGCAAAATGCTTTCTGCCATACCTGAGGGTGAAAGGTTTGTTGGAACTTTATTAAACTATACGAGATAAATTAAAGAGCTGTAGTCTCCTGGCAACTGGAGGAGCCACCACCTTCCCCGTACATGTTTTGGTTTTGTATTGAGAAAGTTGTCACAAGTCATTTGGACCAGAGAATGTAGTTATAGACTGCCAAAAGTTGATTAATTAGCTAATGTTTGGATTAGTTCTGCCTGATGGTTTCATTAGGGAAAAATGACTGAAAACATGGAATAAAGTCACAAGAGGGAAGTAGAAGGCATCACTAAAAGAGGCTTGAGACCAGGAAGACTACACCACGCTCAGAGGAGGTGGATGAACACTCGGGCATCCAGGCGATGGAAGGGTTCCTGACCACAACAGTTAATGGTGGTGTTACAATTTAGTTGTCAACTTGGCAGAGCCTAGAATCACCTGGAAGGGACTCTCAGTGAGAGACTGTCAAGATCAGGTTAGCCTATGGGCAAGACTTTGGAGTAGAAGGAGCTTGGTTGTGTTAAATGATGTGGGAAGACACACCTTCTGTGGGAGATAACATTCCCTTGGCAAGTGATTCTGAACTGTTTGCATGGAGGAAGAGGGCTGAACAGAAGCATGCAAGCTCTCTGTTCCTGACCGTAGACATGGTCTAACCAACTCCCTGAAGCTCCTGCTGCCGTGACCTCTGTGCTCTGAAAGACTGGAACCCAAAGCCATGATAGAAAATAAAACCCTTTTCTCTGTATAAATTACTTTTCTGTTGCTTTGATAAAATACCATCATCAAAAGCAACTTACCGAAAAAAAGCTTATTTGTACTTACGGTTCCAGAGGAATGAGTCCGTCATGCTACAAGAAAATGGCGGCAAGCAACAGGAGCAAGAAGCTAAGAGTTCAATGCAACCCTGAAGCAGAGATAGCAAACAGCACGTGGGGCAAGACTGGGAAACTCACAGCTATTTCTGGTAACTTATTTTCTCCGGGAAGGCTCTACCTCCCAAAGGTTCTATAACGTCACCACACAGCACCACCAGCTGGGGACCAAATGTTCAGACAATTCTCATTTAAGCCTTAATGGGAACATCCTCATTCAAACTGCTATAGCACACTCCCTTCCCCCATAGGCCTGTGGCCATATCATGATGCAAAATACATTTAATCCAACTTTGAAAATCCCCATAGTCTTTCTCAGGCTCAACACTTCAAAAGTCCAAGGTTCAACCTTTCGTTTTGTTTTGGTTTTTGAGACTCAAGAGACACTCTCTTAACTGTAAAATAAAACGGCAAATTACATAATTCTACCTTATACATTAACTGTTCCCAATGAGAGAAATAGGAGCATAGTGAGGAAGTGTTGGACCAAAGCAAGAAATAAGCCCAGCAGGGCAGACACCAAATCCTACAGCTCTAAGTCTCCTGCCCTACAGTCTCCATGTCAGAGGGCTTAGATGGCATGCCCCTCTATATGTTTGTCTATAACACTCCCTACAGTTACTTTTATTATAATATTTTATCACAGCAACAAAAACAAGACTAAGACAGGCGGGTGTGAACTTCGGTCCTGTTTCTGACCCTGTCTTTGGGCTCGGCATAATGGATTCTCCACGCCAAACTTCCAAAGTTTCACACAGTGCTCAAGATTCCTAGAGGGGCAAGGTAAAACTTCCCCCAGCCACAAGAGGGTCAGCATTAGCAAAAACACTTGAACCCACCTCAAATGCCAGGGTTTTTCAATGTTTTTTTTTTTTTTTTGCGGGGGGGGACTGGAGTAATGGCTCAATGGGGAGCATTTGCTAAGCAAGTGTGAGGTCCAGAGTTCAAATCCCCAGCACCCATGTAAATACCAGGTAGGTGTGCTAGCCTACCTTCAATGTCTATGTGTGAGAGACTGGGGCAGAGGATCCTTGGAGCAAGGTTACTAGCTAGACTAGCCAAGCCTTCCAGGTCTGGGTTCAAGTGAGAGACCTTGTCTCAATATATAAGGTAGAGAGCATGTAGAAGCCACTCATCGTCCACCTCTGGCCTCCAGATGTACCTGTGCACATGCCCCCACACACACACGTGCAAATGTGCATACATATACACACATGCATGCACACATGCACAAAGACACATGCACACACACACACACACACACACACACACACACACACTCACGCCACTTGAGCCCACTAAAAGAAATTGTGTTTTGCTGTGCCCTAGCTCAATAATGAAGGGTTTGATGGTTTTCTGTCGATACATGCCATTTCTCATTCTCATGAGTTTCATCCACTCAAACATTAAACTTTAAGTGTTCAGCCCTGAGTTGTTGAATTAACTCACAACAGGAACAAAAACAGTCTAAAAAGGTCTAAAATTAGCACAGGAAGGTGCTTTCTTAGTGCTATGTCTCACCATCCCTGTCTGAACATATACTGTGTCATGGAACCACACTGAATTTTTCTTCAACTCCTTCAGTCCTTCAAATTCTTCCCACGTTGCCATGCTTTCCCCTCTTCGTTCCCAGGGTGTGGAATGCCTCTCTCCCAATTTCACCACCCTATCCCCAAGTCACTTGGATAATTTCCACGTACGAATATGCCGTAGTTCGTGCCTTCTGAAGCTTAGACTACCGTCTTCATTAGAGCAGCCGTGACCACTTGGAAGAGACCCTTAGTGTCAGGTCTACTGACATGCCCTTGCAGAAGGAGGTTATGGGGAGGATCACTGGACCCTCGCCTTTGTTTCCAGCCTTCCTCTCTTTCATCTGCTGGCCAACAACATCTAATTCTGACCCAGTTTCATGTGGTCTTGGAAGATGCTAAAGCGCATGAGTGACAAGTTAACTGAAGCATGTTGCATGACCTGGGGGACCTTCATGTATTCAGCACTGGGAAAATCATCACCCAAGCCAAGGTGGGGTTTTCCGGTGCTGTGGCGGTTTAGGGGTCACCTGTGCTGTTTCAGGTAACCCCTCCCTACTAAGCTTGATAAATGCATTGGTTCATCAAGCTAAACACAAATGGAATCGTTAGTTTGGGCTGTGGTTGGTGCCTTATCTTGGGTGAGTAGCCATTTGTTGACATTTCCCCAGAGAAAGTTCACGCATCTTCAAGCTTCAGCTTAGCTTAAATGTCACTACTCCTGGAAAGCATTTCTTCATTAATCATAAACATTAGATGATGCAAGTAGGCCTCCTTCTAACGTCCAGGGTGTCCCATGCCTCACAATCATAGTTTTCATCACAGCACATGCTCCTGTTTATCAAGTTGTCTCTCTTCTCCTCCATACCATGAGCCCAGGGAGAAGAGATATGGCAGGCCTGCAATGTTCTCAGAGGCCTAACAAATGGAGAGAACAGACTAGATAGGGTATGAGCCAAGCATTTGGACACCTTCTACCAAGTGATGGGAATACAGCACACTGTTTTCTCATCTGTGGGAATGGTATATGATGAGGCAGTGCCCGGCATCTCTGGAATGATCTGTGTAGCCACGTGGTCATTGTAGCCACATGGTCATCTCCTCACCTCCCCACTGCTCCAGGTGAGATGGCATAGTGTACCAGATAGCATGGCATCCCGAGGAGAAGGTTCTTGTGTGTGATTGTATGCAAGTGTGTACCAGAGGGATCGACTGTGGGAGCTTGTGTATGTGTCAGGCCAGAGGTCAACCTCAGATGTCATTTCCCAGGAGTCATCCACCTTGGGTTGTTCAAGACAAAGTCTCTCATTGGGACTTGGGGCTTGTTAAAGAGGCTGGGCTGGTTGCCCCGAGAGCCCTGAAGATCTATCTGTGTGTCTCCCAGACACTGGGATTCCATCATGTTCCATCACACCAAACTTTATACATAGGTTCTGGAAGTTAAATTTAGATCTTCATACAAACCCTTTACCGACTGAACAAATCATCTTATCTTCCAAGGAATCATTGAATGTAGGTGAATTATAAGCCCAGACCTGCCTACAATTTAGGACAATGTGGGTCCCAGGGGGGGGAAAGCCTCTATCTATTGCCAAAACCAGAAAAGCAGTGTTCTTGGTCAGACAACCAAAGAACATGTGTGTTGAGGCCTCACACTGGCTGCTGGCTGGATGAATAAAGTTCAACCTGGCCTCTAGGGGATCTTTGACAGCCTTTGAGACAATAAGTGGAGAGGTGGAACAAGAGAGACTATACAAGCTGAGAGGATTGAGCTGGTGGGATAACTGCATGTTTTTGCCTTCTGTTCAACTTCTTGCTTGCCTTTCTTCCCCCTGCAACTGCCAGCCAAGAGGTAGTATTTTTCTGTGTTCATTGTCTTTAAAAGCTCCCTGAAAAATGAATCCGAGGCTGCTCTGTGAGAAGTATGGGACCTGCCTCTCTCCAGGCAGCTATTTGTGGCTTAATACAGACTCTCAACTCGAAATTTGATCATGCTGTATTGTCTTTGGGTCTCTACCCTGCAACAACAAAACTCCATACAGGACAGGTGTCCCCAGCCTAAAGCTCAGAGTTCTGGGAGGTGACATAAATCTTGAACATCTCTAGGTCTTCTAAAGACCCTGCTTGAGAATATTAGGATTTTAGGGTTAGGATTAGGGTGTGTTCCAGCTCATTGGCTTACTCCTATACCCAAGCCTGACCGTTCAGCTAAGTCTAATTTGGTGGATGAGCGAGGGGTTATTTACATGAACATGTAAGCGCTCTGAATTTGTTACTGGCTTATCACAGTGGTCCAAACATGCACATTTGATTTCTAGGTGCTATCTTTGGCATCTCTCTTTCCCAGAGATCATGCATGCCTTGAGGTGGCATGGATCCAGAAAGAACTGGACCTGGACCTACCAGGTCATCTGCCAAGCATGTAGCCTCATGGACACAGATCTTAACCCAGGCATTGTTTCTGGCCATGCTGTAACTATCAAGACTTCTAAGGAGTACAGGGAGGCACGAGTTAAACATTTAATCAGACTTAGGGCCAGAGAGATGGAAATCTGTCTGCCTCTCCTCCATGGCCCTTGAGCTCATCCCTTCAGGGCTGGCACCAACTTCCACCTTCACACTCATCACTGATAACCTCAAGAACATAGAAATCCTAGCTGTAAACCCTGCCAAGAGTCAAGAGCCATTACCAATGTTGGAATTTGGACATGGTCTGAGGGCCAGTGAAGAACTAGTGAGGGCTAGTGAGGAGTTCATACGGGCCTTGTGCACTCCGGCTATGCTGCGTCACCCCATTCTGGTACCTAGGTCCCATCCTGTCAAAACTGAAGTACGATCACCCCCATAGCAGCTGCCCTTGGCTTTGGTGTGGTTATGGTTACTCAGCAAGAGATTATCAGTGACTCAAGAGAGAATGTCCCCCCAACTTGCGTGTATAGATGTTCATGTGTGGGTGCATG
This sequence comes from Meriones unguiculatus, assembly GCF_030254825.1. NCBI lineage: Eukaryota > Metazoa > Chordata > Mammalia > Rodentia > Muridae > Meriones > Meriones unguiculatus. Next base: position 31,157,552 of record NC_083363.1, on the reverse strand, counting down.
TATCCTTGACTATGGAGGTCAAAGGTGAGCCTCGAGTGCATTCTGCAGGAACCATCCATCTTGGTTTGGGAAACAGGTCTTTTAGTTTTACCTGGGACTTGCCAATTATCCTAGGCTGGCTGGTAAGTGAGCCCCAGGGCTCTGCCTGTCTCCACCTCCTCAGCACTGGGGTTACAATGTTGGCTACCACGTTTTCACGTAAGTTCTGAGAAACTGAGCCCAGTCCTCAAGCTCACACGTGTGCAGTAAGCATTTTACTGATTGAGTCATCTCCCCATCCCAGGCTTTTTCTTTTACACACACACACACACACACACAGAGGGGAGCGGGCGATCAGAAATGAGGAAGCATGTGCCATGGATGCATCCCCAGGTAAGCATGTGCTCGGAAGTGTGAGCAGCACTGCACAGACGAGGGAAGCAGATGGCATGGGATGCCAGCCGGGGCCTATTGAGGGAGTTTATGATCCCAGGCCACCTCGTGCCTGCTTCTCCCAGCACAGCAACCTGATCAATATTTACTAGATGCTGATGCAGCCCACCCCCTTTCCGAAGAGAGTGAGTCCACTGGTGCGAAGGTAAATGCCGACGTGGGCCTCCTGCCCACGTCCCTTCGCCTCCTCCCATCCATGAAAGGTCAGTCAGCAATGAAAAAGAGCCAAGTGGTTAGCCTGGGGCTTGGACTAAGATGTGGCCTTCCCACTTGAAGGTGCCACTTTCTTTCTTTTTTCCCTCAGTTAAAATTAGTTGTGCTCAGACCCTCACTCCCCGCTGGACTGAAGGCACCCAAGGGCATGGCCAATCTATTATTCAACTATGTGTCACCACAGTGCGCAGCGCAGGTGCTTGACACGCATTTGTTAAATAAATGGACTGTTGTGGCCCATTTATTTACCAGCATGGCCCATCAGCAGGCCCAGCACACAGAAGTGGCTTCAGACCAACATCTGGCAGGTGCCACGTACAATCGGCTACATGCAGCCCTGGCCTTTCCCTCCTCTCCCCACCCCTGACTTCCATCTCTTCCTCCCTCTCTTCCTCCTGCCATCCCTTCTTCCTTCCACCCATCCTTTCCTCCTTCCCCACCTTTTTCTCCCCCGTCTCTTCCTCCCTCCCTCCATTCCTTCCTTCCCTCTGCCTTCCCTTTCTTCCTTCCTTCTGTCCCTTCTTTCCTTTATCCCCTCCTTCCCAACTCTTATTCTTGCGTCCTCCCACTATCCCTCCCTTCTTTCGTATACCAAATGGCATTTGTGGAGCTGAAAGAGACATGCGCTCATAATTCCTTTCCTATTTTGCATCTAAATTGGGACTTGACATTTTGGAAAGTGGGGAGTAGCATGAATGAGTCCAGGGTCAGGCTGAGGAGTGGGTGGGCACCTGTCTATATGTGTGAGAGTGTACTAGGAAGTAAGTGTCAATTGCTAAGGAACATTGGGGTACACACAGCTGAGCAGTTGTTGCCAGTTTTCCTTTAAAAAGGAAAAAAGGGACAAAGGAAGGAAAGAAGAAAGTAAGGCAGGGAAGGAAAAAGTGAGGGAGGGAGGGAAGGAAGGAAAGAGGGAGCAGGAAGTGGAGAAAAAAAGAAAAAAAATGGATGGAGGAAAAGAGGGGGGAGGAGGGAAAAGAGAGAAGGAAGGAAGGAAAATCTACTACCCAGTTCTCCTGTCTGTGCCGAACTCCAGGCATTTCACAGTTCTCCCGTCTAGCCTTTGCCACAACTCCTGGAGGGGCTACCTTGCCATGGAGCCACTACAGGCATTCCATGGTTCCCATCAAATCTAAGCTGTGGGCCTGGGATGAGGGCTCTGATTGCCTATATGATAGATGAAAAGCTGATGGGTGAAAGCCTGTCACTGGGAGCCTCGGGGGTGACAGCAATGATGTCCCACAAAGTCCCCAGCCTGGAGCCTCCACCTGTCATCCCAGAAGAGAGAGAGAAGAGGAAGGCGTCTGCAGTGGCCTGCAGGACACCTCAGGCCCTTGGCATTTCCCACTCAAAGCAAGAGACTGACATTTCTTCCCAGCTTACCTCTCTCCAGCCAGCCAGCCCCAGGCCACACAGAGGATTTCCAAGGCTTGCAGAGCTGGCAGAAGCCTGCCCGGGGCTCAGCACTGACCATGCGCAGTTGTATACAGCAGACACAACTCAGGATAGAACAACAACTCCACACAAGCTCTGCCCTCAGGACTTTCTTGAAGTTTCTTCAGCTGGCCAGGTGGGTCAGAGCAACACACAGGAAGCTGGCCCTTTCCACCTGCTATCCCAGGCAGCCTGGGATTTGCTTATACAGATAGCAAATCCCAGATAGGTTCTTTATCCAAACCTAACCGCTTATGAGTTTCTTTCTCACCTGCCTCTGAAAGATTTTGCCCTAAGCATCCTCTATCTCTCCCCACCTGGCCCTGTCTACAGGCTAGCTCTTCAGCCCATAACCATCCAGGCTATGATTCCCAGAAGCATGCACCCTGGCACCTGAGGAAACAGACTCTGCCCCTGACCTCTCAGAACCACAAATACTGCACCCATCTTTTCATAGCCTCACCTTTCAGACTCATCATCATAACTAGCTCCTGTAGGACCTTAAGAGCAAAATGCTATCTGGCCCATAAACAGCCTACTTGGAGCTGAGGTTTGGTACTGGGGGTAACCTTGAGGCTGGCTGAACCATGTCCACGGTAACACCGGTCCCCTGATCGCCACAGTGAACGGCTCTGTTACCCTATGTAGCAGGCAGAATTTCGTAGGCTCATTTCAGCTCAAGGTCTTTGTACGGGAGTTCCCCAGGTTGTCTATTGGACCTTGTGTAACCATGAATGCCTGCATCAGAGCCAGATAGGAGGATCAGAATGGCAGAAGCATAGTGAGGGAGGCAAAGGCTTGAGATGAAAGGAGGCAGAGATGGGAGACAGCAAGCAAGGAAGATGCCTGATTTAAGACGTTTACTTTCTGAGGATTAGTTTCCAGCTAGTTTTGATTAAATAGATTTCTTTACTGTGGGGCCACGCATGTTGCAACTCGTGTGTGGAAGTCAGAAGCCCCAGTCTGTGGGAGTTGCTTCTCTTTCCCACTGTGTAGCTTCCAGGGATCAAGCTCAGGTTGTCGGACTTGGCTGCAAGAGCCTTTACCTGCTGGACCACCTCCCCACCCCACCCCCCAGTCCAGATTCAATCTATTTTAAGTCACCAACTGTGTGATTCATTTTGACTGTCCACTTGATTGGATTGAGAAAGGCCTGAAAGGTTTGTTGAAGCTGAGCTCCGGTCATCTGTGACAGCATTTCCAAGACCTCAGATCTTTATGGCTCTGACCTAGTTGATAGCTTAATCTCACGGCGGATCTATAATATGGTGGTGTTACTGTAAGCTGGGCTTACTGAGAGGAAACGGGTCAGTGGGGACACTTGCTGTGTAGCTATATCCCGCCCTGGTCTCTTCCCATGTGTCTCTCACTCTGTTTCTTTTCCACCATGAAGATCCTATGATGATCTGCCTCATAACAAACCTATAAAGAAAGGAGTCCAGTGACCATGACTGAGCCCTCTAAAACCATAAGCCAAGATATGTAATACCTAGCAGGTCACAGGGATAAGAAAGTTTATGGGAACAAGTCTGTGGTAATTCCTTAGAGGCCAGGTAGGAAATAACCACGTTGCTCATTCCGGGATTTCACTGTGTCCCTACTGCTAGACTGCAGGGCTGTGTCTCACAGTTCCCTGCAGCTGTCACACCAGCAGCCATGACACTCTTACCAGAGCAAGTCACCAGAAATGCCCGAGAGACTGAATAGGGTCACCACCAGATCCAGCCAGAGTCATTGTACTGAGGGGACTGTCTGCAGGCACAGAAGGACAGCCTGTCCTTCCTCCTTCAGTGGGACACCCAGGGTTCCAGGGCAGGCTCTGGAGGAATGGGCCCTCTGAGTATAGAAATATTCAGAGCATTAAACGAATTCCCATCTAGCTTCGGCAAGCTCCTGTCTCCAGCTCCAGCTCCAACTCCCAACTGGAAGGTGACTCAAGTAGACAGGGGTTCTCCTGGTCTCAGGCTGGGGTAGCTTAGCTGCTCTTCTGCACCCAGCAGCTTCCCTGAGCATACCCCTCCTCTTCCCTCTCTTCCCTTTAAGCCCAGGGCTGTGTCTCACAGTTCAGGGTACCAGGCACACTATGCAATAGCACTTGGGCTGCCTTTGCCTTCCCTAGCTGTCTACAAGCACTGCAAGACTGTTTGCAACAGGCTGCCCTCCACGCGCAGCTGGTCCGCTGCTGCCCGGAAGGAAAGGAGCGTCTGCATTCCTAATCTTCCTGGGGGGGTCTGGTCATTCTCTCACTCCCGGAGAAAACTTTGGGTTTCCTTCCACCGTGTTCCCTAGGATCTTAGAGCCTTCCCCACTCTGCCTCAAAGGCCTCTGTTCAGCTTCCCTCTTCTGAGAGTGTTCCAGGTACTCCCCACCTCCTGCAGGAACTGCAGCCTCTGATCACTGCAATATGTATACTCTTTATGCCGTGTGTGTGTGTGTGTGTGTGTGTGTGTGTGTGTATGTGTGTCCCCACAGCAGTCTCCATTCCTGGGCTCCCAAAAGAGAAGAATCAGAGATCACAGTAGTATAGCCAGAGATGATGTTAGAGCAACCAAGAAAAGAAAGAACAGGCTAGCCAAACAGCCGTGATCCTGGCCCTAACCAGCAAGGCTCTTATATCTTTCTTCTACCACTTACCCTATCCCTGGTGTCTACTCCGGGGTGACTTCCCGGAAAGGAGTAGAGCTTCCTGGGAGTTTGTTTTGCCCAGAATTTACTCCTTAATATACAGGTATGTAAAATGGAGGACTAGAGAGAGAAAGAGTTCAGGGGTTAAGGGCCCATACTGCTCTTGCAGAGGACCTGAGTTCAGTTCCCGGCTCCTAAGTAGCTGTAATTCCATCCCCAGGAGGTTGGATTCCCTCTTCTGACCTCTGTGGGCAGCTGCATTCATTTGCACAAACCCATCAGCCTTTCAAAGTATGCAAGAATGTTTACAGGATTTTAAGTTCCTCTGATGTTGAAAAGACACTGGAGGAGAAGGCAACATGGTCGCTCCCCTGGTGAGGAAGTTCTTAAACCAGCTTGAGCTGACCCAAGCAGAGTCAGTTGCCGTCAACTATGGTGGGGCCCTGAGCTGGCCCAGATAGGGTCAGTCACCACTGAATTGGTTACTTTTCCAATGCTGAGACAAAATGCCATATCCCAAAGACCCCAGAGTAGTTTACAGAAGGAAGAGTTCATTCAGATTCAGGATTCCAGAAAGGGAATCCATAATGGCCCATGATGCAAGAAGCTGGTTAATTACATTGTGTCAGCAGGCAGGAAGTGAGTAAGGCTGCGGACTCTGAGTCCACCTCCAGTGGCTTAGGTCCTTTGGCAAACTGCCTGTCCTAAAAGTCCCGTAACCACCGCACACAGCAGACCAACTGACGACCAAGTGCTCAGGAACATGAGCCTATGATGAGGGACATTTGTCATTCAAACCACAATAACTTCCAAGTATTGTTTTTAAATCCTATCTTTTTGGGAGCTCGTTGGTCAGTCCCTCCCAGAGCTAACCTCCTGTATAGCATTATTTTCCATGCACTTTAGTGAACTAGAATCCCTCGTGAGCAGGAACACTTCTATGCCAGCACCCAGAGCAAAGCCTCTCACGAGAGGGCTCATTGGTTGTTGAATGAATAACCGAAAGGCAAAAAAAAAAGTGCGCAGGGTCCCAGGGAAATTCAGACAGGTGCTGACAGCTATTTAGATGTTCCAGCCTATGGTGAGCAGCGTGCAGGCTGCGTTCACACAGCATCCTGGTAGCCTGCCTTTGAGTCCCAGCTCCGTGACCTTGGGCGAGTCCCTCTGCACCTTGGATTCCTCACCTGCAAACCAGAGTGAGTGGTCTCAGGATACGATTCAGACTCACAGATAGAAGGGTCCAGCTGTGATGCCTGTCACCCCATAGACACCAGGGTGATCTGGCTGTGACACCTGGTATCCCACGGGTCACTAGGGTGATCTGGTTGTATGACTGTCACCCCAGGGCATCTGCTTGTGACACCTGTCACCCCATGGTCACCAGGATGGAAACAGCTGATCTGGTGGCCTATGAGGGTATCCCCTTCCTCCCTGTGGCTCCTGTGGTGTGCGGCCCTCCCAAAGCTGCACACTGTCTAAGAGGACAACCTCCCCATGGAGAGGACAATACTCATGGAGGAGCCCTGAGTATCTGGGCTCCCCTCTTAGAGCCTCCAAACAAGCGCTGATCACGTATATTTCTCTGGTTCACAGGTGGCAAACTGCTCACAGCGGTGCTGTGGCGGGCCGCTGGGCTTAGGTTCATAAACAGACTCACTTAACACAGAAGGTAAGGCCCAAGGGAAGCCAGCCTGCCTCATTGCGGGTCTCAGGTAGGCAGGAGTTACATCCGGTTTTGAACTCTGGGAGGGACTTCCCCTCACAGGGATGCTGGGAAGGGTGGCGTCAGCCTTGCGGGGGCCCTGGAGGAGATGTTCCAGCCCAGGCTAAGAAGACAGATGTCAGGGTAATGGGAACAGAGCTGGGCTTCTCTGGAACAGAGGTTGGGGGCGGAGGGGGGAGTGGATTTGAGAGTGAACCAAAGCAGGGGAGAGGAACTGGGGAGGGATGGGAAGCAGGAGGGTCTGTGGCACAGCTGTGCCAGGTGTGAAGATTCTGTACAGGCAAGATGAGGATTAGACAAGGGTGAGCCATGACGGTGGAGTGTCTGAGAGTACCAGGATGCAGATGGCAGGGAGATGTGGGTGACAGTGGTGGGAAAATGGTGGGGTTCGGCCAGGTGGCCCTGTCGCCTTGGGTTCTCTATCTGCCAGTCTCAGCCTCTAGGCTGCCTCCCCTGTTCTGGCCACTGTTGTTCCAGCTTTCCCCTCCCACCTCTCTGAACCCAAACCTACTTCTCTCCCTCCCATACCTTCTCTCTGTGAGGTGACAGCAGCTGCCAGGCCAAAGAAACCAACAGAAACACGTTGAGGGTGCTGGGGTGATAGGTTTGTACTGTAGGAGGCAACTGAGACTCCAGGGAGCCGGAGAAAATGCGGCATCCTGAGTCGGCAAGGATGCACACTACTGTGGAGCAGCTAGATGGTTATCAGCTGCTGAGGCTGGAGGGAAGGACTCACAGGAATGGGAGGCAGGGGGTGGAGCAATGGCAGGGGCCCGCTCTCTTCAGAGAGAGACTGGGCCTCTCCAGAGTCAGGCCTACTGGAGGTAGAGAGTAGAGGTCTGTGCAGCTCTGGCATCCTGGGGGTGTGGATACAGTTGGGGATCGGCACTGGAGATCCAATAAGAATGACTGGCAGGTCGATAGCCAGCCTCTGGGAGAAAGAGAGTGGTCTCAGAGGCAGCAGGCAGCAGGGATACGTTTGCTCAAGAAATCAATAAGTAATTCTAACCAGATTGTGTGTCCTCCAGCCTCCTGTCCTTCAGAGAACGGAGGAAAGGAAAACGCAAAATCTGCCAGGAGTCTGAGGCAAAAGGTCTGGATTGCCCTGATCTGCTGCTGAGGACACTTCCGGGGAGAGAGCAGCTGGGAGTGAGGGTGGGTTGGCAGAGGAAGCTGAGGCCCAGGTAATGACAAGCTGGTGACGAGCAGGCCCCTGTCCCTGAGCACCCTGTGTGGAGACAAGGGTGCTAGAGCCCCAGGAAGGTGCTTTCCATAGTCAATGACTGGTGGGCAGTTGGCTAGCATGAAGGCTTTCTCAGAAAAGTGGCTCTATAGATAAGATAAATGCATGGGTGTGGGGAGCTAATCTGAAACTGACTGACTCTGTGGGAAGGCAGCAGGAGGCGGGAAGAGACAGAGGCTTCCATGGTCTATTCATGGGGCAGGCACTGTTACACAAAAGGAAGTGAGACTTAGGTCTCTGACCCGGGGGTGCCTTCATTTCCACCAGAGGATGGATCCCTTCAGTCCCTCCAGGAGGATGAATTATGGAGAGAGAAGCTCTGAAAAGATGAAAGTCATGGGCAGCTGACATGAGGGAGTCCAGGCAGGGTTCAGGAAGAACTACCTTTGACCTGGCTCTTCAGGGGTGTACAGCTTGCAATGGAAACATTTGTTGGACTCGAGTTCTGAGAGGAAAGTAAGGCAGGTGAGGAGGGAGAAAGAGATGGGTGCACTGTGGTATCTGAGGTCGCTGGAGGACTGCTCCAATCAGTTTGCACCACATACCTGAGGTGGTAACAAATAAATGGCTCCAAAGCATTTGGGAGAAGAATTTTCTAAAAGGAAGAGCAAGGTAAGCCACACCGGTGGGAAAGCGTGTGTGGAGCAGCAAGGGTTTAGTGTGTGCATGGAACCTCCAAGTTCCCTTCCTACTCTCTGCTCCACTGTCCTCTGGCTGGACTGTGGACCTCTGTACTTGGAAAATAGAAGGAGACAAATGGCTAGAGATGCTAAGAGTAGTAGTGTGTGCATACTTGTAATTCCAGCACTTGGGGGGCAGAGGCAGGAGGATCACAAGTTCAAAGCTGGTCCGGGCTATATGAGGCTGAAGAAGGAAAAGAAAAAGGAGGAGGAATAAAAGGAGAAGAATAAATGGCTACAAGAAATAAAATTATCTCCTTCAGCTTCCAAAGTCCCCAAGGGTATCTGGAAACTGAAGAAAGGGAAATAACATTGCTACCTAGATGCAGAGTGATGATACATGGAAAGGAAATATGGCCACTCTCCTCTGGTGGCTTGTAGCCAGTCAGTCTCTAGCCTAGATGCATTAAAGCATTCAGGAAACAGCTCTTGAACAGAAAGAGAGAGAGAAAGAGAGAAAGAAAGAAAAAAAAGGAAGGGAAAGGGAAGGGGAAAGGGAAGGAGAAAGGGAAGGGAAGGGGGAAGGGAAAAGGAAAAAAGGAAAAGGAAAAAGGGAAAAGGGAAGGGAAGGGAAGGGAAGGGAAGGGAAGGGAAGGGAAGGGAAGGGAAGGGAAGGGAAGGGAAGGGAAGGGAAGGGAAGGGAAGGGAAAGGAAGGGAAAATATGACTGGTCCTGGTTTTTGGCACCAGATGAATGGAAAAATAAATTAAAGGAAAGAAAATGACTACTCCTAGATATGGTGGAGGGGAGAAGGCTTATTGTAGATATGTGGGAGAGCATAGCTAGAAGCAAAGACATCTGGGAAAGCCCAGAGTCAACATGACCAGACTGAGCTGTGCCACGTGAGGAGACGGGGAAGAAAAAGGGAGAGGGAAGAGCAGGGAACCAGGTGTAGCATCCAGGAGGCCCAAAGGCACAAAAGGAGCAGGTAACCAAAATGTCTGGATTATATAGGGAAGAGCTTCTGGGGAAAGAGCACCCCAGCCCCTACGCTGGAGAAGTTTAGGGTGAGGGTGGGGTCTGCCAGCAAGCAATATGGCCAAGAGGGTAAAGCAGGACATCAGACGTCCTCCTCTGGCCTCCACGTGTGTACCTGCACACAGACATGCACATGTATCATAGGGACACACATGTCATGCATGTAACCAGCCATCCTGCAAAAATAAATCCTAAAACCACCATAAAACAAGACTGTGCTCCAATGTCTTCTGGGTTCGTGAAGAAAGGGTGTCGGGGTGAACCACTGAAGATGAGAGGGACTGATAATACACTTCAGAGGCCAAGAACATGGGAAGGCATGTCCCCTACTCACTACCTTCATGGAGGCTCCCAGTACCTCTTAAGAAGGTAGAGGCAGGGTAGCAAAACCAGCAGAACACCCAGGCTGAGACATGGCCATGTAGATGCTAGCCTATAATATACTCCCCAGACTGAAAAGGCAATGCCAAGGCTGGTCTTCAGGCTCTCAAACAACTGTTCTCAATGGCTCCGGCTTCTTGCAAAATGGCTGAAGCACAGCTGTGACCTGGGAGACACAGGCAGCTACACCCTCTAGGAAAAAGCAAGTCAATGTGTGTATGAGCACAATTGAAGTTTGGGCACTGACCCCAAAAACTGAGGTCCAGTTAGATCAGCCAACACCCTGGAGGAAAACCAAGACAGTATGGAAAACACCCTCCAACAGCTCTGGGCATGTCCCCTTCCAAAAGTCCTAGGGTGCTGGTATAGCCTATTGACCTGTGGGGAGGGAGGAGGGTCCAGGAAGCCAGGAAGTTCTAAGAATCTCCAAGTCTCCCTTTCCTATAAGGGCTGTTTGGGTGGCTGTGGTAGTCTAGGCCATCTATCAAGGACTGAGTCATCGCTGTGGCCCAGGGGAGGAAAGAGAGGGAAATGAGAGAAATATGGATTCTGGCTCATAGAATTAACAGACAAAGGACAAGATGCCAGTACGGATTTAAATTTTAGATACACAACAAATAATATTTGATAAGAATGTCTTATGCTGGGCTATATTGTTTACATAAAATTTAAATTTAACCCAACATTCTTTGTCTTTTATTAGATAAATCTAGCATCCAGGGTCCAAGCAGACAGTGTCCTCAAAGGGTCAGGCCCACACAGGGATCATGCTCATATGCGATGGCCTCAGAGGTAAAGATCCTAGCCAAGGCTGAATGCCTAATGTGGCCACAGTTATGCAAGAGAAAATAGCAGGGAGATGGTGGGAAAGCTGCTGATATGCCCCTGCCTGTGCAAGGTGCGATCATTTTACATTCTCCAGCAGTAATGTTTAAAAGGCAAGAAGAAACAGGTGGAATCACTTTGAGTAATAGAATTTACTTAATACACCCCAAATATTACATTTGCAACCTGTAACCAAAGCAAACACGGTATGATATTTTTCAATGCTTTTAGACTGCAAAAAAATCTGGTATATGACTTGGCCCACCTTATCTCTAGTTAAATGAATTTCAAGTGTTCAGAGCCACCTAGCCTACAGCACGGCTCTTTCAGTTTCCAGGGCTGATGAAGGTATAGTAGCCCCTTGCAGAGAGTCTCGGGTTTGGGGGCCGGGAGGGGGGAGGAGTGTGGCTTGAAATGGAAGGACTCAGCTGAGTCATGTGTGTTTTGCTAGAAGCTGTCATGTGACAATCATGTGATGTTTTGCTGGAGGCTGGCTTGTGAGAGGGCACGTGATGTTTTGCTGTGAGCTCTCTCGTGCGAGGGGCGTGACTTTGGCCAGCTGAGAACACTAGAAGCCCACGGACAGTGAGACATCACTTTTTGGCTCAACACTGCTGCGCTGATCTTTGCGCTTTGACACTTGACTTCACAGAGAGAAACGTTCCAGAGAACTTCCCCAAGCAATCCAACTGTGTCTTGTGGCTTTCGCTGACTTGTCCCCATCTTCTGAATCGTGTTGATTCCTGTTGCTGGTTGGTGTTGGCCTTTGGACTGGACTGCTGGTGTCTGGAAAACGAAGAGTGAACTCATCCCAAAGAACTACTTCTAGAAAGGTCTACAACCCCTTTACCCAATAACCTCCTTTCTCTCCTACCTCTGGTCAGTGGATGGAAAAGAGGTAGAAGAGTTGAAGGACCCTAAATAAAGGAGGTTTGGTGGAAAATCTAAGCTTACAGTGGCTTTCCATGGTGTGAGGGATGCAGGGTGAATGGGAGCCAAGTACTTTATCAGCTCCAAAACAATGTGAAAGCCCCTTTCTTACAGCCTTTGGGTTTTCCCGGGGAGGCCCAGCCCATTGGCAGTGGTCTGAAGCTTTAGAGATGGGGGGAAGCCGGACTGTCAATACTCTCCAAACAGAAGCAAGGCAAGATTTGTTGCCTCTTTCGTGGGCTTAAGGGCTGGCAGCCTCAAAATCAGGATCACTGTCTAGGGTCTGCAGAAATGGGGTAGGGACCTAGAGGTAAGCAGGCAATCTAAGTTAGCAGTGTTACTGTTCTTTGATGATTTCCATCGCTGTCCCCAGCTACCATGTCACAGGGGTAACACGATGCTATCATCATAGAACTGGTTAACACAGTGAATTTGAGCTGGCTCCTCTGTGAAGCAGTGCCGTTGCCTGCGTGATCTCAGGAAAGGAAGTAAGTGGCCTGAAAGTCCAAAAGGTCCTCAGAAATAAAATCTAGACCGTAAGGTCCTGTAGGTGGGGTCAGTTTCATCCTGCCTCAATCGTACCTTCTAGAGCCACCAGGCACCTTCTCCACACCTATACTTCCTCACCTCCCATCTCCAGCTCATGGCAACTGGACACACAGCCTGCCTGTCCTCCAGGAAGGCCCTTACAGGGGCAGTCAAGGTTATACAACAGGACAGGTTTCTTTCCAGGGCCCAGACCCCAGGTGGCTCTGGTGATGCATGGGAGGGAGAGCAGGCTCCAGTGTTTCAAATGATGGCACTCCCCAGGCTCTGGGATCATCATAAGTCTCCTGCCATACCCTCAAATGTGGCCTCTTCTCACATTGGCAATGTGGAGCACAATGAGCCACTAAAGAACTCAAAGGAACCCTTAACTGGGGGCAGGTGGTCCTCTCGTTTGTTGCTAGGAGGTGGCTGAGCAGGGCAAGCAGGAAGTGCACTCTCTCTGGTCAGGAGAAATGATGGGTAGTGGGGGGGGCAACAAATTCTTTCATTTGAAGGAATGGTACAAATTAGTAACATAAATGGATGCCTCAATGTGAGTTACAGAAACAGTAAAGACAGTTCTGACATGCTCGCACTGCCTTGGTGACCAGTAAAGTCACTCGTGGCTTTCGGGGGTCAGCTTAGCTTGTGCTATCACTGTGTCCCAGGGCACACTTGTCAAAGAACCACTCTGCCATGCCAGATTCAGGGCATGTTAGGTAGTCACCCAGTTCTTTGATGGATTTCATCTGTTCCTTCAGGTAGTGGGTCTCAATGAAGTCACCTTAATGGGGTCATTTGTGTCAGTGGCCAGTTGTGCAGGTCCAGCCAGTTCTCCCAGTCATCACAGTCTGGACTCCTGATATTCAGAAGGAAAATTCTGCCACTTCGTTGGTGCTGCAGCTTTATCAGTTTCTCAGCCTATTCCCGTTTCTCGCGCAATTGGTGGAGAAAGTACTTGGCAAAGTTCTTCAGCGCCACATCGTCGCAGCTGAAATAGAAAGACATGGAGAGCTAGATGTAGGAGGCATTCAGAGCCCAAAAACCTACTGGCAGTTCTGGTGATGGAGAGAGGGGCGTGGTGGTACTGGATCAGCCAGACAATGTGGTGGAGAAGCCAGCTGGGGTCAGAGAGGTTAAGTTTCTGGTTCTTTCCAGCATCATGGAAGCAGGAAGCTGGGCAGTGAGTGCCTGGTTCTAGACAACTTTGTTATGGGGCCCTATCTTGGGCACCCAGCTGCTGTGATTTTATGAGTGCATCAGCTGTAGCACACCAGAAGACCGAGTTCTACCCTATTTCTCTGGCTCTTGTGATTTTTCTGACCTCTCCCTTGACAGCCCCTGAGTTGTGGAGGTAGGTGTCCAGATGTCTCGTTTAGGGCTGAGGATTCCGCAGTCACTTTTTCTCAGTGTGTTGAGCAGATATGAGAAGGTTTGATGTGTCAGGTGCCAGGGTATCCTCAGGCTACAAGGAGACAGATGGTGCCCGGAGAATGTTAAGCAAAGAGGTTGGGTTCTAGTGTAGTGCTTGAGGACTTGCTCAGGGTGTGTTTCAACAGCTTAAGAAAATGAAGCCCTGTGACCTCCAGAAGGGCCCCAGAAGGCTGGTGGTGCTGTTTTACTGGATTTCTGATTTGGCCAATCAGAGGCCAAACTTCTAAAAGACTAGAGGTCATGTCAAATGTACAAAGAGCTGGAAGAAGACTTAGAGAAGGGGTGAGGTGGCCAGCATTTCAATGAAATAAAAGAGCTGTTAGGACTTGACGTTGATGGAGAAAAGAGAATTCAAGCCATGAGTGGAGCTGGAGAGATGAAATGGCGGTCTGTCAAAGACTGAATTTAGGATTTGCTGCAGTGGAGGGGCATGGTTTCATGAATGCACAGCACTAGGAAGGTGACTAACAAGGATTCTGGAGGGATGAGTGATGTGCCCAGGTGGTATAGAGAGAATGCAGGACAGGGCTTCACCTTAGGAACACTGGGAGTGTCTTTCGAGACATACAGGTAATGGTACAGAAGTGCGAACTGCACACGAAGCATTAGAACCATGTTATGTTTTAGACTCAGTGAGTGTGAGGGAACCATTTCAGGCTCTGCCTGAAGGGGGTGGGTGGGAAGGCCATAGAGAGTTCAGTAGTAAGACATGGTGAAGGATGTGGAACCCTAAAGGCTTCATGAACAAGGACACCCATGATCAAGAAAGCTTATGGGAGGGCTGGTGTCTTACTGCTTAGGGCTTGCTACTCAAACCCACTGGCTTACCCTGCTACATCTTGGGAATCTTAAGCCAAGACATGCGCCTTCTCGTGGTGAAAAGGGAGAAGATGGATTTTCTCGCATTTTTGCCAAGTAAACGTGACAAAACCAGAAGACTGAGAGGAAGACCTGAGAATGAGTTACACTCTACAGGCAGACTCTCGTAATTACTGAGGAACCTGGGACCTCCTTGTGCATCTCTAAACTCAGCGTAAAACATCCTGTGGTTCCAGGATGCTGTGGCTGTGTCTTCCCGGGCTCTTGAGCTCCTTTGGAACTCTGAAAGCCTTGAACAATGCTTAAATTGCTACCAGGGAGGACTAGGCATGTCTCTTCCACTTTTTAACTAAGCAGTGCATTCACATGTTTGAGGGTGCCTTGCTTGTGTGTGTGTATACACACCACTTGAATGTCTGGTACCCAGGAAGACCAGAAAGGATCTCAGGTCCCATGTCTCTATAGCTACAGATTGTTGTGAGCTGCCATGTAGGAGCTGGGAACCGAAGCCAGGTCCTCCTGAAGAGTAAACAGAGTTCATAACTGCCGAACCCTCTCTTCAGCCCCTAAGCATACACACTTTCTAGCACAATGTCTGCTTTTCTGATTAGTCCTGAATGACAGCATGGCTCCCAGTAGCAGCTCCAAAGCTGCTCATTCTTCTGGTAGGAAGCCCCACAACCCCCGAGAACCCACCCGTGGCTACCACACAAGCTTGGGCACATTTTATTTGTGAGTTATTATTTAAGGTTGCACCATCAATACAGATTCTCAGAGAGCGCGAGATCTTCCTGCAAGGGAGAATGTCCATGTGTGTGCAGGCATGTATATGCATGTGTGTGTACACATGTCAAAGTCAGAAGACAATCTTAAGCGCCCTTCCTTAGAGACCATCCATCTTGTTTTTTGATCCCGTCCCTCTTTTCTCTATGGTTCACCTCTTGAGCTATGATGACTGGCTAATGAGCCCAAGTGCCAGAAACCTCCAGCCTCTGCCTCGCCAGTGCTGGAGTTGTGCTTGCTCCCACCCCTGGCTTTCTCACATGACTTCTGGAGATCGAACCGGGCTCTCATGCTTGTTAGGCAAGCGCCTTGCCAGATGAGCCATCTCTCCAGCCTCATGTGAACTTCATACACAAGCAGACCACAGGAGTGCTGGTGTGCACTCACATGAAGGACTGTCACTGCCAGCCCTGCATCTTACAGCCGTTACAAAAGGTTTCCGGGATATTCTCAGCTCAGAGTTTCCAACATTCTGACTATCTGGCTCTTTTTCTGGATCAAATCACAGAATGGTCCGGTGCCAGCAAAATGAAGAACAAATCTCCTCTAATATCATGCTAATCCCCATGATGATCTTCCCTGGTGTTGGTTAATAAAGTAGGACTTTTCTTTTATTATGACTTTTTTTTTCCTGCTGTAGATAATAATGCAACCTTTGTCCCTCGGATATTTAGCTTCTTCTCTCCCCACACAATAGCTCACCAACTTTTGGAACCAGCACTCAAGGCATTGAGGACAGCCTCCCAGGACCACAAGGCTGTGCTCTGAAGGGGCCGAGCTCCAGATACAGCCAACTATAACTGAAGCAAGACACAGCATGAGCCTTAAAACCTCACTGGCAAGCAGGCTCTGATGCAGGCAGCTCCATGATGAAATGACTCAGCTAAGGTGTACATAACCTGAAAGAAAAATTGTCCAGGCAGGGTTTAGACAACCTGGACTCCAGGGCTTACAGCATTCTCCAAGAGGTGGGACCTGAGAACTGGGTGTAGTGCATTGTGTTGTGACACATCCATGTGCCATACAAACACTCAGGCACACGTCTAATTAGCATGGCCACGTACAGCAGTAAGTGACCATAAAGAAAGCAAATACAGTGACTGGTGTGGGAAGGGGCTGAGGAGAGGGCTCAGTGGGCAAAGAGCTTGCAGGTAAGTATGAGGACCCGTGTTCAGATCCCTGGAAGCCACATAATCCTGGATGTAGTAGCTCATATCTGTAATCCCAGAATTCTTGTGGTGAGATGGAAGGTGGCGGCAGAAGAATTCAACAACAGCAGACTGCAGACTGGCTCAAACAGGATCAACACATGAGGTTGACCTTTCAGAAGTCATGTAGCAAGTCTCTCTGCAGAAAAAGGATTGCACACCCAGCCTTGAGCTCATGGAGCAATAGCTACACATTTAGACATGGCAGGCAGCAAGACCCAGGTGCTGACAAGGTGCCTGAGCTGTCCTTTAGAATGCTCTGCTCTGCCACCTCCCCATCCCTTTACCACTTACCTAAAAGGAGACAAAATAATCGGCTCTTTTGTTTCCAGCACCTATAATGTGCCTTTCCAGGTTTGTTTGGGAGCACAGCTGCACAATCTTTCAGCGCTGAAGTAATTCTCTTCCTTCCAATTGTGAAGTGTTCTCTGAGCGACACAAATGTTCCCCACTGCAGTGCTCATGGTGGTGGCATGTCAGCACGCCAGTCATTTCTTCCTCCTCCCGCTCTGATTGTTCCCCGCTGTGTTCACTCCCAGAATGAGCCCTTCCAGCTGTTGGAAGATGTCAGCGTATTTATATGCACGACTTCATGCTTCCCGGGGAGATTTTCTGAAAGCAAAGGCTAGTCTGCTCTAATTTGTGGCGCTGAAGTTGGGCTGTACTCAGGCTTCTTCGGGGCGAGCCGTATTTTAAGCACTCTATTTCAAGCGCCATCTAGGAGTACAGAGTATCATTTTCCATTAGCTGGAGGCTTTGCTAGGTCTATTCTGACCGCATGAGATCTCTTGAAACCACCTGTGACTCCAGCTCCAGGGGGGAATCTGGTGCCGTCTTCTGGCCTCTGTGGGCACTGTGCTCGTGTGCACATACCTACACACAGATGCACATGCGCACATAAAGGTAAAAATAACTCCTCTTTGAAAAAGAGAATAGAGCCAAAGCTACAAGTGAGTGGAAAGTGCTTATAAATCACACATCCAATGAAGTTTTCGTAGCTAGAACAAATAATAAATATTGAACAGCAAAAACGTGAAGTGACTTCAACGTGAGCAAAACAAACAAGCAGGGTGCCATGGAAGATGATGTGCTAATTAATATGCACATTGAACGCAGAGTGCATGTGCTACACAATGACTTTGAAGTCCACCTAGGCTACATAGACTCTGCCTCAAAGGAGACAACAAAGAATGGGTTTATGAGGGACTGGAGGGACGGCTCAGTGCTCAAGAGTGCCGGATGCTCTTCCAGAGGATCAGGTCTGGTTCCTACCTCCCACATGGTGGCTCACAACTGTTGGTAACCCCAATTCCAAAGGACCCAACGCTCTCTCCTGGCCTCCACAGACACTTATGAGCATGGTGCACATGCGTGCAGGCAAGCAAAATACGCATATACATAAAATAAAAAAATAAATCTTTACAAAAATAATAATGTTGGCTGCTTTAATATGAGGACTAGAATTCATCCTCCAACACTTATATCAGGACTGTAACTACAGCACCAAGGGGTCTGATGTATCTGCTGGCTTCTGTCTGTGGGTGTGTGTGAACGCACATGCGCGCACGCAAAACACACACACACAACACACACACGCACGCACGCACACACGCACCCATCATCATCATCATGGCTAACATGAAACAGTGACAAGACCAAGCACGTGGTGAGGATAGTGAGAAGCTAAATGTTCGTGCACTGCTGTTGTGCACCCAGAACGGTCTTTCCATTTTATTTAAGTCTAAGCAGAAGGTTATCATACACACATACAAGTGAGCAACGGTGGGAATCACAGAGAGTCACAGCCATTTCGCTGACGTTTGGCAAGCACTGGAAGCAACCAGATAGCCACAGACTATGAGCAGGTGAAATGGATTTGTACCTTAAGCCCTGCTGTTTAGCAATTAAAAAACAAAACGAAATAAATGATAAACACAAGAATTTGAATGGATCTCAGAGAATAGGCTAAGTGGGAGCGGGTGAATTTCTAAATGTTAATTGTATCATGGTTCCACAGCCTTCTGGACTATTCTTAAACGGACAGAATTATAGTGCTTTCCAGAGGTTACACCAGAAAGCGTGGCCTAAAAAAAGTACTGCAAGGGAGGCTCGTGACCGAAGGCCGTGCCTATATCTTGATGGTGGTGATAACTATGAAACTATGCATGGAAGAACAATGGTCGAACTATACACACTCCAAGGGCTGCTTGAGAGATGGGAGAAATTCCAGTAATTCCTGGGGATTACACTGACATTTATTTCTTTTAAAAAATACATGTTTTAAAATTTCTGTATATATGTGTGGGTGTTCGGCTGTGTATGCACCCTTGAATGCAGGTGCCCACAGAGGCCAGAAGAGGACAGTGGATCCCCTGGAGTAGAGTAATTGTGAGCCCCTGGTGTAAGTACTGGGTCCTCTGCAAAAACAATATGCTCGCTTAATGTCTAAGATGTCTCCAGGTCCTGTTTTCCGCTTTGGGTACCAATGTAGTTATGTAAATTGTTGCCATGGAAGAACCATAGGTTAACTATCCAGGAGATTTTTTTTTTATTTCCTACCAATCTGTCATTATCTCAACATAAGCGTTTAATCATGCTACTAGTACTAAGACCAGCAGATGCCTCTCCTCCTTTAATTTTTGTCACAAGGATACTTTACATAGATAGCCTGCTGAGGGCACTGAGCGCTGCTTACATGGCTGTGTTTACGGCTGACCACTTTAGGGCGTGGGAGTTCCAGGGAAAGAGAGTGGGGTAGAAATGGAGTAAAGACAGTACTCACGTGTGAAAATTGCTTTAAGAAAAAAACTTTAAAGACATGTAGACTAAGGAAGTAAAATATAAAACACTGAATCGGGATGTTTATAGCCAACTGGTTGGGCTTGTTTGGTTGTTTGCTTGTTTCAAACAAAGGCAGAAGGTGCATACCTGGGAGGAAAGAATGTCCCTTCCATGTGGTGTGCTGGGAAGCCACATGCCAACATGCACACAAATGAGTCTGCGTCTCTCTCTTGCAACACATGGAAACATGAACACAGGTTGAGAGGCATAAATGCAAGACTGGAACAATGAAATGAGCAGAGTAAACCATGGGATGCTCCTAAGCGTTGCCAGGGAAGATTTTTGGTGGGGAATGACCCCCAAAAGCATGAGCAGCAGCGAAGGCACAAGTTGGCAAATGGGCTAACATCTCGCTTTAAATAAAGAAAGCAAAACAAACAAACAAACAACAACAAAACCCAACCCTGTTCAGTAAAAAATGCCATCATAAAAACAGAAAGACCACACGACGCAAGGCAGTGCTTGTGACTGCTTGTCTGACAGGACATTAAGAGGCAGAAGAACTGAAGCATCTCAGCAGCAACAGAAGCGATAGACTGACACACTGGTTTTAAACATGAGCAAATGCCAAGAGCAGACATTTATCTCCGTAAGATGTGCAAATGAGCTTCCCACCAGAGCTTCCAATCACACCTTCAAGCACGAGCATACACAAACACACACACACACACATAAACACAAATCGTACATCTTTTTTTAAAATAAGAGGATCCAGAGAGATGGCTCAGTAACTGGAAGGGCTTGTCACTTTTTCAGAGGATTCGAGGTTGGTTCCCAGCACCCATATCGTGTGGTTCACAACCACCTGCAACTCCAGCTCCAGGGGATCTGATGCAGATCTTCAGACACTGCACTCATATACATAAGCACACATAGGCACGTTATTATATATAGTAATAATAACTCCTTAAAAAAAAGAAAGAAAGAAACTGCTTAATAGCACCTAGCCATCAGGGCAACAACACAGAAATCAAGGTTTTTGTTTATGTTCTGTTACGAAGTCAGAAAGGTTGTTACCCAAAAGACAAAATATAAGCTCTGGCAGAGGCACAGAAATGGTGGGTCAGAATATAAATTAGGACAGCCGTCACGGAAAAGGGCATGAAAATTCCAATATGCAATACAATCTAGTAATCCCACCCCCTACAAAGAAAGACCTCTGAAAGAGGCGAGGTCAGTTTAGTGGAGGAATGCCTATGCTCACACGTGAACTGCAGTACTGCTCTCAGCGACCAAGCCAGCTGTCCACTCACACGTGTGCAGATAAGGAAGGTTCTGTCTGTACACACCTTGGAGTATGACTTGGCCAAGAACAGTGAGATCCCATCATCTCTAGACAGTCAGGGAAACGGAGAAGAGTGTTAGAGGAAATAGGTCAGACATGGGAAGACAGATACAGCACGCTCGAACTTACGTGTGGAATCTAAAGGGTTGACTGCAAAGATTCGGCAGAGAGAAATTACCAGAGCCTGGGGAAAGTCACGGGAGGGGTGCGGAGAAGGTATTTCACAGGCACAGGGCCGCAGTAGGACAAGAGGGGTAACTTCTAACGTTTCACTGACTATGGTGAATAACAATGAACTGTATTTAAAATAGAGCATTTGGAGTGTTTTTTAACACAAAGAAGTTATAATTACCTGAGACAATAGATATGCGAATTGCTCTGTTATGATCACTGCACGGTGAATATGTATATTGAAATGGAATAAGCCAGACATAATGGCTCACACCTGTGATTCCACCCAGCACTTGGGAGCCTTAGGAAGGAAGACTGCTATTAGTTCAAGGCCAGCCTGGGCTACATAGTGAGACCCTGTGTACTGGCTGTTTTTGTGTGTCAACTTGACACAAGTTAAAAGTCATCACAGAGAAAGGAGCCTCGGTTGAGGGCATGCCTCCATGAGATCCAGCTGTAAGGCATTTTCTCAATTAGTGATCAAGGGGGAAGGGCCCAGCCCATTGTGTGTAGCACCATCCCTGGGCTGGTGGTCCTGGGTTCTATAAGAAAGCAGGCTGAGCGAGCCAGGGGAAGCAAGCCAGTAAGCAGCATCCCTCCATGCCCCCCCCCCCCCCCGCCAGCATCAGCTCCTACCTCCAGGGTTCTGCCCTGCTTGATTGCCTCCAATGATGAACAGCAATGTGGAAGTGTGAGTGAATAAATCTTTCCCTCTTCAACTTGCTTTTTGGTTATGGTGTTTTGTTGCAGAAATAAAAAACCCTAACTAAGGCACCCTGTCTCAACGGAAAGATGCAGGGATGAAAAGAGAGTAGAAGGGAACTAGAGAAATGACTCAGTGGTTAAGAGCACTAGCTGCTCTTGCTCCAGATTCATTCTCAGCACCCACATGGCAGCTCACAACCATCTGTATCTCCAGTTCTAGGGGACCTGATGCCCTCTTCCTGTATCTGTGCAGACACAAGTGGTACCCATATACACACGCAGGCAAAACATTCATATACACAAAAGAAGACAATCTCTTTTAAATAAAGGGGAGTAGACGTGAGAGGGAGGAGAGACAAAGAAAAAAAGGCATATTGACTCATAAAGTACTGTGTACCAATTAAAACTTTTTTCAAAAATATTTTTAAACAAAGCTTAGCAAAATTAAATCATACACACGGTTTGAATCCTCCCGGCTGTACAGGTGACTTTCTCTCCTCTGCCACACCAGCACCGGCTGTCACTATTTTCCTTGCAGATCTTCGGGTATGTTCAATTCTCCTTTCCCTTCTGTAGGGAGAGATTTCAATGTCTTCTTGTTTCCAAAGTAGACTTTAAACCACTGCCCTCTCTATTACTGTTACAAGTCGAAGCATTTTGGTACAGCAATAAATGCTTCTTTAAGTTTCCCGGCTGAGTTTTAAAATACCCAAGACTTAAAGAGCCTGATGGCAAAAATTCAACACGACTGTAAGAAATTTCAGTGGATCTATAAGACTCTTCTTCAAAAGTTTAAAGGTTTTAAAGAGGTACTTGGCAGGGAGGAAGGGAAAAGGGCAGCTTCATCCTGAAATATCATACTGTAGTCATCATAAGCTTCATGGCAGATTTTATTTCCGTTAACTTGAGCTGAGTACTTGCCAATCAAAAATTATGGGAACCACAGTGTCTGTGCCAGTCAGTGGGAACGCTCATATTGTTTGAGCCCCTGAGGGATCCAGGTATGTGATCATGTGTGTCAGTCAGACGCCAACGTTGGGTGTTGTTCTTCCTCAAGAATCATACAACTTGCTTGTTGAGACACTGGCCAGAAGCTTTCCAAGTAGGCTTGGCTGGCCAGCCAGTGAACTCCAGAGATTCTCCTGCCCCTTCCTCCTCAGCACCAAGATTACATGCATGAGCCACCATACCAGACTATTTTTTGGGAGCTCGGTAGAATTAAACCCAGGTCCTCAGGTCTTGTGCCACACTGGTTACTTTTAACCGTCAACCTGACACAATCTAGAGTCACTTAGAAAGAGTCTTAACAGGGAATTATGTAGTTCAGGTTGGCCTGTGGCCATGTTTGTAGGGGGTTATCTTGATTGTTCGTTGATGCAGGAAGACTCCGCCCACTGTGGGTGGCGTCGCTTCCTACGCTGAGCCCTGAATTGTCTCAGAGTAAAGCAAACAAGCAAAGATTATTCTCTTTGCTCTTAA
Organism: Meriones unguiculatus; assembly: GCF_030254825.1. Taxonomy (NCBI): domain Eukaryota; kingdom Metazoa; phylum Chordata; class Mammalia; order Rodentia; family Muridae; genus Meriones; species Meriones unguiculatus. The sequence goes on along the minus strand of NC_083363.1, from coordinate 31,134,835 downwards.
CTATTGGTATGATATGACAGACTGCCTGAGTTCATGCCTTGAATTCTCCAAAATGATGGACTGTAGCTTAGAATTAGGAGCCAAATAAGCCCTTTTCTCCCCTGTGTTGCTTTTCACCAGGGTATTTGTTACAGTAACAGAATCAAAGCACTTGACCCACTGAGCTACCTCCTCAGGACCTGACAGACCTATCTACTTTATTTAAGAGCCTGGGTTTTGAGGTGCTCCTGATTAAAAAAAGGGGGGATTCCACCCATAATGATTAAAAAGAAAAAACCACCTTACATCCATTAACACTGTCTACTCCATACTGTTGGCAAGATGGATTTGGAATATCTTCTGTCTTGTGAAGTGAGAAGCACCCTCTGCCTCCTTCCCCAGTCTCCTTAGTGAGCTCTGCTAGGGCACATGGTATATTCAGGAGGAAGATGTCAAGCACAGCCTTTTCTTACCGTGAGCATGACCACAGCAGCCACTCTATGCCTGATAGTCTGCATATGCAGAGGGGCTTTGTGTTCCCCCTCCCCCCTTGAACTTGACAATTCTGATGCTCAGCCTTGCTTGTCTTCGCTTAGACCATTACAAAGACATGGACAGCACAATGGATGAGTCCGGGTTAGCTTTCAGCACACAGACACTTGGTGAAGATGTCACCCAGCCTAGGTACTAGTCAAGATGGAAAAACCATGCCCATTATTTTAAAGATGAGCGTGACAGGTGCAGACTAACAGTCCTGGGAACTGGCATAAAATCACACCCTAAGCACATCAGGCTGCCCGAGGGGGTGGGGGGGAGCGGTAAGAACACTGAGGATGGGAAACATCAGGCTGCCTGAAGGAGGAACCAGGTGTGAGGATGCCGAGGAGTGGGACCGCCTTTCTTCTGGTTACAAGCAGGTGGATCTCCAGGCTGATTCCTGTGCTGCTTATTGATATTCAAAACTGAGGAGAGTGAGTCACTTAGGCATGATGAAGAATAGTTAATGTGGACTAATAACCACAACTCCACTCTCCAACGCTGGAGGGAGAGAATGAGCTCATGTAATATTGAAGCCAAGGCCATGGAGTACCTGTGGCTACAGGAGTCTGTGCTCTGCCAAGCAAAATCCAGTGTCCTCATTACTCCAGCTGCCATGAATAAACATTTGTCTGGCCATATTTCAGTTCAGCAAGGTGGGACTTGGTCCTGAGAGGAACAGGTCCTGTTGGAGACTAGCATTGCTCTGTCCATCAGCTGCAGGCTTCAGTTGCTGCTTTGAACCCTTCAGCCTCCCACCCTCCGAAAATTAGATTGCTCAGTGTGGTTCCAGTGGGTGGTGGTGAAGAATCCGGTGTTTTCTGAAAAGTGGAAGACTAAGGTTTGAGTCAACTGTACCCTTTCCACAATTTACGGGGTACGTTACAGTGATGTTCACAGTCTACAGCTATGGTCCTTTTTATAAGAAAAGGAAGCATAATTTTACAGACTACTTTTCTTAGCCATTCTGTGATTCAGATACACTTACTGTATTAGTCAACTGTTTTCTATGACTGTATCTGAAAGCCTGAGGCTGGGTGATTTATCTAGAAAAAAAATGTTTATTGAGCTCACCATTCTAGACATCCAAGGGTATGGTACTGACACCAGCCTGGCCCTGGAGAAGTCTCACGGGGGACCCTCCCACAGAAATCAGCAGTGAAGAAAACGCCCCACAGACATGCCTACAGGCCAGTCTGATGGAGGCAATTCCTCCGTTGAGATTCCCTCAGATACCTTCACAGTCTCTTGAGAAATACTCGGTTAGCTGCACAGGCAGGGCTCCCCAAAACTGTAAACCTCCCATTGGACTCACCACACTGGTCCTGAGCCTTCTGAACCTTCTGAGGACACACGCTGCATACCCAAACCAAGCACCCATTTTATTCCACCTGGGTTCCCATTCCTCTCACTGGCCCCCTCGACTGAGTGACTCCAATCCTGCTGCACTCCTCGCTCTCTCCCTCCAAGATTTCCACTCACTGAAGGCTCCTGCAGTGCAAGTCTGTGTCTCCAGGCTGTTGTTCAGCTCAGTAGCCTTGATGTCCTCTTCTTAGTTATGTCCTGGAGTCCAGGACCCTTTTCCCCAGAAGGTGATGCTGATGGATCTTGAATCTTTAAGACTTGCTGTATCCTAGGATACTGCTTGGGAAACTTGGGCCCCAGATAGAACCAATTTATTTCACTCTGATGTGTGTCTTCTCGGGAGTAATCAGAGGGAGTAAATCAATTGTGCCAAGCATCTTATTTGTAGACTCTTGCTAAGCCAGCATGAACCTCTTCTGATACTGTATCTGCTTATGCACTACGGCTCCGCTCTGCTTCCAGGGCCAGGGTCATGGTAGCACAGTGCAAGCTGGGATACCTGCCCTGACTCACTGTGTCCTTCTAGCCAAACATGCATTTCTATACTGCACAGATGCCAGAGCCTCACTTTCTCCTAACCTGTTACCTGTCATTCTATGCGGAATGAAGCAATCTGAGGCTCTGTCTGTATGAGTATTTGTGTGTGTGTGTGTGTGTGTGTGTGTGTGTGTAAGCATGTGCACGCGTGTGTGTGTTTATTCATCTCTCTACTTTCAATGCTTTTGGTAGTGACTCTATTGCCTCCCACACCTTCAATATCCTCATTAGGAAGATGCCCAAGGACTCTGAAGGTTTAGCCTATGTTTTAGTAGATTGGCTGGTTTTATCCCAACTTGATACAAGCTAGAGTCATCTGAAAGGAAAGAACCTCACTTGAGACAATGCCTCCATAAGATACAGCTGTAATGCATTTTCTTAATTAGTGATTGATGGAGGAGGGCCTCTCTGGGCTTGTAATCCTGGGTTCTATAAAAAAATAAAAATAAAAAATAATAGGCTGAGCAAGCCATAAAGAGCAAGCCAGCGAGCAGCACCCCTCCATGGCCTCTACATTGGCTCCTGCCTCGATGTTCCCCTTCTTGAGTTCTTGCCCTGACTTCATTTGATGAACAGTGATATGGCAGTATAAGCCAAGTAAGTCCTTTCTTCCCCAAATTTCTTTGGTCATGGTGTTTCATCACAGCAATAGAAACCCTAACTAAGACAGTAGAGCATCAATAAATGAAATGTGGGCCAGAGAGAGGGCTCAGCGGATATGCGCCCTAGAAGTTTAAGCATGGGAACCAGAGTTCTATCCCTCGTCCCTTGTAAAAAGCCAGGCTAGAGGTGTGCACCTCTGACCCTAGCACAGGGGGAGGCACAGGTGGGTGGAGTCCTGGAGCGCTCTGGTCAGCTAGTCTAGACAAAGCATTGGGCCCCCGGTTCAGTGAAAGAACATTTCTCAAAACCTAAGGTGAAGGGATTGAGAAAGAAGCCAGACACAGACCTCTGACCTCCTCAGGCATCTCCTCTAGAACCACCTGGGAGATAAGCCTCTGAGCATTTCTGTGAGGAAGTTTCTAGATCTGGTTGATTGAGGTGAAGATCAGCTGTAAATGTGTATGACACCCACCAGGGGACCTGGACTGAATAAAAAGGAAAGAAGGATCTGAGAGCCAGCGTCCACGTTGCTCTGGTCCTGACAGCAGGTGCATGTAACCAGCAGCCTTAAGCTCTTGTCATTGTGTCCTCCCCTCCAAGATGAATGCATCTTGAACTGTAGACCCTTCCGTCCTCAGGTTCTTTGCTCTGGCATTTTGTCACAGCAATGAGAAAAGTAGTACACACACACACACACACACACACACACTTCAAACACACAGGAATAGTACAGACTTGGAAAGACACCTTCAAAAGCAGACAGGAGTGATGCAGAAGGTTATGTGATTTTTCAAGAGGTATAGCACCTCTTGCAGCAAAGTCAGGGGGCTGCCTGTGATTTAGGCTAAGTTGTCCAACATGAGAATGCAATCTCCTTTGATTATAGATTTAGTTAAGCTCCTCTCAGCCCTGAAAATGAGGACTCTGGTGAGGTCTTCAGAGGGGGTCCAGCTGCTGTTATGGAGTTTTAATCTTTGTATCACAAAGAGAGCCATGTTCCTCTATCAAAACCCGGCTATTGCTGTTGTTATTGTGGCTACATCAGCGGGTTCCTTGTTTCTGAAGCAACAGGTCAAGAGGAAGACAGGATAACTGGCTCATGTTGGCTCCCTTTGCACATTGATGCTGGCACTCCTCATTTCAAATCAGAAAGCCTTTTAACCCTGGCTATGTGATGGAGCATGCAGGAAGGTTCCAGGTGCTGGTGCAATTGTCTACTGCTTATTTGGGTTCAGCTAATGGAGCCGGGTCCTGCAAAGCAAAGAACACTTGGGACAGGTTTGCCTTCCAAGACAAGAGATCTAGGATCCCTTGCCAGCCACAAATGGACTTCATTGATGCAGCCAGAATCAATTTCTACAAATGTGTCTGAGACTCTCGGGCCTTCCTCTCTCTCTCTCTCTCTCTCTCTCTCTCTCTCTCTCTCTGTGTGTGTGTGTGTGTGTGTGTGTGTGTGTGTTCTCTCTCTCTACAGAGACATGGCTAGAAGGTTTCAGACCATTTGATACAGCCAGGAAAGTACTGACACTGTCTGGTCCTCACTGTCCTCACAGGCTCTTTCTCTCTGTTTAGCTATTGTGCTCAGGTTGTTATGAGCTCCTCTTGAGGCCCTGAAGACTCTCATGTGTGCAGTGAAATGTGCCTCACAGGACCTTCTGCTGTGAAGTTCCCAGAAACAAAAAAGCCATATTACACATTCTACAAGGCTTGATTGACGGGCTTAAACTTGTGTGGTGGTGGAGAGCTGGACTGCTCCCCTTTGGGAGCCAACCTATCTCAGGCTATCTTTAGCTCCGTTGACATCCACTCTTTATGGGTGACCCAGCGTCTTTTATCAGGAAAGGCCTTTGGAATGTACAAATGTAGCTTCCACCATCTCAAAGACCAAGAGTGTCAGATAACATCTGAGCCTCATAGCATAGAGTTCCTTACTTTAATTTAATCCACCTACATGGTATTTCCACCAGTGTGTTTTTCAATGCATGTATGTGTGTGTTCATGTGTGTGTACACAGGCCAGAGACAATGATGGGCAGTCAGCTATTCCCCTCCACCACGTGAATCCCAGAGATGAAACCCAAGTCCAGGCTCTTAGGCTTGGCAGCAAAGTTATCTTTCCCCTCTGAGCCATCTTACTAGCAAGGCCGTATGCTTGAATGTACCTCGACTTGTGACTTTCTTTTTTCTGTTGCTATGCAAACTTTGTGAAACCCGCCACATTGGAACATGGCATTTGGAGTCATCGGAGTCTGTTCTCCTGAGTCTGGTTGCTCATATTTGGCTCCAGAATAAACTATTTCTTATTTCTTCTGAGGTGACAGCTGTGTTTTTGCCTCTATCCTGAGCCGCGGAGAATCAGCAGGGACAGAAGCTTAATATCAGTGCACACTTCAGAACGAAGCCATGTGGTAACGTCTCCCCAAACTACAAGCTGTAAGCACAAGTCCACTCCAACGTGCTCACCTGAAAGATACGTGTGTTCTGCAGTGGTGGGTGTGAGGGCTAATTAATCACAGCCAAAGACTGAAAGCAGTAACAGCTCCAAGGGACGGGCTAAATTACAGTACATCCTGCAACAAAATGCTACTCCTCAGAGAAGAAAGGGAGGTCTATAAAATGTGAAGGTTCGGGAAGGGGGTAAGCTCAGAACAAAAGCAAAAAGCAGGCTTTCCTTTACAGTTAAAGGTGGGGCCAGGAAGATGGCTCAGCGGGCAGAGCCTGAGGGTCTGATTTTGGATCCCCAGCACCCACGCAAAACCCAACCGTGGTACCGCATGCCTGTAACCACAGAACTTGGAGGTGGAAGCAGGCAGAGCCCGGCGGCTTCTTGAACAGCCTCTCCAATCAAATCAGGAAGCTGCAGGCTCAGAGAGAGACACTGTCTCAAAAAGTAAGCAATTAAGTAAGTACACAAATAAATAAATTGCATGGAGAGGTGGCTCAGCAGCTAAGAGCACTGGCTGCTCTTGCAGAGGAGCTGAGTTTTATTCCCATCTGCATCGAAGCGCAAAAACCTGCCCACAACTCCAGCTCTAGGGACTTAACACCCTCTCCTGGCATCCGTGTACCGTGTGGCACATACTCACAGACTGACGTGCACACACAAACATAAGCAAAGTAAAAACACATCTTCAAAGAAGCTGCAAGCAATTTAAGAAGGCATCCAGTACTGGCCTCTGGGTCTACACGCAGACACAGTTGACTGCACTAATATGTACAAACACACACACCGCACACACGCACACACACACACCATGCACACACTCACGTGCACACACACAATGCACTACACACACATACAAGCAAGGTCAATGGCGCCAAAGGGACAACAGCTGAAGCTGTCTTTTGGCCTACAGACACAAAGACACATGTTTACCAGCACCTGCATACATGACCATGTACATGCATGTGCACATACACAGAGGCCTAGAGAGATGGCTCTGGTGTTAAGAACACGAGTTAGCCTTCCAGAGGACCCTAGTTTGGATCTTAGCATCCTTGTTGTTCAGCTTATACACACACACACAGGCACACACGTACACACACTTTCCCTACCTCCAAAGTACACAATACTCATTTCTCAAAAAGGCTTGCCACAATGTTGAGCCAAGAACTATCCATGCTGATCCCAAGGTCAAAGAGTTGTGTTTCTAAGTGACTAACATACAATTAGAGCATGCAAACCACTTATCAATAGGTTTGCAGCTCATATTTCTTTCTAATGCTTGTCAATACATAAGTGAATTCACCAGGCAGACTCTCTAATAAAGAGTGCCCAGGAATTTATAGCTCAGAAAATACTTATTCTCTCTTTTGTAGTTTTGGATTCTATAGAAACCAGAGAGAGATGGGGAAAAGGTGCTTAAACACAAAGCCTGAAGCTGGGTGGGCAGAAATAAACTTGAGTAAAATAGCTCTAGGCAATCGCTCAGAGCTCCTGCTGTTCCTGCTTAATCTTGGGGAGGGCAAGGACAGGGAACTCGGTTTCTTTCTCAGCAGTCTTCAGAAACAGCTCTAAAAGTCAAGAGCCTGAGAGGTGGGGGAGGGAGGGAGGAAGGGAAGGAGTGAGCGTGAGCGAAAAGAGAAGCTGGACAGAGAGGAAATGCTTTAGTTTCTCGTTAACCTTTGAGCAGCTGGATAGGGGCTGGGGGTGCAGGCGGGGGACCAGCACCAGCACAAACCGTGCTGATCAGGGCAGAAATTCCAAGTTCACATTCAACCGCACACCCAAGAAGTCGTAACTAGTGTCAAAGCCTGCCAATTAAGCATGACAGGCTTGTCTCACTCTGACTTGAAATACTTCTCTTGGGGAAAAAAATTAATTTATTATTAAGAAATTAAGACGTTGAATGGGTAATTCACTATGAAAAACAGAACCAAATGTGTGAATGAAAACCCTCCCGACAATCTGTTTCTGATCCTGAAGGGCATCTGTGTTCAGTTTTATTTCTGTAGGTGTAAAATCTCTGCAGCAAGTAAGCAAATAAAGCGTCGTCTTAACTGTCCTCAAGTTTGCTTTAAAAATGTATGCACACACTCACTCTCATTGTGTGCAAGTGTGTGTGTGTGTGTGTGTGTGTGTGTGCGTGTGTGTGCACCAGCACAAATGCATGCGCATACAGGTAGGGGTGCATGTGTGCCAGAGGTCAGAGGTCATCTTCAGGTGCCCATTTCCACCTTGTTTGAGCCAGAGTCTCTTGGTTGTGTGCTTCTCTAAGCTAGCTGACCTTCAAGCTTCTGAGGGCTCCTGTCTCCACGTCCCCCCCACCTCACAGCAGGAACACTGAAATTACAGGCACACCTTACCGGGTCCAGCTTTACATGGGTTCTAGCGATTTGAACTCAGGCCCCCATGTTCATGAGGCAGTTGCTTTACCTACAGAGGCATCTCCCAGTCTGAGAAAGGCTGTACTTGCCTTAATATGATAGAAAATACATTTGATACTGGCATCTTGCTCATCCCTTTCTCACTATCTCACGGGCCTCTCTGAGACTCCCTAGGGTCTTGTACATGTGGACAGAACCCACAAACTCTGAAGCATTTGGATCATGTACAAGTCTATGAATTTGGGGCCTGGAGAGATTGAAGTGGAAATTTCTGGTTTCCTTGAAGACTGAGTTTTGCTACAAGCTGGGCATGTAACGTTTTACCCAGGTTGGCTTGTGAGCGGGCACGTGATGTTTTGCTGTGCCTCATGTGCAAGGGGTGTAACTTTGGCCAGCAGAGATTATCTGTGGGTGGATTTTGAGGTGAGGACATATATAGTGGCCCATGCACAGGAGACATTACTTTTCAGGTTGATCACTGCACTAATCTTTGTGCTTCAAGACTTGACTTCAAAGAGAGAAATGTTCCGGATAACTTCTCCTGACAATCCAACTGGCTTTTGCAGCTTTTGCTGACTTCATGCTGCTGCTCTGTGTTGGCCTTTGGACTTGAGTGCTGGTATCCTGATGACTAAGTCTGGTAATCCCCTAATGATCCATCGACCCTAATCAGCAGGAAGTAGATAAAAGACAACTACAGCCCTTTTTCCTACTAATCTTCCACCTAAGGTTTCAGGGGGGTTGGAAGGAAGGTAAAGGTGCTTAAGAACCCTAAATAAAGTAGGTTTTCTGGAAAACCTAAGCCTACAAGAGATGGCTCACGGGGTCAATTCACTGACTATTCTTGCAGAGGACCTAGCTTCAGTTCCCGGCATCCACATGTTGACTCACAGCCACCTGCACCTCTAGCTCCAGGAGATCCAACACCCTTTTCTGACCTCTTTGAGCAGTGCACCTATGTGGTACACAGACATGCATGCAGGAAAAAAAAAAAAAACACTCATAAACAAGAAATAAATCTTTAAAAGAAAACAGTCTGTGAATTTGCCTAAAAATTTGCCCAGGCATTTTAAGACAAACATGAGCACATAGACCTGAAAATACTATCAAAGAAATGGTAATGAGGAACTTTGTTCCTTCCAAGAGATATTCTGGATGTTTCTTGCCAAGAGATCCTACACCTTTTTTTTTTTAAAATCTTATTCTTCGGACTTGGAGTTTCATTACAAGAGGCTTCAGCTACGCCTGCCTCAGACTGGCTTCGCAAGCATGCTTGGTGGCTTTTGTATCCATTCAGACTGGGACTCCTCACTCTAGCGTAGTAAGCATTATCTCTCATTTCCTGGGTTTAGCAAGCAGCTGGTGCCTGCAAGTTGAGCTTTAAGTTTTTATTGAGGTGAGCGGGTGAAGGGCCCTGACATTGGTCACTGAACTGAGTCTGGCTTGTAATGAGATTGTTGACAGGACTCAACCTGCTGAGCAGAGAGGCCCAACCAAGCCTTTGAGGGGTGCCATTAGGCTTCCCTGACTCCAGTTCTAGCAGACAATAAGGCAGAGCATATATGCCTCCCCCATGAGAATGCTGAGTTCCTTCTCAGGGCTGAGAATGATTGACAGCCAGGCTCCCATAAAGAGACAGGCTTTGAGCTAAAGTAGGAAAAAATTGTCTAGACTGAATTAGGATATCAAAGACACACCGTGTTATAAATTAGCTTGACTTCTGAGAAGCAATGTTTAGATAAATACAGCTGTAAGAGAATGGCTGGGCATCCTGGTCAACCATGGCACTGGGAGCAAATCAGTTTTAGTGAAAATAAAAGTTCCCAAGTTGGCCTTTCTGAAAATGCTGCACATGTGTGTCCCCTCACACAGCACTGAGGCACAGCCAGAGCAAACGCTGTGACTGAGGCAAAAAGAAGTCTTCATGGACCCTGATCCCATATCTCACAAATGCACAGTGTGATTTCTGCCTCAGTGACTTACTGCAGATGAAATGGAAGACTCCAATGTGGGGTTTGCCCATGGCAGGCTCACTGCTGGGCTGCAGAATGCCGGATTCCTCTAAATATTTCACAGGATAGCTGTGAGACAAAGGGAGGTTGCCTTAGAGGAGTCTGTTGTTTTCAGTGTTCTGTTCCTCGAGCCTTTCAGAGCTCCGAGAGCGATGGTTCTGGGAAGTCATTAGGTTCTGACTACACAGCTGCTCCTCATCTCCTGTCAGCTGCAGCCAGCCCCATTCTGCAGCTCTGCCACCCTGTGGCTTCCTGTGCTTTCCAGACAGCAATTCTGACTTCTTGTCACATCCCAAGCTCAGAGTTGTGGACTTCAAACCCAGCCTCAGGAATTCTGGCTAGAAACCATCTTTGCAGGAGAGACTAAATCTACCCTCAGCAAACCAAGGCAACCTTCTTTGCTCCAGCCTTTTCAGGTGCAGCTCCCTCGATGGTGGTAAAGCGGGTGAAAGGGACAGGAAAATGGCTGAGATGAAAAGCTAAGGGCCAGTGGATGGCTCCATTTGTGTCTTGGTCCGGAGTTCTGATTTAGTGCTGTGGGGGATAGAGGTGCTTGATGCTCCTAGCAACTCCCTGTGACTTAAAAAAAAATTATTCATAAATAAATGCATAGAAAGTTCCAAGGGCCATCTAGAAATCCTGTGTTCTTTCCTCAGTTTTTTCTAATGGCTGCCTCTTCCATGCCTATAATACAATTTGGATCCAGAAAGCACTCAGGCACATGGAAAAAAAAAACACTTTATCACATGCATAGATCAGGGAAAAGTCAGTTAAGACACTGTGCGATTTCATCCCAAGAAATTCACCCTCCTCTTTTCCCACCACCATCATTACCACATCCCTTGCCCTTGGCAACCACTAATTTTCTCTGTGTCTCTATAATTTTGTCGTTATGGAAATGCAATCATATAATATGTGACCTTTTGAGGTTGTCTTTTTATGTGTGTCTCAATTCTATTTGCTGAAAATTTGTTAAGAATTTTTATATTGCTCACCAACCTGTCCCTTTCTCTCAATCACCAACTCTCAAAGGCATTCTTTGTGTAGATTTACATTTTCAAACACCTACTGTATTTAAGGTTCTTAAATGCCTTTACCTCCCTTCTAACTCCACTCCACTCTCCAACCCTAGGTAGGAGATTAGTAGGGAAAGGGTCTAAAGACCACTTCTAGCTTCTTCCTGCTGATAAGGGTCTACAGGTTCTTTGAAGATTACCAAACTCAGTTGTCAGGATACCAGCAGTCTAGTCCAAGAGCAAAGCAGCAGCATTAACACATGTCAGCAGCAGCAGAACAATTCAGGAGAAGTGGCTAGACTCCTCCCAAATGGCATGAGCCTGCAGAAGCAGCAAAACTCTGCCAAAGCAGTCCAAGACAATCTCCAGAGTGTTTCTCTCTGCAAAGTTTGGCGAAGTTTCAGGAACATTCCCTATCAGGCAACCAACCACCACCACATTCTTCTATGATTCAGAGAGAGCAATAGAAACCAAGGAATGGAACACCCACCCAACAAAAACAAAGCCGGGTATCAGCACCTAGAATTCTAATCATCCCAAACCGAGATGCCTAGACATAATAACGAAAACACAATCAATAACAGCTAGGACATAGGTTGTCATGAGAGCTCAGCACCCCTGTTACACTAGGACATGAGAAAGGCAAAATAGCTGAATCACAAGACAAAGATCTTCAAAATAACCTTTATGAATATGTTAGAGGCCCCTAAAGAGGAAACGAATAAATGCATTAAAGAATTTACAAAAATGCAAACAAATGATGAAATGAAATGAAGAAAACAGTTCAAGACCTGTAAGTGGAAATAAAATCAATAAAGAAAACCCAAACTGGGAAAAAAATGGAAGTTGGAAATTTAGGAACTTGAACAGAAATCTGAGTGGCAAGCCTCTCCAACAGAATACACGAGATGGAAGAGAGAATCTCATTGAAGGCATTGAAGACAAGAAGAATAAATAAACACCTTTATCAAAGAAAATGCGAAATCTAAAAAAAATCCAGGCACAAAACATCAAGGAAATCTGAGACAGTATAAGAAGACCAAATTTACCAATAGTAGAAATAGAGGAAGGAGAAGAAACCCAGGGCAAAGGCACAGGAAATATTTTCAACAGAATCATAGAGAAAAATTTTCTTAGCATAATGAAAGGGTGCTTATCAAAGTACAAGAAGTATACATAACACTGAATAAGCTAGACCAGAAAAGATATTGCACACAACACATGATAACAGACTACTAAATGTACAAAAAAAAAATAAAGAATACTGAAAGCTTCAAGGAAAAATGATTAAATAACATATAAAGGCAGATCTATTTGAATTATACCTGTTTTCTCAATAAAGACTCTAAAAGCCAGAAGGGCTTGGACAGATGTGCTGTAGACTCTAAGAGACCACAGATGCCATTCCAGACTACTCTACCCCGCAAAATTTTCCATCACAATAGATGGAAAAAGGACACTCCATGATAAGACTAAATTTATGCAATATCTATCTATAATCTCAGCCCTACAGAAGTGCTAGAAGAAAAACTGCAACATGAAGAGGTTAACTACACATAAGAAAACACATGGTATAAATAGCAACAGACAAGAAAAACAAAAGAAGCCAAAAAATCTACACCACAAAAAAAAAAAAATCAACACACTGTTCATTTATCTCTTAGCATCAGTCATCTCAATTCCCCAATAAGAAGACACAAACTAACAGAATAGATTCAAACAGGGCCCATCTTTCTGCTTCATCCAAGAAACACATCTTAACATCAAGAAGAGACATTACATCAGGGTAAAAGGCTGGGAAGAGATATTCCAAACAAAAGGACCTAAGAAGCAAGCTGGTGTAGCCATTTCAATATATGTCAAAATAGACATCAAACCAAACTAATCAAAAGAAATAAGGAAATACACTATATACTAAAAAAAAAAAAAAAATCCACCAAAAGGACATTGCAATTCTTAACATCTATATGCCAAACACAAAAGCACTCAAGTTTGTAAAAGAGACACTACCACTGCCTAAATCACACACTGACCCTCACACACGGATAGTGGGAGACTTCTATACGCTATTCTTGCCGACTGACAGAGCAGCCAGACAAAAACTAAACAAAGAAATACTGGAGCTAATTGACATCATAAGCCAAATGGGTCGCAACAGATATTTACAGAACATTTCACCCAAACGCAAAAGAATATACACTGTTTTCAGCACCTCACGGAACTTTCTCCAAAAGTGACCTTATACTCAAACGCAAAGCAAGTCTCAACACACACAAGAAAATTGCAACCCCCCCCCACTCCATATCCTATTACATGACCACAGATTAAGTTAGGTATCAACAATGACAGAAACAACAGAAGGCTTACAAAGTCATGGAAAATGAACAACTCACTACTGAATAAAAAATGAGTCAAGACAAAACTCAGAAAAGAAATTTAAAACTTTATAGGGATGTACAAAAGTGAATATACAGGGTACCCATACGGATGGAAGACAAGGAAGGTGGTTCTAAGACTTTCACAGCTCCAAGGGGCCACATTAAAAAGTGGAGGAGGGAGGAATCTCATACCAGCAACCTATCTCACCGTGAAAGCTCTAGACAAACAACAACAAAATTATGCCCACAAGGAGTAGGCTCCAAGTGGAAAGAAATAAACTGAGAGGTGAAATCAGTAGAATAGAAACAAACAAACAAACAAAAGAATCAATGAAACAGAGTTGGTTCTTTGAAAAAATAGGTAAGATTGACCAACCCTTAGCCAAAATAAAAAAAGGGCAGAGAGAGAACATCCAAAGTAACAAAACTAGACATGAAAAGAAAGACATAGGAACAGACACTGAGGAAACCTAGAGAATCTTTAGGACATACTTTAAAAACATGTATTCCAATAACATGAAAAATCTAAAAGAAATGGATAATTTTCTCAAAATATACAATTTACTAAAATTAAATGAAGAACCAGATAAACAATTTAAACAGACTTCTAACCTCTAGAGAAATAGAAACAGTACTTAAAAGTCTATGACCCAAAACAAGCCTAGGGCCAAATGGCTTTAGCACAGAATTCTGCTAGACTTTCAAAGAAAAGTTAACACCAATACACCTCAAATTATTTCACAAAATAGAAACATAATGGACATTTCCCTGTTCTTTTCACAAGTTGAGGTTACCTTGGTATCTAAATCACATAAAAATCCAACAAAGAAGCATAATTACTGTCCTGTATAGTTTTATATCAACTTGACACAAGCTAAAGTCATCTTAGAAGAAGAAACCTTAATTAAGAAAATGATATTGGGTGATAGGCAAGCCTATGGGGCATTTTCTTAATTAGTGATTGATTTAGGTGGCATTGTGGGTGGGATCACCCCTGGTTTGGTGTTCCTGGGATCTGTAAGAAGGCAGGCTGAGCAAGCCATGGAGAGCAAGCCAATAAGCAACACCCCTCCATGACCTCTGCATCAGCTCCTACATCCAAGTTTCTGCCTTGTTTGAGTTCCTATCCTGACTTCCTTTGATGATGAACAGTGCTGTGGGAGTGTAAGCCAAATAAACTCTTTCCTCCCAAACCTACTTTTGGTCATGATGTATCATTGCTTCTATTGTAACCCTAATACAATTACAGACCTATTTTCTTATGAACATTGTTGTTGATTATTACTATTTATTATTGATTTAACTTTTAGTTAAACAGTGGTTATTCCTAAACCAGCTATATATGCAAATCACCACACAGAGACTAGGATCTATTTAATTAACCTAGAGCACAATGCTGGGTAATAGTTACTCCATCCTAAACCTCAAAGCCCTCATAGTTTCCTCCTATTCAGATTTCCCACATTATACTTGCCTTTAATCATATCTTAGGTCCAGTTCATCTCAAATCTTATCCTGCTGATCTCTCTCTCTGACTCCTCCCACTTGCTTCTCTCTCCTCCCCTCTGGACCAGGATGTCCCACCCTATTCTCTCCATTGCACAGCATTGGCAGGTTGTTTTATTGAAAATACAGAGAACAAATGGTGGCATATTTACACAAACTTGAAACAGGTGATGTCTAGAATAAGCATCACAATGCAATGTCTGGACTGAAACAGATAGTGGGGTAGAGAAATCAGCATTTGAATGAATAAGCATAAATTGTATACATTCCACAAGAACTTTATACCAACAGAACTAGAAGCAATAATCTTCACAAAATACTTGTGAACCAAATCCAAAATACATCAAAGAGATTATCTGCCATGAGCAAGTAAGCTTTATTCCACAGATTCAGGGAAAGTTCAACATGTGTAAACCAATAACTGCACACATACATACTACACACACACAAGTATAAACAGACTGAAAAACAAATCCCATGTGATCATCTCGTTTAGATGCAAAAAGGCCTTTGACAAAATCCAACACCCCTAAAGAAGTCCTGGAGAGATTAGGGATACAAAAGACATACCTCAGCATAACAAAGGCAGTTTACAGCAAGATCATAAAAGCATCACCTTAAATGGAGAGAAGATCAAAGCATTTCCACTAAAATCAGAAACAAGACAAGTCTGTCCACTCTCTTCATATGTATTCAGTATAGTACTTGAAGTCTTAGGTAGAGTAATAAGACAACTAAAGGAGATCAAGGGATACAAATTGGAAAGGAAGAAATCAGAGTATCTTTATTTGCAGATAATAAGATGGCATGCATAAGTGACCCTAAAAAATTCCACCAAGAAACTCCTATAGCTGATAAACACTTTCAGCAAAATAAGTGAATACAAAATTAGTAGTTCCCTTATATACAGATGACAAATGGAGTGAGAAAGAAATCAGGGAAACACCACCTTTCATAATAGCCTCAAATAAAATATCTTGGGGTAACTTTAACCATGCAAATAAAAAACTTGTATGATAAAAACTTCAAGTCTTTGAAGAGAGAAATTGAAGAAAATAACAGAATATGGAACTATCTCCCATGCTCGTGGATCAGTAGGATTAACATAGCAAAAATTGCCATCCCACCAAAAGTGATCTACAGATTCAATGTAATACCCATCAAAATGCCATATAATTCTTCAAAGAACTAAAGGAGAGAATATTTAGCTTCATATGAAAACATACATACATACATACACACACACACACACACATACACACACAGCAGAATGGCTAGAACAATCCTGAATAATAAAAGAAAAAAAAAGATATCCCTCATCCCCTATCTCAGATTTTACCACAGAGCTACAGTAATAAAATCAGCAAGGTGTTGGCACAAAAACAGAGACACTGATCAATGGAAACAATTGAAGACCCAGATATAAATTCACACACCTATGGACATCTGTTTATTTGATTAAAAAAAGCCAGAAATATACACTGAAAAAAGATTATCTTTAGCAAATGATGTTGGCAACATGTAGAAGAATGCAAATAGATGCATATTTGTTACCTTGAACAAAACTTGGATATATCAAAGACCTCAATATAAGGCCAGACTCTTTCGAATTATTTATTTATTTATTTATTATTTTATATTTTTATGTATATTTGTATTCTCCTTGCATATACGTGTGTGAGAGGGTGTCAGACCCCCTGGAACTGGAGTTACAGACAGTTGGGAGCTGCTGTGTGGTCCTGGGAGTTGAATACGGGTCCTTCGGAAAATCAGCCAGTGCTATTAACTGCTGAGCCCTCTCTCCAGCCCCCAGATACACTTAATCTTATGGGAGAGAAAGTAGCAGAGAGTCTTGAACTCATTAATTGGCACAGGAAAAGACTTTCTGAACAGAACGCTGATAGCACAGGCATTAAAAACAATTAATAGTTTTGGTTGCGAGCCTAGCCGTTAAAAGCTGAAACATCTTTCCTGTCCAAGAACAACAATTAATAAATGGGACCTGATGAACACTTCCACACGGCAAAGGACACCATCATTCAGATAAAGTGGCAGCCTATAGATTTTTTTTTTACCAGCTCCACATCCAAAAGAAGGCTAATACCCAAAATGTATTAAGAACTCAGAAAACTGGACATCAGAAAAATATATAACCTAATTTTAAAATGGGGTTCAGATCTAAATAGAATTCTCAAAAGAGGAAACTCCCATGGCTGAGGAACTCTTAAAGAAATATTCAACATTCTCAGTCATCAGAAAAATGCAAATCAAAACTACTATGAGATCTCATCTTACACCAGTCAGAATGGCCAAAGTCAATAAATTGAATGATAACTCCTCTGACGCAGAGGTAGATTAAGGGGAAATGGGAGTACAGATTCGAACAGCCACCATGGAAATCGGTGTGGTGATTCCCTGGGAAGTTGGGAATCGCTCTAGATCCAGCTGACTCACTCTCAGGTAGATATCTAAAGGATACGTCATCCACTACAGAGACACCTGCTCTACCACACCAACCGTCACTCTACTCATTATAGCCAGAAATTAGAAACAACTTGCAAGTCTTGTCCATAGATGAGTGGATAAAGAAAATGTGGTATATTTACACAATGGAATATTACTCAGCCATCCAAACTACCAAATCACAAAATTTTCAGGTAGATGGAAAAAAAAAACTAGAAAAAAAAATCATCACCAGTGAGGTAACTTGGACCCAGAAAGACAAAAATTGTATGCACTCGCTTATAAGTGGGTATTAGCTATTAAGTCATTGCTAATCAAGCTAAGATCACAGAACCACAACGGGTAGTATAAAGTGACTAAGGGAAAGGGACAGATCTCCTAGGAAGGTGAAATAAAATGGCTATGGACGAATGAGATGAGAGGACTAGAACAGAAGGACCAAATGGGGACAAGAAGGAAGGAGGGGAAATGGAGGAAGAAGGACGGAGGGAGAGAGGGAGGGAATACAGGGAGGTGCTTCTAAAACTAAGGGCTGTTTTAGGAGTCGTGTGGAGATGTAATCCAGTAGACGCTCCCTAATTTATACACATGATATGAAGGCAATCTAAATGAAACTGCCAAATAATAGCGGAGACAGAGCCCCAACTGGACATGTCTTGTCACCAAATAAATTCCATTACCAGGAACGGGTTACATCTAATCCATGACTTGGCCAAAGGGGTCCACTGGGAATCTCCAAATAACCTAAGCTGTTGCCAAGGCTATTGGTTGCTCTCTACATATTGACAGTGAGGCCTTTTGCTGAAGACAACGCCTACACAACTCACTGAACATGGCTGGTTCCTCCCTAGTTCAGCCCTACAGACTAGTATTCATGGTACTGGAAGGCACTCTGCACATTGCCGAAGGAGAAAGGGAAACTCCAACTCAGCTACAAACCCTTCCATCTACACTAGTGACCTGCCTGCAGGATATGCTGGTACAATAGTGACACAAAGCTTGTGGGAGTAGCCAAGCAGTGTCTGACTTGAGTTAAGGCCCATTCTATGAGATGAAACAATACCCCATATTGTTTGGGTGGCCAAAAACTTGAGACCAGATAGGTCAGGGACCTAGGAGGTGGGGGGAAAGCCAAATCCCACTGTTCTGCTAAAGGAATAAAATAACTCCTCACAACATTTTGCTACACTCTAGATCTGTGCCTTACTCAGCTGCCATCAGAGAGGCTTCCTCCTGCAGCAGATGGGAACAAATACAGAGACCCACAGCTAGACAATATGCAAAGAGAGGGAGACCTTGGAATACTCAGCCCTAAATGAGATGTCTCCATGAAATCCCTCCTTTCGGGGCTCAGGGAACTCTGTGGAAGAGGAAGAGGAAAGAGTGTAAGATCCAGAGCGGATGCAGGATACCAAGAAATGACACGCAGGGCTGGCACACACATGAACTCACAGGGGCAGCATCCACAGACGCATGAGACTAAGCCCGATGGGGTCCTGGAACACACCCAGCCCTACCCCAGAAGCTATCTCCAACTGAGAGCCACTTGCAAATGAAAACTTAAGTTTCTCCGGGGAAGTCTCACTGGGGAAACACACCGTCCAAAGAGCAGGCCAATGCCCAGCAGCAAATGGCCAACACAAAATGAATTCAAGGGTATCTTTGGGGACTCCTTATTGCGTGACGCTGAGCCAGGGCTGGCTGCTTTTTGTTTATTTGCTTTTGACTTTACCGGTCCTTTGCATATATATTGTAGCTTCTTAATCTTAATCATTCTCACCCAAACAGCTCGATCAGTTTTACTCTCTCTTGACTGCTCAGGCTTTCATGCCTTCCAGAAGTTCATAAGCATTGAATTTGGCTCCTGAGTGATTGGTTCTCATAGAACTTTGGCTCAACACAAACCATGCTCCATCTTCCCCACTGGGTGAGCACGGCCTCTGATGCCCCAGGAACCGAGGCATACAGGGAACCCACCAGCACCCAGATGACCTTTACGTTAGTAGGGTACCAATAATCCCACAATTCAACAGGAGGCTGCCGCGTGGTGCTCAGCTGCAGAAAGCTCTGGCAGCTCTGTGAGGAAATCAGGTTACCCAGGAGCCACCTCACGACATCTCCTTTCCTCACATCAGCAGACACAGAGAGACAAAAACATCGTATCTTCACTCACAAGGATGCTGGCCGTCACCCTCTCCATCTCTTTTAAAAACATGTTTTCATACAGTCTCTGCAGGCCTCTAAGCTATCAGCTTGTGAAATTACTAGGGAAACACATCCTCTGCTGGTGTTATCGAGGAGATACTGTAAAGTAGCCTTTTACCCATGAGGTACACTTTGTCGGTAAGACTCATCAGAGTCTGGAAAGCTCTTTTTCAGGAGTTTTGTTTGTCTGAGGTGGTGGTGGTGGTGGTGATGGAGATGGGGGAGGTGGGGGTGGTGTGGTGGTGTGGTGGTGGGTGGTGATGATGGTGGGGCGGTTGAGACAACTTCACTCTGTAGCCCTGCTGACCTGGAACTCGCTTGGCAGCCTCTCCTGCCTCTGCCTCTTGAGCGCTAGAATCAAAGGCACACGCCACGACGGCCAGCATTTTTCAAGAGTTTTTAATTTGTGAATTCATTTTCTTGCCATCATAGGCCTATTCAGATCACCGATTTCCTGTTGAGGACATCTGAAAACGAATTGCTGTGTTTAAGCGAAGCGGTCAGATGCATGTGAGGAGAGTCATCCCTAAAACTCTCACATTGTCTTACTGAGGTCCACTGGGTCTGAGACCTGCTAATTCTTTGCTCCTATTGGTCCTTTGTGTCCTCTCCATCTCTTTGTTAATCTTGCTAGGAACTTGTCAATTGTATTAACCCCTTTTAAGCATAACTTTGGTTTCACTGTTTCTCTCCTTTGTTTTCTTCTCTCAGCTTCACAGACCTCGACTGTTCCTTTCCATCCACTCTCTGTTTATTTTGCTCTTGTTCTTTCTTGGATTTTGAGATGGGAGCTTACATTATTGACTGGAGACTTTTCCTCTTTTCTATTGTAATTTTAACTGCTATAAATGTCTCTTAGATTTTGATATTTGCCTTCAGAACTCCTCTTTGATTCTTTGCAGTTTGTTGTTTGAGCTCCGAGCACTGGGGGATTTTCGTCTTATCTCTTGCTTCTGAGTTCTCATTTGACTTGTGGGAGTGAAAGAACATGTGCCATGATGTCAGCTCTTCAAATGTGTGGAGGTTATTTTTGCAGTGTGTGCTCTATCTTGGCATGTGTTCTTTGAGAACATGAGAATATCTTTTCTCTTGTTAGGTGCAGTAATTCATACTGAATTACTGTACACAATTACAGTAAACAATTACAATAATTACACAGACATGCACACACACACTGCACACACACACACACACACACACACACACACACACACACACACACGTGTCTTTGTGGGCACATACATCCATTAGGCCCTGAAGCACAGCCATTGCTCGTATTGCTTCCACTGGTTCTTCTGTCAGTTCTTGAGCGACAGATGTTTAAGTCTCCGGCAATGAATACAGATTTGTCTGTTTCTCCTGTTGGTCCTATCAGATTTTGCATATTTTTCAGCCGCTCTGTTTTCTTTTTTTTCCATGCACACCAAGACTCTATCACATCCCTGTTAGATTTGTCCTTTCGTCATTACTGCATGCTCCCGTCCATCACTGGTCATTTATTTTCTCTCTGTGTGTGATATGTGTGTGGTGTATAAGCACATCTCTGTGCGAGTGCAGATACCTGCGCACACTCGCACAGAGGCCAGAAAAGGAGGCTCGCTCACTGAATCTGGAGATACACTAGCAGCCAGTGATCCCCAGTCCTCCCCTTGTCTCTGTCTTCCACAGTCACCAAAAAGTTATCATTAGAACAAACTCATGTGCTAAACAGATTTCTGTATTGACACCACATAGTGCCTTCCCCAAGGAGCAAGGTCAGTCTTTCTGGTCATTGACCATTCTCAGCCTGAACCTCACATCCTTAGCAGTAGGAAAGAGCACAAGATTTGGATTTGGGGGGTTGAAGGGACGGATTACACTTGACACTGAGGCTGTGGCCAAGTAACAGCCTTCCCCAAATCTGCTTCAGCTGTCGCCACAGTGTACTTGATGGAGGATTGCTCCCTATATTCGTTAATTTTCTAATTGCTGTGACGAAACACTAGACAACAGCAACTTAAGGAAGAAAAGGTTTATGTAAGCTGTGTGGGATCTGCCCTGACTTGACACAGCCTAAGAGTCATCTGGGAGGAAAGCCTCAATGAGGCCGCTGTTTAGATCGGACTGGCCTGTGCACATGTCAGAGAGAAATTTTCTGGACTGTGAGTTGGTGAAAGATGGCTCAGCCTACCATGGGCAGCATCGTTCCCCAGCAGGTAGTCCTGAGCTGTACAAGCAAGCTAGTGAAGCATGGGCCAACTTGTGAGCTAGAAAGCTTCGGGTCATGCCCGGAGTTCCTGCCTTGACTTCTCCTGTGATGAAGTGTAAGATGTAAGGCCTCCCCTAAAAAGCCTTTGTTCAAGGCGTTCTATCACGGCAAAATAAAGGAATCCAGGGCCCAATCCAGCAAGGTGGGTGTTAACATCACATCCACAGTCAGGAGGCGGAGAAAGATACTCAGCTCATGTTCTCCTTTTTTTCTCAGGCCAAGACCCCAGCCCATGGGGTGGTGACATCCACATTTAGGGCATGTCTCCCCAGCTCAATTAACCTAAGGTAGAAAATTCCTCACAAGCCCAGCCAGGGGGTTTGTTTTCATAGTCACTCAGAATGTTGTCAAGTTGACAACCAAGATTAACTGTCACACACTGAGGTTTCCCAGATCTGATGGCTCACACACACAAACACACACACATACACACACACACACACGCACACACACACACACACACACACACATTCACAGGCACATAGGCACCAAAGCTTCTGCCCACCAGCCATTTTGTCCCACACAAGTCTTGAAGAAGGATTTCCCTGAGTGCGCTTGTAAAACATTATAAACTCCATTCATCAGTTTTTTTGAAATCTTGCTCATTTAAATTGTCACAGCTCAAGAGCCCCGGGATTTAAGCCCTGGGAAGGGGAAGGCTCGTCAGCAGAATTTCCGTGCTAATTTGTAAAGAAGACGAGGGATATTAAAAGCCTTCCACTCTGCAGCAGTCAGTAGAGAAACTGCAGACATGGACGTACGGGCTGGAGGGTGAGGGGTGAAAGAGAGAAAAGTCTCACAGATGCCTGAGCTCTTGAGGGCTTGGTTTTCCCCTGCTGGAGTAAGAAAAGTGTGAGAATGGGGAGGTAGGAAACAAATCATAACTGGTAAAGGCAAGCAGCATGGAGACACCGGGCACAGAAGCAAGGTTGCGGTGTAAACTGGCTGAGAGTCAGCCATGAGTTATGGGAGGCAAACTGATCTCTGCCCTCAAGGTACAAATGTACTCCAGAGAAGTGCGTTCCATGTTTCTTTGTCCTTAAGCTACCAGAGATGATACCACTGGTTAACATATTTCCAGGAAATGCTTGTTCATACATAAATTCTTTGACATACAGTGACTAGACAAATTGTTCAAACCTGTTCGAAGAAAGTAGCATTTTCAAAGTTATTTATGCTTCCTACTCATCAATGTTTTTAACACCTAACAGTGTTTTTTTTTTTTTTTAATGCCTAAAGGGATTTTCTTTCTGTCTCAGACAGCCTTTGAAAATGCATGCGTGTGAGAATGGTCTCTGATCTTTTTGCATATGCAAATACAAAGGCAGAAAAAAAAAAATCCAAGCCAGCCAGAGACAGGCCACGTGAACTGCATGGCTGAGGAACGGAAAACCTTCCGTTTTCCTGGTTCTAGAGAATCCTTACCGTGGGGCCCGTGGAGAAATCTGGAGGCGGACTGGCTGGGACCAGCCTTTCCTCTATCTCCTCTAAAAATCCTGTCCGAAGCCGAGCAGGTTAGTCCAGCAATTGCTGTGTGCTCTCTGGAGAGGCTGAGGAATCAGTAGCTGCTCAGTCCACTGAGTGTGATGGCTCAGCAGCCCCAGACTCAGGCGGAAAGCCTGGTGATTTGTAGAGGAGACTGGCCTTCTGTCCATGCTGGAAGAACAAAGAAGCTGGCTCCTGGTGCCAGAAAAAAATGGCTGCCGCAACAAAAAACGGGGTGGAGGAGCTGGGTGCAAGTGGCTGCACGCCTGTAATTCCAGCACTCGGGAGACAGAGGCAGGCAGAGCTCTCGAGGCCTGCCTGGTCTACAAAGTGAGTCCAGCACAGCCAAGGCTGTTACACAGAGAAACCCTCTCTGGAAAACAAACAAACAAACAAACAAATAGAATGGAGTGGAGGCACTCACCAGCAAGAAGTGAAGGCATTCAGGGAGCACCACTTTTCCTGGCAGGGAGCACTGCTTTTCCCTCAGGCCTCTAGAGATCTGATTGGCCTCTGGACAGTTCTCTCTACTCTAGGAGAGTGTTCATCCTTCCTGGAAGAGCCCTCACTGATCTTCCCAGGAATTGTCTCCTAATCGATTCCTGATTCACTCAAGTTGACAAAAACACCACAGGCTCAAACTTGAGTTTACAGAACTCAAGTCTGTGCTGCACAGAGAACCAAAACTTGTAGATAAGAATAGTGAGAAGAGATGTGATGAAGACTGGACGTGACGTCTATGAGGATAACTGCGTGGGCTTCACCATGAAGAGACTTTACAGAACTTAGTGGGTTGACAAGGGACTGATTATCCTGGGGTGGAATAGAAGGGACATTTGAATGGAAGCCAAGCGAAGGCAAAGTTTCAGAATGAACAAACTTGTCTCCTGAGAGGAGTTCAGAAGTAGTTTTGGGAGACACCTGACCAGTGTTCTTAAGCTGAAGGCAGGAACAGGGAAATGTGGGGACCTGGGAAGCTGGGAAGAGTGAGATTCCACTGGAGGAAGCCAGGCAGTGCATGGAGGGAAGGTCAGCCTTACACTGCAGGATGGAAGGTGACAGGCTAGAGTCACAATGAAGCCAGGAAAGGGTGACACCCATTTGTCAAAATGCTTATGCAACAGGCGAGTAGAAACTGGAGAAAGCAGACATTATGAATAACAAAGGAAAAAGCCAGTTGGTAGAGTAAACCCAGACGCCCTTCCCCATCTCTGTTTCATGCAACATACAGAGCATGCTCAGTAGGGTACTGAGCATGCCTGCATGGTACAAGCAGGGAAGAAGCAGGTGCTGTGTGAACACTTTAGAGTGGACACTTCCCTCCCCCCCCCCAGCTTGCCAGCCCACTCCTATTTCTCAGGAGCACTTTCTCTTTCTTAAGAAAACCTTCCACTTTCATTTCTAACCATGGGTCCTGGGACACAAGAACCTGGAACCTTCAGTCAGTCCCCTTCAAACTCAGATCCATGCTGGTAAGATCTCTGACAGCTCAGCTTCTGAGGGCTTGAAGGCTGCTGCACCTGGGGCAAAGTCTCCGACACTGATGGTTGCAGTTCGAGCCGGGTGTTTCCAGGTTTTCAGCCTTATCCAAAAAGCTGAACATTTGGGCTTACAAAGCTTTTCAAGAGAAGCAAGGGAACTTTGCTCAAAGCAAAGGAATAGTGCAGGTTGTAGCGGGAGCAGCACTGACAGCCGTGAGGGAAGGTACTTAAGGCCCCTGGTTGTTACTCTGGGTTTTCTTCCATGGAGTTCGAGAGAAGAAAGAGCTGGCTACTACAGCATTGTTTGGAGTTTGACTGATGCATTAGGTCACACGTTCATTTTCCCTACTGCGCATGTCCCTTCCCATAATGTATTAGTTTTAATTTCATGCATGCCCATAATTAATAGACCTGAGGTGGTAAATAGGGGATTCTCTCCAATTTTGTCTTACTGTACACACATTACAAACTGGTTCAGGTTAGACAGGCCCTCTTCTATTCTTCATTCCCAGACTTATTAGAAGTATACTTGAATAGAAATTGTATAAATTTGGTTGTCGTTAGGGGTGAGAAAGCTCTTAACATGAGATGAGAGTGTACATAACCCAGTGCAGGTTGGGAGTCAAGGATTCTGAGGTTGCTTGGTGCCTTGTTTGGAGAAGAGTGTGTCAGGGGAAGGAACTAGGCCCCCGGTGTGTTACTGTAAGAGGAAGGAGTGCATAACCCTAAACCAAATGGGGTCCCAGCTTGAACTAACCCCTGTGCTTATTGAACTAGAGACAGAGACTTTGAAGAAAGCATGTGGGTGTGAAACAGCAGGCTGGGGGAGGAAGAGCTGGTGGTAAGAATAGCCAAGGTAATAAGAGCCCGGGAGCGGAGCTGGGAGAGGGCTTAGAGGGTAAGAGCACTGGCTGCTCTTGCAGAGGACGTGGGTTCGGTTCTCAGTACTCACGTGGTGGCTCAGAACCAGGAGTGACCGAAGTTTCAGGGCATCCAATATCTTCTGACCTCCTTAGGCACCAGGTACACATGTGGTTCATATAAGCACGCTCAGGTGAACACTCATACACATAAAATAAAATAGTTTTTTTTTTTTTTAAGAACCTGGAAGAAAAGACCAGGTACTAAGGGAGGATTGTATAATTTTGTGCAGAAATCAAAGGCTATGAAAATCTGACTTTGGAATGGTCCCCACAGTGGAAGCACTTCTAAGGGACCATCATGGGCTTATTGGGGTATGAGTGTGGGCCTGTCTCACTGAGATCAAGGCAGGCCTCTTAGGGAAGTAGAGCAGTGGAGAGGACTTTGATCTTGCTCAGTGGGTGAAGAGATTTTTCTGAAGGGTGAGAAGGGGAGGGAAATCTCCGGGGATGTGGCAGGGACTGTCAGGCAATGGGCAGACACCCTGGATATTAAAGTGGGAGGCTAAGGCTGAAGAGATGGACTAGTGTACTGGCAGAGTACTTAAGAGCGCTGGCTGCTCTTGCAGACAAACTGAAGCTGGTTCTAGCGAACCAACAGTAGCTCGCAACTGACTGTGACTCTGGCTCCAGGGAATCTAACGTCCTCTTCTGACCTCTTCAGGTACTGCACACCCATGGAATGCACACACTCATGCAGGCAAAACATTCACACGTAAAATAAATGTCAAGGTATCTTCTAAAAATTAAAGTAAGAAGGGGAGGTGACGTCCAAAGGCAGTGAGGTCAGAAAGACCAGCCTTGAACACTAACACAGGGAGAAGGGAGGAGCAGGGGAAGGAACTGTCCTCAGCAGAGGGCACTTGGTAAGCCACACTCACCACCTATCTACACGCTTAATAAATGTTTCACTCTGCCAACTGTCACCGCATGCTTGGAAGACCTCTTTGGGAGACACTCACGTGTGTTCTCCAGTTCAGTGAGAAACTTAAAGGACATCCCTGAACAGAGAGAGAAATGTTCCAGGAAGGATTTATGCTCACTGTGTCTACCTTGAGGATGAACAAGGCTCTAAATCAGAATATCTAATCAGTGTCTCCTGGGCCACGTGTACACCAGAACAGCCCACCACACTCAAAAATGCCGTTGTGGCAATGCCAGAAGGTTGGAGACTCCTACTCTAAGTGGTCATCCTTGCTCCAGAATGCCTGACTCTAGTCAGACTGCCAGGAGGCTGCACTATAGAGCTGTATTGCTTTAGTTCATCTGAGGAGCCTTCTTAAAACCAGTTCACCATCAAGTCATCCCTAGGTGGCTCTAAATGCCAGAGTCTAGAGTGACCTGCAAAGGAAATCTCAGTAGAAGGATTTTCTCATCATGGCCTGTGGCATGTCTGTAGGGGATTATCCTGATGGTTACTTGTTCCAGGAAGACCCTGGCCACTATGGGCAGTGCCATTCCCTGGGCAGGCCACAGGACTGTATGAGAAAGCCAACTGAGGATGAACCCATGAGCACACCGGCAAACAGTATACTTCCTTGCTTTTTTGCTTCAAGTCCCTGCCCTGACTTCCCTCGGTGATGGACTGGAATTGTAAGCCAAATAAATCATTTCCTCCCCTAAGTTGTATTTCTGACTGAGTGTTTTGTCACTGCAACAGAAAGCAAAGCAAAGCAGTATCCTAAAGTGTTTAAAATGGACAAAATATAAATCTTCCATTAAACTCCTTAAATATTTTAATAATAGCAATTTTTAAATTCTTCTTACAAGAATATGTTTTGTATGTGGAACATATTCTCTCCCCACTCCTATTAATCCCTTATTGCTTACAGTTTCACTTCTGTGTACATATCATTATAAATATGTTACTTTTAGGTATCTGATAAAATCAAAGAAATATGTGACATTTGTCTGAGGCTGGATTAATTCACTGAATATGATGTTACCCAGCTGAGTCCATTTTCTTGCAAATAAAAGTCCCATTGTGTATGTACCACATGATCTTAATTCTCTTCTCTGCTGTTGGAGGTTCTGTGGTTCAGCCACTGTGAGTGGCCTTAAGAGAACTATAGGGATCACAGAGCTGTATTCTGGGGTTCATTGCCCTCAAATCAATTGGCCTGAATACGGTCACCTTTGAAAGTTCCCTTCTACTGCTTGTAAGCACTCTTTAAAGTGACCTCTGCGTCTTCTCCTTTATCCTCCCCATCCCTGCTGTCTCCCCGCATATAGGTCATAGAGAAGCCCATGTCACTATTTAAGATTCTCTATACTACGTGAAGAATTGCCTTAGAAAGGGCCTGGTAAGAAAAAGGGTCGGAAGAGATTTGGAATGAGCCAAGCACCAAAGTTCTGGGAACCCAAGGTCTTCTGGTCCACTGAGTGGTTAAGAGCACTTGCTGTTCTTCCAGTAAACCCAGGATCAGTTTTCAGCACACGGTGGTTTACAGCTACCTATAACTCCAGTTCCAGGAGGTCTGGTGCTGTCTTCGGACCTCCTTCAGTACCAAGCACACGCAAGGTGCACGTACCTACAGACATGCAGGCAAACACGCACGCACATAAATCTTCTACAAGGAGATGTTGAAGTGTGGAACTGAAATGGCTCCTCAGCTCCTTGGCAAACCTCCTTGTCATCTACACATCTTCAGAACTTAGCTGTGGGACGGATTCCCATAGCAACCGCTCTCCCTGGCTTCATCCAGTGCATGACACAACCTCACAGCTTTTTTGGTTAATCAGCAACAGATTATGTAAAACAGTGGTTCTCAGCTAGTCACTCACCTCAGACGGCTGGACCCCTGTCAGAGTTGCTGATGTGGGTGTCTGGGTGGCCCGGGGACCTAAATCAGTACCAAGTCCTCAGGAGATGCTCCCGGGACCCTGTGGAGGACCGCTGGACAACTGTCCCTTATCTAGTCTCGCCAAACACTATGTCTGGCTCTACCACACGCTGCTCGTTGCGTCTCTGCTCCTAACAGAGCAGTCAGGTGGGCGCGGCTGCCTGCAAGCTAACAGAGCTTGGAGTTGCAGCCTCCTTGAGTTATCTCCCAGGTCAGGCTTCTGGTGATGCTTTTGGGTCACCCCTGCCCCTGGAACCCATCATGCACGCTCCTGTTACAGACCCTAATAAAACTCCATTGGTCACCAGCTTGAACTTCAGCGTAATATTTATCATTATTGATCCCCTTTCTGGGGGAAGTAAGCATGCATATATGTGCTCGTGTGTGTGTGAGAGTGTGTGTGTGTATTTGTGTTTGTGTGTGTGTGTGTGTGTGTATACACAACAGCCTCTAACACTGTCTCTTCTTTTCTCTTGCTGGAGACATGGCCTTCTGTGTCTTCTCAGTCCTGTAGCAGTTTCTGTTCTCCTGTCCACCCATTGAGAGGAATCCATGGCGGTAAGGGAGACGAGTGGAGGCTGCACCTGTGGCAGAGGCCACATGTCGTGAGATGTGGGCACCTGTATCCCATTTCTCTCTGAGGACCATGCAGCCAGTGCCAGAGGCAGGGAGGGCACTTTCCCCGTCACCCAGGGAAAGGCTAACAAATCACAGAGGAATGGCTGCCTCCAAACTGGGTCATCATTCTTACACTCTCTGGATGTCAGGCAGCAGGCTACTTTGGGTTCTGTTGGCACCCTGCCACCAGCTCTGCCTTATGTGTTGGCTTGGAAATGGTCCCGGAGAAGCTGGAGGGAAAGGAAGCTGTAGGGACCATGTGCCTCACCTGAGCTCTTTCCTGGAGAGAGAGATAGAGACAGAGAGAGACAGAGAGACAGAGACAGAGAGCAAACAGCTCTAAATACTTGTTGGGAATCACCAATTTGTGTATATGGACATGTGTGGGGGTGCCCATTGCTATGTGTGCAAGTGCACAAGACTGTGTGTGTGTGTGAGTATATGTGTTTGTGTGTATGTGTGTGAGTCTGGGTATGTATGAGTGTGCATGTGTGTTGTAAGTGGTGTATGTGTGTGTGAGTGTGGGTAGGTGTGAGTGTGCGTGTCTGTGTGTGTCTTGGATGCTGGAGGAATGCTCGGTGGCATTCCTCTGGTGACGGTGTTTCTCACTGGCCTAGAACTCACTAAGGAGGCAGGCTGGCCAGTGAGTGAGCTGCAGAGATCAGCCTGTCCCCTCCTACCCAGCGCTGGGATTACAAGTGTCCACGGCTCCCCCCGGTGAGGCCCTTTCCTTTCTGTTACTGTGCCAAAACACCCTGAGCAAAAGCAACTTCAGAGAGGGGGCGGTTATTCTTCTTGCCATTTCAGGTCACGGTCCATATTGCCGGGGTTTCACAGCAGCAGACACTTGAGATGGCTCATCACATCACATCCGTAGTCAAGGGCAGAGAGAAATGAATGCATCCGTGCTACCTGCCTGATGGCTGCTTTGTGCTCAGCCAGCTTTCTTCACTCCTATAGCTCATGGTCCGGCAACGGACACCATCCAGTCTATATTGAGGGTCAGATCCCCCATAGCTGTGAGCACAGGCTAACCTGAGCTCGGTAATTTCACGTTAGTGAAGACTCTCCTCCCGCAGGAGTCCAGGTTGTATCAGGTTGACAGTTAAAAACTCGGCAGTTCACCTGGTCTTCTTTCAAATTCTTCTCTCATATAGTACACTCCAACTACAGTTGCCCGCTTCCCAGCCTCTCCCTTACTCCCTGCTTCCCCGCCCCCTCTCAGTTCCCGCCCCCCACCTCACCTGTAAAAAAAACAGGCTTCCCTGGGACATCAACCAAACTCGGAATAATAATTTAAGATAAGACAGGCACATACCATCACAAACAGGCTGGACAAAGCGCCCCAGTATAAGGGAAAGGGTCCCACAAGCAAGCAAGGAAAAGTTCCCACTGTTAGCATCTCCACAAAAACACCAAGCTGCTTTTTTTATTTGGTTTCTCAAATAAAGATCAAGCGCTGGTCCTTGTGCTTGCAAGCCAAACACTTGATGGACTCCACAGCCCTCTTTCTCCTGTCAATAGCAATAATTCCCAATGTTCTGTGGTCTTTAAATAGCTTTCACTGGCCTTACCTTACTTGATTGGGAAAATAATCCCATGGGGTTAGAAAGACTAGTATAATTATCCCCATTTGAGTGCCTAAGGCACAAGTTGCTGAGATCAAAATCCACCCCGCTCTCAGTCTAGCCCTCTCATCGTACTCCGCTGACTTCATTTCTTTCCATTTTCCGTACTTCCCAACACATGGAATTTCATGTCATTTATGTGCCATGTTTGCCTTTGGGACCGAAGTCACCCAAATCCCACACAGTGATTCGTGAGGTCTGCAGAAGGTGAGTCCTGATGTTAAGATGGATATCAGAGTGCCAGATGTTTGGCTTACTACTTTTCCCCCATTATTAACTGTTAAAAATAAGGCTGCCGTCTCTAGATGAAATTGTTTCTTTAGGGTATGCCTCTGTCTTGTGGCCGGTCCCCACTGCTGCAACTTCCCTCTGAGGCAACAGAGGCAACCCGCCAGCATTGTTTCCAAGCTCTTGGCTGCTATCCATGGCAAGAAAATAAATCACATGCCATCTCTGCCTCTTGCTCGCATACACATGCACATAAAACAAAAACCAGTATCACAAGATAATGCTTAACCGGGGTTGTGACACCTGCTATTTTCTATTCTGTTTTTTAATGTCTGTTGTGATCCACTAAATTGATTTTATGACCCAGCAATAAGTTGCTACTGCAGAAAAGAAAGAAAAAAAAAACCCTCCTTTACAGAATAGTGTGGTGTTTTTATTTGGTTTGCACTGACAAGGAGAGGAGACGGTGAGAAGTGCTGGAGAGGGGCTTCGGGCTCGTTCTGCCGTAACTACCTGAGGGAGGAGTGGGCTGAGTGGACAAAGATGGTACCGCAGTGCTCAGCGGGTTATTTCATCCTCTTCCCTCCTTCTCTACCTATGTCCTCCTCCTCTCCTTTCCCCATTTCTCCATTCAGACCACTGTACCCTGCTATCCCCTGTCTATTGCTCCCCCATCTCCCCGCCTCTTTTAACTTCCGAGCTTTCTGCAGTTGCTCTAGGATATATACTCACATCTGAAGACTTGAAGCTAAGAGCCTCAGAGAAAGGGCGTGCTACATTTGTCTCTCTGGACTGGGTTATTTCACTCTCAGAATAATCAATTCTAGTTACCTGCAAATTACCCACAAAGTTCATGATTTCATTTTCTCTTCATAACTGAATAGTGTTCTTTAGCATATCAGTATCAGGTTTTCATTACCCACTCATTAATCGTAGGACATTTTAAGGTGTTTCTGTTTCTTAGTCTTTAAAGATATGGCTGTGGAGTAGGATGTCGAGTCCTTTGGACAAATGCCAAGGGGTGATGCAGCTGGGTGATGATAGATTTATTTTTAGCTTTTTGAGAATTATCCACACTGACATCCATAGAATCAGTTTGCAGTCCCAGCAACAGGAATGACAGTTCCCTCTCCCCATATCCCCTCCAGCATTTGTTGTTAGCTGTTTTGTTGGGTTTTGCCATTCTGACTGAGGTTAAGATGAAATCTCCAAGTTGTTTTGATTTTCATTTCTCTAATTGCTAACAATAATGACTAATTTTTTGGTTATTTCTTAACCATTTTTTCTCCTTTTGAGAACGCTCTGTTCAGGTCCCCAGCCCTTTTTTATATATTATTTTTCCCTTTCTTTCCTTCTTTCTTTCTTTCTTTCTTTCTTTCTTTCTTCCTTCCTTCCTTCCTTCCTTCCTTCCTTCCTTCTTTCCTCTCTCTCCTTCCTTTCTTTCTTTTTATTCCTTTCTTTTCTTTTACACTTTCTTTTTCTCTTTCTTTCTTCTTTGGTTTTTAAGTTCTTTGTATGTTCTAGATATTAATTCTCTGTCAGGTGTGTAGCTGGCAAAGATTTTTTTTTCCCATTCTGCAGGGCTTCCTCTCCATCCAGTTGACTATTTCTCTAGCTGTGCTGAAGCTTTTTAGTATTCTAAGGTTCTTCTCATCAATTGTTAGTCTTAGTTTTGGGGCAAATGAGTCCTATTCCGAAAGACCTTCCTGACACGTATATCATATTGGGCACTGTGAATGTTTTCTTCTCGCAGTTTCAGGGTTTCTGGTTTCACATTTAAGTCTTCGATCCATTTGCTGTTACTTTTGTGCAAGGTGATAAATATGGGACTAATTTCATTCTTCTGCATGCAGACATTCAGTTTTCCCAGAACAGTTTGTTGGCAATTGATGCTTTCTTTTCTCCAAATATGTTTTTGACATTTTTGTTAAATATTAAATGGCTGAGGTTACATGGAGCTCTTTTTGGGTCTTCAAATTTGTTTCATTGGTCCATATGTCTGTTTTTATGCCAGTACCATACTGTTCTTAACACTACAGCTCTGTAAAATATCTTCAGATCTGGAGTGGTAATCTCTCCAACATTACACCATTTTTTCAGGGTTATTTTGACTGTCTTTGGGATCTTGGTGGTTCTATGTACATTTTAGGATAGTTTTCTCTGTTTCTGTAAAGAATGAGATAGGGATTTTGATTGGGATTTCATTTAATCTATAAACAGTTTTTGGTAAAATGGTTATTTCCATAATATTATTTCTACCAATCTGTAAGCACAGAAGGTCTTTCCATTTTTCTGTCTTTCTTTATCTCTTTCCACAGAGGTTTCAAGTTTTCACTGTAGAAGCCCTTCACTTCCTTGGTTAGGTTTATTCCTAAATATTTTATTTTCTTTGAGGCTATCGTGAATGAGGGTGTGTCCATGATCTTCTTCTCTGTGTGCTTGCTGGTAGTGTAAAGGACACATTGATCTGTGCACATTGATTTTTCATCCTGCCACATTGTCCAATTTGTTCATTTCCAAAATGTTTTTGGAAGAATTTTTGGAATCTCTTAGGTATCCTGTCATCTGCAAACAGGAATAGTTTGACTTGTCTTCCTATTTGTATCTCTTTTGTTTATTCTCTCACCTTACAAATTCAGCTAGTATTTTGAGCACAATATAGAAAAAAAATTGGGGACCATGGTCATCTTTGTCTCATTCCTGACTTTAGCTTCTGCATTTTCCTTACTTAGGATGATGTTGACTATGGCTGTCTCATGTGTAGCTTCTATTATGTTGAGGTATGTTCCTTCTAGCTCTACATTATTTTATCATGAAAGCGCACTGGATTCCATCAATAGCTCTTTCTGAATCAAATGATGTTTGCTTTTAAGTCCATTAATGTGGTTTACATATCTGTTGACTTGGGTATGTTGAACCATCCAGGCATTTCAGGAAAAAATCCAACCTGGGCACTATGGATAATGTTTGTGATGTATGTCTGTAATCCTTTTGCAAACGTTTTATTGAGCATGTTTGAATGTATGTTCATCAGGTATACTGGCCTATAGCCTCCTTTTGTGTTGTTGTATATTTACCTGATTTGGTATCAGAGTGATGCTGGCTTCATAGAAGGGGTTTAGGGGTAATCCTTCTTTTTCTATTTGTTTTAACAGTTTAAGAAGAATTGGCTGAAGGTCTTTGAAAATCTGGTAAAATTCTTCTCTGACTCTATCTGGCCCTGGACTTTTTGTTTTTTAATCTGTAGAATTTTTTTATTACTGTTTCCATCTCCTCATTTGTTGTGGGTCTGTTTGGGTTGTTGAGTCGAGCTGACTTCTTGATTTAATTTTGGTGCTCCAGCTAAGTCTAGTCATGCATTTCTTTTAGGTTTTCCAAATTACTGGAGTACAGGTCATTTTAAGATATTCCTTTACAATATTCTGAATTTCTTTGGTGTCTTTTATAATATTTTCTTTTTATTTGTGATTTTATTACTTTTGGATGATCCCTTCTTTCCTTTGAGTTAGTTGGGCCTAGGGACTTTCAGTTTTGTCTACCTTCTCAAAGAACTAGCTCTTAGATTTGTTAATTTTTTGTACTGTTTCCTTTGTTTCTATTTCATTGATTTCTGTTTTTATTATTTCTTGTTGTCAACTGGGTTTGTATTTTTTCCTGTTTTTCCAAAATCTCTAGTTGTGTTATCAAGCTATTTATTTGTGCTCCTTCTGATGCACGACCTTTGAGCTGTCTGGTCATAGGGTTGCTTCCAGTGTGCCCCAGAGGTCTGATCTGTATTTTCATTTTTATTAAGTCTCAGGAAATTTCTTAATTTCTTTCTCCTTTGACTCATTTATCATTTAGTATTGAGTTGCTTAATCTCTGTGAATTTGTGATTTACTAGATGTTTGTTTGCTGTCAATTTTAAGTTTATTGTATTGTGGTCAGACAGGCTACAAGGAGTGATTTCAATCTTTTTGAATTTGTAAAGATTCATTTTGTGTCTGAGTATGTGGCCTATTTTTGGAAGCTTCCATCTACTTTGAGTAGAATGTGTATTCTTTGGGTAGAACTCTCTCTCTCTCTCTCTCTCTCTCTATATATATATATATATATATATATATATATATATATATATATTATGTACATTTATTTGATGTATGATGTCAATTAATTATGCTGTCCTGTTTGTTTGTTTTTGTTTGTCTAGATCACCTGTTTATTGGAGAAAGTAGGGTATTGAAATCACCTACTTTTAATAGGTTGACGTTAACCTATGTCTAAATTCAGTCGTACATTATTTTTATGAAACTGGATTCACCAGAATTTGGCACTTATATGTTTAGATAAGTAATATCTTCTTGGTTACATGTTTCTTTGATTAGAATGAAGCATCTATCTATCTATCTATCATCTGTCTCTTCTGATTGATTTGAGTTTGAAGTGTATTTTATCAGAAGTTAGAATAGCAATCACTGCTTGTTTCGTGGTCCCATGATCTCGTAGTATTTTTGTTTCCTGTGAACAACAGATACATGGATTTTGTTTCTTGGTCCCTTCAGTCTGCCTTGTCATTTGATTGGGCAGTTGAGGCCATTGGTGTTTCAAGTTTTTCTTGGAGTGTCCTCCCCTCCTCAACCCCTGCCTCGGGGGCGAAGGGAGCATTTGCTCTTTCTTCTGGACATCCAAAGTCCCACCTGCCTCCATACCGTGCAGTATGGTATGTGCAGTGTGTGCTGGCAGCCGGACTGCACATAATCCGCCTGCAGCAAGAGCCACTGATATGCTAGTATGGGGAGAGATGGGAGAGAACATTATGGAGAGAGCAGGAACTGGAGAAGTGGGGATGGAGGGGAATAGCCTGATGTGAGTAGCCTGCCCTGCCACCTGAGGCCATGGGGGAAGTCCCAGCTCATACTGCTGCTGAGGGCCATGCCTGGGTCCATGGCCATGTGGCAGCAGGGGTCTGTGTTGATGTCCACGTCTCTTATTACCACTAAAGACTATACAGATGTTCTCTGGTCTTGGCTGCCTCTTGGGAGCATGTTGATGTTCAAGGGCTGTGCAGAACTGGCCCTACCCCTCACTGCCTTTAGCTCTCCAGAAAGAGGTCCTTGCACCTTGCCTGGACAACACAGTAGAGCTGGCCCTGCTGGCAGGAGCACAGGTGAACTGGCCCCGAGGGTGTGAGTGTGAGAAAGTTGGTCCTGCCACTAGCCTGCTGCAAAGTGACATGGACACCAGAGAGATGCCCTCTCTATCTTGCCACCCGAGGCAGTTGGGAGAGCTGGCCCTGGGTCATCGAAGTGGAAGAGCTGGTCTTACCCCTAAACCAATGCAGCACTCAGGAGAGCAGGCCCCGAACCTTGCCTGGATAGCACAGTAGAGCTGGCACCGGTGAGCTGGCTCTAGTGGTGTGGGGGTGGCTGTGGGTGGGCTGTCCGGAGGGCATGGGAGTGGGAGAGTTGACCCTACCCCTCGCCAGCTGTGACAGTAGGTGAGCTCGCTGAGGCAGGACTGGAGAGCTCAACCTGATGATGCAGGTGCTGGAGAGCTGGTCAGGTGACCAACTCAGTGACCTCCAGGCCAAGATCCAGGGCTTTGAGTCAGCTCACTTCCTATAGCATCTATAGCATCTATAGCATCTACCCTATAGATGAACTGCTGAACACACAAAAGTGCTGGTCCTGCAGATCTAAAACTACAGGATCTCCACGACACAGGGCAACAGCAGGATATCCGAGAGGAGTCCCAGTGAGGAGCCAGAATTGATGGTGTAGCAGAAGCCGGAGGCCTCAAACCAGACCAATGACTCATTGCAATGAACATTTGCAAGTAAAGATGTATAGACAAAAGGGTAGCTGTGGGTACACTGACACACTACAGTTTCTGAAATAAGGTGAGTTTTTAATGCTTTGTTTATTTTTTATTTTTATTTTTTTATTTTCTTTTTGGTTGGGGGAAGTTACAAGGCCAGAGCAGAGATATGAAGGCATAGGGAGATGAGTGGGATTGGGGTGCATGATGTGAAACTCACAAAGAATCAATCAAAAAAAATGTTTAAGTTATTCTTGAAATGTGTGTGCAAACTGCAGCCATCCTGTTGTTAATTTTTGATGTTGTTGATTGTGTTCTCATAGATATTTTGTGCTTTAATAATTATGGCTTCATAGTTTTTCCACAGTCTTCCTGCTATACTCATTCTTTTCCAAAATACTGCTTCCTATACTTCCTTTACGTCTAGTTTGTTGGATTTAATTTTCTTAGACTGTTTATGTTGTAAATTTTTTTCTCCTTTAATCCTGGCAGGTAGCTTTGCTGGGTGTTTTATTCTAGGCTGGCCATCATAGTCTTTTAGTACCTGGAACACACTGCTCCAGTATTTCAAGGTTTCCATTGAGAAATCAGCTTTTATTCTGATGGATTTTATTTTACATGTGACTTGCGTTTTTATTTTTCTTGCAGTTTTCAATATACTTTTTTGTTATGTATACTTATAGTGTTTCAGATATGATATGCTATGGGTATTTTCTCTTCTTGTCTATTTGGGGTTCTGTGTGCTTTTTGCATCTGTATGGGTGTATCTTTCCTTAGTTTTCTTCTCTGATCTTCTTGAAGAGCTGGTCTGTGCCATTGACTTGGAGATCCTTCTCCATTGTCTACGCCTATAATTCAAAGGTTTTGGTTGTTTTTGTGGTGTCCCACATTTCTGACATCTTTCTTTTCTTTTTTCTTAAAAAAAAAATTTCTTGCTTATTTGGTCTAGATCCTCTACTTGACCTTCTAGTTTTAATATACTGTCTTCTGCTTGACTCATTCTACATGTAAGGCTTTCCTTTGAGTTTCCTGGTAGAGCTATTGGAGTTTTCAACTGCATCTTCATTTCAGCTTGAATTCTCTTCAGTGTTTCTATCTCCTTGTGAAATTCCATTCTCAAGTCCTGGCTTGTCTTTGTCATTTCCATCAGCCTTATATTTGTAGGTTGGTGTTGGCAGTGGTGGTGGGGTGTATCATTTGTGCATTTATTTTCCTAAAGTTCTTTCTCCTTGGCTTCATTGAGCTGTTTTGTGTGTCGTGTGAGTGTGTGTGTGAGAGAGAGAGAGAAAGTGAGAGTGAGAAAGAGAGAGAGAGAGAGAGAGAGAGAGAGAGAGAGAGAGAGAGAGAGAGATCTTTAAATTCCTTGAATGCTTTGAGAAAAATTTATGATTGTTCTTTAAAATCTCTGTCCTGGGGTTCATCCAGGTAACTCTCATTGGCAAGCCTTTCTACAGGCCAGTAGGATTTAGAGAGAGGACACTGCCTTGATCTTTCATATTGCTGGTAATTTTGTTATGAGATCTAGGTGTGTGGACTTCTTTGGTTAGTTCTCAGTCTTATATTAACAGAGCATGTCAGGACAGAGAGAAGATGTGTGGCAGATTGGGACTAGAAGTTGTAAGTGTTTTGGGTTGGAATGACATCAGGTGGGCGGAAGGATCCGGGCTGTTGTACAGAATGTGTCTCCTGGCCTAAGACTAGAGTGTAAGAACAGATCTGGCTAGGTGGAAAGGTTGGATGTGGTGCAGAGGGATGTGGTGATGATAGGGATGGTAGATCCTGGCAGAAATCTACAGATTGGTTGCAATTCAGACAGAGGTAGCCAAGAAAAGGCAGTTTTGGATGTGGATGTGAAACCTAGGCTAGACCTGGCAGGTTGAGGAGGGTGTGTGGATCAAGAGGGTCAGGAATACCCACTGGTCTGGACTATGGAGAATTCCCATATGCCATCTTTAAAGGCTGTTTTTCTTTGTTTTTGAAAGATTTATTTTCATTTTGCATCCCTATGTGTGAATGTGGGCCTGTCTGTGCCACAGCAAGGTACAGAGGTCAGAAGACAGCTCTGAGTGTTGCTCTTCCCTTTCCGTGATGTCTGAGACAAGGTCTCTGTTATTTTTCCAGTGTATATACCAATCTGTCCTGCAACTTTCTGGAACTGCTTTTGTGTGGGTTCTGAGAATTTGAATTCATTTTCTCAAGCTCACAAAGCAACTGTTTTTACCCACTGAGCCATCTCCACAGCTTTCACCATTAGAAACTTATACCTTGGTGTCTTCATTATTTTTTTTATTGTCATGACAAAACAGGACCAATGCAACTTATAAAAGAAAGCATCTTGGAGGCCTATGGTTCCAGAGAAATAGAGTCCATGACCACCACAGAGGAAGCATGTCAACAGGCATGACATGCACAACAGGCAGACATGGCATTGGAGCAAAAGCTAAGAACTTACAAATAACCTATAAGCAGAAGGCAGAGCAGAGACAGACAGGGCCAGGGGCAGAGTGCTAACTGGGAATGGTATGGGCCCTAATGACATACTTCCTCCAACAAAGCCATACTTCCTAATCCTTCTCAAACAGTTCCATCAACTGGGGACCAAGTATTAAAATCTCTTAGCCTATGAGGATCATTCTCATTCAAAGCACCACACTCGGATTTAATAAGACTCTTCTACACGGCGCATGCCCACATGGGTTTTCTAGGACTCTCCCATTCCCATCTGGCCTCATGTAGAAGCTCTAGAATTTGATTCTATCAAAGAAAAACCAGAGCAATAAAAGTTATCACGCTTTCTTATGGGGTGGACTGTTCTCTAGCGCTTGGTGAAGCCATGAGATGTCAGTGCGGTACTGCCTGTACATACCTCGAGGAAGCTAGATAGGATTTCAAAGCAAATGTTCATATACTTACATGCTCACATTATTCATTTAAGTATTTTGTTTCACTTTGTTTTGTTGAGATGAGGTATCACATACCATAGACTAACCTCAAATTAGCTGAGGATGACTTAGAATTTTTGACCCTCATCTTCTTTGTCTCAAATGCTGAGCTAAGAGGCACGCACCGTCATACCTAGGTTATGGGGTACTTGTGATAGAACCCAGAACTTTGTGCACACAAGGCAAACATTCTATCAACTGAAACATATCCCTAGTCCTCTACTCAAGTTTTTTTTTTGTAATTGATACATGCTATCATTTGTTTTTATTTGTAAGTAATGAACACATATTTAACCTACTGAGAAAAATCTAGAGACGGGTCTAATAGACACTTAGAATAATGATAACAACATTTATTAATGAACAATATTTCAAGGCATATGTAACCATTGTATGGTAGGAATTGCTGATTTCCGCCCCCAGTGGGAAAAAAATTCAGATTCCTGAAACATGGATGGGATTTTTCTGCCTTCCGTGTTTTCCTTCCTGTCTCAGCTTTGCAGATTCTATACCTCATGGAAAACCCAGGCCTGTGATGTGCCTTTCATCTCCCAAACCTAGCTGTTCACCAACTCTGTCCTGTCCACCTTACCTACAGTCAGCCCCAACGGAGGTGTCCACTGGCCCACATCCACAGCACGTCAGCTTGTTCTCAACAGAGGACTGCCCCATCTCCACAGCCCCTGAGACATGGCATGGGCTGCCCAGTGACATTAGGGCAAGGAAGAGAAGGGCTTTCTGCGGCTCTGTCAAGAACTTAGGAACTAGGTGCCCTGTGGTGCACTTTAACATTTTGGTGAGAACCAGGCACGGTGGCACACACCTATAATCCTAGCACTTAGGAGACTGAGGCAAGAGGATCGCCATGAAGTCCGGGCCAGCATGGAATACAGAGTGAGGTCTTCTCCCACCCCCCAGAGGTGAAAGGGCTGACAATTTGGTCAGTAAAGTGCTTGCCATGTAGGAATGAGGACTGGGGTTCAGTCCCCCACACCCTTGTAAAAGATGGGAGAAGTGGTATATCCTGTAGTGCTAGCGCGGAGGAGGCAGAGACAGGAGGATTTCTGGGACTTGGTGAATAGCCAGTCTAGCTGAATCTGTGAACCACAAGACCCTACAGGGAGGCATCTGATAGCACCCTCTGGCTTCCTCCATATGTATGTGTTAGTGTGTGTGCAAGTGTGTGCAGACTGTACACACACTAACACATACCCACAAAAGATTTCAGTGAGAGAGTTTAAAGCCATGACACTAAATTTTCCGCAACACGAGAATACTCAACGCGAGAGGAAAAAGATATATTAGTACACACAGTCCCTTGAGGACTTGAGGGAGCTAGAACCTTTACGGACTCCACATAACACTGGGGTGTTAATAAGAAGATTCCTGTACACTTTTATCATTTACCTTCCACCCATAGGTCTTCCACGTATTCACCAAGGCAGGGACTCAGACAGTGCCCACCAGCATGGCTGGCCCTGACGGCCTGCTCTGGTGGAGGATTTTCCCCTCTGCCTCCGTTCCAGAGCTGGAACCCTGGGTGGATCACTGTCCCCATGCAGCATTCACAAAACACTGGGGATCTGAACTCCTGGTCCCCATGCTCGGCTGACAGACACTTTTAGTTGTGGAGCCATCTCCACAGCCCCCGGCTAAAACTTCAATCCTTTTGACCAGATCTCTCAGGCCTACTTATGTCTCAGGCTAATCCGGCCCAGGACTGAGGCTTCCGGGGAGGATGGGATGGGTTAAGGACCCCAGAGCATGAGGAGTGTGCAGAGAAGGCAGGATGCCTGGGGAAGTTGGGGGAACGGTGTCCTGCGGTGTAGAGGGATGAGAAAGGCTAACCACAGTGAGACTCCCCATTGGCCTCCTACTGTTTCCCACCCTGCTCTGGTGGCCTGGGGCCACGAAATTGTCCGATCTGATTTAAACACTCCCTCCCGCCCTCCTCCCAAATCAAACCTGCCCCAGGCACTCAGACAAGATGACAAGATGCAGCCTGCGCTCTACAAATGTGTCTGGGAGAGTTACCGTAGCAACAGCAAAAGTTCTTGAAAACTGGGGGCCTTGATGTGAGCTTGGAGAGCCAGGCAGCCCTCCCATTGGGGACAGCAGGAACCCGTTATACTGAAACCGACCAGCACGGGCAGGAGAGGAGAAAGTCGGGGCAGGAGCGCATGGATACGGGCCTAGGAGCAATGGTGTCCAGGGTTGCTCCTGAAAAGGACTGTATGTTTTCCTGGATGGGATGTGGCCCATCCAGATTTCTCCACAGGTGGCTCCTATCACATTAGCGCCTGACTGGAAACTGCAAGGACGAGACTCCTGAGAAGACCACGGGACAGGTAGCCTGTTCCTGGTGCATCCCAGCCAGTGGCCATTATGAAGTCTGAGGCTCTGTGTCCCTCCTTGGAGACTTTTGGTGGGAGGATTGGGGTTAGAGTGGTCACTGAAGTGTTTGTCCACTTCCTCACTACTGTGAAATCAACTCAAAGTCTTTTGGGACATTTTGTGTTCTTTCTTACTAAAAGTGTGGGCTGTGAACTGGTTCCTCAGAAAGAAACTGTGAGGCCCGGTGAAAGCAGCCGTTGATGTGGCTAGCCTGGGGAACCTTCCAGAAGACCGCCCTCAGAGGGCTATCATCAACCCTCACTTCATAGCTTTGAGGAGCTCATTGTTATCACAGGCAGAGACCCAGTGTGTGACACTAAAATAAGTCCCCAGGGGGTGAAGGGGAATGATGGGAGCACGCTGAAATTTAATGTGGAGATCGCTATTTATTCTCTATACGATCTCAGGTAATAAAGAGCATTTATTCTCTAGTCCTCTTCCATGGAACGGGGAGAGTGAACAGGACTGACTTGCATAGTACGGCAGAGATCGAATACAATGTCATAGATGCTAGGGATTAGAACAGTACATGGCACTGTCAAAGACTTGCCGTTACTGAATTTGTACCAGTGTGCAGGTTGTACACTATATAACTCCCGAAGATACCATCCCATAATGATATTTGTATGATATGAATAGCACGCAAGAGTTAAGCAGGCCAGCCCGCACACCCTTACACGGTAGCCCTGAAATGTCTGTCTCCACTTTGTGAGGTTATTATGACTATAGCAATGAATGCATGTGAGGCGCCTCTTGCACAGGAAGCACTGTGATTCATGGCTGCTGTTATTATTCATACTGGTAGAGCTCTCTGACAGTTTAATGGCAATTTTTGTGCAAATGACTTCTTCCTGTTGGGCCAGCTTACACGGAGAATAAACTTGATTAAAAGGCCACCGAGGAATTTTAAGTAAATGAGGAAGTTGGGTATCATGTCAAGGTTAGGCACAGCCCGCCAGTGTGGAGGGCTCCTGTTCCAAATGTCCTTTTTTGGAGTATTAGAACGCCAAAGAAACTGTCCACCCTGAACTTGAAACCACAGAAACACTGACAACCTTTGTGGTATTTTCGGTCCGGGTAAGCCACCAGGAGCTCTCTGCTCTCATTACTGCCCGGACCTGCTACAATTAACTAGCTAGCTGTATCTCTCACATTAGTTAATCTTTAAATTGGACTCCTCCTAATGAAATTCTCAGGAAGCCCCTCGGGCTCTTTGATGAGATATGAAAGGCCCCTTAGACTCATCAGCCACAATTTTTAGGAATAATTAACTTAAATCCACTGAGGATGAAGCTGGGGTGGGACCCCTCTCTCAGAATTCATTCTCCGGCACTGAAGCCATCTGCATCAGAATCAAAGTACGTATTCTTCATCCTTTCTTAGCTTTGCCTTCCTCCTAAGTTGTTATTTCCATAAACAAAACATCACTCCTCATCATGTCTTAACGACAAGTTGTTCCTCCCAAACAGCAGTCATCCCAGCATGCTTGAGCTAGGCCCTCCTATGGAGTGTTTGAAGTTCACCTCAACCAACAGACACGATTCTAAAAGACTCAGAGGGAATGAGGGCGTGGGGAAAGACACGAGGCAAGCAAATGAAATAAACAGAACGACATTACAGGCGGGTGCCATGGGGCACAATCCTTTTTATTATACAAATGGGAAGAAAGAGGCCCTGGTGGGAAACACCACTTGCTCAAGGCAGCATGGTTAATTGGTGGTCTCTGTTGGGAAGGGATCAGCCTTGGCAAAGGGAAGCATTCTCTGGTCCTTTAGGACAGAGCAGTATCTCCCATCCCGGTGATGAAGCATCACCGCCATGGAGGAACCTCCCTGGCGCTGTCACAAATGGTCATAGCAGAGGCATAATCCCCCACATTTTAGGCTTGCAGTGTCACACCCAGGGCAAGGAAAGACATCTTGCGAGAGCCAAGCAAGTGACATTCATCCACTCCCACCTTGCACTTGGAAGTGTGAAAAGACAGCCCAAAAGGGAGACTCAGCTAGGAACTCCCACACAGGCTCACTTCACTGAAAAGCAGAACCAGGCATGGGGGCGACTAGCCCGGGGAAGGGAGAGTGTGGGAAAGCCAACAGCAGCAGCTGCAGGAGAAAGAATCAGCCCGGACTTCCCCAGGCCCACCCAGTCAGGTAGACCTGCACCCAAGGGAACTGTGGCTTCAGGCAGACTCTGTCTCGTTGCTTTCTCTGATGGATGTGGGCACCAAGGGCAAGGCAGGAGAGGGATGTTCCTGCCTCTCTTTGTTCCTGAATGTTAATATCGATTGTCAACTTGAAGAGGTCCATGGTTATCTAGGAGACAAACCCTTGGGCATGCCTGTGAGGCAGTTTCTAGCTTAGGTTAATGAAGGTGGAAAGGTCTACCGTGTATGTGGGTATCACCACTTCATGGGCTGCTGTCCAGAATGACCATGAACACAATGTGACCAGCTGTCCCCCATGCCTTCCCACTGTGATGGACTAACTGTGAGCCAAAGTAGACCCTTCCTCCCTCCCTTCCTCCCTCTCTCTCTCCCTC
The DNA here is from genome assembly GCF_030254825.1 of Meriones unguiculatus. Classification (NCBI taxonomy): domain Eukaryota; kingdom Metazoa; phylum Chordata; class Mammalia; order Rodentia; family Muridae; genus Meriones; species Meriones unguiculatus. The sequence goes on along the minus strand of NC_083363.1, from coordinate 31,090,287 downwards.
CCTCCCTCCCTCCCTCCCTTCCTTCCTTTCTCCCTCCCTTCCTTCCTTCCCTTCCTCTTTCCTTCCTTCCTTCCTTTTTTCATTCCCTTCTTCCTTCCTTCCTTCCTTCCCTTCTTCCTTCTTTCCTTTCTTTCTTCCTTCCCTTCTTCCTTCTTTCCTTTCTTCCTTCCCTCCCTCCTTCCTTCCTTCCCTCCCTCCTTCCTTCTTTCCTTTCCTCCCTCCTTCCTTTCTTCCTTTCCTTCTCCTTTCTTTTTCTCCTTCCTTTCCTCCTTCCTTTCTTTCCTCCTTCCTTCCTTTTCTTCTTCCTTCCTTCCCTTCGTTTTCTCCTTCCTTCCCTCCTTCCTTTCTTAAATTGCTTTTGTCAGGTATTTCATGGCAAGAACAAAAAGCTAATGTACTTCACTTGTAAATAGGGCATCACACCCCAAGAGAAGCCTGCAACCTGCCCAGCTGTCCTGACAGGAAAGTGTCATTTAGTGAAGTGGATTTGCCTGCTTGTAATCCAGGCAGTTGAGGAAGGAGAAACAGAAGTACTAGGTCATCGAATCAGAGGCCAGTCTGGGCTACATGAAACCTTGTCTCAAAAATAAAATAATAAAATAAAACAAAACAAACCTATAAAAATGGCTATCCAAAGCATTACAACTCTTTCACAGGTCAATTTTATATAGTATAATCAATGTTCATTTCATCTAAATTACTTAAATTAAAAATATTGACAATGAAGATGTTTGTTTCTCCATAAAAAGACACAGAAGTCAGGCTGCGCAAGGCTTGCCCTCCACAGACACATGACCTATTGTTGGGAAAGGACACCGCCGTAGTCAGTGACTTGTGGCTTTCTTTTCTAAGACTGTATCAATTTCCAGCATTTTATTCTTCACACTTTTTTTTTTTAATATCCCACAGTATCTCCGAAGGTTCCCTTAATTTGTGGCTTCTGCTGGCATCACTTCCTCTGGAACATCTTCATCTTCCTTTGGTCACAACTGTTCTACCAGCTTGTCCTTCGCTAACTCCCATTTCTGTGTACCCAGAATCCTCCAGCAGGTGGCCTTGTGTGTGTGTGTGTGTGTGTGTGTGTGTGTGTGTGTGTGTGCTCACACCTCCAGCTCTCTCTTCTGGAATCCTATCAGCATCCAGTCTAAGGCTCCCCTCCTGTAGCACCCGTTGTGTATCTTTGCTGTGTTTTCATCTTGCCTGGCTAATTCCCTCCTTAGATTATCAGTTTCCATTCAACACCGGGTGGGATTGTCACAGGAGACACACAGACTCCCATGTGTGAACTGAGCTGTAGACACAGTGACCGGCCGCCAGTAGACTGTGAAAAGAGCCTGTGACTGGCAAGCCTTCCTGGACACTAACTGGCATCAAAGCCTGTGATCCAAGCCAAACTCACAGTCCACATACTGCGGTGACGCGAACCACAGTGGTGGAGAAAAGGTTTGACTAAACCATGATTTAAAAAATATACACTCACGGAGATGGGGCAAGGCCAGGACTGCCTATGCTTCATTCTACACTGGATCCCCCAAAGCAGAGCTGGATTGTCTTTTATGTTTTAAATTTATTTTATTTTTAAAATATGTTTATGTGTGTGTGTGAGTGAAGTTTCCCATGGAGACCAGAAGAGGACTGGAGCTGGAGTTATAGGCAGTTGTGAGCTGCCCGACTAGGGTGTCAGGCAATGAACTAGGGTGCTCTAAAGAACAGTATGTGCTCAGAATTGCTTCGCCATCTCTCCAGCACTTGGAATTGTTTTGAAAGTTTTCCAATTTGAGGTAGTTGCAAATCATACTGAATTAATACTTGGTCTTCTATTGCTGCTTTACTTTTATTGTCTTCAGGTCTGTGGATTCTCTGGACAGGCCAGGAGCAATCTGAAGCCAGAACATGGCTCTCACACCCACTCTGAAACTCCCAAGGACACAGTCTCATCATCCACCTTTTCTGAGGTCACCTGAGAACACAAAAAAGGTGCACTCAATGCTGGTAAGGTAAAGATGGACACAAGTGACTGCAAATAGTTATTTTTATTTATTTTCTTTTTAATTATGAGGCTCTGCATGTGTCTCTCTGTATGTATGTGCACATGAGTGCATTGCTCTCAGAGGCCAGAAGAGGGCATCAGATGCCCTGGAGCTGGAATTGCAGACAGCTGGGAGCCACCTCATGTGGGTACAGGGAACTAAACTCGAGTCCTCTGGAAGAGCAGCAAGCCCAACTAATTGCTGAACCATCTCTCCGGCCCTAAAAAATAATTCCAATTAGGGTCATATGCCCATTTGCTGTAAAAACATGTCTGTGTGAATAGTGTGTGTGTATGTGTGTGTGCATGTGTGTGTGTGCGTGTGTGTGTGTGTGTGTGTGTGTGTGTGTGTGTGTGTGTGCAGGGACTGCCTGATCACCCTGACAGGATTCCCCAGTGCTGTCCTGCATTGCTCACACAAGCCCCGAGGCTGTAACTGCATGCCTTCACTGCCCCCATGATGTAGCCGCCATCCGTTGCCCTTTAGACTTAAACTGATTTTAATAGCATCCTATTTTCTCAAGTGCTAGAGAGACAGACAGGCTACAAAGGGAGTGTTATTGCCACCTCTCTTTCCTTCTGGATTCCCAGATGGACATTAAAAAGTCATTTTATCTGACACTCGGCCCCTGGCCTCAAGAGAGATAACTAGGGAAACAGCACCAAACCCAGAGCTGGCTGTTACAACTACAAACTGCCCATTTTGATTTTTTTAGTGAATTATGGGACAAAAGGCCCCCCACTTTGGAACATCTGTGGGTATGTGTGTGGGGTCTGGAAGAGGGCATGATGTGAGCATGAATTAACACAGATGTATGTTTTGGACAGAGACAACCCTGAATAACAAGAACTAATGTGAGTATGCGTGCGTGCTTGTGCGTGCGTGCGTGCGTGCGTGCATGTGTGTGTGTGTGTGTGTGTGTGTGTGTGTGTGGTTTAGTCTGTATCCTCTTCATTTGCTATACAGTACTGTACAGTAAATGTTTGATGAACAAATGTCACCAATCAATAACCAGGGAGCCTTCCCTCTCATGAATGTCCCTTTCCACTTCATTGAGGACCATCCTGGTCCTTGGTCCTCTCCCAAGCTCACCAGCAGAAGAAGTCAGTGTACCTACGCGCCACAAGTTTGTTAGGGCAGTGTATGTTGAGAGTCTGTGTCTATGTTTGTCTGTGTTTGTGTCTATATGTTTATCTATTGTCTCTCTGTTTGTATATATATGTGTGTGTATGTTTGTGTATGTATACATATCTGTGTGTTTATGAGTGTGTACATATTTATTTGTACATGTGTTTGTGTGCATGTGGATCTATGTCTGTGTCTGTGGTGTGTGTGTGTGGGTCCATGAATGCTGCCATTGCAATGCCTGGGTTAAAGTCCCAGGTCTCAATCCAGTAATTATGATTATATTTAATGTAATGATTAATCACTTTTGGTGACAACACCCTTTCTGGGTGATTCTAGATTGTGTCGAGTTAGCAAGGCATCACAGAAACCACCCAGGATGATTGAGGAGCAGGGGTGATGCAGCAGAGAGAGGGTGATTGGAGGAGCAGGACGACACAGCGGAGGGAGACACATGAGCTTTCCTGAGTAGCTTTCACTCGGCGAATGACACCAGTTCACAGGCATCAGCAATCCCAGAGGAAGGCGCATGTTTGTGCATCCACATGACTGTGCACCAGGCACTGGCGTGGAGGGATGTGCAAAGGGAAAGAGAATCTTTTTGGAGTCTAGTATCTCCATCATTCACACACACACACACACACACACACACACACACACACACACACACACATCGTATGTCTCTCCCTCAGTTCTTTAAAAAAAAAAACTTACTGGTTCCTCATGCACCCCAAACCGACTCATCTCCCCATCCCTGGGCACCCACCCTCCACCCTTGGAACATCCTCCACAACAGAGAAAAAAAATAATTATGGAAGCTGCAGTGTGCCACAGTGTGTTCCACAGTACATCCTTTTGTCTACACTTCTTTGCTTACAAACATTCTTTGCTATGACTTGTTGGTCTGGTATGAGGCCTCTGGCTTCTGCTATCCTATCAATACTGGAATCCCACTGTGCATTCTCTCCGATATCCTGTTGTTTGGGATCTTTGGGACTGGCCCTTCATGCACTCCAGCAATTCATGAATGAGGCAGATTTTAGGGTAAGCCAATTTAAAGGCCTGGATCTGGGCCTGAGAGGTATCTGAGCTGGTCAGCCTGTGGGCTTTCCTGCCCTCCTGCTTCTGGGGCCAGCTCACAGGCCACTGCCACAACCAGGGTCAGCCCTGCCCTGATGTCCTGCTATCACAAATGTTGCAGCCAGTGAGGGACAAGGCCAGCTCTCCACTCTCATGACCCCAGGGCCAGCTCTCCCACCTTCCACAGATGTCGAAGGACAAGGGAGGGAAGGAGGACATCTCTCCCTCATCTGCACGATTGCCCAACAGACAAGAGGCAGGGACTGCTCTCCTGCACTCACACCCTCAGGGCCAGCTCACCTAAAACCCTCACATCTAGGGCCAACTCCATTGTGCTGCCCAGGCAAGGTGAGGGGTCCACTCTCCCAAGTGCTGCAGCAGGTGAGGGACAGGGACAGCTCTCCCACCTGCAGCAGGTGGCAAGGGGCAAGGGTGGGAGAGGGCATCTTTCCCTTACCCATGTTGCTGCATGGCAGACAAGGTTCAGGGCCAGTTCTCTTATGCTCATACCCTCAGAGCCTGCTCACCCATGCCCCTGACACCACGGTCAGCTCTCCTGTGCTGCCCAAGTGAGGTGCAAGGCCAGCTTCCCCCGTGCTGTAGCTGGTGAGGGGCAGGGACAATACTCCTGCACTCATGGGTGGTGAAAAGGGAGGAGGGTATCCCTCCCTCCTCCACACCACCGCACAGGAGCTGGTAGGACCAACTCTCCCATGCTCATACCCTAGAACAGGCCCCTCTGTCACTCCTGAAATGTGTGGGCTGGCTAGAGGAAAGGCCAGCTTTCCTAAGATTCCCAGGTAGGGCCCGTTCTGCACAGTCCTGAGACATCAACATTTATGTCCCTGCATGGCAGCACAGATCAGGGACATCAGCCTGCCTGGCCTTTGGTGGTAATCAATTCCTGCTGCTGCAGGGCCAAAAAGCCAGATGTAGCTCTTGGTAGCACAGGCCAGGACCCTACCATGGTCCCAGGTGGCATCACTGGCTACTCACATCAGGCTGCTCCTCGCTACCCTCAAATCTCCAACTCTGCCTCTCTTCACCGTGCCCACATCTTTCTGTTTCTCTTTGTCTTCCATTTTTTCCACCACTTACTTATTCCTCTTGGAGGCATACAGGGTCTCTGAGTGCCCTGGGGTATCTCAGGCATGGTCTGCTCCATGTCCCCCACCCCAGGCCTGCATGGCACTTCCATGGGTGGTGTTCAGGCTTGTTCCTTGCAAGGGTGGTCTATCTCAAGCTCACTCCCACCTGGGCCCTTGATCCTAGGTGGGGTCCTTCTAGTCTTCTTCCTGTTCCTCATCCTGGAAGCCCATCCAAGCATGCCTAGTACCAGACTGCTGATTGTTTTAGACTACCGCCCTGTCTGGTCCCCCTGGCCCCTGACTGGTGGTTGTCTCAGGCTCGCTTTTTTTTTTTTCAGGAAATGTTAGCCTACTAATCGTTCAGCTGTCCATAGGTCAGAACTCTGAGGACAGACATGGCCTCTCTCCCCTCTGTCACCTACTGACACACATGTGACACAGCAGCCACGCCTCTAGGGGCGGATTCTCCCTCACCTCTTACGCCCAGTTAGTAACCCCCTCCATAATGTGTCCATGGTGCTTTTTATTGTCATTGTTTTATGCACAGATTTGAGGAAGGGGGGTGTGCCTGCGTATATTCAATTGTTCAGACCAAAAGTCACTCTTGGATGGAAGTCTTTCTGATCCATTTTGTTTTTTTGAGACAACATCTTTCCTTGGTACCTGGGCTCATTCATAAAGACTTGCTGACTAGAAACTGAAAGATGAAAGGAGACAGGGGAAATGAAGTGGAGCGGGACTCCCACAGTAGAAGAGAGAGGAGAACCTGGGTTTTCTTCCACTGAATCCCCATCCTCAGGACAACAATCATGCTGAGTTAGAACTCATCCTAATGAAATGATCGTGCTTGCTTTAATGAAATCCATTAAGATCTAGTTAAAAAAAAAAAAAAAAAAAAACTTCCATTCACAGGTACCCAGGGCGAGAACAACCTCTATGGGGAAAACACAATTGAACTCACAACCTAGTCTATTGACTAGTTGGTAGTATAGGAATGTTGTCACAGAATAATAACCAGGACCCTGCAGTCACTCATTCTGAGGGGGAAGAGCACCCTGGGTGTGTGGCAGGACTGGGCAGCACCATTTGCCGAGGTGACATGACGAATCCAGAGTTGTTTAAGATAGTTAACTTGTGTCACTTTGAGACACAGGAATTGACAGCTGAAGATGAAGACAGAGAGAGTGAGCATGAAAAAAAAAAAAGAAAAAGAGTGAGTAATGGACCCTGGAGGCTGGGCGCTTCCACGGGGCAGAGTCCTGGCTGGCAAGAGCTGCTTCTCAGCCCTACATGGGTGTTGTTTTTGCTGCACTGGCCCCACCACAGCTGTTTGCCTGCCTTGGGTTCCACATTTGGGTTGGCCGCCAGTGCCCACACAATCCTCTTTCTTCTCTCTCTGGGAAGCTGTTTCCCAAGGAAGAGTGTTCAAGCTGCAGTTATGTTATCATTCATCTCTCCCTTCCTCAGTTTACCCTTTGAGGGTAACATGTGAATCGAGAAGGATCATCTGTCATGACCCCATGTGTCTCCACATGTGTCCTCAGGAAGGTAACCTTCCGAGGAGCCTTTCAAAGGCGAAGTCTCATTGGAGGAAGTGAGTCGTTGAGACCAGGCCTTTTCTGGTTTGGCCACACTTCCTTGCTCAACCTCCTCTTCTTATCTGTGGGTGTCCTGTGACCAGCCGCCTCCTACCCTTGCTAGCTTGCCTTGCACCATGATGGATTGTATTCCCACCAGCTGTAATCGAAATAAACCCTTCCTCCCTTAGGCAGATTCTTGCCAAGCATTTGGTGACAGCTTTTCAAATAGTAACTAGCACAGCTGGAACAATGTGTTATTTGTTACGGTGCTGTTACAGGTCTTGCTTACACTGGTGGGCAGGAAGATGCATAGCAAATGAAGAAAAGGTAGATGCTGGGGGTAATGTGAAGAGGGGTGAAGATGAGGACAGGGTGAGCCACTGAGAGTGATGAGGCAGAGTGGATGGGGCGCTGCCGAGAAGGGTGAGGGGAAGTGTTTTTGAGGAGGGCATGCATGAGCTGGGGAGTGAGCCACAGAAAGAAGCCGAATCCCCCCACTCTGAGGAAAAGATGCTCTAGCTAGAGGAGCCAGCAGGTGTGAGGCCCCTGTGGTAGGGACTGGGAGGAGCTTTACGTACTCCAGGAGCAGAATGGGCAGACTCCAGAGCAGGCTGCAGGAGAGCTAGGGACAGTGGCAGCGGGTGGTGTGAAATGAGGCTTCGGTCTGGTAGACGGCAGTAATAATCGTGGATTTTACTTTAAGATCAGTGAGAAGCTGGTGGTCTGAGTTGATTTCCATTTCACATCCAAGGTCACAAAACCAGTGAATGAGAAATGAAGTATCAAGTCATGATGTCGCCTGTGGGGCTTGTTCTCAGCTACAGCCCTGTTCTCAACTACACAGCAAGCCGGCTTCGTGTGGGATTAGAAAGCTGGAGGCCCTGCCTCCTTTGTTCGCAGAGCTTCCGCAGCAGCAGGTCTCGGTCTGGGGCAATCCCATGCCCCAGGGTACACTAGGCAAAGCCTGGAGATATTTTTAGTTGGAACCATTTTTGAGCAGAGTGCCCTACTGGCAAGCAGTAGGGAGAAGGCAGGGCCTTTGTTGAATAGCCTACAGTGGACAGGACTGATCAAACAGCAATGAATTGCTGCTCTGAGGATCCTTATGACAGCTGTAAATACAGGGGAACAACCTTGTCATTTATTTATATGGACAATGTCTCTGTCTAACTTCCTCAACGTTCGTCCCCAGCTTGAGAGGACTTCCTCAAGCAGGTGTTGCCCTTGGCAAGCCTCACAGGCGGCCCTGACCGAGACACAGCCTCCCATCCATTTTACCACAAAGCCGGGCAGACTTCCCACCCGGGGGGGGGGGGGGTTGCACAGCAAATTGGCCGTCGGTGTGGAAAGGGGGAAAACTACCGGTTTGCTTGGGCTCTCTGCTTTTTAGAGACTGCGGCTTTGTTCCCTGGCACCCGAGTAGCCGGGCAGCAGACAAGATAAATCAAGCCATTCCCGGAAGCAGGTGATGGAGGCTGCCTGGCTCCAGCCGAGACTGAAATGTCAGTGGGTGACCAGCCACCCCTTAAACACCGTTCTATGACATTCGCACGTGTGCACACATCCCCTATGATAACCGAAGACTCGGGGGAGGGAGGGTGCTTTTTCAACGACTGCGGATCACAGAGTTCACAGTCCCTCCTGAGAGACACGAGATCACACCACACATCGCAGTGGCCATTGAGAGACAACTCTCCTCTCAGAAAATATTGACCAGTTTAGGGGTTGACATATGCACGCGTACCTTCTCTTTCCAACACCGTAGCTGACTATACGTCACTTACACTTTACAAATGGCCCATCACGCTCACTGAAATGAATTGGGTGCTTACCGTGTGCCACACACCGTCAGTACATCCATACATCATCTCCTTGAGCCATCCTGTCTTCATTTGGGTTCCTTCCAAAGCAAACCTCAAAGCAAAAATTTGTGAGGCAATAGATAACTGTGTTGGGAGGTGACTGAAGCCAGGAAGCAGAGAATGAAAAATCCCTTGAGTTGTAGTGGCAAAGGAGTCACTGCTTAGGAAACTACGGACTCCAGTCTCTGGAAGCTTCTGGATGACCCTAGAAAGCTCAGCTCAGGTTTGTCTCCAGGGATATGCACTCTGGGCTGGGTCTTCTTCACCACTGGGTTTTAGGGGCCATGCCAGCCAAATATTTACGTTCCCTTTTCTCTGCTTTCTTATCTGCCAACATGTGACAGACATGAGCCGTTCATGCGGCCATGCCTTCTCCTCCAGGACAGACTGTGTCATTTCAAACTGTGAGTCCAAATGAAGTCCTTTACGCTGCTTCTTGCCAGGTGTTCTTGCCAAGTAACCAGCATAGGCTCTCAGGCATTCCCTTCCTTCCTGCAGGTCAGAAGCTCCCTTGTCCTAGCGGACACTGCCAGGCTGAGCCCAGGAAGTAAGAGCAGGCAGGGCAATGATACACAGAGCAACTTCAAGCTGGCTGAAGGTATGAGCTCAGCATGCCAACACCGTCCACAATGTCTCCCATGGGCACACAAGGACTTAAGCGTGGATACCCGTTAGACAGAAATGAAGCAACCACACTCATTTGTTAAATGAGGTTGAGCCAGGTCTGTGTGGTGCCAGGAGACACACTTATATCCATTTTTATTGACTTCCTCCCACAGCTGACAAATTAAAGAGCTACGGGCTAAAGGGTTTCACACAGCAGAGACACACCAGGACATAGCTCTAAAGTCAAGGAGCTGCAGGCTCCCAGTGCAGTGGGCATGGTCCCTCCTGGGCTGAGAAGAATACCCTGCCCAAGCCTCTCTCCTGGGTTTAAGTGGTTCCTGGATATCTCTGGCGTTCCTTGGCTCAAAGATGCGTCATTATAACCTAGCTTAATCATCACATGATGCTCCTCTCCCCACCTGTATGTCTCTTTGCCCAAACATCCCTTTTATAACACTCTGTCTGTCGGTCTATGTTTGTGGGGCATGGAGCATGTACATATGAGAGCAGATGCCCACAAAGTGTCCTATCCTCTGGAGGTGGTGTTACAGGCAGTTGGGAGTGACCTGATGTGAGTGCTAAGGAACCAAACTCAGGTCCTCTGTAGGAGCCATGTGCACCCTCACCCGCTAAGCCATCTCTCCAGCCCTGACAGGTCCCTTTCCATAAAATCACTACAGGCACAGAGGTTAGGCTCCACAGTCATGACCTTACCATAACTAATCACATCCACAGTTCCAGGCATCCCCTGAGGAATTTGACCCATAATGCCCCCAAGGAGTGCAGCTATGCCTGTAGGTGTTTGTTTGCTGCGCTGTTTAAATATTTGGGGTTTGTCTGCAGCATCCTGGAAAAGAGCTTGCATCCTCAGCTGTTTTGGGTGGCTGAAACCCTCGAGTGACAGGGTGGCTGGATGATAGGTCCAGAGGGCAGGGGGCTGAGAGATGGAGGCCTGGAAAAGCCCCACCAACAAGGGGACCTGTGTTACCTTAATCCCTGTGCTCCAGTCACCAAACACCATAAAGAAAAGTCTGACAGGAATAAAGAACGGCCAGGACTCTTTCTAAAATCACAAACACGCACGCCGAGCAGTCGGGGTTTATAAAGAACAAATTATGCCAGACACACTTGATTGTGCCTTTGAGGGAACTAAGAAATTAAGGAACGCGAAGGATGAGGGAGATGCTATACATCTTGATTTTAATACAGCAATTGATATATTGTCTCATGGAATTGTCCCTGAAAAATTAATTCAAATTGGCTTGGTGAGGAAAACTATCCCTGGGGTTGAAAACCAGTAGAAAGATAAACAAATAATGATTAAAGGAGAACGCCCAGACCCACAGCCCTTAGGAGAGAACAGGGAGGGGACATGAAGAGGGGAGACAGATGCAACATGAAAGAGGACAGGTGGAGGGGCAGGAAAGAGGGCAGGAGGAGGGGACGTGGACATAGGGAGGGCAGAAGGAGGGGACATAGAGAGGGCAGGAAGAGGGGACATAGAGAGGGCAGAAAGAGGGGACATAGAGAGGGCAGGAAGAAGGGACATAGGGCAGGAGGAGGGGACATAGAGAGGGCAGGAGGAGGGGACATAGAGAGGCTGACCTGGGCTCCAATTGCAGATGGATGTGTGCATAAGTGTGGAAACAAACCTGAGAAGGAGCTGTCCAGGACCCTCCCACACAGTGGGCGTCATCACAGGCTCTGTGCCAGGTGTGCTGCCGTATGGCCCCTCCTGGAGTCTGTGTCTTGAAGAGTATCAAGACCCCGGCAGATCAAAGCCACAGGAAACACCTGCAGGTGACCTCAGCAGCAAGGGTTCTGTCAACCTCCAGGCTTGGGCTCCTCAAATGTGCGACACCTGAAGAGGTGGCACTCTCCCCAGAGTCACACAGCCACAGCAGGCTCAGGGGATGAGAGCTGGCAGTGGCCTTCACGAAGAGGCCCTCTTTCTGGTGCCCAAGGGTGAAGACGGCCCTGGCAACCCATGGAATGCAAATCCATGGGGGTGGTACCCAGAGGGTGTGATTCTCACACAGACTTGGAAGAAGGCCTAGCAACCACACTAGCAATGTGCTGACCAAAGGTCACTCCGTTCTGGGGTCTACAAGGGGGGGGACACCGGCCCACTGAGTCAGCCCCAACCATTTCTCACCTCTATTTTTTTTCCTCACGTTCTTTTCAAAATGTTTCCCCTGTGTGCCTGCTTTACAATAGATACTGTTCCAGGCTCTGGGCACCGGGGGTAAAAGACTACTTCTGCCTTTGAGAAGGGCGTAGGTGGCTCAGGACAGTCCCAGGAAGCACGGGCTAGAGGCGGGAGGAATGGACTCTGCACCGATTCCACCAGCAAAACCCTAAGGTTTGGACAAACAGGACAAACCTTGGTTTCCTCAATAAACACGCTGCAGGGGACAAAACAGGAGCAAGGAGGATAACAGGTGTTAGATTTATGTGGTCATCTGCGCTGTGGTCCTGGGGTGATGTTCCACAAACTGCGGGATGTGCAAGATTGCACAGAGGAGTGTGGGTAACAGATGGGACCAGCTAGAGGCCAGAGGACGGAGGGCTGAGTCCGCATCTCCGAACAGCTAAGAGCTTTGAGATCCCAGAAAGCTGGTCACTCCCCACACCACCCCAGCTGCCGCCGGCTTCCCTCTCCCAAATTTCCCTACAACGCCTTGAACCACTGATACTTCTGCTTCCCAAATGCTGGGATCACCAGCATGAAGCACTGATCTTGTTTTTATGCAGTGCTGGGAATTGGACCCAGGGTTTTGTGCATGGCAGGCAAGCAGTCCTTAGCACTACTTCCTTAGCCACTCTTCAGATGGGAGACCAAAGCCATTTTTGTTGTCACTCGGCATTAGTCTCCTGGGTACTCTTTGGTCCTCCTTCATGTCTCTGACACAAAACAGCGTGGTGCAAGTTCTCTAGACCTGGGACAGAGGCGATGGGGTATAAACACATCTTATTTAACCCCTTCATGCCCGTCTCTCCATCTTCAGAATGGGGCTACACAGCAACTGTACTGGCCTCAAGGCACCATGCTGCATAGATGGCTGTAGCTGTGTAATGATGGTGGCTCTTCTAACCTCACACACCTGCCTACCTGGCCCACCCCAGGGCTTCTGGCTGCACCTGCTCACCCTGCCCTGTGATGCTCAACTTTTACGGAGTTGCTGGGCTATCCCCCCCCCGGCTTCTCCCCCTCAGGGCTTCTCCCCCTCAGGGCTTCCCCTCCAACTCTGAAAGCTAGCTCCTCTAGCTCCTTGCTCTGCAGCAGTAGCCTCCTGGGAACAGCAGCCCAGTGAGAGGTTCCAGTTATGTCAACACACCTTCCGGGCATGTCAAAATTAACAGGACAAGTCTGCTTGCTATGCTCCTTCCTACCCCCACCCCCTGCTCCAAACCCTTAAAGTGATGAAGCAATAAATTGCAGAGGACTGCACAGATCCTGTCCCAAACCCCACACTGAATAGTCATTCCTTCAGTGGATGGGCGTGACTCCAAGATTGATGGATTGATCAAGGCTTGACATGATGAAATAGGAAGCCATGCCTCCCTTGCTTTTCACACAAACAGGATCTGTTCACTTTGTACCAACATCCACCCTCTTTGCACACACAAGATCCATCCTCTTTGCAGAGACAAGAGCTGCCCCCTGCACAAACACAAACACGATTCATTCTCCTTATACATGCAAGGTGGGCTAAGCCATTTGAGGCAGTGAAAGCTGACTTCCTCTCCACCAGACCTCTAGACATGATGGAGACAGCAGCCTCATGAAGCATTTATTCAGCAACTGTGTTCAGAGAGCCCACGAAGCGGCAGCCGCTAAGTGCCGGAATTGAATTTATTTTCTGTATTAAAGCTCAGGAAAGATTGGAAAACCCCAACAGTGAAGCCTCCAGGTAAGATTTTTATGCCTGAACAGAATAAAATGCACATTCTTCAGCACGTTGCTAGTTATCATTCCTGGTGCTTACCTGGAAGGAAAAGAAAAGACCTCACCCCCAGTGGACAAGGGCAAACAAGGGGACTGCTGCTTTGATATGATAAGCCTGCAGGAGCTGGCTGCCATTTCATCCTGAAGCCATGAAATCCCCATGGGTCCCTTGTTGTGGGCGACAGGAGTTGCTTTTGCTATGTCTGGGGACTAGCCTTGAGCATGCTGAGATAGACCACCATCTGCCTCAAAGCTACAGCCCAAGCACACTGTGGCTGTTACTGGTTTTGAGACAGGATCTCACTCTATAGCCCAGACTCACCTGGAACTCATAATGCCCCTGCATCCTGAGTACTGGGATTACAGGTGTGCATCGCCATACCCGGCTGCTGTTTTTAAAGGTCAGCATAAAGTAAGAGGATTCCAGAATCATCTAGAAGCTGTTAACTGTTTAAAAAAAAAAAAAAGTCTGTCAATAGTCTGCTACTCCTAGTCTTCCTTTCTCTTTTGGAATTCCATTCTCTCTCTGTTGTGTGCGAAACAAAGTTCAAGCCTTCCTGAAGCTAGTTCTGTAGCTGAGAACCCAAGGACGTAAGCAGCAGCCATGTGACCCAGAAGGCAAGGGCAGCTCCCTAAAGGAGTCAGTGAGCCGTGATTACCTTACAGAGTTGCGCCACCGGCCTCATGGACTATCTGCCCAAGGCACAATAAGAAGACAAGGAAAGTTGTGAAGAAGGACTCCCTCACACTGGAATCTAGTTGAAATTTCTCACAAGCCGAGACTCAAGAATCACAAGACGATGAAATGGCTCTGTGGCTAAGAGCACTAGTTGCTCTTCCAGAAGACTCTACTTTGGTCCATATTCTTTCCCTAAACAACTTTCGATTTTCAACGAATTCCAACTCTGAATCATACTGGCTTGTCGTGAAATTCTTTTCTGCTTAAAGCTGAGGATCAGAGTGTCTAGGAATCCGGGTCCCTAAACGATGAAGGGAACCCCCTGGGATGCTGCAGACAGCATTGGCTGAGCTGTGCCTCTGCCCCTGCCCTCCCACAGATGCCCAGGCTGTATGGGAAAAGAATGGCCATGCAGGGGCAGTTCCCAGACTCTGCTCCTTGATGCCCCAGCTCACAACCACAAGTTCTCTTGATGCTGAGCAGCGTCCTGGGCACTGTATGAGGGCCTGCCATGGCCACTCACACAGGCTTTGCTCTTTATATCCTAACTGTTGGAGAAGCTACCAACACGTGCCTTCAAACAGCTCCTGCAAACACCTTACCTCTGAGAAGTTTGCTTTGCCATGCATTGAGCTAGCTGCCAGATGATGCATCTGTCTGCTTGAGATTCATGTTAAACAGCAACAGGTCTTCACTGCCGAATATTGGTTTTCCTTTCCTTTTTAAGACAGGAGCTCGTATGGCCCAGGCTAGCCTCAATCTCCCAACATAACTGAGGACAACCTTGAACTTCTCATAATCCTGCCTTTACCTCCCTACAGAGTTCGCAGTTCTACATTTGTTCTTGCTGCATTAGGGATTACACCCAGGGCTCCAAGTATATGAAGCAGGCACCCTTCCGACCATGCCACGTCACTGGCACAATACTGGAATGTTTCCGGAACAGCCACCAGGCTGGGTGAGGCCCAGTCTGAGGCTCTGGGACCCACTCTTGTCCTTCTGGGGCCATAGCTGCTCTAGGTGAGACTTAGGAAGTGGGAAGCAACTCATCTTTGATGAACAGCAGCCACCCAGGGGAGGGGGGGTTACACAAAGCAAAGACATAATACACCTTCTTTTGTGTTAATGAGAGAGGAAGAAAAGCACAGGGGAAATCGCAGTCCTATAATTTTTTTTTAAAATCCTTGTCAGGCAGCGCTTGAGGCTGCAGGGAGGCATTGATAAGTCAGCCAACCAGTGCCAGCATGCCTCAACACTCAAAAGACTGGGTGTTGCCTGGCGAGCAGCCTGAGAAAAGGAGGGACCCATTAAGGGTGGATATTAAATAAAAACTAGATTGTGTTGAGTGAGAAATGAAATCCTACCCTCACCTGGATCCCTGTTGGGATGAGGAGCTCAGCAACTCGCAAGCCACTATACGGATCCAAAGACCGCTGGTCCTGATGCTGCTGTGCCACCTGTGCCAGCCCTTGGCCTTGCAAACAGGGGACATCTGTACGAGCCAGCGCTGGAAGCTGGGAGCCAGTGGCAGCTAGAGTCCATTCTGTAGCGGTGAGAGCTTATGAGTCTGGAATACACACCCACACCCACCGGTTAGAAAGTACCATGTGGCCCTCCCCAACTGGACACAGGTAAACCATGAGTTTGGTGCTATGCAGAACTGGGCTTGAACCTCAGCTCTTCTGCTTCCTGGCTGGATGATCTTGAACAAATAACTCAGTATTTCTCCCTCCCTTCTCTCTCTCTCTCTCTCTCTCTCTCTCTCTCTCTCTCTCTCTCTGCCTCTCTCTGTCCCTCCTTCTCTCTCTCTCCCTCCTTCCTCTTCTGTGTGTCTGTGTGTGAATACATTTGTGTCTATGGAAGCCAGAGGTGTTCATTGTTTTCCTCAGTCACCCTCTACCTTATTTTTTGAGACAGACTTTCCCACTGAACTTGGAGCTTACCGATTCAGCTAGACTGGCTGGCCAACAGCCCCCAGATCCTCCTGCCTCTGCCTATAGCTTGGCATAAAAGAACTCCTGGGCTCCTGGCTTTCCCAGGTGAGTGCTGTGGATCAGGCCCAAGTCCTGGTGCTTTATTTCCCAAGCGTTTCACCTACAGAGCCGCTTCTTAGCCCACTTCCTCCTCTCTTAATTGACAAGGTTGTGGTAAAAAAAAAAAAATTAAAGGAATGATATATCTTAAGTACCTGCCTCTCTGGGCAGTTTACTTTCTTCTGTCTTGGATCTGGGAATCCCAAAGGCCCCTGAGAATCTTTCCCAACCTTGTTCCAACAATCAACTCAGCCTCTAGGTTCTAGGCAGGAAACCAGAGCAAGTCTCTGCATCTACCCCGCATCTGTAAGAAAGCTGCCTTCTACACACACACACACACACACACACACACATACACACACACACACACACACACACACACACACACACTCACACACGCACGCACGCACGCACACACACCATTGCTCCATTAGCCTTTCAGCTGGTGGTCAGGCTACCAACCCAGCCCACCCCTCAGCCAGCTTGACCTCTACCATGCCCTACCTACCCTGCCTACTAGACAGGAGAAATGGAGAAGGCCCCCTGGCCTCCCCAAGCACAGCAGGCTGGCTCATTCCTGCTGATAGCTCTCTGCATGCCTTCGATACCTCAAATCTGTGTGGTCCTAAAGCCTGCCCTCACCCTGAACCCTATGCAATGAGAATATATGTCCTCATTGCTTAAACAGGCTCTCCTTGGGGGTTCTGAATCTGCACCCGAGACCCACCACTCCTGAAAGGTCTGTGTTTAGGGTCTCCAAGATCTTGGCAAAGTGCGAGTCCATTCCCCCATGGTGAGTAATGACGAATCTTCATACATTTATTTCCTTATTCTTAATTGTATGTGTGTGTTTATGCTCATGTGTGAACGTATATATTCTGATGCAAATACACATGTGTCTATGTACAGAGGCCAGAGTATAATGTCCATTGATTTCTTTAATCACTCTCCACCATGAGACAGGGTCTCTTCATGCAATGGGAGTTCGTGCATTTGGCTACACTGGCTACCCAGCAAGCCTCAGGGATCCTCCTGAGTCCACATATCCAGTGCTGAGATGACAGTGCACTCGAATTTGTATGCAGGTGCTGGGGATCTGAACCCAGGTCTTCATGCTTGTACAGCAAGCGTTTTACCAACTGAGCCATCTCTGCAACCCCAAATTATACTGTATCTTGACACTGGTCTTTCTTTCCAGGCATTCTCTTGGACTTTCCCCTATCGGCTTTAGTTGCATTCCCTCTCACTGAGCCTCGACTGCACCATTCCACATGAAGGCCAGGTCAAGGTGTCATGGAACAGGGGACACTCTGTGCTTGCTGCTAACAGGCACGCAAGAGGCACAGACAGGGGTGTCGAGGTCAGGGGTTTGAAACAACCTCTCTGTTTCTTCCAGTGCTCTAGGCTCGAGCATCCTTGTCACACTTCCCCCCAGGAAATGCTGCTTCATGCTAGGACCTCCCTCTGTCTCTCCGGTGGGTCAGGGTAGATGCCTACGTGCTGAGCACAGTGTCATGCTCATCCACGAAGGTGGTACCTGCCACCTGCTTTCACCAGGCACTCCGGGGGCATCTCATAGATTCGCTCAGTGGAAAACACACAACTGCCTCATGACACCGGGGACTCATTGCTCCAGATGAGCAAGAGGTATGTGTCAAAGCCAAAACTAGAGGCACAGCTGGGAGCCATGACCTCTGAAGTTGTGGGGTTTCTCAAGTGCCAGTGGAAGAAACTGTCGTTTCAGTGAAATTTCATGGTGTAGCCTAGGTTAGCTTCAAACTTGGTATGTAACCAAGCCTGGCCTTAATCCTCCTGATTCCCCTGCTTCCTCCTCCCTTGAGTTGGGATTACAGGCATGCACCATCAAACCCAGCCTTCAAATGAGACATTTACTGGAGGGGGAGAATTTATTTTCTAAGACAGCATATTATGTAGCCCAGGATAGCCTCAAACTTGTTGTGCCACTGAGGATAGCCTGGATCTCCTCCTGTCTCCATTCCCCAGTGCTGGAATTAGAGGCTGGCTTTCCTGTGAGATTGTAACAGTTCCTCACCTGTCACAGAGTGGGAAACAGGAAGTCAGAGCTGCTCCTCTGCCTTCTCAGAAGCCCGTCCCTCCAGGATGTCCAAATTCCAGCAAACCTCTTCCAGGATGTTTGTATCTTGTTCTCTCTGATTTCATGTGAAATCCAGCTTGTGTCACTCTCACTCCTCCGGGCGTTGTAAACATCGTGTAAAAGCTACTGATCTCGTTCCACTCTGAGGGTTTATGGAGGAGAAAATTGACACCCGGGAGGTGGAGCCACAATGGAAACCTAGACTCCTGGCTCAGCCTTCGACACTCACAGGCTACCATCACAGAAAGGGACACGGTCTCCAACCTCATCCAAGGTTCCAGGCAAGATAACCCTATTCTGGGGTGGATGGATAGAGCATGAGTGTGGAGGAGAAGCTGCCAGTGCCTGCTGCCATTGGAGACCAGACCCCTGACTCCCTGCACTGACCACCAGGGATGACAGTGAAACTCAGCTGTCTAATTAAAGGCCTGTTGTTACCAGTTCTGTGAAAGAAGTGGGAGGGACAGAAATGAGTGAAGAATAAAGGGGAGCCGGAAACTGAGAGGAGCTCAGCTGACGGGGCCTGGAATGAAGCAGAGGTGTGGGCATGGTCACTGCTTGCCCCCCATTCCCCTCTCCTTCACCCCAGGCCCCATGACCACAGAGGCCTCTCAGTGGCCCAGAGGACAGCCAAGCAAACAACCTTGACCTCGGCCCTCCATCTCTCCATAACCCTGTGCTGTGGTGCTGAAGGCTCCACTTCCCCCCAGCTCCCAAGGTTCAACCACTCAGCCAGTACTTACAAAGCACCTGCTGCTTGCTTCTTCCCTGGCACTGAGGCTAGAGTATGACAGAAGGTCTGGGTTCTGGTGCAATGGTCAGGGAACTTCTGAAGAGGTATCATTTGAACATGGCCAAGAATGGAGAGAATGGAATAGTCATTGGACCAACCACCCTGCAGGGGCAAAGAAAGGCCTGGCAAAAGCTGCACTCTGCTTGACATGAGAAGGAAGGCACGTGGGAGAGCAGAATGACTGAGGGATGCATTCGTTACGTTTGATATCACTGTGACAAAATGCCTGACAGAAACCTCTTCAACGGTTAAACTGCATCATGGTGCTGAAGTTATGGCTGACGGAGCATTAGATGTCTGGTCGCAACACAGTGACAGACAAAAAGCCTGGAGCTCAGGCCAGTGTACATTTGTGCTCTTTAGTTTTATGCCAGCCTGACACAGCTGGAGTCATCTGAAAGGGGGGAGCCTCGAAAGACAAAATGCCTCGGTAAGACTCACCTGTAGGCAAGTCTGTAGGGCATTTTCGTAATTAGTGATTGATGGGGAGGAGGACAGCCGGTTGTGAGTGGTGTCATCCCTGGGCTGGTCGTCCTGGGTTCTGTAAGAAAGCAGGCCGACCAAACCATGCGGAGCAAGTCACTAAGCAGCGCCCCTCCATGGCCTCTTCATCAGATCCTGCCTCCAGGTTCCTGTTCAGACTTCCTTCAGTGACGAAATACGTGGAAGGGTAATTAGTTAATTAATTAATTAGCCCTTTCCTCCCCAAATGGCTTTTGGTCGTGCTGTTTCACCATATCAGTAGTAGCCTTAACTAAGACAACATCAGCTACTTTTCTTCCAGTTACTTTTCTCACAGTGACCTGCTGTGTTAAATACAATGATCAAAAGCAATTAAGGAAGAACTTACAGTCCCCAAGAGATGGAGTCAGGAAGGCATAGCAACAGACATGGAAAGCATGGGGGTAGGAGCAGAAAGCTAGATGACCACGTTTCACCCCCACACAGGAAATGCACTACAAGAACAGGAAGCGGAAGACTATAAGCCCTCAAGTCCCCCCCCCCAGTGACACACTTGAGCAAGACTGGTCTTTCTAAAGGTTCCCTAGTATCCCCAAATAGTGCCAACAACTGAAGACCACATGTTTAGGCAGATGAGCCTGGGCAGGGGTTGGGAGGGTGGGGAGGGTTCCCATTCAAACCTCTACTGTTCAATTATAACCTTCAAGGGCAGGCAAATATTGTGATTAAGGCAACACACACATGCACACGCATGCACACACAATGCACATGTATGCACACATGCCCCAGATCCTTCACTGCATCCACAGCCTCTGCCTCAGTCATTTCCTGTTGTGGATGCTAAATCAAAGCAAAAACCAGCAGGGAGATGGCACAATAACCACTTACCACCACCACCCCTGAGCTTGCAAGATCCCCCACTAAGGGTCTGGGTCCTGCCCCTGAGCTGAGCTCCAAGGGGAAGGAAGCCAGGTGTCACGTCAGAGCTAAGAGTAGATTTTGTTATCTCTCAGGAAACATACCAAAGTGCTTTCATAGACACTGCCCCAAAGTAAGCTTTGTTGGGGAACCAGGAAGAGAGAGGCAGCATAGGCACTTTCTCAGACATAGGATGACCCTGTGTGAACTCACCTTCCTAGCCAACTGGAGTCTCAGACTGAGCGAGGGATTCAGGAGCAAATTGCAACTATGAAGATTTCTCTGTCCCAATAACAGGCGTGGTGGTACATACTTGTAATGTCAGCATTCAGGGGTAGAGGCAGGAGGATCACAGGTTCGAAGCTAGCTTGGGCTACATAGAAAAACCCTACCTCAAAAAGACAAGGGGAGCAGCAATTACTGGCATCCGATGGGGTCCATTTGGCCTTACTGGACAGGGTGGACCCATGGAAGTTCCTTGACATCCTCCAAGCCATGGCCCAAGGCCCTGCATGAGGTTATCTCTGGTTTCAGACCCCAAATATTTAGCCTCCTCCACTGAGCAACCCAGTGTGAGGCTCAGAGCAGGAGGACTCCACCATGGTCACTTATTTTGAGCACACCCTTGTGCTGTAGAGGCCAGAGAATGATGAAGAACAGAATCTTCTGTGCCCCGCTCAGCCTTTGCTATGCCACAGCAAGCCAGCCACCCCAGTCTTCAGGATCCCATTGTCCCCTTGGACCCCATCCCCCACACCATATTTCTTCTCTGTCGGAGGGACAGCTGTGGCAGTAGGCAGCTATTTACTTGAGTCAAATAGAGGAGGAATCTATGCAGAATATAAACTATCAAATTAAATCCCCCTCTTCAAATGTCACCGGATCTGCTCTATCTGGGAATGCAATCAACGCTGGAAACGTCTCCCGGCTCCTTGATGGGACACAGTGGACACAGTTTGTACTTACAATTCAAGCATGGCTGCTGCTGCTACTGCAGCAGCAAGTGGTTAGAGAAAACAGGGATGGGATGTCAGCAGATGGGGGTTAGAGTTCATCACCTAAAATACTGGCTTTTTGTGATCCCAAAGGGATGCCTTGAGGCAGACTAGAAACAGCTTCATTCCCCAAAACCAGGGTATCAGAGAGGTAAGAACTGGTTGAAGGCGTCTGGGTGGTTCAGGGTTGAGTTATGTCCTTTGGGATACTTAGAGGGGAGACTGGGAGAAAGGCAGATCAGTCCCCAGTATTGTAAAAATCGGGAGTGGAGTTTATTGTTATATACACTGTCAGCAAACCACGAAGTAAGAAATCGAGAGCATGGGGCATGAGCCCTTGCTATTTCACAGATGGCCCTGGGCTGGAAGACCCTGGAACTGGGCTCTGCATGGAGTGATGGACAGAGAATATGCTGTCTTACAGCTTCCCTGCCTGTGGTAGGGGGTGGGAGCACTGTTGGAAGCTCCCAGCGCTGCCTTGGACACCACAGTGGGTCTTTGAGCCAGATAGAACAAGGGCAAAGGCATTTGTACCTTGAAAGAAGGGGTGGAGGGGCTGACCATCCTGGAAGTGACCTGTGGGAGGCAGCAGAGGAGTATGATGGGGAAGTGGCACCTGGAGCCCTAGCCTGCTCTTTCCCCTGGATTCTGGGCCTCAGGGGGAAAAGATTGCTGCTGAGTACTGTCACTGTTTTATGGATAGGGAAGAAGGTGAAAGTTTCTTGGGCTCATGGTCCTGTGCCACTGTCATGTGTCCCGTTGTCCTTTTTACACCCCCACCCACCCACCCAGGGCCAGCAGTTTTCCCTCAGCTCCAGAAACGGAGCAAGACCCTCCAGTTCTGCCCTTCACTCCATTTCCTCCCCTCGAAGATTTCTTATCTGGCCAAGAAACGCCTTCATCCTCTGCTCTGCGGGACGATAGAACGGCCTTACTCACCATAGAAAGCACAAAACCCAGGCAATTCCCGAGCACTCGCCAAGCACTGTGCGCCACACCAACCTGGGTCTTCCCCAAGTAGACATCACACAGACAGACACTCTCTCATCTTGCCACGACACACCTGTGGACATCGGAGGACAACTTTGTGGAGTCGGCTCCACCCAACTTACTTAATACAGTAAGCGTCTACCACCGAGACTCCTCTAAGATAGATGAGAAACGTAGAACCTGCTGAGAGATGACCCCCACAGACTCAGCTATTTGTCCCCAGTTGATGGCACTGTGTGGGCAGATGGCACAGTCTGGGAAAAGTGCATCACTGGAGGCGGCCTTCGAGAGTTCTGAACCTCTCCCCACTTCCAGCGCACTCTCTCTGCTTCATGCTTGCAGTGATCTCTCTGTCTTTTGCTCCAGCACCTGTCACCATGATTGGCCACCATCATGAACTCCCTCTTACACTGTAAACTCTTCTCTCCGTAACTTGCCTTGGTCATGGTGTTCTGTGACAGCAACAGAAAAGTAACTAATACAGAACTCATCAAGGTTGTTGAGTCCCATTTGAGGGCATTTGAGTGAGTTGGGCTCCACTGGGTTCCGGCCCACTGTTCTGACTGTTGTTAAACCCAGTAGTTGTGAGTGGAATTCAACCAAGGCTTTGTGAGCACTAGCAAATTACTCAACTAGGCAAGGGAGAGTTCACCTACAGTGCCCTATTCTCCTTAAGTGTCCATGCCTCTGCCCCCAGCTCCCCTGGCTCTCCTCCAGCTGCTCTCTGTCCCTGCCCACCTTTAAATGGTGGTCCTTGGGGCTCTATTCTCCTTACCAAGTTCTTACCTCCCACTAGGGTGTGAGTTCCACAGAGCTGCCCAGAGACTCCTGTGGCAAGCTGAGTCTTGAACAGTAGCTTTTCATAGAGTAACCAAAGAATCTGGCTGCTGAGCCCCTCCAAAGCTCCCAGCCAAAATGGAGCCTGATAGTGAGCAATGCGATGCTCAGAGCCATAGGCTTGACCCTTTTGTTTGTGGTTCTGCTTTCCTAGAACTGCTTCACCTGTCTCAAGGGCTATGCACTTCTTCCTCAGTGGCAATTCCACACAGGTTTGTTCTGAGCTTTGGGATTCCTGCAGAAGAGGGCTGGCTGATGTCCCAGCTGCCCCCAGAGATTTAGGAGAAAAGCTTCCCTCCTTATCTTTGTTTGATGGAATTTGCTTACACGCACGTAGCTACTTATGAGCATGAGTACTGTGATTTGTGCCATCTGGCTCTAGAGTCTCAGCTCCTAAGAAATGCTGATACCCTTGCACTGGACTGCACGCCACAACTGGACCAAGGCATCCAGCAGTGCTATTCCATGCCTGTGGTTGGTCTAGGAATAGGCTTAGGGTCATGTGACCCAGGGGCTGTCAATGAACTACAAAGAGAAGCCTGCTGAGCACCCCTTAGAAAGACATCCTTCACCACCAAAAAGAGAAATAAAGGTTCCTATGAGTTTTGTTCTTGTTTTTGTTCTTTTGATGCTGTTGGGAGCTAGGGTATTCATCTTGCCATCTCAGGAGAGGCAGAGAAGGACAGCAACAGCTAGGTTCTTGGTAGCAATGTTGAACCATTGACACCTTGGACACCCAGCTGGGGCTTCAGTCTAATACCGAGCCAATGAACAGCTAGACAGTTTACGCCACAAGCGAGTGCTGTGTTGCTTGTAGCCAAGCCCATACAATCTAATGCTGGGGACAATGCCCACACATGGCAGGCCCAGCAGGCAGCAATGTTAAATGAGCTGGAAGGAGTGTGGGAAAGCAGCCAGTACAAAGCCCTGCACCTATAGCAAGGGATATTGGCTTCTTTCAGGAAACTAGATCAGTGACCTCCGGGGACTCAGGGTATAAGGGTAGGGGTGGAGAGAGAGTTCTACTTCCTCTGTGTGTATGAAGAACGAAGTACCATGAGTCCAGGTTGTCAAAGCCATTCTCGTAGAATGGAAACTTAACACCCATCAGAGTCACTCATTGCTAACGGAACCTGTTGGGGAAGATTTAGTGTGAGGCATACAAAAGGACATCTCTCTGAATGGCAGAGAGGAGACCATCCTGGGCCTGGACTCTAAAGCAAGAGAGCTGCGGAGATCTCTGCTCTCTGGCATTGGCTTCAAATCAGAAAGTGTCGGAAGGACTTTTTGCTCATGATGAAGGCCTGGGGGACTGATGGTAATTCAGCAGGCCACACACAAGCTCTGAATTGTGGGTATTGGGACTATGGAGGTCACTCACAGTTTCCAGGGCCTCAGCCAAGTGACAAAGCCTTCTTGGCTGTCCTCTTCCCACCTCCAGCCTTGTGCATGATATCATGCATTAGTTCAGCATTCTGTGCTCTGTAAACTAAACCTGGGCCCATGGGGCTCATAAAGACTAAACCACCAACCAAAGAGCATGCGTGGGCTGGACCTAGACCCCCTACACATATGTAGCAGATGTGCAGCGTGGTCATCCTGTGGGTCCCCTAACAACGGGAGTAGGGGACCATAGCTATCTCTGACTCTGTTGTCTGCCTCTAGGTTGTTTTCCTTTAGCTGGGCTGCCTTGTCCTGGCCTCAGGAGAAGATGCTGTGACTTGAGGTGCCAGGGTGGGTTGGTACCTCTTAGTGTCCTCTCCTTCTCTGAGAAGGAGAGGGAGAAATAGGGGAAGGGCATGAGAACAGGACTGAGAGGAGAGGAGGGTAGGGGCTGGGATCAAGCTGTAAAGTGATTAAATAAATAAGTTTTTGAAAAGAAAAGAAAATCTGCGCTCTGTCTAACTGATAGCTAGTTGTGTGTTAGTATGAACTGAAGTCTTTCCCGGAGCTGTTATTAACTAAAACTCATCTCCCTTAAGGGGTTCTTGATGTGTTCATCACATCAAATAAGACTAGAGCCTATTTTCAAGAAGCAGATTGCTGGGTTTTCTTGTGGAGTCCAGACGCCCAACTCCTCATTATTTGGCATTACCTTGCCATGCTTGTCCATGTCCCTAGCCTGGATGAAACAGTCAGTCTGTGTCTTGCAACCAATAAAGGTCAATGAGAATACCCCATAGGGCAGGAAACAGCTACAGAGACTCTTAAAGGACCCAAATAGAGAAAGTAAAAACTAAGAGCCTGAGGAAAATCTTCATGGCAGAGGGAGCCACACCACCAAGGCCAAAAGCACCTGTTTGTGGGTTATGCCAAACACGCATGTGCTGCTTTTTGTTTGTGATCATTCCTTATAGACTGGAAGGCTTTGTGAGAGTGAAGGGATGTGACCTTGAACATCAAGAGGCTATATAGCAGAGGAGTATCTGGAGATCAGCTTGCAGAGGAATGACCCTTTCCTGAGCCTGAAGGAATTACCCTGAGTAAGCAGCTGGCTACGAAGACTGAAGCTTAAAACCAGGCCTGCTGAGTCCAGCGTGAAAGAGGGAAATAAAAGGAGAGGTGGAGAGAAGGAAGGAAAAGAGTGAGGAAGGTGGAGAAAGCAAGCAGGGAGGGAAAGATGAAAGGGAGAAAGAGAAGAGAGAGCAGGACATCAAAAGGAGTAAAAGAGAGAGGGAGACGAGAAAAAAAGGGCAGAGAGAGGGGAAAGGGAATAGACAGAGGAGTGAAAGAAGAGGGATGGAGAACAGTTGAAGAGAGAAGGGGAGAGACTGGGGAGAAGAAAGGGAAGAGGGAAGCAGGAGAGAGGGATAAAAGAGGGGGGGGAAGAAGAGACAGTTGGAGAGGCTGAACCCCGGCTGCTAAAATCTTGAGTGGAGGAAAGGTCTCAGGAGAGGGAGGGGCTGAAGAGATGGCTCCACAGTTAAAGCACTGACTGCTGCTCCTAAGGGGTCTCAGGTCCAATTCTCAGAACCTATGTGGTGACTCACAGTGGTCTGTAAGTACAGTCCCACAGGGTCCAGCTCCCTCTTCTGGCCTCTGCTAGCATCGGGCACGCCCATGGTGCACAGACATGCCCATGTGCAAACACCAATAGGCATAAAATAATAATTATCAAAGTGAGAATAGCCGAGTTGAAAGTACACTAAAGTTGTGCCATCCAATAGAATCCTGCGGGCTTTGCCCAAAAGTGGGAGGAGTGCTAACCAGAGTCCAATCCTCCTTCTGCCCTGAAGTTTGATACTTGGGCATGAGAAGAATGTCCACGCCCAGAGCCGCAGCAAGGCGAGTACTCAGGTGATGGAAAGCGGCTTCCCGACACACAGAGCCGAGTGACACAGGCTCTAAAATAAAATCCCAAGCATCTAAACAAGGCCATATGATCCCATTGACCCTGACCAAGCTCCCCAGAGCTGCCAACTCACCCTGCAGCTTCCAGCCTGGTTTCCAGAAAGCCCACACTCAGTGAAAGTCAGATGAGCACAAAGCTGCCTCCATAAGAGCCAAGTGACCGACTGTGTGCATGGCCCTGCTATTGGGAAAGTGTTAAAAGCTCATATTTTCCTGCTCGGGACCCATCCTAGCCACCTAATGGAAAGGGCCAAAGGTCGCTGAGGACAGAGTGGCAAGGATATTGGCTCTGGGTTCTGGCCTCCACCCAGCCTAGGATCATCTGTCCATGACCTGAAGTGGCAGCTTGTTTGGCTTTCATCTGTCAGGAGCCACTGGCCTCATTCACTCTCCATGCTTACCTTCGGCTTTAGGGATGGGTACTGATGGTCAAACTCTGCCCGCACCAGAGCAAGACCAGCTCGGGGAGCCGCTTCATCTCATTCTTGTTGAACTCCCAGCTCCTTGGGCAATGCCTGGCACATGATGCTTATCCTGAGCGTGTTTGTTGAAGAAATGAATGTGTTGGGTGGGCTACTTTCCTTTCGTTGTTTAGAAACAAGGTCTCGTGGAGTCTGGGTGGGCCCTGAGCTGACTGAGGCTGAGCATGAGCCTGAAATCCTGATCCCTCAGCCTCCACCACTGCAGTAGTTGGGATTGTGTGTCTCCACCCGCCCATGAACGGTGGTACTGGGGAATCAATCCAGGCCTCAGGTACGCTAGGCCAGCAATCTAGCCCCAGCACCAAGCACACCATTCTGTTCTAGTTAAAATTCTTCAGACCCAGGCTGCAGAAATGACTCAGTGATGAAGAGCATGCGTTGCTCTTGCAGAAGCTCTGAGTTCGGTTCCCAGCACCCATGTTGGGTGGCTTACAACCATCTGTAACTCCAGCTCCAAGGGATCTACTGCCCTCTTTTGGCCATCATAGGCAACTGCACCCCTGTGCACCTAACCACACACAGACAAATACACATAAATAAAAGAAAAATAATTGTTTTTTTTAAAGAGCATTCTATTGACCCGTATCCCTTAAATATTTTTATAAAACTCCTAAAGGTTGGTTTTCTTTGTCAGACACATTACTGTTAAGCTGACAGCTTTAAATTAAAGCAACCTGGACAATAGGTATAGGTAAAAAAGAACACATTAAGAAAATTGTATTTTTTAATTATTGCACTTCCTTAATTCCTACACACTTTGAAGAGGGAATAACAGGGACTTTGTTTGCATAGAAAGGATAACGAGTATAATACAAGAGCCAGGCAATGGTGGCACACACCTTTAATCCCAGCACTCAGGAGGCGGAGGCAGAAGGATCTCTGAGTTCAAGGCCAGCCTGGTCTACAGGGTGAGTTCCAGGACAACCAGGGCTTTGCACAAAGAAAGACCATCTCAAAAAACAAACAAACAAAAATATTAGGGGAGGACTGGAACAAGAGGGACCTGTGATCAGGATATAAAATGAATAGATTTTTTAAAGGAGTATAACAGAAATAAGACCATTAATAACAGAAATAAGACATACATATAATTCAATAGCATCCTGGTTTGTGTCGCCATCTTAATTTTAAAGTTGAAGTTGAAAGTACTAGAGAGAACAATTTCAAAAGATTTTTTTAAGGCAAAAAGAAGCAAATCAAACTCCTACGAGTCTTGAATCTCAAAAGAATCTATTCACTATGATACACACAAAACTGAAGAATGAAGATTACAACAGTGACTGAATAATTTACTCTTTACAACACAAAATCTGACCTAGCAGTCAACAAAACAACAACAACAACATAAAAATATTTTCCATTTTCCAGGCAAAGAAATGGAATGTTTTGATCATGAATAAACTTTTGATAATATGACCTTGCCATCCACTCTGAAGAATTTTACCTACTTGTTCAGGCTGTCTCTTTCCTGGCAAAGTATTTAACCTCCAAAGCAACAGTCAAAGCCTGCAAGTAGAGGCTGGAGGGGTGGCTCAGTGGTTAAGAGAGGTGCTTGCTTTTCTGCAAACCCAGGTTTCATTCCCAGCACCCAGGCAGCAGCTCACAACTGGCGTAACTCCCCAGGGGCTCCAATGCCCTCTTCTGGCCTCCTCAGGCACTGCACAGACTTTCAAGTGGGTGAAACACCCATACACATGAAAAAATTTAAAATAAAATAATTATAAAGAACTGCAAGTATTAGTTCTCTTGCTGCTTGAAGCGACAAGGCCATCCTCCCAGCGTGGCTTCTGATTCAGAAACCATGCCCACTGTCCACCACGGACTGCCACTTCTCTCTTTCTTTTGCTCTGAGAGGATGAACTCAAGGGAGCTTGCTAAAGCCTTCCAGATTTTTACATCTTGTGTTGTCCACACTCAGTTTTCTGGCTATTTGTTTTCACGATTCACATTTAAGGAAATTCTTTAACCCAATGCTTGTTTGTTTGTTTGTTTGTTTGTGATCGAATATGCTCTTTAGCTTATACCACGTCTCAGGCCTTAGACTGCAAATGCAAAGCGCAGAGATAGAGGTCACCATGCTCTCCGCCCTCAGTTCATCGTGGGGGATGCAGCACAGTGGGACAGACAGTAACATTGCCTGGACATCAGCCTGGCCAGCTCCCTTCACTCGTCTTTTTTCCCGTGTGTCTCTCTGCAGTCTTACGCTTAGCATCTGTGGAAACATTTGCTCTTTAAACAAATGTCTTGTAGGAAAAGAGGGTGTGCATCTGCCGTGGCAAAGTGTAGAAATCAGAAGACAACCTTCAAGAAGCTGCTGCTGTCCTTCTGCCTTCCAGGTTCTGAAGACTGAGTTCTGGTTATGGGCTCGGCATGCACCCATTCTACTCAGCCATCTCGCCAGTCCATCTTTGACTTGTTTCATGACCCTATTACATTGGTGTCTTTCACAGACCCTAGGACCCTGTGGTCACTGTAGAAAATGGAATCCACCTAGAGGATTCTGGGAGAAAGCTAACCAGCTCCCGAAGTGAATTATGGGTAAATGAGAGCATTGTGACAGCTAGGGAGGGCTCTATAGATGGGTCTGAGGGTGATCATTGCATCGTAGAGCAGGTGGAAGGCTCCCCTATCCAGTTGTGCAGGGTTAGGAAGATGCTATCGCTTGAACATTTATTTGTACATCCTAAAATGTGTTCCATTGACGAAAGCGACTTAGGGAAGAAAGGCTTTATTGGGCTCAGAATTCCAGGTTAACTGTCTATTATTGTGGGAAAACCAAGACAGGAGCGTAAAGCACTCCTTCCCCAGTCAAGAGTTTGTAGAGTACATGGATCTGTGCTTCTCCCTCTCAGCTAGCTTTCACCTCTCTTGTACAGTTCAGGATGCCTCCCACCCCCCGCCTAGGAAACGGTGCCACTAACAGCAGGCTGGGTCTTCCCATGCCAATTATCAATCAAGACAACTTCCCAGGAACATGCTCATAGGACAAACTGATGGAAAAGAAGTCCTCATTACAGGCTCTCTTCCCAGGTTGAGTCTAATTGACATTTAAAACTAACCAAAACAATGGTTTACTGTCCAAATTCCCAAAGGAAAGTTTTAGGAGAGGCTCAGAGGAAGCCCTCCCAAGGGAGTTTATGCCCCTGCAAGAAAGCCCAGGGGCAACTGCCTTCCCCTTCTGTTATATGAAGGCACAGCCCAAAGGTACTATCTAGGGGCCAGAAAGGGAACCCAGGAGCCATAACTGCAAGCAAGCACCTTGATCTTGAAGTTCTGAGCCTTCAAACCTATGAGGAATAAACTTCTGCTGTTGGTAAGCTGCTCAGGATACGGCCCGTTGTGTATCGGGTATGACTATACCCGCAGAGCTAGTTTAATTAAGAGAAGAATCATGGGGGGCGGGGGGTTGCTGAAGGAGAGTCATCTGGCAAGGATCACGCACCAGGTAATAGGGACAAGGATGCAGGGAAGACATCCCACAGGGGGTTCCCTGCAAGTTGTTCTTAAAATATCAGAAGGAGTTTGGCCTCAAGAGAAGGACAGTGAAGGGCTGGGGTGACGATTCAGTCGATGAAGTGCTTCCTTAACAAGCAGGAGGACCTAACCTCAGTGCACAGAATGCATGTAAAGATAAAGCCAGATGTGGTGTGTGCTTGTGAGGCCAGTACCAAGGACGTGGAGATGGGACCTGCCTACCAGCCGTCCTAGACGGATCAGCAAGTTCAAAGTCAATGGGAAGCTTTGTCTCATAAAACAAGGTGGGTGGTTCATAAAACATGACACCCAGTGTTGACCTCTGACCTCCGTATGAACACACACATTCACACATGAACCTAAACTCATGAGCGTGCATATGTATACACAGAGACAGACAGACAGAC
This sequence comes from Meriones unguiculatus, assembly GCF_030254825.1. Lineage (NCBI taxonomy): Eukaryota > Metazoa > Chordata > Mammalia > Rodentia > Muridae > Meriones > Meriones unguiculatus. Next base: position 31,059,430 of record NC_083363.1, on the reverse strand, counting down.
AGACAGACAGAAAAAGAGATGGAGGAACCCTCAATGAGAAGGATCCGTGTTTATTCAAGAGAAAATGAGAATAAAAAGACCTGTAGACAGCATGCACACTTATAAGCCACCCACAGCACATTAACCCCCGGGGCACCTGCCCAAAATGATCATAATAATCTGGTTTGAGGAAAACATAAAAAGAAAAACTAGAAGCAGCACTGAGGGATTCTTTTGTTTTGTTTTGTTTTGTTTTGTTTTGTTTTGTTTTGTTTTGTTTTTCAAGACAGGGTTTCTCTGTGTAACCTTGGATGTCCTGGACTCACTCTGCAGACCAGGCTAGCCTCGAACTCACAGAGGTCCACCTGCCTCTGTCTCCCAGAGTGCTGGGATTCAATGCTTGTACCACCACGCCAGACTGAGAGAGATTATTTTATGATAAAATCTAGCTAAGTACAAGAATACTATATAGAACTGAAAGTCAGTGAATCGTAGCTGAAAGCAATAACATGAATAAATTTTAACAATATAAACTGACCCAGAAAAATAGCAAAATTCACACAGTATAATTCTGCTTATGAAAAGTTTATTAAAATGTGTGAATTAGAATGGAGTTGGTGTGGCTATGGTAAAAGAATAAGCAGCAAGAAGGCTAGTGTGACTGAATCCCAGAGTAAGGCAATGGGGACAGGACACAGAGGGGAAGGCTTGGGGTGGAGCCTGATGGCCAACTCAGAGCTTGGGGGTCACCCTAGGTAAGATGGGGGACTATCATAAGGCTTTGAGGACAGAACGACCTGACCCAGCTAATGTTTTTCAAGCCCATATGTGTTCATTCAAGCCCATATATGTTCTAGTTTCATTCTGTTACTGTGCTAAAATGCTCTGACCAAAAGCAGCTTGGGGAAGAAAAGGTTAATTTGACCTTTGCTCTTCCAGGTCACAGTCCTTCACTGAGAGAAGTCAGGGCGGAAACTCAAGCGTGAACTTGAAGCAGAAATTGTGGAAATACACTACTTTCTGGCTTGCTTCCAGGTTCATGCTCAGCTAGCTTTCATGTGCATTTCAAGCCCACCTGCACAGGGAATGGTGCTGCCCGCAGGGGACTGCGCCCTCCTACATCGGCTAACAATCAAGACACTCTCTTACAGTACAATGTGACCTCAGCAATTCCTCAGTTCTTCTCCTGGGCTGTGTCAACTTTATGGTTAAAGCTAACATAGCGTAGAATAAATTTATGGCTTGTGCGATTAAAAAAGAAAGAAAGAAAGAAAAAAGACGTGTGAAATTTTTGAAACAGCACGTGCTAATACCCCCAGCTATGAAATGTACTCAGGGTGAAGGTCTCAGTTAATGATAGTGGTGTACATTCACACTGTAGACAGACTTCCTGATGGTGCCGAAATGCAGAGAGTGACCCCGTGGCTGCTCTCTTACCCTCACCACAGGGCTGATGAGAGCTTGCCCCAGGAGTAGAAAGTGTCAGCTTAGCCTTTTCTTTGTCCCCGGGCACTTGTAACCACAGGTGCCATCTTTAATCTGTGACTTGTCTCGGTGCTGTCTTCAAGCCTCGTTACCCTTTGGTGGGGGTTAGGTCAGTCAGCATTTGATGAACTCATCTGCAGAGACTCAACATGGCACCCACAGGCTGCTGTGCCTGTGGCTAGAGTGTACGTCTCCTGGGACTGCCCCAAGTTCTCCATGTTGCTCACACTCACCCCTCCTCAATTATGGAGCCTTGGAGGACTCTGTGGGGTGGAGCTTCTAGGCCTGTGAAGACCACCCTGGAAGAAGGAAGGAGAAATCTGTGACTTGTCCTATTGGAGGAGAGGGGGTGGGATGCGCCTAAGAGGGCTGAGAGCTGCTGGCCACTATGGGGCCCACACACCAGCTGTGCTGTTGATCCCTCCAGACAGCTGCTACAAACAGACAGGAGCTGTGAACTGGAAAGGTTTTGGAATGGGGTAGGGAAAGAGGGAGGGAGGGAGGGAAAGAGGGAGTGAGAGCTGTGGAGAATCTCCTCCAGGGACCAGGGCCTTCAGTTAAGGAGAGCCTCCACATTGCTTCAGTCCCTGCAGCCACACAGAAGGAAAAGTGAAGATATGAGAGTGGGTGAGTTTCCTGGCCACCCGTCCTTGAGTCTGATCAGTTCCGTTAAAAGTACAAGTTCACCTTATCAAAGAAAGCCATCTGTCTGTCCGTGGGTTACTCTGCTCCTGGAACCCACGCACCACCCACAGGTTCTGACTCTCAGTACTGATACCCGTATGAGTTTAGGGAGAACAGACGACTTTCACACCTGGGAGAGGGGGCAGAAACAGCACAGGAGCTTGCAGACGAGGGGTTCTGTGGATGCTGCCTTCTGGACGTGGAATGCCTGTGGTACTCGTGAACTCACAGCAACTGTGCTTACCCAAACATGATCAAGCTAGACCAGATTCCAACCTGGATGGGGAATGAGCCATTGGCAGTTAAAGAAAAAAAATCTATAAGAAATTGATTTATCTGTACTTTTTTTTAATGTATCATTTATTTGCCTGTGTTTTTAGGTAGTCCTTTGTAGCCGAGGTTGGCCTTAACTTCAATTTGTAGCCAAAAATGACCTTGAACTCATGACCTTCTTGGCTCCACCTTCCTGGTGCTGGAATTACAGGTGTTTACCACCATACCCAAATTAAAATTTCCTAATTGACAAATAATGATTGTCCATATTTATGGGTCTTGATGTGATTTTTTTTGATACGTGATTATATCATAGAATGGTTAAATCATCACCTCAAAAACTTATTTTTTGATGGTAAGAACATTAAAAGAGTACCCTCTTGACAATTTTATAATGTAAGGCTCATTATTGTTCGTTGCAGCAGCCTAGGATAGGATCCAGAATCATGAAATAGTTTGACCAATATCTCCCCATCTCCCTGTTCTCTCCAAAAACTGGGTACAATTATTTCAACAGCATGTGAAATTTAACTCAGTATTATAAAAGGCCAAAAATTTCACAAAAAGTTTATCTGTATGTGGGGGGTGGGGTGGGCAGATGCCGGTCGAGGTCAGATGACAACCTCGGGTTCTCTCCACTTCGTCTTTTGAAACAGGGTGTCTCACTAGCCTAGAACTTGACTATTCTGCAAAGCTGGCTGAACACTGAGCCTCAGGGAAACACACACACACACACACACACATTCATGCACACACACGATCGCTTCATGTTCTAGCTCTCTTAAAAGACACTAGTCAAAGATGCAGGCTGCCTGGACAGAATTTTGTCATCATGTTTTCTGGCACATCCACACACATCTCCAGATGTTCCAACACCCACAGGCACACACAGCATGACCACCTAGGCATAAACACTTGCACACTTATTTTTCAGGCAGCATGAGCAGCTTCTCCCCTACACTGGAGGGAAGCATCCCTCACCCAGAGACCAGGGAACAGGAAGAGATTCCCATGGGCATCAGGAGCAGCTAGCATCCTTGTAGACCATACACACAAGCCTGGTCCAAAGCTGATGAGACAGAGCCTCAGGCCCCACAACATCCACCCCAATGTGCTTTCTGGTTCCAGCAGAGATGACAAGATATTAGGCTAGTCTGGTAATATGATGGGTCCCAGGATGGTGAAACAGTAATCACACAGGACCTGCCTCTGAAAGGTAAGGAGAAGAGGTTCTGACGAGGCGAGGAGAGGCTATGAAAGACACAACAAAGAAGACAATATGTGTGCATAACCCTTTGTTTGATATCATATTGACAGCCAGTTAACTTACCATGCTTTCTTACAGAGATGGATGAAGTGAGCTTCTGGAATGGCCATTCCATCAATCAAAGCTTTATTCAACTCCTAATTTTGCCTTTTCCAGGAAGCCTTCCTTCCCAAGAATCATAGTCCCCAGTGGTCCTGTTGTAAATTTCCAAAGCACTTTACAGTAGACACCAGAGCAGAGTCCAGGGGAGGAAATCATTGGAGCCTCTTTTACGAAAAGAGGTTTGGTTTGGATGAGAAATGTCCCCTATAGGCTCACATGTTTGGACAGTTGTTTTCAGTTGTTGGTGCTGTTTGGGAAAATTATAAAACCTGGAAAGAGGCAGAACCCTGATGGAGGAAATGAGACTGGGGGCGGGACTTGAAGTTTTATAGCTCCATCCCCACTTCTTGTCGATTCTCTGCTTCCTGAGTATGGCTGTGCTATGACCAGCCAGCTCCTGCCAGATTCTCTGCTTCCTGAGTATGTCTGTGCTGTGACGAGCCAGCTCCTGCCTTCTCTGACTGTTGCCACATCTTTGCCATCACAATAAACAACATTTTGTCTGGAAATGTAAACTGAAATAAACCTTTTCTCCCTTGAGTTTCTTTTCTCGGGGCATTTAATCAGAGCAATAGAGAAAAGAAACAAAATTGTTTTGTTTGCATTTTGAAAGAAACATTCTATTTATTTGATTTTAAATTAAGAACAAAAGACCTGATTTTATGATATTAGTGCTATGTAGGGTATATGCCCAGTAAAGGGCAAGAGAAATTTGAGAACACAATAAAATAAGTAAGTGGGAAAGAAGTAGAAGGGAAGGAGGGGGGATGAAGAGAAAAGCAATTACATAAACAAAGATGGAAAACAAGGCAAGGCTGAGCTGGCACAGAAAATGTCACTTTTATAGGGAGTATGTGTTCTGATGTAAGCCATCCTAGAATTTTTCATTAGGCAATGGCAACCAGGGTGCTTAGATCAACCATGCTATTTCTGATTGTGTGTGTGTGTGTGTGTGTGTGTGTGTGTGTGTGTGTGTGTGTGTGTAAAAATTGCAAAGAGGTGGTTGTTAGAGTCTCCAACTACAATTCTGTATTTTTCAGCTTCTAAATCTGTCCATTTTGCTTTGTGCATTTTGCTGCCTATTGTTGGGCGCAAGCATGTTTAAAATAGTTGTGTCTCCTAGTAAACAGATCCTTGTATCATTCTGGAATGTTCTTTTTCTTGATAACTTTCCTTGGTTTTGAGTCTATTCTGTCTATTATTACTGTAGCCATTTCAATTTTGTTTTCTTCCGGTAAAGATGAAAGTCACACTGATGCCCCTTATTATTATAACCATTCTAAGCAGTTAGTGGGGTTAATATGTTCAGGTTGCTACACAGTGAATCTCTGAAGTTTTCCCATATTAAAAACTGAAACTCTGTAAATATGAAATAGCATCACATCCATTCTTTCCTGCCCACACTGTAACCTCAGTTTGTCTTTCAGCTTTTATAACCACCATTCTCTTTTTCTGGTGCTAAAGAATGCTCTGTGGCATAACACACACTCTGTACTTTACAGAATTAGGATTATACATTATTTGCCTTTTGATGACTGGCTGTTCTCACTTATTGTGATGCCCTTGATGTTCATCCACACCTTGAATATATCAGAGTTTCCCTCCTTGTAAAGGCTGAGTAATATTCTGACATATTTTTGTTCATCTAACCAGCTACGGATGACTCTTAGGTGGTTTATACCTCCTTATTGTTTTAAATAATGCTGTTTTATGAACATTTGCAAATACCACTTCAAGATGCTGCCTTCAGCTCCTTTAGCTATGTCAACAGTGTTGAATTTATTGGACTATATATCATAATACTTCTTTTCGTTTTCTGGGAACTCACTGGATTATTTTTCATAGTGATTGCAAATTGTATATCACTTTACTTACCTTGATTAATTATCTGAATGAAAACTCTTTTCCATCATTCTCTTAGACTAAATTAACGTGTACCTCTACAGTTAAAGTCTATTACACACAACATAAAAGTGACAATTGTTTTATTTTGATTTTATTTTCCAGTTTGATGATCTCCATCTTTTAACTGGCGAGTTTCACCATTTAGATGTAATATAATTTAAAGTAATACAGCTGACATCATTAAATTTAGGCAGGGATGCGTGTGTGTTTTGGCACATGGACGCTTGCAACCCAGGTTAGCCTCCGACTTGCCACCTAGCTGAAGCTGACCTTGAAACATAATGATAGATAAATTGATGATAGATAGATAGATAGATAGATAGATAGATAGATAGATAGATAGATAGATAGAACTGGAGAAGCGGAACCTGATCCTTAGAATAGCCCAGTCTTGGTGAATTTGCTCACTGGCACACCATCCTCCAACTACTTAGATTACAAGTGTACCCATCATGCCCAGAGGTGAGGTTTACCATTTTATTATATTTCTGTTTCCCTCTGGGGTTTTTTTTCTTTCATTTTTTTAACTTTTTTTTCTCTTCCCCAGTTCCTGCCTCTTTTTTTTGCTTTATTTGAATATTTTTTAGTATTATACTATAATTTACCTAATTTAGCTTTTAGTTTTTTAGACTACACCCCTATTATTTTAATGGGTTTTCTGGGAAATATAATAACCACATTAGTTTCTCACTCTACTTAGATTGACTAGTTTACCACTCCAAGAAAAATGCACAAAGCCAAAATGGTGGCTTTAAAATTATATCCAAGTTAAAACACAAGGAGGTGAACAAAGCATAGGATTTATTCAGTGTTAAAACAAACAGCATGGGGAGGAAATGAAACGTGAAAAAAGTGTGCATATGATATTTCTGAAATGCTACACAGGGAATCCTGGTGGTGACCAGTGTCAGGTCCAAAGGAAACTCCATTTCTCCCAAACTCTGGCAGTTAGACAAAAGCCAGCATTTCTCAGGAATTTGTGAGGCCGGTTTCTCTCCGCCGAAAGGAGCTGTGTACCTTATCACAGGCAGAAGGGACAAATGTCCACCTGTGGTGCCTAGTAGTACACAGTAGCACATGCTGGCCTCTAGACTCCCTGAGTATCACATACATGTTACACGTTTCAGCGGCCATGCTAACATTAGCTCTTCTTGCCTCCTCCCTCTCCCCAAGCTCACGGGCTCTCCTCTCCCCAGCTACCCATTCTTATAACCCTACTGCTCAGATATGAGCTCTTCTCTTTTGCTAGTGCTCTTTGTCTTCATCTCTCACTCCCTGCCCCCGACTCCACACCCTCACCCCACATCACCCATCTATCTATCTATCTATCTATCTATCTATCTATCTATCTCTGTGCTCTGCTCTAGCTTCCCTCTTGGCCAAATCTAGTCTTCTGACCATATTCAGTCTACTACTTTCTCTCCCTGCCCTGAACTCCAGCTAGTCTCTCTCTCTCTCTCTCTCTCTCTCTCCCTCCCTCCCTCCTTCCCTCCCTCCCTCCTGCATTAGAAATCTTCTCCTTAACCATCCCATGGAACTATCATCTAGTCGGTCTCTAAAACCTACATGGGGCAGGCAGAGTAGGAGGCAAGAGAGTGGGAGGGAATCACATGCCACATTAAGTTTCTTTGTGTATTTAAGCTTTTGCTAAATGGATCACTTTTCAAAGCAATACTTCATATAAAGCTTTATCACTTATCCAAAATAATATCCCTTGAAATAGCAATAGTGAAGCCACTGGATCAACAGATAAAAGAGTTCACTGCTCTTGCAGAGGATCTTGGTTTGGTTCCCAACGCCCACAGCTGGCAGCTTCAGTCACCTGGAACTCCACCTCCAGCCGACCTGACAGCCTCCACCTACAGCACACACACATGAGCAAACCCACACAGAGACATACTTGCATCCTCATAAATTTAAAAACACAAACCTTTAAAAATATTTTAGGACTGCTCAAATACATAAAAATTTAGAAACAACTGCTTAAAAAAAAAGCTTAACTAAACCAATGGGAACTATACAACAGTTGGCCAAAGCAATAGACTGCATGAGTGAGATGGAGTTAAATTAAATGCCTCAGGATCTCCTAAGAAGCCAACAGGTATATTCACACATGGGCATACACCACATACATACACTGATATATAGTAATAATGGTGATGATGATGATGATGAATATAGCTAGATGATGGATAGATAGATGAGGGGGGAAGAGGCTTGTAAAAGATACAACTCTTTCACGCAGAGGAGAGATTTAGACCCACGTGGCTTCATCATGTTCCTAAAACCACCAAGTGACTATGAGAACTGGGACCAGGCTTAAAGTAAGCCAGTCCCTGGAGGATTCCCTCACTGGGTCCACTGTCTGACCCAGACAGACCTGGTGGGTAAGATGGGGCAGAAGGAAACTCAAGTCACATCTTCACAGACATGGAGAAACTAAGGCCCAGGTAGCTGTCAGACCCAGGTCACCTCTCCAGTCTTGCTCTTAGATGCTGTGTAGTCTAACTCAGGATCCCATGTTTGCAGAAGCTGCTCTTATAGTTGTCTGTGACCAAAAGTAGGCCCCTTCTCCTCTCAGAACCTCAGTCTCGATGGGGGAAAGAAACAGAGAAATGTCTTCTGTCTGTGCGGGTGACTTTTAGAAGACGGTTTGAGTCAAATCGTATTTTAAAAACACTGCCTGTGCCCAAACACTTCAAATATTTTATTACTAGGTCTACAGTACATAACAAAGTAATTGTGTAATTAAGAGATAATGTCAGCGCCGTAGAACAATGTTGACAAGATAATGGCCTCTCAAAAGCACGTAAATGGCAGAGCAAGAGAACAGATTTATAGGTAGAAAACCAGAAAAGCAAATAGCAGTGGGCCATGTAGTTCTCCTTAGCCCAAGTTGATGTGTTTCCATGTCGGCTTTCAAGTTCTGACCCACAAGGTGTCCCCAGGTCCTTGTTGTGTATGCCTTGAACATTTGGAAATATGTGCGTCGACTGAAGAAGGCAGGGTCATCTGGAGTAACTAGTCCCCAGGCTCAGGGAAACCGAGACACTCACCAAAGCCTGGAGGTGCCAAAGTCATTGAGTTCAGACCTTCTTCATTCCCCAAGTGATGACCAAAAACAAGAAGACAAGACAAGGCCAGTGCAAGGGAGAACTGGCCCTGGGTGGCCGTTGCCTGGCTCTAGCTAGATTGTCTTATTTAGACCCAGTTTCTTCTGAGAGAGAAAAGAGCTAGGGACAGAGAAGAGATGACCTCGTGACCTTGAAACCCAAAGGTGATGCCACCTTAAAACACAGAAGTTCTTTCCCAGAGCACTCCCAAAGGATCGGGTTTGTCCTGATGCCCTGGGACTTCCTAGCAAGGTGCCAGTTGAAGGGAAATGCAGCTCTGGGGGCCATGAGGGAAATGCCAATTCATGGCAGGAGAAAGTGGCAAGACCAGACACTGGGGAAAAGGACCTTTCAATAAGCAGTGCTGGCATTAGGAACAGAAAAAGTCAATTCAGACAACAGGTTGGTCCGCGACTTTTAACAAATCACTAATTTTCCTCTCTTTTGAATGAAAGTGAAGAAATCCAGTCAGATGACCCTAGCTGACTGCCAACTATTTCCAACTAGTCTCTGTGGAGTCTGGGCTAACCCCAGACCAGCTGCTCCAGGAAGTGTCTCTCGACTCTGCCATGCACAAAACCTGGGGAAATGCCACATGGCTTCACAAATCCTTCGATAAGCTTCAAGGTGTAAGCCATGATGAGATGGGAAGAGAAGGTGTGGGATCAAGATTCCTGACCCCAGAGGAGGGTCAAGTGGACATGCTGGCTAGCAGCATCTGGGTAGGTCACAGAACCCAGGGGAGAAAGGGCCAGGGCTCCAGAGCTGTGAGTTCTGCCCTCCCACAGCTCCTTGACCCTGTGGGGCTCCATCCCCTCTGGGCACCTTTCCCCTGCCATGGAGTGCTCTGTCTCTGGTAGCTTTTCACATTCCCACTGAGGAGCCTCTGACTGCTCCGAGCTGTTTGTTACTCTCCTCATCACATCATGTGGGGTTTTAACCTGCAGACCTGTTAAGAATGACTTCCTTGAGAACAGAGACTGCTGCTTCATGGAAGGAGCAGGGGAAAAGGAAGGAGAGGGAGAGGGAGAGGGAGAGGGAGGAAAAGAGGAAGGATGGGAGAAAGAAAGAGGGAGGGAGAGAGGTAGCAGAGAAGGAGGAAAGAGAAAATGGAAGGAAGAGCGGGAGGGAGGAACAGGAAGGAAGGGAAGGAGAGAGAATAAATAAAGGGGAAGGAAGAAGGGGGAAAGGGAGGGATAACAAAAGGAAGACAATAGTTTTGAACTCAGGCCTTCCTGTCGGGATCATAGAAGAAGCCCCGTTCTGCTTGGCATCCATGTGCTCTTCCCTCTCTGTCTCTTTGGTCATGGTCTGTTCCCTAGTCTTTTCTCCCCATCTAAGGATCACACAGGAGGAGGGGAAAGACATGGCTGCCTTCTCAACATCTTTGCCTGACTCAGCCAGCTGCCTCAGCTCCCCACACGGAAGCCGGAAGACATACTAAGACTCAAATACCTCCCCTCTGAGAGCTAGAAGCATCAGTCCTGGGGAGGGGGAGTGTGGAAGGATGGGCTGAAGGAGACTATAAACTCTGCTTAGAAAAAGAACTTCACCTCCCTCCAGTTATGGCCCCAGATGTGCACACAGCAGCCAACGGCCAGCAGCTGGAGAGCTCTTTTGGAGCCCACTGTCTGCCCCTCTCACAGACGAGGACTGCAGAGTTCTGTCTCTTTCCAAATGGCACTGTTTTTCTAACGTACTTTTTATTAAAAAAAAAAAAAAAAAAAAAAGTAGAAAGACAATGAAAGAAGCAAGACGCACACTACCCAGACCCTGGGTGGCTGTTCACAACTATGTGGTTTTGACAGGTGGCAATCACTGAATAATCTAATTTTCTTACCAGCTTTTCCATTTCATATGCATCCGTAAGCATTTTCCATGTTGCTACCCTGCCTCCCTAATTACCCCTTTAATGGCTGCTTAATATGCCATCAGGTTGATGGGCCATAATTTACTTAAGTATGCCCCCCCTTTTAGTATCTAACTTTCTAAAACATTAAACAGAAAGCATAGGGAGGCCTGGCACGAATGGCGGAGGTAGTGTCTTGGCAACAGGAGCTGTTAGGAAGTGAGCAGGTCCGGGTGGGAGGTAGCTTGGAGCTAGTGGCCACGGGAGTGGACAGGACCGCAGAGGGCACACCTGGCCCCAGCCCCAGGGACTGCCCTGTTGTACAACTGAGTGCTGCCTCTGAGGGGAGACCAGTCAGCACCCATGCTGGGACACCAATAGCGATAATCGTGACAAATACTGACTTCGAGCTCTCAGCCAACAAATTAAACACTGGAATTATTTCACTCTGAATTTGACAGCTAAAGGAGAGCTTGTCTCTGGTGAGGTTGGCACCAAGGTCCTCAGACTTGTACCCCTTTCCTGTGTCTGGGTCCTCTGTAATTCCCATCCTCCACAACCTGTCACACGGCCTGTCACGTGACCTGTCACACAGCCTGTCACGAAGCCTGCCCAGCCTCGTCTGCGAGTGAAGTGTGCAGAGCTCTGCAGTCTTCACAGCTCTTTCTTTTCTTAAACTTTATCTTTTGTTATTTTTAAGTGGTGTGTGTGAGCGCGTGTCTCTAAATCTATGTGTGTGTGTGTGTCTAAGTCTGCGTGTTGGTGTGCCTGTTCCTGGGCATCCGTGTGTGGGAATGTGCACACGTGAATACAGTTCTCTAGGAAGCCAGAAGTTGGCAGCAGATTCCCTGGTGGTGGAGTTGCAGGTGTTTTGTGGGTGCTGGGAATTGAACCCAGGTCCTCTTCAAGGACAGCCCGCGTGTTTAACCTCTGAATCATCTCTAGCAGATCTCCAACCCCTCCACTCGTGGGTGACTTGCAGACAGGGTTCAGGATGGTGCATTTGGCCGGACTAGCTTTGGTGTCCGGGTGTTGGGACATCCAGATCCGGGTCTGCGTTCCGAACTCAGGACTCCATCAGCCTCGTGGCCTCCTGTCGTTTGCATCTCCTGAAGCCCCAGCTGCCTAGTCTGTAAAACGGAGATAATGGAGCACGCCTCTCGGGGCATCTTCAGCATCCAGATAATAAAGCGCCGCACACGTAGTATGCAGTAATGTGTGGTCCCCTATTATCTCAGCAGAGCAGATGAGAGGCTAACGCTTAGAGGAGACACTCCTTCCACTTAGGAGCGAGCCCTCATCCACCCAGTACAAGACAGGAGAAAATGTGAACACGAGCTCCTGAGGCCTGGACAGCCGAACGTCGGAGGGAGCAGTAATAGTAGTGACAGCGCTGATGTGGGCTCCAAGTTAGTCATGTGACACTTCTCATCGCCGCTCTGAGGTAGGGACTATTATTACTAAAAATCAAGGAGAGTTGGGGTGGCTGCGTGGCTCAGTGGATCGGGAGCCTGCTGCTAAGGCGGATGACTTGAGTTTGATCCTGGAGCCTTCTTGGTGGAGGAAGAGTGCTGACTCCTGCACGCTGTCCTCTGACCCCCACACACATGCTGTGGCATGCACACACACAAGTGCACACAAAAGTCCATGTTATTTCTTTTTAAATAAAAGACACGGAGAAACTAAGGTTGCCTGTCATAACCCTGCAGTCCTCACTAGAAAGACAACAGTAGGATGTATGGGAAAGGGGGAGCATTAGTCTCATGTTCCATTATGGACAGAGACCCATGGAGGGTCATTCTCAGCTCTGAAAAGCTGTGTGTGTCACATAAAGGAAAGGGCCTGTATTCATCTTTCGCGCAGAATATAAACATACACAGAAAAGTGCAATCCAGTGTGTTTTATTATCAGCAGCTGTGGGACTGATCACGCCAGTAACATAACGTACTTAGCAAAGCACCTGGGAACGTAAAACAATTATCTCGATCCGGGGCATTTGCAGTTACGTCATCGTAATGTCCTGCTGTCGTTGTTGTTGTCTGGAGTCTGGGCAGGGGAGTTTTTTTCCTCTTCTTGCATGGAGTCTCACAGAGGTTACCAGGGTGGGTGACCACACATCCGGGTTGTCCCCATTTACCGGAAAAACCGCTGTTGTTTGGCTTACAGAGGCTTCATTCATCACTCACTTAGCTGGATATTAAATAAGTGAAGGTCAGCCAGGACACTCCTACCATGTCAGTCTGGGTTCCATGGCTCAGTTTCTCCTTTTCACTCCAGTCTCCACACTGATATCAAGAACGCTCAGTTCTGACCTCATGACCCTCACGCCTTCTGTTCCCCTAACCTGGCTCACCTGCTGGAATGTTCCAGCAGAAGGTCTTGGTTTATCATTCTTCCCTCTTTGCCTCTTCCTGCTCTCCTTGTCCTCACCCTGAAGCCCATACAAGTTCATTCACACTGAAATGGTGTATGATGAGTAAACTCTTTGCTTAATGTGAAACAGAATTTAAGTGACCGTGATAAAATTCTGGCATCAAACAGACTGCTTTAGGGGTGGCTGTTTGCTGGGAGGAGCCCTCATATAGCCTCCAGATGACATCCTGGTGATGGCTTTGATTTTCATTTGCTTTCTGGGTCAGTATAGTCAGGGTGGATAGATAGATAGATAGATAGATAGATAGATAGATAGATAGATAGATGATAAATAGATGGTAGATAGATAGACAGATAGGTAGATAGATAGATAGATAGATAGATAGATAGATAGATAGATTAATAGATGATAAATAGATGGTTGGTAGATAGATAGATAGATAGATAGATAGATAGATAGATGATAGAGAGATAACACTATGCCCATTCTAGCCTTATTTGGCAGGAGGTGTCCTATAGCCCAATGACATGATGTAGGAGCAAGAGGTTTTTTGGGGTACTCAGGACTGCCCATCTGAAAAGTATGCCAATGATCTGGGAAAAAAAAATTGCTGCTGCACCTTCAATGTTGAACAGCAAATAAAATATAGGGACCAAAGAGAGAGATCTCAGGAAGGGAAGTGGGTTTCCAGGTGCCACCTGAAAATGGAAGTGGTCAGAGGAAACATCCGGGGTCCAGACTCCTGAAATAGTTCTCACCAGGTAGGACTAGGATGAGTAGCCAGACTCTGCTACAATGAAAGGGACATGCATAAGCATATATTGAGCAGACTTTATGTTGTGTACATACATGGCATGCCTGCATGTAAAGAGCACCAGGGAAGGCTGTAAAGCAGGCAAGGGTAATAGACACTGATGTTGAACACACCTTGACAAAAAGATGGTCCTTTGCTTCAAAGGCCTTGTGCTGGGTAGATGAAACAGAGGCAGGTACAGCAAGGAGCCACAAGCATTGTCTACAGAATGACCATTCGATTAGTGGATAACAACACCCCACAGTACTGGCCAAAAAGCCAGAGCGGCCACCACAGGTGCTGTCCAAGAGAGGAGGACAGCAAACTCCCAGGCTGTGAAGGTAGGAAAGCAAGCCCTGATGAATGGGCTTCTAAAAGCAAAAGTGAGAACAGCCCAGGGGTCATCATACCCCAGTTTCTCCAGGAAAGGAAGAGAAAGGCCTTGGAGATGACACCCATCATCTGTGTTAGAGGAGGAAACCCTGTTGCAGAATTTACAGAGCAATTAACCCGAGGAGCCACAGAAATACGGATGACCTGACAACTTAGAAATCATGTAATTTACCCAATTAAACATTTTACACCATTGTAACCACACAGGTTCACATATTAGTAACCTCAAAGGTCTCTAGCCTAGACACTTGGGATTTTTCAGCTTTCTGCCCAAATACATCTATCTGTGAAATTACATCATCATCTAAGGCACAATTGTGTAGGGTTTCATTTAACTCTTTCTTTTTCATTCTGAGGCCCATGTACTGCAAAGGGCTTGGAAGCACACTGCCTTCAGGCAAGCCTTCTTTTACTCTCTTACTCTCACCCTGCAAAGCCCTATGCTAGTCTTCTTGGCCATGAAGAGTTCCTTGACCAATCCAGTGGCTTCCTGTCATTTACTTAACCACAGTCTTGTATTACCTCATTTTGCATCCCATAGAGGGAAAAAAAAAAAAACAACTTGATTGGTTTAGATTCATGAATGGATTGGGCCTTGCCATATCAATTAACAGTCAAGGTAATCCTTCATAAAAGGATCTTGCGTAGACCATTCCCCCCTCCCCACTGAGGCTTTCTTCCCAGGAGCTGCTAGGTTGTATGAGTTTCACAATAAAAATTAATCCCAATGAGCACACATACACAGGCACCCACACACGTGTACATACCCAAATACACACATACACGTAAATAAAAATAAAAGCTTAAAAATAAGCATGACGATATTTTGGGCTAGTGCGATGGCTCAATGGGTGAAGCCACTTGCTGCCAAAGCTTATAGCCTGCATTTGCTCTCCAGGACTCACATGATGGAAGACAAAAATATGGCTTGGAAGTTGTCCTCTGAACTCCATGTATGAGCGATGGCATACACGTGTCCCCCTTGCTCCCCTCACCACACACACACACACACACACACACACACACACACACACACACGCAGGCACATACTTACTTGCATGGACAAAATAAATGAATATAATGTAACAAAAGTTGTGATAACATTTTAAAATATAGTAAGACAGAGGAGGACCTAAGATGGCTGTGGCACCATTATGTAACGAGCGTTTACATCTGGTCCTCTTAACCACGTGTTGTATGTAACTTTACGCAGCTGCATGGCCATCTCATGCCAGGGGCAGTGTGCTGCTGACTGGTACATCACTCTATGGTGCATGACTGACCACATCTCCATGTGTGTATCACTGCCCAGGAACTGTTCTGTGATCATTCTTGGTCATGCTACAAACTGGTACCTGCAATGGTTACTATTGACAGCTGGATAAACAGAAAGGAGAAAGTGAGCTGAGCACCAGCATTCATCTCTTTCCCAGGTCTGACCTCGGCCCATGAGCGTCTGCAGCCTCCTCGTCCTGTGCCATTGACATGGCCAGGAGCTGCCCAGGGTGCTGTACCCGGCTCGCCTCCTGGGACTCTGCCTTGTTTTGGTACCTGGTACCCTTTATCCACCCTCTGCTCTGAGCAGACTCTCTCTCTGAAGACTCCATTTCATTCCTTGACCTACCGGCCTCACAATGGCCAAAAGACAGCACTATCCCTTCAGGCCCCCCGAGGTAAGCACCTCCTGGAACGTTCTGGAATCTGACATCTTCCTCTACTTCCTCCCATCCTCCCCCTCCATAATGCAGTGGGGACCCCTGGCACTGGCACTTGCTGACTTCTCTCCCTCTTAAGTCAGGTTGACCAGCACTGGGGGCCTCAATGTCCTTGCAAACTTTTCAGGACTAAAAGGCTAACATCCTTGGCTCTTGGATGGTAGGTACGTGGCAGACGGTGGCCACGGCGACAGCCACCGATGCAGAGAAGGATGCAGCTTCCACCTTGTACCGTGTCGAGCCCAGAGTTACACACTGAGAATTTCAAGGGAAAAGTTCCAGTTTATAATCTTGAGAGCTTTGGGTCTGTGGAGGAGCCAAGGAGTTAATACCACCTTAGAGAATAGTGACTTTGGTGTAATGGAAGTTTTGGTTTCTTTGTAAACTCGGCTATGTTATGTAAATATGTATTTGTTTTAAGCCTAAGTGTGGGATTTTAGTGTGAGATTTACTCTGTCCACAGCTGCTAACTGTCTTGTGTGGGTCGTGGCTTTTGCCAGCTGGTAACGGCCTTCCACGTACAGCACACAAGGGGGCTCCGATTTGAGACATAGATTTGAGAGCCCAAAGGGAGAAGGGGTGATGTGTGATGTTGGTGTGTGGCATGTAGCAGTTTGGAGAGACCAGAGACGGGTGGTGTGGAGGTTTGGAGCAGACAGACAGAGAGAAACGCTTCAGGACGAAGCATCTTGGAGGAGACTGCTGACCGTGTCTCCTGTTGGTATATCCCCCAAAGAACCCTTCAACCCTAAACAGCCAGGAGAAGTAAAGGCATTTGTAACCCCTCTCCCCACTAGCCTTCTCTCTCCTACCTAGGGTTGGTGGGGGTGGGGGGTTGGTGGAAAGGAAGTAGAGGCGTAAATAGCTCAAATCAAGTAGAGTTTTAAAAACAAGAGCTACACTTTGGCTACTATGTGGTGGCACAGAGAGCTGGGTGTCCCTCAAGCGCCGCAGAACTAGATATGTAGGACTCAGAGCTATAATGGTTGGCTCTGGAATTAACCCCAAGCTGGGACTCTGGGGCTGAGGGCTTGAACACCAGCTGTTCAGGACACTTCTAGGGATCCTCGACACCTCCCCCTCATCTAGAAGGAAGAATGCTGTGTTTGGGTCATCCTTCAGGACTGTTCCTGCTCTTATAGTCTAAATGCTTTAAATTTTCTCACGTCAGACAACTGCCAGCATTCCTGCCTTCTTCCTGCGAACATTTCTAAGGCAATAAGCAAAACAAGGACTCCTGCCCAAATGGCAGTTTACGCTTTAGGGGAGGCAGACACAAAAGCTAAGCCAAATGTAGAGGGTGTGAGAAGGCTTGGAGAGCAATTAGGAAGGGGGATGGGAAGAAGGAAGGAGGCCTCATGCAGTCTCAGAAGGGGAGAACCCTCCCAAGACGGGGCAAATGAACAAAGCCCAGAAAAGTGACACAGCAGTTCAGGGGACAGGGAACCTGGCGAATGGCAGGCCGGCCTTAGAAGTGTGGACTGGTGCAGATAGAGCCACGGTTTTCAATCTGTGTGCCCCTTCAGGGGTCAAACGCCCCTTTCACAGGGATTGCATATCAGGTATCCCGCCTATCAGATATTTACATTAAGATTCATAAGAGCAGAAAAAGCACAGTTACAAAGTAACAACGAAAATAATTTTATGGTTAGGGGTCACCACAACATGAGGAACTGTATTAAAGGGTCTCGGCATTAGGGAGATGGGGGACCACAGTAATAGAGCAGTTCACACGTGATGTGGAAGGCAGGAAAGCTGGGTCAGGAAGATGCCAGTGATCATGTAGATATAAGCAGGAAAGCACATGGGGGACAGGTAGATGAAGGGAGGCTAGGGAGATGCAGGGGATAAGTCCACATGGTGAGTGAAGAGATGAATGTTGGGGTAGATGTGGGCCAGCAGGTGTGTGGACAGTCACATGGTTCCTGTGCCAACAATGAAACGAAAAGTGAGCCCATCCACTGAGAACAGGAATGGGACTGAAAGTTTGGGAGACTAGAGCGAAAGAGAGAAGATGAAATTTGTTATCTAGGAGAAGAGCATCAGGAACACACAAGGAAATGCATCCTGCCTTCCTGTGCCGTAAGAACTAGTTCTCCTATACATGGGGGTGCATTAGTTACTTTTCTGTTGCCGTGGCAAAACATCATAAGCAAAAGTGCCTTATAGAAGAAAGTTTCTGTGGGCTCATGGTTCCATAGGCTTGAGAGCCCGTCGTGGCAGAGAAGCACAGCAGCAGGCATGATGGCAGAGGCAGGAAGCTTCAGCAGTAAGCGTGAAGCAGAGAGAACATACTGGAAGTGGAATGAAAATATATACTCCCAAAGCGCCCCGCCATCCCGTGCCCCCCCCCCACACACACACACATTCTTCCTGCAGCAAGGCCACACCTCCTAAACCTCCTCAAAATATCACCGCCAACTAGGATGCAAGGGTTCAAATACACAAGCCTGTGGGGAAAATTCTCACTCAATGCAATGACACACCCTCTAGCCATTTGTACATTCCCTTTGCAGAACTGAGTGCTCTGGGAGGCGGCTAGCACTGGGCTGGACGGTGCCAGGTGAAGGTCTCTAAGAGGAAATCACACCTCACACAGGGCCAGGTGCAAGGTGTTTGCTGCAGAGGGGAGAGGAGAAAGTGCACACAGGGAAACAGAGCCAGTCCTCGTTAACACTGGGAACCTCTGAGAGATGAAGAGATGGCTCCAAATGGCCATCCCAGCTATGAAAACTAGGTGTTTGCCCCAGCTCCTTTGGATTTGTGGCATGAAGCTGATCCTGACTGTGTGGACTGGGGTTTCTGCTACAGCGAGTCGGAAAAGGCCCCCGGCTTTCAGGAAGCAACTGTCAGAACACATTAGAACAGAGGGTCAATAAAAAAGGAGCAGCTGTCTGCAGCAGCTACCAGTCTCGGGAGTGTCTGGGTTTAAATGAAAGATTAGATGTCACCCTAAGTATCAGGTACAGTCCTTCCCTGCAAAGAATGAATTTATCGGAGGCGTCTAAAAATAGCCTCTAACCTGGAGGTGGGGGGCGGGGGCAGGGCAGCAGAAAGAAAAATAACCAAACGAGAAAAGCTAAGAGACACAGGTAAATGTCAGTGGAGTCCGGCCGTTGAGGAATAAGAAGTAGACCAGATCTTTAGGCATGGGGGAACGGGGGGTAGGGAGGGACGGAGTGAGTGTGAGAGGTTTCCGGAGAAGCAGTTCTAGAACCACCTTCCAACCGGGTGAGCAGGAATGCTGCAGAGGGCATGGATGGTGGCACTCAGTAGCCAAAGTTGACACAAAGACAGGTGGTGGCTGCTGTCTTCGAGGCTCGAGGCATGGCAAAGAGAGGGAGATAGTGAGGTATCAGAGACCCCTCCAACCATCTGCTTCCTGAAGGCATGAGAACACCTTGATACGCAGCCAGGGCCGCTGCAGGGGAGGCTGTCATGGATCAGTGGCTCTTCTTTGGGGAAGCGTAAAACAAAGGCGCCTTGCCCAGATTGTTATAAACAGTCTCAGAAATACAGTTCTGACTTCCAGCCTTCCTGCTCCAGGCACCTTCAGGAGACACAGCCATGACTCAAAACGATAAACGACCACAGCGTCTTCCATCTTGTAAACAACCACGGAAGTTTGCGAAGTATGGCTTGTGGCTAGTCTGCCGCCCGGTCCCCAGATTCTTGAGAGGGGGCGGGTTGCTGAATCCTACCATTGCCACCTCTGATGAGAATAAATTAATTAGCATAAAAACATACAATCACAGGCCACTTGGGCCTGGGAGTCCTAATGAGGGATGATTGCAGATGCTGAGTCAGGCCGGAGTGGCCCTGGGGCCTGATTGCTGTTCACTCCATGGCTGAAGACCTGCTGTGCTTCTGAGTTTAACTCTCTTCTCCCCAGATACCTCTGCCTCCTGTCCCCACACCCTGAACTGCAGCTTTCTTTCCTCAGTTGCACCTCTTGCCAGACTTACTACAAGAGTCAGGAACTTCCTAGCCTGACTTTAAGCTCTTCTTCCTGCCTGGGAGAGCTATGCTGATTGGCCTTGTGTGTTTCTTCTTTGATTTCAATTTTTACAAGCTGGAGAACATTCAGTGGCTCTCTGCGGCGCACAGAATAAAATCCACTCGCTGTCTTCCGGGTCCTGCTTTCCCACACACACAACTGTTCTCAACATGGCTTCATGTTACCCAAAAACCCCTAACTAGCTCTCCCTAAGTGGTTTGCTCTCTTCCCTTCGCCCACCCAAAACATCTTTTTTCCTTCCCCAAAAAAACCCATCACCACTGCTGGAAGCCAAAGAGACAGCAATCCTGAACTTGCCCAAAGCTTCAGTACTTGCCACAAGAAGGGGGATCAGTACATCAAGTAAAGACCTGCATACTTAGCAGCTGAAGGAGCAAGGAAGCTTCTCCAACTGGGCCGTCCTTCCCTGGCAGTCCCCTGCATGAGCAGGTGCCGCAGTGGATGATGAGGCTGTTCAGAGAGCCCCTTACAGTCACAGTTTTCCTGAGGCAGATGTTGGTGTTTGAACGGTATCAGGAGCGAGTGCAGGTGCAGAAAAGACCCAGCAGACCACCAGAGCCCCACTTCCAGAATGCTTCATTCTGCTTCTCTCTCATGGATGCAAGGGTGGTTCCAGAAGCAGTGTTTAAAGAAACTGTCATTTCTTCCACCATGTGACTGTGCTTCCTCCCGGGGAAGAAAGCACACGAGTTTTCAGGCTGGTTTCCCAACTGCACTGTAAATTCTCTTCTGCAGGGCTCGGTGCTGAACCCTCAGTACCTGATGCATTTACACACATGTGGCGTAGTGTTTCCATCTGTGAACACATGTGTAATTTGGGTGGCTGCACTCCAGAAACATATCCCAGAGGAAAGCCACGGATGTGCACAAACACTCCTACAGCCAAAACTAAGGGGCATTCGACAACACTTCCCAGAAAGAAAGGCTTCCTGAGCCCAGAACTCCCTCCTACACAGCTCATCTCTCCCATGACAGCCCCGTCCTATCCCTTCTGCTCTCTTGCATGGTAGGGTCTCACGCTTCCTGATGAGCCTGGGCAGTTCTGTCAGGATCAATGAATGTAACAGGTGATACAGTGACTTGGGGGTGGATTCCAAGCATGGCATGGCCCCATCCCACCCCCAGCAGAGCAAGAGCCGTCTAGTCCCTGTCCAGGACAGTCACATCATCACAGAGCTGCAGCCAAGGCTGCATCCAGCGGTCCAAATATCGTGGGTTCCTAAAAGCTCCAGAGAGGGAGACTGGGAAGATAGTTCAAGGGCAGTTAGTGAAGTGATGGCTGCAGACGGAGACCATTACATTCGTGTAATTCCAGCGCTGGCAAGGCTGAGACATGAGGATCCCTGGGACTTGCTGGTCAACCAAACTAAGCCTAATTGATGAGCTCTAGGTCCCAGAAAGGGACCCCATCTCAAAAAAAAAAAAAAAAAAAAAAAAAGACAGCGCCTAGGAAATGATAGCCAAGAGTGGCCTCTGTGTTAAGCACCCATGTGCCCATGGGTGCACTCACCTGCTGTCTTTGGCTGCTGTGGTAAACACCACGACCAAAATCAACTCATGCGGGAAAGAGTTTACTCATGTTAGAGCTTGCAGTCCTTCCTGAAGGGAAGTCAGAGCAGGAATCCAAGTCAGGAACCTGGAGGTAGAGACTGAAGCAGAGGCCATGGAAGTACCTTGCTTACTGGCTTGCTCTCTGTGGCTTGCTCAGCCTGCTTTCCCATACATGCCAGGGCCACCTGCTCAGATGTGACAACACCCACAGTGGGCTGGGCCCTCCTGAATTAATCAAGAAAATGCCGCCATAGTCATGCCCACATGGCAGTCTGATAGAAGCAGGAGTCTGTAGAGCACCTCATTCACCCTCCTTGTTTTCAAAAGAGGAAATCAAGCTCAGAATGAAGTGACCTTGTCCAGTTGAGAAAGCTGGTAGGGTCCCAAACTCCTAAGACCCAGTTCTCCCGCATCCTCACCACACAGGTCCTCTTTTTGGCCTTTTCAACCTCCTTTTGCCCATTACCTAGGTAGGCACAGGCTCCCATGAGACCTTCACAGCCAGAAGGATGATCGATCCGTTGGAGGCAACAAGGCAATTCAGTTCAACATGACTCAGTGGCCAGTGCTGGTTCAAATTACTGGCTCCGAGGAGTTTATTTAAGCGCAACACAATTTGGTGAACATAATTCTAGTGATAATTAACTCAATACCACATTCACAACAAAACATATATGAAGCTTTTTGAGGGACAAAAGGAGCTAATGCAGATTAGAAGTCCCTACACTAAAACTCTTTGTAAAGTCCATAAAAAAATAGGTTCTATAGATTGACTGAGAAAACCAGACTTATGTTAAGGGTCTGGGGGAGGATGCAGTGTCAGAAAAATCTCTCATCACACAGATAGCACAAAGGTCACCACGCTATTAAGCACGTTCACTCCCAGCCTTCTGGATGGACAACAGGTATTGAACTCCTTCCCTTGAAGGAGTGACCATGTGTACTCAACATTCCAGCTTCCCCTGATGATTACCTGGGAGGACAAAGACCTCCATGCCTCCTACATCCCATCACCTTGACATGGTGAGCCAGGACTGTGTCCTTTGAGTGAATGAGTGACCTTTAGGATATCATGCCTAATGCTTGGGTAAGGGTCAACTCTGAGGCCAGCAAGATAGTGGAGTGGGTAAAGAACATTTGCCACCAAACCTCAACCTGAGTTCAGATTGAACTCAGACTTGAGTTCAATCTTTGGAACCCACGTGACAGAAAAAGAGGACTGACACTTGATAGTTCTCCCCTGACCTCCACCTATGTGCCATGGTACTTGTGTACACACACACACTACATACACACATGTGCGCACGAGTGCAAAAAAAAAATATTTAATTAATTAAGTGTAAAAAAATTAGAGGCATAAATATTTGCCTAAGCAGATAGCATGCTAATTAATGTGAGTTAGTATTAAAGACTCTGCTTTTCAGTCTTTTGTTTATTTTTTGTTGACTTTACTATTGTTTCACCATCTTGGTTTTACGAAAACTCTTTCTGGAGGACCAATAGGAAGAGACTAGAGGTTATTGTCTCCAGAGAACGCTCAAACAAATGTTTTCCAGACATCTCCATCCTCACTGTGGAGTTGGCATTTGCGTGCAGGGCTGGGGAATGTAGGTCTTGCCGAAACCAGGCCCGCCTCTCCGTTCCTGGCCCCAGGGATGCGTAGGCACTCTTATGAGGCAAGCTTAGTGGGACCATGACAAAGCACCCCAACCTGAAGTCATCCCTCAACCCTTCTCACTCTATTAAACAAGGAAAGTGGATTTGAAATTGAGCACTCGTCAGGGCAGCCTTGGAAAATCACTTTTATTAATCAACAGTCATTGCAGTTTTTTAAGGTACTAAATGGCCATAAGTTCCCTTATAAAGTGAAGACCCTAGGCCAAACTGACCCTGGTGGTGGATCCTTGGCTAAGTTCCCAGGGGAGGGCTGACGCCTGGCTTCTCCAGGAGGTGGAGGAACCGTCTTCAGGGGCTGTATAAGTGGACTCTTCTTCACTGGGCCCACTGGGAACCCGAACCGTTCACGTGCAGGCAGGCACACGCGTGCGCGCGCGCACGGACACACACACACACACACACACACACACTCACACACACACATGCTGCTCCCTTTCATGGCAAGTACGTGGCTGTCAGAAGACAACCTGCAGAATCGGTTCTCTCCTTCCACCACGCGGGTCCCAGGTACTGAAGTCAAGCCTGGCAGGCGGCAGATGCTTCTATCTGCTGAGCTATCCCGCCAACCCCTTCCACCTTTCTGTGCCCTCTGCTTGCCTCCTCTGTCATGAGAGTTGGACTAGGTTAGCCAACGGGGAGCGGATATCCCAACCTTAGGAGTTTCCCCTGCTTGGGGTGTAGCCACACGTAGTGGGCTAGGCCACAGCTGCTAAGTAACACACGCGTGTGCTTTCCCTGGGTTGGAAGATAGTCCTCCGCTTAGAACACCAGCAGCAAAGTCACCAGGAGACACGGAATTACCTTGCCTGCCTTGGGCTTCCAGGATCGACACATCTATGACTCTGTAGTTCTGACTATTCCTTCCTCCTCCCCATTCCCCCCTCTCCATTCATAAGTACTTACATTGAGAGCGTTAAACTCCAGAGCCTGTTCGATGAGCTGGAACGTATGGCTCGAGCAGAATACAGCCCCTCCTCTCACGGAGCTTGTGTTTCAAGGGAGAAAGGCAGAAAACGGCCCCAGACACATCGGAGGTGTGAAGCGTTATCACACACAGTAATGAAAGCCATTGGGAAAGGCCACGCAGGGTCCCCCGGTTCAAAGCCCTGTTGCCCCTCCCCCATTTCTGGCCTTTATACCTGTGAATAAGAAATGTTCCACGTAAGCTCAGATATTTGCATGCCTGGTCCCCGGTTGGTGATGCTGTTTCGGGAGATGGTGTGGCATTGCAGAAGGTGCCTCGCTGGGGGCGGGCTTTGAGACTTCACCGCTTTGCCTCGCTTTCAGTTTGCTCTCTCCTCTTCATGGTCATGGCTACAAATGTGACCTCTAAGCTTCCCGTTCTGCTTGCCGGACTCCATGCCTTGCGGACTCTCCCTCTGGAGCCAGTTGCCAAAATAAACTCTTTCTTCTGCAGGCTGCCTTAGTCCTGGTCTGTTATCACAGCAAAGGGCAGGCAACTAATACACCGTCCCTCTCCACAGTGTCTCTCAAGCCCTCCCTCCTCTTCGTCCTTTCCCCTTCATCTCCTGCCTTCCCGCTCTAGCTCCCCTCCCCTCCTCATTTCTCACACCCAGGGCTAAATCAGAATGGATGGTGTCTGGAGCTGATGCAATCTTGAGGAAGCCTTATAAGGAACAGAGTATGAGATCATGAACACAAAGTGAGGTACGGAGGTAAATACCTTAAATATGAAAAATTACAAGTTCTAAGAGGCTGACAAATACCACGAGTTTATCACAATACAGAAAAATAACATGATATTTGTATTCATTACTTGCTGTCACACCTTCTCATGCTAACTTAGAAATTGTGCATGCTTCAGACCGAAAGAATTTCCGCACACTATCTTCAAGCATTTTATCACAAACCTTGACACTTCCCTCTGCCCACACACCTCTGGTGCTGCTTGCTTGCAAGCGCTGTTTGTGGACTGGTGGGATGTCTTCTGACATCTCTGTGTTCTTCACATGGCACAGGCGCAGAGCACAGCAGGAGAAGCCCTGGAAGCCATCGTGACTGCTGCATTATTTCAGGTGCCATCTGAACTGTCCCTCAAAGGCTCATGTGCTTGAATACTTGCTCCCCAGCTAGTGGTGGTGTTATGCAAGGCTGTGGAAGTTCTCAGATGTGGGCCACAGATGGTGGGTGTAAGTCACTGATGGCAGGCCTCAAAGGTTATGTACCCAGATCCTAGCCCATCCCAAACTCCCTGTTGCTACACCTTCCAGCATGCAAATAGGTCATGAGGTATGATGATGACACAGGCAGAGCTGTGTCTTCCCCACTGTGATGGACTGTCCCTCTAAAATGTGAGCCAAAATAAGCCTCCCTTAAGCTGAGTCAATAAAATACAAAGTAGTCACAGCAGGGATGAGTATAGGTATAGACAGT
The DNA here is from genome assembly GCF_030254825.1 of Meriones unguiculatus. Lineage (NCBI taxonomy): Eukaryota > Metazoa > Chordata > Mammalia > Rodentia > Muridae > Meriones > Meriones unguiculatus. The sequence continues at coordinate 31,033,858 of NC_083363.1, read as the reverse complement.
GAAATGGAAGTATCCAAGACCACACATAAAATACATGTCCCTAACCACTTGCCCAGTTCCATCAATACTGTGCTTGAAGGCCACTCGATGTCTCACAAGGGGCTGGAGGGAAAGCCATGCAGAGGGGTGAGTTGACAGATTCTAACTAATTGTAGTTCAGATATCATTTGTAGATTTTTTTTGAAGCGTCACAGGACCCTCGTGTGGCTTCGGATAACCTGGAATAGCCAAGAACCCTGAGTCCAACCCCAGAGCCTTCTCAGCAAACTCCCTCAGCCTTCACCTACCTTCCCTTCCTCTGCTTCAGGAAGGAGGACCACCCCTGGAGAGCATGCAGAGGGGAGGGCCACTAAATGGTTGTGTATTTGTCTGCTGCAGCTGAAAGAATAAAACACCGTAGACAAGCTGGCTTCAACCATAGTTGTTTACTTTGGAAGCTATGGTTCTGGGGTCAAGATGAGGGCAGATCTGGCTCCTTCCTGAGCCTCTGTAGGAAAATCTTGGTTCACACCTCGGCTTATAAATAGCCATTGCCTCCTTGTATCTCTTCATGTCCTCTTCCCTTTATGCAAGTCTCGGCATCCAAATTTTCCTTTCGTCACAAGACAACAAGTCATATTGGATGGAGGACCTTCATAGTGACCTCATTTTAACCTCTGTGATGACTACATACTAAAGTAAGAATTGGGAGCCCAATATACCATTTAGGAAAGGCCACAGATTACCCAGGAGCCATGAAGAAATGCACATTGGTAGTGGATCTCTGCAGGAAGCAGGGAGGCTGGAGAGACTCTGAGAGGGAGGAAACTGCTATCGTGTTTACAGTTTGCATTTAGAAAAATTACCTCATTAGCTGTCTGTCTGCATCCACACCCAGCTGCAGCCACTAAATCAATCATGGACGGTGTGTTTGGTTTTCTTGGACACCGTAAATGGCACAATTTTGAATTTGTTTTGATTTCTGGGGCTGTCTGGAGTGTCAAAATGATGGAAAGCCGAGACCATCTGGAACCCGTGGACAGATAGACAGCATGGGCCTCTTCTGACTGTAGAGAAGGGATTGAGAAGAGTGGACCAGCGAGGATGGATGGAAGGGAAGCGAGCATGCCTTCCTGTCCCAGAGTGCCCATCATGGCTCTCCACTACCTCTGAAAGTTAAATCCTGGTGACACAGTGGAGCAAACCTAGGAAACTGCCCACTCCAGGAAGTAACAAAGCAAACATAAATCTAGGAGGTCACAGATGACAAAGATGCAGGCACCCAGCCTCCTGTCTCTATAGTCCCCTCCAGTTTCTCTCTGTGCGATGCTAGCAGTGACCCATAGTCCAGGAACAGCTGGACACTGGAATAGCACATTGTGTCACAAGCCTCAGTCTCAGATGTCAGACCCCATCCCCTGCCCCCAGAGGACTCAGGAATGAGAACCATGTGAAGAAGCAGAAGCCACCCCTCCTATCCCCTACTCTACCCTGACCTATCCTGCTGCCTTCTCTGAAGGGGAGATCCGCAGCCCCTCAAGACTTCGACCTGAAGCCTAGACTAGACTCCACCAGAAAGCCAGCCACAAGGAAAGCCACACTTCCCAGGGTTCTCACGAGGCTCTCTGCACTGAACCACGAAGCAGCTAAGTGCCACAGAAATGTAAGCACGGGTAATATTCAAATCAAAGGGCAGCTGGGGAGAGGCGTGCAGCCCTCACAATTCCAAATGACCATCATTACAGCAAAAATACAAGAGAATCAGCCATGCCTTCTGCACAGACCTATTGCTCAGGTCGGTTTGTTTTTAGCTGTACAGTGAGACCCATCGGTGAATCATAATCTTGTCTGATGAGTCATAGCCAGCACTTGAAAAAAAAAATTAAAGCAAAGAAAATGTCAGAACCCAGCACACATCCTGGAGCTTGGTGGAACTTCTGTTTCTTTCACACACATGCATGTGTGTGGGCATGGGGACAAAACGCAGATGCAGTTCCTGCTAGAATGTGAGGCCGTAGTTATTTAAATCCATGGATCCATCACAAGCCATCAATGTAATTGAGCTTGACAATCAAGGTGTGACAGAACAAGCTGAGGAGCTTGGTGTGATACAGAGAGAGGGCCAGGTCCCTCTCTGAGGAGCATTTTTAGACATACATCGTCATGAGGCCTGGGACCCTACCTTTAACAAGCTCCTGAGCTACTTCTGCTCCGGTTGGTCCATAGAACCTGTTCTGGAGTAAGGGGCATAAAAGGAAGACGTCCTTTGTTATAAGACTGTGTTCTCGGGAGATTGAGTGACACAGAAAGACAGTTGCTTCCTCTTATCCCAGGAACTGGAGCAATTGAAGGGAGACAAATGGGTGTCTAGGGGAGGGGTGACATCTTTCTTCTGCTTGTTGTAAAGGACACAGTACCTGGCAGGATTGGGTACCGGTATATCATGCTCGGTTATAAATTGCACCTACAGGATCCAGAGCTAGGATAAGGAAGGTCTGAATACCTTCCCAGGTGCAACGTCTATGGAATAAATTGTTTGCTCAGATGGGGTCAGCCCTTCCCAGGGACAGGGCCCTGGACCAAGGAATGCCTTGGTATTCCTACATCACAAAGCCAGGAGGAAGAGAACAAAGCATGAGATGGGAAGAGAGTTTGCCTCAAACACATCTGCCACTGATTAGAGTAGCGCTTCTCCAACTGATCATGACTCATTTGTGGGTCATGAACCAATTTAGCATTTTACAGAAATGGGGATGAAAGTGAACAGAATAATGAAGATCACTGTGTGTCACATAAAATCAAGATGTTTGCTTACCGAGTGCTGCAGAACAAAACTAAATGTACCTCAAACAAGCTGGTGACTCGACTGTTTGCTATGGATCATCGAAGATGGCTCATCTCCGAGTCACAGCAACAGATGGGGCGACTTACCTGGGGCAGCAGGACTCACTGCCAAAGAAGTCATTCCTGTGACTGGCAAATTAGTGTCTGCTGTTGGCTAGGAACTCAGCAAACTTCGGTGTTTCTCCAACTAGCCTTTCCACAGAGCCACAATGGGGCTGCCGTACTTTAACATCCCCAAGATGAGTCCCAGTGTAGAACTCATCCAGCCTGCATGCCCATTGTGCCAGCCAGTGTCTCCCTGGCCGAGGCAGGGTGGGAGAGAACCACCAAGGACATGAACACTGCAAGAAGGAGCTCCTTAGGGGCCACAAAAAATAAGCGTCATTTTCTTTAAAAAGAAATTTCGTGTGTGTTCATGTATATGTGAATGGCCGTGAAAAGTGTGTTACTAATAATGAATCATAACTCAGAAAGTTTAGGATTTTACTAGAAAGCCTTGGACACATGAGTGGGACAAGTCTGCCCAGTCTATTATTCTAATAATTTCCTGCCTTTTATGTTCTGATTTGTTTCTATTTTTGTCAGATGACTTCTCCTGCGGCAGGCACTATTTCTGTTCACCCTAGATAGAGCAATGACAAAAATCAACAAATCATTCCATTCAAGTCCAGATTGGTGACTCGGTGACTTTCTTCAACAATGAGCTACTTACAGGAGCATTGATGAATAGGGTATCCAAATCACCAACCAGCCCATCCAGCATGGGTGGCTGCTTCAAGAGCTTCATCACTGGAGTTCCCTGTGCAACCTGCAGACAAATGCCATTCTAAACAATCTCCCTCATCATGATCCAGCAATTGTTTATAGTTTATATAAACTCATCTAGGAGGGTATTTTGAGTCTGGTCAGAATTTTAGTGTTATAAGTTTCACGAGCTTCCTGGCTCTTACAAGTTTCCTGAGCCTCCTGGGTCTTGTAAGTTTCATGAGTTCCTGGGTCTTGTAAGTTTGCTGACCTTCCCAGGTCCTGTGAGCTGCCACTTTTTTCTTCTCCTTTTTCTTCTCCTCTTCTTCCCCATCCTCATCCTCTTCCTTCTTGTGCTCCTTCTTATTTTCCTCCTCTCTCCTGGGAGGGCTTTCATTCACATAATTACATAATGCTCTTTTATGTGACTCTCCCATAACTCCTTTCTTTTTCACTCTTTGTTTTTCTATCACTGAGTCACATTTCTACACCTGACCTTTCACATTCAACTGTCAAGCATCTGCGTGCATAACCTTAACATAAATCCTGGGTCTCATGTGCCCCATTCTCTGCCAAGCATCACATACAAATGAGCACTGACAAGCAACCAAACGAAAATTTACACTTATTTCAATTTTCCTGCATCATTCCAAGAATATTAATAGGGATCTAAGTCAATATGTACAGATAATCTATATGGTGTTCCCCTATCTCTCCTTTTGGCCTTCATTTTGCCAACCCCACCAAACTTTCAACACTCTGCACCAAAGTCCTTCTCTACACCCTCCTCTCCACCTATCCCATTTCTCATTATAATCAAGCTTCTGTTCTTTCTTTACACTCGGCATCTTCCTCTGTTTCCCATTTTGCTTCCAAGATCTTGATTCTGTGTTATGCAAGATCAAGACTTTACAAACTGAACTAAGACAAGGAGGTCACAACAATCTGACAGAACAGGGATCTCTGCATCTGCATCTCTTCGCATAGTTGCAAATTTGTGCCCATCACGCACACACGCACACACAAAGGTTATGGTGCCTTAGAAATATTCTGAATAGGGAGTCAGGAGAAATCGGCTTGCGATCTTTAGGTACATAACTCCCAACTACACAATGAGTAATAACACCCATTACTGAGTGTCATCGTGAGAATTAAATTAACCATCATATGTAATGCGCCTGCTGCAACTGCCGACAAGCAAAGAGGTTAGTTCCCCCTTGTGGTTCCTTAGGTGTAAGTGGGGGTGATGATGTATGTCTTGTTCGACTCACGGGGCCTCTCTAGGGATCAAATTAACAAATGCACAGGGAAGACCTTTATGTGCTGCAAAACGCCCGCTGATCACGTGTGATGGCAGTGTACTTCACTGAGTGCAGAAACTTAATCCTAGTCTTATTTGTGCACAATACCTTGCTTACAGCGGTGTTCGTAAGTACCTAATACTTTTGTGGGCCAATTATGAGGATGCAAAAATATATCCTACTCCACTTCTCCCGACCACCAAAACATTTTTCATCTAAGCAAATTCTGCCTCAAGTTCATGAAAAAGGATTTTGTTATCTAATCCATACCTAGAGAAATAAGGCTAATGTAGCCTTAGTTCCCTGGTATGCTCCCTCTCTCCTTCTCTCTCATACACATTATAATAATAATAAATAAAAAAAAATACATGATTTTTTTTTAAAGACAACCAGCAAGGTAAAGGTCAGGAAAGTAAAGATTTTGCTATGTCAAAATGGAGGAGAAAGATGGTGATGGCTTAGACAGAAAGGCAGCAGGAGGTGGGAGGCACACAAGCTGTCTGCTCAGAGTACGGAGGTAATGGCCAATGCCTTTTTCTAAGAAAGATGGAAGAGGAAGGGAGGCATCAGAAAGACCCAAGGTTTCTGTGTCATAACTGTGAGAACTACGTTACCTATAACGTCATGCCAGTAACTGTGGTGTGAGAAGCTGCCCAAAGAGTAGCTATAGGAGACCATTGGAGATCAGGATTACGTAGAGAAGAGAAGAGGACAAGGGAAACAGACAAGGTCGCCGAGGCAGATACAGGCCTTGAACCTGAGAATTAGCAGGCCATTTCCTCTGACTGGAATCACAAGGGTTCCAGGCAGTCAGTCCATGAACTCTGAACTGTGGGAAAGCCCATTGTCCATGAAACACTAGGCTCATGATGAAAAAGCTTCCTGCAGTCTGTAGAACAACAGTTTACATAGGGGTCTCAGCAACCCCAGGGGCCACCAAGGAACCCCAGCATTCAACTCCCGCCCTATGTGAGCAAGTACAAGAGAAGGGAAAGTCCTCCTCCAGTACAACATACACACACACACACACACACACACACACACCCCTCCACCCTCCCCATGGCTCCCTGGCAGCTGTCTGGGAACAAGCTAAGCGGTGAATGAAATGGGTTTGCTTAAGGTTTGCTCAGGAAGCAGAAAGCACATGATTGACTAATATTCTCCAGATCCACTAACCCCAGGGTCCTGACTACCGTGAACAGATTAAGAAGGAAATCACCTGCTGGTATTTGCAGAACATCAGTATGCATGGGCTGCGGGTAGAGGGAGGGATGGGTCTTAGGTGGGTTTTTGAAAAGCAGAGCCCTAGACAAAGATTTGTCAGCAAGGATCCGGCACAAGGAGTTCAGAAAAAGCCAGCAGAAAGGAAGATGGGGTGGGGGGAGGACAGAAAGTCCAGTGTGTTAATGATTTGTCCACCAGCATGAGTAACTAGGCATAGTTTCTCCAAAGACTGGTCCAGGAGGACGGAAAGAACATTCCTGTCAAGAACGCACAGAGATCTGAACTTCCTGGTACCTCCAGGCTGTCCCCGGTTTGAGCAGACCTCTCCCTTGTGCCCTCCGTCAGAGAACAGCAGCATTCACAGCAGGAAGCTGTCAGCCTGTGCTGAAACCAGACCATCAAAGGGGGCTGCTCTCAGGACACAGCGCTGTCCAGTTCCCTGACCATCAGGACTCCCCCTCCCCGGATGGGGCCTCTTGTGTTTGCTTTACACTCTTCAGAACATCCAGGAAGTCAACTGACTCCTTGCTTTTCTGTAAACAGAAATGTTAAAACGCCAGGCTAAGACTCACCCAACAGAGAATGGTACACATGGTGTTCGCTGCTGGAGTACAAGGGCAACTTCCAATTAGTGTCAATTGCGGTGCGTTGGGGATCATCACCCTGACATCTACCAAGACTCAGTTCCTGGAATTTGGCGAGTGCTGAGAAAGAGCATAACAGCTGCAGAGGGAGGGCCCTTGGGGCAAAAGGCTCCTCACACTGATTGACTCATAGAGCTAAGACCCTCGCCCTCTGGGTGAACATCAGCCTCCAGCACCCCTAGAAAGCTGATGACAGGGACCACATTTCCGTGAGTGTGCCGGGTACCTGCACACAGTCTCCTGACGTTCCACTGTCACTAACAAGCCCCCTTTCAACTTCCTAACACTCTAAGTTAAAGGGTCCACCCCAGGGATTGTCATTCCTACCCCTACACAGCACTCAGTACCTTTTCTCTCCTGATCACACCGAACAGACACCCTCCCAGCCACACACCCCAGCCACACCCCTCCCGGCCACACCCCTTCCAGCTTTGGTCTGGGAGAGCAGTACCTTACATAAAATGCAAGGACTTTCATTCCAGATCATTTGTCAGTGCTGATTTGCACGTTGAACACTTAGCCCCAAGCTGGTGGGCTATTGGCCATGCTGTTCCAGGAGAGTGTGAAAAGCTGAAGAGGCAGGACCTAATGGAGGAGGGAGGTTATCCTTTGAAAGTTATCCCTTTCTTCTGCCCCCTCTCTGCGTCTTGTCCACCTCCACCACCACATGGGGTTCTGCCCCAGCGCTTGGGGCCAAACGACCCTGGAGAGGGCTCTCCCCAACCAGGAGCTGAAATAAATCTCTCCTCTCCAATGATGCTCCTTCCAGGTTTTGTTTTGTTTTGTTTTGTTTTGTTTTTGTTTTTGTTTTTGTTTTTACAGAAACTAGAAGGTTTGCCGACACAGTCAGGGAGCTGTGGTAGTTGTTGGGTCATGAGAGGAGCAGCCAGCCTTCCAAGAATTCCTGAGTCTTGCAAATAAATATCTGTTCATAATGAGACACTGCTGAGTTAGCTCCTGTAGCTTCAGGGCTGTCACTCACGAGTCAGAGCAGGGGGGATCTTCAGACCCTCGGCTTCCTCTCCACTGCATGAGTCTCTCCCGTCCTGTCCAGCCTCCCTTCCCTGCTCAAGTAGCCATGGCTCCTCAGTGGGCAGGACCAGCCACATCATTTGAATTGGATCCGAAGTGATGGCTTTTGTGCACTTTGCTTTTCTGGTTACGCTGAGAGGTCTCAGTAGGTCAATTCTGTGACCATGATTTGACCAAAGCACCCTCTACCAACAAGTTATGTGACCTAAAGACGGCTCGTCCTAAGCCTGTCATCTGAAATGGGAGATGATAATAAAGGCAAGTGTTCTTCTAGGTGAACTATTGCTGAAGACTGAGAAGCTTGTGGGTTCCACCTAAACTCTACCTTGTGAGGTTCTGGAGAAAGGGGAGAGACGGTGTGTGTGTGTGTGTGTGTGTGTGTGTGTGTGTGTGTGTGTGTGTGTCTGTGTGTGGACTTGAAGACAGACAGATAGATATGAATGTACAGCTAGCATCTCACATTAACTAGCTCTAGAGCTGTGGCAATAGCTCAGCTGATAAAGTGTTTGCAAGCTTGAGGAGCAGAGTGTGAGTCTCAGAACTCGTGTTTATAACATCGGTCCTGGTGTGGCTGCACACCCAGCACAGAACCTTAGCCCCTGTGTTGGGCGTGTCACAGTGCCTGTTCCTCTGGCTCCAGAGTATCCTATACCCTCTTCTGCCTTCCACAGGTACTCACATACACGTACATAGTCTCTCTCTCTTGCTCTGTGTGTGTGTGTCTGTCTGTCTGTCTGTCTCACACACACACGAATAAATAAAAATAATAAAAATTATATCTTAAAAAAACACAAAATAAATAAATATGCAAACAAGTAACTATAAAAAGTGAGTGACTGGCCCTGAACAGAAGAAAGTCTGAGCTCAAGGTTCGTTTCATCTTTGAGAAATCCATGGCCTCTTGCTTATTACAAGTTCCACGCTCCCTCTGTGATCGTGGCTGAGGGTTATTCACATGTGGACCCCTCTACGTTTTCACCAAGGGGGCATGAGTAATTCAGTTCTCATGCCCATTTCACAGATAAACAGACAGAGAGGGGTTCAGAGAAACAAAGGCCTTCCCCCACCACGTAATCAGCAGTGGGGACGCCGGACACCAAAGTCTGACCGTCAGCTCCACCCACCTTCTGCTGACCTGCCGAATTCCCACTACTGCACTACCAGGAGCTGCTGCCCACCAAGCTCCTACGGGCTCCAGTCTCTCTGTGCGGCAGTGGGCTCTACCTGGGTCACCAGCCTCGGTTCAGAGTGTGGACAATACGTCAGGTGCCTGAGGAAAGGGGGATGAGAGAGAACAAAACCAAGAAGGGTGAGGGGCAGAAAAGGAAAGACTTCATAGGTGCGAGGGAGGTTCAAGTTTTCAGAGAAACCCTGCATCGGCTCTGTGGCAACATCACGGAAGAAATGTGTATTTATTAGTGAGACATTACAAAACCCAAATTGGTCCGAGGAGAAGTAGGAGTCGAGCAGGCCAATGAGAGCAGGAGAGACTACGGGATGATTAAAATCCAGAGTTATAAAAGGCACAGGAACAGATGGTTTCACAGCTGAGTTCTGTGTAACCTTTAAAGAACAAATAACCCCGGTGTTGACTAAACTCTTCCCGATCACAGGAAAGGACAGAACACGGCAGCTCAGCTTAGCTAACGAGCCACTCCTCCGAGCCAAAACCTGAAGCAGATCGCTGAGGGAGAAGCAACTGTAAACCAATTGTTCTCGTGACTGCACGTGAGAAAATTGGACGTGAAACAGTAGCAAATGGAATCTGGCAAAATATCAGCATCAAGTGGGTTTTATCCGAGGACCACACCGGTTTAGTATAGAAAACCAATTAATGCAATTCATTACATCAACAAGTTCAATGAAATTCACAAAATATAAAAAGCACCCTCCAACACAAAGAGAGGACCGTTTCGTTCTTTTGAAGAAAATTCAGAGTGTCCTCCAGAGACAAGCTCCCACATAGGTTGTCCAGTCCAGGAGGTCAGCTCTGGACATGTCCACAGGAGCAACACTAAATGGACTCAGTAGATTGTGTCTGTGGGTAGTGCGCTCTGGGCTCACTCGCAGGCTTGTAACAGTCATGAGTGTAGACTAGGGCTGGAGAGAATGGCTCAGGAGTAAGAGCACACGCTGCTCATGCAGAGGACCCCGGTTCAGCTCCTAGCACCCACGTGGCAACCCACAACCACGATGGCTCCGATTCCAGGGGATCTGAGCACCACCTCTTCTGGCCAACCAGTGTAAGGTTGATACAGACACACACTCGGGCTAAGCACTGGTACCCTGAGAGTGAAAATAAAGAAGTCTTTACACTAGTGATCATTAAGGAAGAAGAGGTAACAAATTTGGGAGGAAGACTTTAAGGGAGCTGGAGGGGGTGAGTAGGGACATGAAGTTCTGAAAAAGACAGTCTCTAAGTACAAAGTGTGAAAGCAACTTCTAAACCCTTGGGGCTACAGCAATGACCGAAACAGACAAGAATCACCTTGTTTTCCTCCAAGTGTAAACACTTTCTCCTGGGAGGGAGAGTCATGACTCAAGAGGCTGGGGCCATCGGGGTGGTTCAGTGGGCAAAGATGTCTTCCACCAGCAGGGTGGGATTAAAAGGGCATGCTTTTAATCCCAGCACTGGGGTTGGGGGAACCAGAGGTAAGCGGAGCTCTGTGAGTTCAAGGGCAACCTGATCTACAGATTGAGTTCCAGGATGGCCAAAGCTACAGAAGAGAAACCCCATCTCAAAAAACAGAAAACACAAAACAAATTAGCAACAGCGAAGAATGTGCCTGCTACCAAGCCCGAAGGTCTGAGTTCAATCCCCAGGACTCATACCGTACGTGAGCGCCAACTTCCAACGATTGTTTTCTGACTTCTGACCTTCACACTCACACAACTGAAATAAAATAGTATGTTATAAAACAGAAAAAAAGAAAAGAAAAAGAGCGCTCACAAAACTTGAAGGCTCAGGGAGTCCTTGAAAATTAGGAAATTCACAAGGCCCCTCCTCAAGTTATAAAAGCAGGAAGTAATTACTGGCAGAGAGTAGACTTTTTCAGTGTAACTGCCCTAAAGTTGGGTAGGGAGCTAGCTACAGGGCTGCAGCTAGTTTAAGTTGGAACCCATACTGGAGTGGATGCTTGTGTGATATAGTTACCTTTAAATCACCCAACTCCTAATGAAACATCAATAAACTTCTAGGTTCACCAAGCTAGATTCAGATGGAATCGTGGCTTTGGTCTAGAGTCAGCAAACAGGTACTTGTTCATGTCTCCCCAGTGGAGGAAGGAAGGGAGGAATCACACAACATGAAGTTTGGATTCTAATGAGAGAGGGAGGCCATAGACCAGATGCAGAAGGAGAATGCCCATTGTGTTGGTTGTAGAGAAGGGGAGGCAGTCAGAGCCAGGCGGCGAGTTAATGTAGACAGAGTGCTTGGAGAATGTGTCACTGGAAAGAAAGAAGTGAAGGAAGTGAGGAAGCTGTCAAATACGACAGCGACGCTACACCAAACCTCTGTGGGATGACAAGGACAACACATAAGAGGTTGTCACTAGGAGGTAGTGCTTCTCTGGCTCCAGGCCCTTGCTGCACCAGCTGGGTGACCTTACATCAGAACCGTTAAGTTCTGCTATGAGTCCAGACCCAGTTAGAACCTCCAGTCCCACAGTCATCACTTGAGGGTGGTAGACGGTGGATGAACATCACTCTTCCAGAACTGGACTGGCTCCTGAGGCCAAAGCCACCACAACGATTGCATTAGTTACTTAGGATAGGAAAGTCTTATTTTGGCTCATGGTTCAAAGGGATACAGTCCATCATGGAAGGGAGGGTATGGCAGCAGGAGGCAGCTGTGACATCACATCTGTAACCAGAGAGAGATTGAAGAATGCTGGTGTTCAGCTCACTTTCTCTTCTTAATTTGTCCGTGGGACGGTGCCACCTGCATCTGGCATAATTCTACCTCCCCCTGATTTGTTTCAATTTTTTATTTTCTTTCAGTGTCACAGCCACTTTTAAGTCACCTATGATTCTGTAGGAAGGCTCAATAAGCTCACTGCCTCCCTAAGAAGCAGTTGGAATGTGATGCACTCTCTGAATAGATGTTTGTTCGGGGGAGGGGGGGAGCATAACACCATGCAAGTTTTAGAGATCACTCAGCTTCAGCTGGTTGTGATTCCAGTTGTGACATGGCGGTGCCCAGGGTCTCCTTGCTCCAGAGGCTGAGGAGAGCCTTCAAAAGAATCCTTGGCTCCAGGATACAGCAGTCCCCGGCTAGAAAACCTGCAAGCAGTTCTTCAAGCTTGCTGAGCCTCGGGGATTTGCTCTATAAAGTGAAACGTTAACATCCCGCCGAGGTCGTTAAGAGGATAGGATAGAGATAATAGTCCTGGCAGGACCACATGTCAGAGCGGCTTCTCGAATTTGAGCCCCAGATCCGCTGAAGGCCCTTGAAGATTGGCCTTTAATGACTCTCCACCCAATCCCATGAACACTGCACACTTGTCCTCCGTCTCAGTCAGCACATTTCAATCCCTGTGCACATGTTAATAAAACCCAATGTCCAAAGAAACACCCTCCCACTCAAAGCGTGCCCGGCGCGCAGCCCTTGCTGTGTAGGTGTGAGGACTGCAGTTCAGCTCCCCAGCACCTCTGTAAACGCAGGGTGGGTGTGGGGGTCCACTGGTAATCCCAGAGCTTGAGCTGCAGAGACGGGGGACCCCTGAAAGCAAGCTGGCAAGCCTAACTGTGAACTCTGCGTTCAGTAAGACTGTACCTCAGTAAAACAAGGTGGACAGTGATTGAGGAAGCCACCTCTTGTCAGCTTCGAAACTTCTGGCTCACACACACACATGAACCAATGAATATGCAAACATGCATACACACATGCACATATACCACATATATGTGCGAGAAACTTAAGTGTGTTTTTGGTGGTTTGCTAAACAGAGTATTACTACAGGAAACCATCTTCAGGTGGGAATTGGGGGGAGGAGGTCCTCACGGGGCTTAAGTTCTTGCAGAGCGACCAATCGTGGCTGAGAGAGTGGGTGGTTCTCTACTGGGACCTGTCAGGAGGCAGGGATGCTTTCCTGGGCAGGTATCTTAATCGTCTGTTTATTAATGGGGCACAAATCATCATTGTTGAGGAAACCAGCATCTCTTGTACTAGGTGAAGGAAGGGACCTCACTCATTGTGTGCTCCCAACACCCCATGTATCTAGTGTGCTCTCATGGACCTTGTGTAATGTTGGTATCATATGAAATTTTTCTTGCTCCCCAGGAACCACTGGGGACCCACAAGGAAGCAGGCCAGCTGCCTGGGTTACACTGGTGTTTACTTGATTTGTTGTTTTCTTTTGTTTTCGTCAACACGTGACAGTGAGCACTAACAGCTGGAGACCTCAAGAATGGGAGTCACTGGTGATGTGTTTGCTATTCTCTCTCTCTCTCTCTCTCTCTCTCTGTTATTGTTGTTTTATTTCTGAGGTCGTTGTGTGTAGTCTCCAGCTGGCGCTGAGCGTGCTGTTTAGCTGAGGATAACCTTGAGCACCTATCCCTCTGCGTCCTCCGCCCAGGACTGGGTATTTCCGACATGTGCGCCACACGTGGTTTCTCCGGTTCCAAGCCTGGGTCTAGAGCATGCTGGCAAGCACTGTACCCTCTGAGCTGCATATTTCCAGCCGTGTTTACCTTGCCTGAATATCCATTCCCAGCCACACCCCAGTGTTGCCGACGTCGCTTCCCAAGGACAGTTCCAGCAGCCTTCTCCCCAGTATCCAATGAGGAAATGGGGCCTGGCTGAGATGTGGTGGATCCAGGCAACTTAGTGGCTGTTCCTTCAGGCCACCAGCCGTCATGTCTGACTCAAGTAAAGATGGCTTCATTTTACCCACTCAAGGGACCTGGCCTGGGAGAAACTTAGGGGGAAAGCTTGACCATGTAGACTAGAGAATCTGCCACCAAATGCTGGGTGATCTGGGGCAGGTTGTTCGTCTTCCTCATGGCCTGACTTGCACACAGAAGCGGCAGGCTGTGTAGATGCCACAGAGACTAAGGTGATTTTTGAAATATTAAAGTGTTGCCTTGCCTGTCTTCGGCAGATAACTGTGACTGACCCCTGATCACCCACGATGCACATTGCCTGTAAGTCAGAACAGCTCCTGCCACTTGCTTTGTCACCCCAGACAGGTTGCTTTTCTGAACCTCAGTCTCCTCATCAGGAGAATGGGTCTGATGTGAGAACTGAGTAAACTGGTGTTGTATCAGCATCAGGCAGACAGAGGTGCGCAAAAGGTGTGATGGCTAGTGTTCATTGTCATAAATTCGCCATGGAAACCTGTCTCTAAGTGTGTTAACAGGACATTTCCAAAAAAAAAAAAAAAAGTTTAGCTGAGGAGAAAGAACACCTCTGAATGGGAGCTGGCAGGGATCTCAGACTAAATGAAATGGAGAAAGTAAGCTGGGCGCCAGCACTCGGCTCCTCCGGCTTTCTGTGTAGACACACCACGGCAGCCGCCTCTCCGGTGGCTACACCTCATCTTCTGTGATGAACTGCACCTTTGAGCCGTGAGCCAAAACAAACCCTTCCTCCCTTGAGTTGCTTTTGTCAGGCATCCCTTCTTCGCAGCAGGGAGAAAAGCAGCTGACACAAGGAGATAGCTGCTTTAGCTGCAAACATTGAGCAGTCCTCTCGAGCCTCTGGAGACTGGCAGACTCGGGTGCGCAGTTCTAATATTCCCACTCAGTCTGAAGCGGGGTACACGCAGTGAAAAGGCTGTGACATTCCCAGGTACAGCTGATGGGGTTTTGGCACCCCAGAGTCAGTCCTCATGGCACAAGCTGGGTCGCTCTGTAGAGAGCACAGGGCTCCACTCCTGTCCAATCCCACGCTCTGGTCCCTTCCCTCCCCTCCCCTCCGCAGATCCCAGGGTGCCCTGACGCTCATTTGTGTTCACTGGCATGTGGAACAGCCCCGCTGTGTTTGTGAGTTTTCGGAGTCCGTAAGTACCCAAAGCCATACAGAACCCTCTCTCTCCAGCACAGACATTTGTCAAAAATGACGCTCCAGTCATCCGTGCCACCGGAGACATTGACAGATGCGCTCTCTGGCGCTGCTGTCCAGGCTGCGGAGGATAGATGGGGCCGCTGGCAGCGGCTAAGCTAGCTTGCACAGAAAAGGAAGCTGGAGACCAGGCTAGAGAAAAATTACAGCCAGGACACTTGCTGCGGCCTCCTCAGGGCTCGGCCTTCCCGACGCTGGCCCACCCAGTATCTGGAATTGGTACAGGCCAGTTGTGCCGTTGGAGTGTGTGTTTGGGATGCAAGTGTGACGCATGACATGATGCCTTTGGGTTATTTCCAATAAAACAATATAGAATGTTTGACCCTTTAATTCACAGTATCTGGTGATGACATCTCTTAAGCTGAGATCAGAGACCACCAACACTCAAGAGCTACAAGCGGAGTCCAGCTCCAAGACAGGTCAGTCCTGGACAGGAAAAGGAAACAAGAGATCAGGCTGCCCCTGACAGGGCAGCATGCCAGCCTCCGAGAGCCCCACTCCCATCCTTCTTTCTTCAAACCAGCACTCCCCTGCTTTCCACACTGTCTCAACTCAGTGGTCCCACTCCAGAGGTCATTAACTTGTCCTCTCTGTCCCCAAAGCCAGCCCCCGGTTCCTTGAGATTCTGCAGCTGTGTTTTATAACTAGCAAAAGAAACTGACCTAGTTAAACCAACATGGCACACAAGCCCACTGTGAACACCCCACACGCAGACTGTCTGCTTCTCTTCCCACCCAGAAGAGGATGTCAGAGAAGGTGTCTGTCTGAGGTTTTGCAAAAGAGCCTCCCTTCCTTTGGGTCTTTGTTTCCTCGTTCATAAAATGGGACAGCAATTGTACCCACAGACACAAAAGCCTGGCCTGCTGAGATGGCTCAGTCAGAAACGTATTTGCTGTGCAAGAATAACGACCTGAGTCCAGATCCCGAGACCCATAAGAACCTGAATGTTCATCTATCTGGAACACCCAGTGCTAGTGGGAGAATAGGGACACGAAGACCCCTGGGCCTTACTAGCCAATTAGTTTGGAGAAATCAGTGAGCGAGCTTGTCTAAAAACAAACAAACAAACATACAGACCCGCAAGGCAGTGGTCTGGAGAGACGGCTCAGAGGCTAAAAGCACACACTGCCGTCTTGGAGAGGACCTGAGTGTGGTTTCCCAGGTTGGGGAGCTCACACCACCTGTAACTATGGCTCTGGGCAGGGGTTCCCAACCTTCCCAATGCTGAGACTTTTTAATACAGTTCTTTATACCGTGGTGACCATAAGATTACATCCATTGCTGCTTCATAACTGTAATTTTGCTACTGTAGTGAATCATAATGTAAATATCTGTGTTTTCCAGTGATCTTTGGGGTATGTGACCTACAAAGAACTGTTGATATAGGCGATCTGATGCCCTCTCCTGGCCTCCAAGGATACCTGCACTCACGTACACATACCCCCACATAGACACATACACACACGTAATTAAATTAAGAAAAAATAACAAAGGTGGAGAAAGAATTGAGGAAGACACCCAGTGTCAAACTGATCTCTACGTGTGCACATATACATGCAAACATGTATGTGTGTGTGCACAGACACACACAGCAGAAAGCACTATCTGGAAGAGCAGGTGCCTGATTGTAGCCACACGCTATAATTCTCACGTTCCCGGTTTCCTTAACGGGAAAATGGGAGGGGGTGTCCCACAGGGTAGGGATTCCAGCCCGAGCCTTCTGTGTCTTAGTGTCCCTGGCTTTCTTTCCCCCTCCCACTCCCTATTCCTTGCATTCTTCCTCCCTTCAGTGAGCTTGGCAACCAACCGCTTCCCTCCTGAGGGGGTGGGGCAGAAGGAGCCACAGAACAGCAGGAGTTACAACTTCTAATCACAGCAGCCAGCTCTTACACCCCAGAGAAGCTGAGCTGCTGGGACCTGGTCCTTGCCCACCACACCTTCCTGCCCCACCTCGCATTCCTTCCCAGGAGCTCAGCTGTGTAGGGAGCATTATGCAGAGACCGGCCATTCCAGCCTCCCGAAGTCACGCTGGGACACCCACGCTGGGAAGGAATCTCTCTCGCTGTTCAGGCTCTGTAAACACTTGAAAAGTCATTTTCTTTTTCGATCTGTGGGCAGGATGCCACCAAGCCTGGAAGCATCATTAAAAAGAGACCTTGACAGAATTTTTTCCCCCAGCTTTTTCGGGGGCTGGAGTGGAATTGGGTGTTGGCTTATGGTTTTCTGTTGTGTTATTTTTTCCTTTTTCTCTCTCTCTTGCTGGCGCTTTTTGGATAAACACATAAATCAGCATCATCTATATTCATTAGACAGTGTGCCTTGTTCAGTACAAAATTACCCCTGTTTTGCATGATTCTCCCCTTGTGATTAATATAAATGACTTAAGTTAATTATGTTTCTGTTCATGGAAAAATGTATTTGTCAAAGAGCGAAAGCGTCAATAAGGAATGTGCGCCGTCGTTCCAAGGAGGGCTGGATTGCAAATGAGCAATTGGGAGCTTGGGAAGGGAGTCACCCATCTGGGGTGTCACCCTGATGAAGTAGGCGCGCTTCGTATTCACTAACAGTGACAAAAGCATTTTTCTTAGTTAAACACCGGCGTGCCTGATGAGGTAGATTGATGTCATCATTATTAACCATAATGATACCTCAGACATCGCGACAACAGTTTTCTCTGTGATTCCAAGCTGAACTCCCTGGATCTAACTTCATAGGGGCCTCTCACAGGAAATGGATGTTGTCTGCCTCAACTACCTAATCCTCAACTGGCTCTGGAATGAGCACTTTGCAGAAGCAGAGAAGCCAATGCAGGCAGTCGGAGTATGAGAGGTGTGTGGTCGAAAAAGCAAACTACAAAACAAACAAACAAAAAACAGAAACGAAAAACTTACAGACCTCCTGGCTTCACCCTGGGCCAGCGATATGACTGAGGCCCAGAGAGGGCAAAGGTCTCACACAGCATCTGTGACGACTTATGCAGACGATTTATTTCGGTGACGATTTATTGCCTACCTGACGGGACCCAGGGAAGAGCCTCCAAGCACGTTCGTGAGGGGTTGGTCTTGACCAGTTAACTGGGGTGGGAAGATGCAGCCTCAGCGTGGGCAGCATCAGCATCCCCCGACAAGATCTAGACCGTATGAAAATGAGGAAGTGAGCTTCGAGGCAGCTTCCTGCTCCCTGACCGGATGCAGAGTGGCCACCGCCTCTCACTCACTCCGGCCTCCGTGTCTTCCTCACCGCGATGACCCGTTACCCTGGAACTGTGACTTGAAGTAAATCATTCCTTCCTGTCACAGCCACAGGACAATAACTACTACCATAGTGGGGACTCTCAGGGCTCTGAACCCCCCACCCCTTATTTCTTTCTTATATTCTTGGCTCCTCCTTTACCACCAAGGAACTAAAGCTTCCTCCCCCTTGAGCAGGTGGCCAATGGGTAGTTTCAGAACAGACAATGGTTGGGCAAATGAGTCGAGATGGTGCAATGGGGCATTCATGAGAGCCCAGCTGCTCTACAACCCTGGGCTCATCCCTACTTGGGAGATGGAAAGCTATGCCTCTGCGGTCTGTGTCTGTGGTTGAACTGAACCTCTGCTCACTGACACCTCCCCCAGCCCTTCAGTTTTCACCCACTCCTGTCACCCTGTGCCCAATCTGAGTAACTTCCTGTTCATGGACACTTCCATCCTGAACTGATGATCAGAATCCTTTTATCTGGTTTTTCCGTGTCCAACTTTCTTTATTTATCTTCTTAAATGTCAGGCTTAGCTCTCTAAACATACTATAAGTTGTTTGAGGATAAATTTTAAGCCAACAGTCAGTCAATTATTTAATGAGCACCTGCTATATACAGGTCCCTCTTAAGCAAGAAATAAAGAAAAGTCTTCAAGTATGTTGCAGCTTAGGGGTAGAGAGAAGGGATAAAGATCATGACTTCAAGCAGCACCCATCTTCATTCTGAGATGAAGAGTGTGGGGAAATAAAAATAACAGAGTAGAAACCAGTTCTTCTAGAGACCTTTGCCCCAAATTCTAGATAAAAGGCGCCATGGCTGGGAACACTTAAATGTCCCCAGTACATATCTCCTTAGAAAGCAAACTATGACAAAGCTGTGAAATAAATGTTTATAAAGTTTTTGTTTGTTTGTTTGTTTGTTTGTATTGTAAGGAGCCACAAAATAATCAGGAAGAGCACTCAGTCATCGAGAACATCAGCGCAAAGTCTCTGGGGAATAAGGAGACTTGGTAACGCTCAGAGTGAGGGGGGGATGGGAGATGAGGTGAGAGACAGCCAGATGTGTGGCGATTTACGTTTAGATAGTGCAGATGGGAGAGAAGGGATGTGTATAGGTAAGTTTGTATGTATATATGTATGCATGTATAGATGGATTTAAAGATGGAAGGATAGATAAAAAGATGGATAGATGGATGGATGGACAGACAGGTGGATGGATGGATGGATGGATGGATGGATGGACAGACAGGTAGATGGATGGATGGATAGACAGACAGACAGACAGACAGACAGACAGACAGACAGACAGATAGATAGATAGATAGATAGATAGATAGATAGATATGGACAGACAGACAGATACATGATTAGATAGCACATGGATAGATTTGACACTGGATGGATAGGCAGACAGACGGATGGGTGGGGATGGACAGCTTGACTGGATGAATGGGTATAACACCGGGGGATGGACTGAATGGTTATAATCCAAGATGGACAATGAACAGATGGGTAGGAGGAAGAGACACTGATGGACAAAGAAAAGAAAATTAAGCTTCTGTGGGAAGAGGAGAGTGCAGAATTAGTCATATTCAAAGCCAGCCTTTGAAGAAAAAGCAAACACTGGACCAAAATTACCCAGTGAGCAGCTGTTGGGTAAGGAAGCCACTGAAAGGTGAATGGCCATCTCTGGGCTCCAGAGGGTCCTTATCTCTCCTCAGTTTTCCCATCATGGTAAGAATCCAATAACATCTAAACCATTAAATCCCAGAAACATGTAATGGTTTCACGGTAGCATTAATTAAACTTTGGAGGCTGGAAGCTATTGAATCATCTTCTCCGTTCTATATCCGAATGTTTACTCATCAGGACTCCATTTTTAATACCAGTCTAATTAAAGCATGTCACCACAGTCCATCCGTGAAGACTATGAAGGAGTAGATGCACATGGACACGAGGACGATTCACTCGGCAGCTCTTCACTGAGCGTTCGCTTGTGCCAGGCAAGTCACGGGGCTACGAGAGGACAGTGCAGGTGACGGGCCCCAGAGAGCAAGCGCAGCTTCCACAGTTCATTTTCACTGTCAATCTGAATGGCTTCAGAATCACCTCTATCTGTGTCTGTGACGGTGTTCCCAGAAAGACTGGACTGGAAAGGAAAAAAAAAAAAAAAAAAAAAACAGTCCTGACTGAATGGCACTGAGTGGTAGGCCAGGGTCCTTACTGCAAAAGAAAAGCCAAATGAGCATAGCCTCAGCATCCACTGCTCTCTGCTTCCTGACTGGCCAGTCATCTTGTCTTCCTGATGCCATGCCTACCCACCATAACAGGACCAGGCTCTCAAAGGCAAACCCATCCGTCCTTCCCCTTTGCAGCTACTTTGTCAAGGCAGTGAGATGAAGAACAAATATAACTGTGAATTCACAACAACAAAGCAACGGCCACCATCCTCCAACCAAGCAGATTCCCAGCAACTTTCCCACTCGGATTAATCCAGCCGATCCTAAGGAAGTTTCTGGGAAATGTGTTTTAAATTTGTAATCTAAATGTATAAGGTAGGTGCACAGAGACAGCTCAACAGCTAACTGGGATTCAGCAGTTTGTCTCAGATGTTCCCAGTGCTTTTACAGCAAAAGGGGATGTGGAAATGAAAGAACCCCCAAAATCTCACGGGCCAGCCAACTGGAAGAAACAGCCACAAACAACAAAAACACCCTGTCTCAAACCAGGGGCTGGAAAGGTGACTCAGCTGCTCAGAGCCCTGGCTGCTCACAACCAAGTGCCAAGTGTAATTCCAGTTCTAAGGGATCTAGCATCCTCTACTGGTCTCTAGGGTACTGCAGGCATACAGTGAACAAACATATACTCAGCACGCACACGTGTGTACACACACAGACACACACACACACACACACACACACACAAACACCTGTGTGTGCACATGTGAGCAAGAGTGCAATTCTGAACCCAGTCAGCCTTAAAAGAAGAGGTTATTACTATCCAAGAACTTTCTAGATTCCAGTGTCACACCTTTGTCCTCTGTGACCTTCCAAACCTCGAGACCATAAGAACAGGCTTGCACAAAGAGGGTAACTGTCCCTCTATGAAGATCTGCCTGAGCAAGATTCTTTTGTGTTCATGGCATTGCTTCTTGAATTGCAGTAGGACTTGTTTGGGTGTACAAAGACTTAGGGTGCCCAATAGCAAACAGTATGAGAGCTCTGTAATGAGGAGGGACCGATAAAGTACCATCAGAATTTACAAAACGGTGGAGCATCTCTACAGCATGCTCCATGAGGATGGTCCCACGAGCTCCCAAAACTTCACTGGCACTCTCCATCCAGAAGTGAAAGAGAACCTTTCCAGGAGAGGTCTCCCTGGCGATGCTGGTGTCATATCAGGGGGTGAAACACCAACCGTTTTGAAACCATATTGAATTCTGGGTGAACTGGTGCTGTAATTGCCCCCCTCAACCCCCGTCTCAAGAAAGAGGTGAACATTCAGGGTCTGCTGAGCATCCTTTTTTGTTTAAATACTTGGTCATATTTCTGCTCCTTGCATAGGTCCTACCCTCCCCCGCCCCTTGCCCTTCCTTTCTTCCTTAAGCGATAGCTCTGTTCTTCAGCTTCTAAGCCCTCCTGCCTAGAACATTTCCTTCTCCATCCAACTCAGAGTGTTGAATTAAGGAGCGAGAGGGGGCCACAAAGAGAGGATAATGTGAACGCCATGGCACCTCAGCATCTGGGAAGAATGACGCAGGGAGGAAAGTGCTCCCTCTGCAAGTTCCGGGGCCTGAGTTCGATCCCAGGTACCTGTGTGTATGAGTGTGTAGTGCAAGCAGGCAGAATGGTGTGTGCCCTAAGCTTGGTGTTGGGTGGCAAGGAAGACGGGCAGATCTCTGAAGCTTGCTGGCCAGGCAGCAAGCTCCAAGTTTAGTGAGAGACGCTGCCTCACAGCACAATGTGGAGATCAGTAGAGGAAATACTCACTACTGACTTGTAAGGCTAGAAGCACAGCAGAGCTCACCCACACCTACTTTCACTCAGACATACATGCCGCACACGCCACACACAAAGAGAAGCAAAACATTTTTTTAAGCCTTGGCACCTCCGTTCGCTTTGCAAATAATTTTTTTTTCATTAAGCCAAATAACTCTAGCAGTGGCCTAAAAAAACAAACATTTAGAGCAGGCGAAGGCAAAAAATTAAAACTCTTCCCACCGAAAGAAAACGCATTTAACTGGAAAGCACCTGCAGGAGACATTAACATTTCCAAATTAAGGGCACTTTGCGTTTTCGCTGCATTAACACACAGCGCAGCCATTTAGACGTCAGAGGTACACCTCAAGCTTTTTCAGGATGTGTTTAAGTAAATGAGATGTGTATACACAAACACAGAGTCACACATGGATGCATGGACATATACACAGGGCTAGACTCCCACTCAATTACCTGCCTCTGGTAGCGATTCATTTGCCGCCGTGAATCTTTTTTTTTTTTTTTTCTGGGATGGGAAGCCTGCAAATGGAATACTGGGTGTGCCCTCCGTCTCTCCATTGTCCCACCGGCCCTGGCTTTCCTTTCTCGGCTGCTCTGCTGAATCCAGCATGCACCTATCTTTTCACTTTCATCTCCCCCCACCCCACCCCCACCTTATTTCCAGCCTGCTTCTGGCATTCTCCGCAGGCTGAGCCCTCTCTTTCCCTGCACTGCTCCCGGTGGCAATTACAACAGCCTTCCCATCCTTTTGGTCTGTGTATCTTCCTACCAGCCCTTCTACCCTTGAGTGGACTCTTCCAGCCTCACGGGAGCAGAAAGCATGTCTGCCATATTGATCCAGCACCCGTGTGTCCTGCTCCCGACTCTGTCCGCCACTGTCTGGAACACCGAGGGGCAGAGTCAGGACATCTCAAACAGCACCAGCAACAATGCTGGCTGTCATCCTTTGTGTCTGGCTTGTCAGTTCTCTCTCTTCGGGCCTCAGAATTTAAGTAATTTGTGCATTTCCTAGAGGGGAGAAAAGATACCCTTGTGTGTGTGTGTGTGTGTGTGTGTGTGTGTGTGTGTGTGTGTGCGTACCAAGAAAAAAACTCAAATTCTGTCTTAGCCTCCTTATTTTCTTTCTTCTTTGGGTTTGGTTTTTTCCAAACAGGATCTCAGGCAGCCCAGGCTAGCCTCAAACTTGCTCTGAAGCCAAGGATGAGCTTTGCTTCCTGTCTCTACCTTCTGACCTATCTGGGCCTATCTGCTTCCAGTTTTTGAGACAGTCAGACCACATAGTCCAGGCTGCCCATGGGCTCTATGCAGCTGAGGCTAGCCTTGCACTCTACCTTCCTCCCCTCCCCCCCAGTACTGGGATTAAAGTCCTGCACCCACAGTTTCTAATCCTTCCAGGAGCTTCCTAGAAGTCTCATCCACAGACTCAGCCAGGTACAGTCATGGAATCTTTCCTGTGAGAGGCACTTGATCACTTCTGAGCAGATACGTTCTGAATTAAGCCTTCTTTCCCCATGACCTCACACAATTCTTACAGTCCCCCTCCCCAGGAGGCTAGTCGTGTTATCACCCCTGTTACCTAGAGGGGAGAAGTTGGCTTAGGGAAAGGCCCTTGTCAGAGGGGCTCACACCCCCTGAAGGGGACAGAGCCAAGATTCTGGACATGTCTGTCAGATGCAAGCAAACCCATGGACTAGCCATCCCACCTCCTGGACAGAGCTATCAAAGGGACTCTACTTAAGCAAAAGGTCTGTGGCTCATTGTTGCCTGGATTCGAGTCTCAGCTGACCTTGTGGTCTTGAGGCAAAGGCCTCAGTTTCTCCACATGTTGACTTTCTCACAGGCCCTTCAGCCCCCTGGCTGAACGAGAGCGCACGGGCCTTCTCACAGAGCCTTGAAGGTGGGTTCTTTTTTTTTTTTTTCTTATTTGCTGTGTAAATATTAAGAGGCTTTGTCTGAGCGCCAGGGCTTCACCATCTCTTGACAAACAGGATCTCCTGCTTCAGTGTCACAGATCTGCACATCAGCTTGCCTCGATTGCCTGAGGTTGTGCGGCCTCTCCCAGCTGCTGCTGTCCTCAGCCCAGGCTGGCAATCAGCCATCACTTCTTCTGGGGTCTTGTGTTCCCAACAGCTGTGGGCACATTTTTTTTTTCTTTCACATAGGTGTCTGATCAGAGCTGGGAGCAACTTGGCCACCAGGAGGGCGTGATAGGAGATAGTGTGGGAGGAGCTCCAGTCCGGGTGTGAGAGAGAGGCCTGTGGGGCTACCACATGTTAAGTTTACGTATTCCCAAACCAATCTAGCCAAAAGCACCCCCCAGCTCCTCCTGCTGCCTCAGCGGGCCCTGGAGGAGTGCTGCTTACTGGCTTGTCCTTATGGCTTACTCAGCCTGCTTTTTTTATAGCAGCCAGGACCACCAGCCCACAGACAGTACCACCCACAGGGGGCTGGGCCCTCCCACAGCCATCACCAGTCAGGAAGACGCACCACAGTTTTTCCCACAGGCCAGTCTGGTGGGGGTACACCACATCTCAACCAATGTTCCCTCTTCCAAAATGACTTAATCTTGCATCAGGTTGACATAAAACTAGCCGGCACAGCACCTCACCCACACCGCATAGATTTAGTAAGTACGTAGTTCTGTCACAGACGCTCCCTGTGAGCACCGCACACTCAGCACTCCCCCAGTTCATTGACCCTGCCCATTGGAAGGGGCTCATAAAATCCCACCCATCCCTGATGAGTCCTAGGCAATTCACAGTTATTAGCGAAACAGGGGCTCACCACGCCTCACCCCGCTCTTGGGGGCCACTGGCCATTAGGGGTTGCTGGGGAAGAAGGAGACATTTTCTTCAGTGGTGTGGCCACTGGCAAGGTGCCCACGTTCCTGTAAATAGCCTGTCCCCCACGCTCTTGTATGCAATCCTAATGAAACTCATTCATTGAGTCACAAAAAGAAAGTAGAAAGAGGGGGAAGGAGGGAGAAAGATAAAAGAAGGGAATGTAAAATAGGGGAAAGGGGAGAGGAGGAAAAGAGAAGGGGGAGGGAGAAGGAAGAGGGTGGGAGGAGGGAGAGAAAGAGGAAGGGGACCAACGGGGAAGGAGGGTGAGCAAAGGGGAATGGAAGGAACAGAAACAGTCTTGCTCTTTGGAAACTTCAAGCCTTCAAGGAGATGTGAGAGAGCTATCATTTACATGTTCTTTACATGAAGCAGTCACTGTGTACGAGGTCAATCACAAAGTCCTCCCGGAAGCATTACTGTTCTACCCATTTCACAGAGGAGAAACTGAGGCTCCAAAGGTCATGGAGCTTAGGATGTGTGAAAGCCAGCCACCTGATTCTTAACAGCATGTTCCTGAGAGAAGGTGCTTTTGTGATTCCTTCCCAACACGCACACACACACTGGGAATCTGGGGTCCTCCAAGGCCGAGACCACATGGCTAGATTGCTTCACCCCTTGACACTGGACCCTTCACTCCAAATCCAAGAGCCACCTCGGTCACTGTGCTCTGAGGAAGCCAGGGCTAAGCTGGCAGGGTGCATGGGTCCCGCTGCACCACACATCTCCAGCAGAGTGCCTTCCTCAACACAGCAGCAGCAATCAGTGGTGGCTGAGCTCCCATGAGGGGCATGGATTGTTCCCAGCTCCATCACACCCTTCCCCTCTCACGGGGAACCCTCTTCGCTTGATCCTGTCAGGATCATTTGAGACATCTCCGGGCTTTCATTGTTGGCTCTTTGTCACTGTGTCAGCGAGGACTCCACAGAGTAGGATTTAAGAGCCAGAAGATGGTCAACTCCGGCCATGTCTGACCTGCCTTCCAGAGAATTCTTTGGGAAGCCGCAGGCCAGAGGGACCTAGGGACTAGGAGGCTTAGCCCTGGCCTCCTCAGAGCACAGTGACACAGTGGCTCTCGAATTTGGAGTGAAGGGTCCAGTTTCAAGGGGCAAAACTGGTAATGTGGTTTCAGACTCAGAAGACCCCAGATCCCCCAATGTGTGTGTGTACATGTGTGCTCACATGCATCTATGTGTGCATGTGTTGGGAAGGAATCAGAAAAGCACCCTCTCTCAGGAACATGCTGCTGAGAATCAGGTAGCTGGCTTTCATACAGACCACAAGCTCCATCATCAAGGGTCCCCACCTTCTCAGGAACATACACACACAGGCTTTTAGAAAGTGCTGGCTGCGGCAGCGAGCACCGAGCTCCCGCATCAGGCCTCCTGAGTCCCTCACCATATGAACCCTTGAGTGAATTCATTAAGCTCCCAGCCATCCTATCTCCTATCCGATCGTGCACAAAGTAGGGGTGGTCGGTCTGAGAAGACACCTCAGCATCGAGGAGCACAGGGTGCTCTGAGCCTGGAAGCTGTGTAAAAAGCAGCCATGGTGGCTTGTGCTTGTAACCCCAACACTGGGGAGGGAGAGACAGGTAGGCCTTGGGGCTCACTGGCCGGCCGGCCTAGCCTACTCATTGAGTGCCAAGCTGGTGAAAGATTGTGCCGGGGGGAGCAAAGTAGATCACACCTGCACAACACCACCAAGGCTGTCCTCTGTCCTCTGCGTGCAAGGACATACATGTGCACACGTGCCCACATACAAATGAATGCGGCTGAAGGATCTGCCTGTCTCACTGAGCTGTGAAAAGTTCTAAAGAAGACAAGGCAGGGATTTGCTGTCCCTGGTACACAGCAAGTACTCAAAAAATACTGGTGTTTTTGACAAATCCGAATGTAGTTGGGACAGTGAGAAGGGGCGTGAACATTACAGCCAGGGTAAAGTGGAGAGCTTTGAGGCAGAACCGGACCTGGTGCTGCGCTGAAAGCCAGGGTGTCTGCCACAGGCGTGCAGCAGAATGAATGGTGAACTCTGGACCTCCTGAAGCTAGGAGGCAATGCCAGGTGCCTGCCTACTTTCCAGCACAGTGCCGAGCACAGCGGACATACCCTGATCTCAGGACCTCCAGCCACTCCTGTCTCCCAGGGGCCCTGCCTGCCAGTTTGTGCATTCTAGAGTGCTTACGGTGGGTGAAGACTCCATGCGGAGTCTCAGGGCCTGCTCAGTTGAGGTCTCACAGCTCAGACTGTCGGGTCTGAGCTTTTGAGTCTTAACTTTGGGGTCTTTGACTCCATCCTTCCATTCCATCCCCTGACTTCTTGAGTTTATGTCCCTTGTATATGACATCTCTCTGGCGACAAGCCTCTTTAGACAGAAATAAATGGGTTGCTAGAAATCACTAGGAAAGATGGGGCAGAGACACTGCTAAAAAGTGTAATGAACAATGCCTGAAAATCAGTGTAGGCATCGCTGTCCAGCTGTGAATACATTTTTTTCAGTCTATACATGTATGTATGTTATGTGTGAATGTATACCACCCGGAGGACCTAGTATCCTATAGAACTGTAGTCACAGACAGCTAGGAGCTGCCCAATGTGAGTACTAGCTGGCAACTGAACTCAAGTCCTCTGGAAGAGCAGCAAGCCCTCTTAGGTACCATCTCTCCAGACCTGATTAAAGCATCAAACTGTGTAATTTACATATTGAATTTTATGGTGTGTTAACTTTATAGAAATAGTTTTGTTTTTTAAGTCAACCACAACTACATCTACTCTGCACAAGCTGACTCCTGACGAGGTCCTGAGAAGTAAAGCCAGGCAGGACCTCGGGATGCTACGCTCCTTTCCAGACATCGAGTCTAGAGGTGGAGATGCAAGCAGGATCCAAATGTCCAGGGAGGCAAGAAGGAAGGCAGGATGGATGAGCAGTTTCAGGAAGCACCCTGTCTGATAGATGATCTTAGACAAACATGGTAATGACAAGGACCACCTCTGCATTGTCACCCAAGGAAGACATTCCAACACCATGGATACATGAATCTCTGATGAACCACAGAGCCACAGTCTGCCATGAGCCACACAGGGCTTGAGCAGCCACCAATACACAGAGGGATGATGTGACCTTGCCATTGCCCAACCTAGGACAAGATACCCAGACGAAGCCCTGAAAAACATTCGAACTCAAGCCCACTGCTAGAAAAGAAGCCCCGGAATGTGAAATAATCTCTGTTCATCCCCAGGATGAGGCTACAGTTCTCTAAGCACGGGGCATCCCTGTGTCTGGGAACTCACCCGTGGCTTATGGTAGCTCCCTCTACCTTGAAGTACCTAAGTCTATTAAAAAGATTATATTGATTTGGAATCTATCTCACCAGAGTGCCCTGTCTCTACCCTCATCCTAATCCTATTTAATCCCTGGGAACCACAGGGATTTATTCATTCAAAGGGTATTGCCTGGCATATCTGTAACCACGTGTGCCTCTCTTCATACCATGTGCCAGCCTCTGGGCCCTAGGAGAGCTACTGCGGAGAGATGAAAGATAAGCCACTTAAACTTACTATGAATTGATCGAGCTAATTGTTCTCCTGAAAAAAAGACCTGAAATCCCTTCTGAGGCCATTTTTCTAGTAGGGGCAGGCAGTGTGGATGCAAGGAGGAGCATGCGGAATTAGGTAACATTTAACCCTACAAACCCTTGAAAATCGATCAACACTACTGAAAATACCTAGACTCTAGGACAAAGAACACAAAAGCAAGTCTGCAGGAAGAGATGCTATTGCGCAATAACAGAGAAGCTTTGTCTTAACAGGCAATCAAAAATGTACAGTGGGCTGTGGAGGTAGCTCCGTGGCTCAGGAGGCACAGGGAAGAATGGGAGGATGAAGATGGCTCGGAGAGTGAAGTGCTCATGGAGCACAGGGAGGATGGGGAGACCACTGCTGAGAAGGCGCTTACCAATCAGCTCACTCACTACAGAGACACCAGCACTCACAAGGTCTTCACCAATCACAATAGCCCAAGGATCAGGCTAGGTGTCCTGCTATGGTTGAATTAATATGTGGCATACATTCATATATACACAAAGGGCTTTGCTTTCTACCGTAGAGAAGACCAAAACAACCTGCTCCTAGAGGCAGGGCCGGTGTGGCTGCTGTGTCACACGTGCGTCAGAAGGTGTTGGAGAGGAAAGAGGCTATGCCTATGCTCAGTGTTCT
The DNA here is from genome assembly GCF_030254825.1 of Meriones unguiculatus. Classification (NCBI taxonomy): domain Eukaryota; kingdom Metazoa; phylum Chordata; class Mammalia; order Rodentia; family Muridae; genus Meriones; species Meriones unguiculatus. The sequence goes on along the minus strand of NC_083363.1, from coordinate 31,004,738 downwards.
GACGTAAGAACATCGAGCCTGAGATGACCACCAGGCAAGCACTCCACAGGCCCTGACGGCTCCCACGACAAGGAGCAAGCCGGAGACTTGAAGAACAATGCCTGGGACCATGGGCCTTGGGCAGGAGTGAGCCTGAGACAGACGACCCTCGCCATTGCACAGCGCCAGTTGGGCAGGCCAGGGGAGAAGCAAGCCCCAGATGACCACCAGACTGGTGCCATGGGGCCTGGACAAGGAGCTTGCCTGAGATGACCACCAGACCAGCCTGGTGCTGCACAGTCCTTGGGAGCAGATTATTCCCAAGATGACCCTTGCTTGGTGCCATAATATGTGAGCAGGGCATAGCACTGCTGGGAGAACCTTAGACACTCAGAGAGAAAAGCAGATAAGTCGGGGGGGGATGGAAGACAAAGAGAAACAGCAGTATGTGGGCACAATGAAGAGAGGCAGGACTAAAGACTAGAGGGTAGTGAGAAACAGCCTGATGAGAGTAGCCGGTGATGGGACCATGGTGGAGTCCTGGCCTGTGCTACCACCAGGGGCCACATCTGGGTTTATAGCCCTGCAGTAGCAGGGGTCTGTTGCCACCAAAGGCTAGACAGACATCCCTAGTCTGGACTACCTCCCAGGGACAGAACTGGCCCCACCTGTCACCTGGGCATCATGGGAGAGTTGGCCCTGGGTGCATGAGAGCTGGAGAGCTGACCCCACCCCTAGCCAGCTTCAGTAGTGGAGAGAGCAGGCCCTGCACATTGTGGGAGTTTGGGGTGAGCCGGCCCCCAGGACAGAAGCATGAGCGTGCTGGTCCCAGCACTTGTTTTGGCATGGACAAGGGAGAGAGCCCCCCCCACACACACCCATCCCTCACCACCTGTGGCAGACAGGAAACCTGGCCCTGGGGTGGGGAGAGCAGAAAAGCTGGCCCTGTGCCTCACAGGCCGCAGCACTGGAGAGATCAGACCCAGCACCAATCCCGGAAAGCAGATTGAGCTAGCCTTGGATGCAGGATTGTCAGTGAGCCATCCCAAGAGTGTGAAAGCAGAACAGCTGGAAGGATGAGCAGCTCAGATGCCTCAGGCCCAGATCCAGGCCTTTGGGTTAGCCCACCCCAACCTCTACCCCATCCATGACTGCTGGAGCATGTGAAAGGGCTGGCCCTATAGATCCAAAACTACAGGATCTCCATGACACAGGGCAACAACAGGATATCTAAGAGGAGTCCTAGTATTGATAGAGTAGAAGCCAGAGGCTTCTTACCAGACCAATGAGTTATTGCAGTAGACACCCGCAAGCGAAGAAGTGTGGACAGAGGGGCACGCTGTGCGACATGCCGTGACACAGGACAGTTTCTACAATGAGATTTGTTATCTCTGTTGTGGGGAAAATTGCAAGGACGGAGGGAGAGTACAAAGGGAGGTGGAAATGAATGGGATTTGTGTATGATGATGTGAAATTCACAAAGAAGCAATAAAAAGTTTTTTTAAAAGGAACAAAATAATATCAGCTACAAGAAAGTAGATGGAACTGCAGATAAACAAGTTAAGGGAAATAAGCCAGGCTCAGGAACACAAACATTTACTGTATTTTCTCTCATGTGTAGAATCTAGTTAAAAAAAAAATAAAAATAAAGACATGAAAGGAGGTTAGCTCAGTGACAGAATGCCTGCCTAGCATGCATGAGGCCCTGGGTTCAAGCCTCTGCACCATCAAAATAGGAGAAAGAGAAGGAGGCAAGGAGGGAGGAGGAAGATGAGTAAGAGGAAGAAGAGAAGGCGGTAGGAGACTGTAAAAGGGAAGGGTACCAGATAAAGGGAGAAGGGGATGAGAGCAAGTAATGGAGGGTAGATCAATGTGATCAAAGTAAATTATATGCATATCTGTGTGTGTATATATGTATATATACATGCACTCATAACTGCAATTACTGGACGGTGGCATGAGAAGACACATATATTTGCTTCTTTTTTAATTTTTCATTATTTTCAGGCTATTTTCAGCACCAAAAGCTAGATTTTATTATAGCATCTTCATCCACGTGCTGTCATGCTTTGTTCTCATCACTCCTCTGCCCCGTATGTTCCCTTTTTGATTCGCTTTTTAAATCCTTGATTTTAGGGTTTTTTTTATGTTTATGGATGTTTTGCTTGCATGCATATCTGCACTATGCTTGTGTCATGCCCATGGAGGCAAGAAGAGGGTGTCAGATCCCCTAGAACTGGAGTAACAGGCAGTTGTATGCTGCCGTGTCAGTGCTAAGAACCAAACCGAGGCCTCTGCAAGAGCAGCCAGTGCTGTCTCTGCAGCCCCGCCTTAATTCTTTTCTGTATCTACATATATATCCAAATTTCCTTAAATGATCATATCTCTCTGTCTGTCTGTCTCTTGCTTGTTCTTGCTGTCAGTTTTACTATGCAAGAAGAAGAAGAAGAAGAAGAAGAAGAAGAAGAAGAAGAAGAAGAAGAAGAAGAAGAAGAAGAAGAAGAAGAAGAAGAAAAGAAAAAAGAAAGAAAACAGTAAAACAGAAATTTTTCAGTCACCTCCACACCTTCTGTAACCAGCTGAGTCCCCAGCCACCTCCTTGGTGAAGAAAAGACAACTAGACCTAACCAGCTTCCCAGGACTGCCCCAGAGATAAAGCAAGAAAATTGCAGGTGATGAACCTCGAAAATTGTAAAGCCCTGTACAAACGTTAGCTGTTTTCGACATTATAACTCAAAACTAATTCCAGCCATCCTGGAGAAGAGAAGCAGAATCCCTAAGAAGGGAGCTCGGGCTCTGACATGGGAACTCAGAACATACAAGCGTGAGCTAAGAATAGAAAGCTGGAGTCCGTAAGAGTCCTGAAGGGATATTCTCTCAGCAAGCCTGGGGAATGCTTAACAAGAAGCCAAACGAGGGGGGAAATAAACCTTACATGGTAATCAGGTGTTAACAGTGCTCTCTGCCTCACAAGCCACACAGGAGGCTCTGTCTTCATTTTGTTTTAAAAGAAAAGTCTAGCCAGGCATAATGGCTTACATCTGCAACCCCAGCACTTGGGAAACCGAGACAAGAAAGTCATAGGTTCACAGGTGGGCCTCCAGGGTAAAGTGCTTGCTATACAAGCTTGAGAAATGGATTCAATCCCTAGAATCGGGCTGAAAATGATGGGTGTGATGGTGCGAGCTTATCACCTCAGTGCTGGGAAGGAGGAGACAGACAGGTCCCTGGTGTTTGCCATCAGTCAACCTCAGTGAAATCAGGAAGGCCAGCAAGGGACTCTTGTCTCAAAAAAAAAAAAAAAAAAAAAACATGGTGGGAGTGGATGGAAAGATTGCTCAGTGGGTAAAGTGCTTGCTGTTTAAGGATGAGTTAAGATCCCCAGAATGCATGGGAAAAAAAATCAAGCAGTAGGGAATAGAAACAGGCAGATACCGGACATGGACACACACACACAGTTCAAGGCCACAAGCAAGAAACACTTTCCACTTGGATTCTAACCTAGGCTTTCAGTGACTACCTTGTGCCTAGAAAATAAGGAGCAGGGATGTTTATTCCAAGTCCTAGCTGACGGCTGGATGGATGGGACTAACTCAGCCAAGCTCAACAAGCAAGGTCAGATCAAGATGGCAGCCAAGATCAGACTAGGGGTGCGCAGCTCAAAGGCACCTGTCCTCAGGGGACTGGCTGAGTGTGGACAGCTCTCATCATGAGTGAGCAAAAAGAAAAAACACATCTAGAAAGGCAAGTGACTCCCAACGTGTGGGCACAAAGAATGGGCGCAAAAAAATGGCCATGGAGTCCTTGTACAAATGGGAAGGAGGGGCTGAGGGTAAGAGCGCTTGTTCTAGCATGCATGCAGACAGAGGGAGGAGAAGCTGCAGGGGGGCCCAAGCAGCCCTTTCCAGAAGTGTGCACAAGAAAGCAAGAAGAGCTAAGTTAGCTGCTGCCAGCAACACGATGCATCCGAAGCCAGTCTGGCCACTTGCTCCGCACACACTCTTTATGCTCGCAGGGTGAGCTACAGCTTCCAAAAAGCATGCCCAAGAGTAACGATCTGAGTCCCTTTCTCCTCTGTGGAGCCTGTCACCCCATACACACTGCTTTGGTCTGGTCGGGGGTTACCTGACAAAACACTTCAAACTGGATGATTCCTAAATATCCAAAATGCCCTTGCTTGTGCTTCAGGATGCTGTGAGGATCAAAATCAAGATGTCTGATGATTCAGCGTCGGATGAGGGTCTGTTACATATGTGTGTGTGTTATGTGTATGTGTATATGTGTGCATATATACATATATATACATATATACATATATATACATATATAAATATACATATATATACATATATACATATATACATATATATATACATATATAAATACATAATTGTGTGTGCATGATATGGGAGGAGGCATATGCTCAGGCACATATGTGCGGCTGGTTCTCTCCTTCCAGCCTTATGTGTGGTTTGGGAGATTAAATTCAGATACAATGCTAAGAGCACTGCTAGATCGGCATCTGTCCATCCAGACTACTAATTATAACAAAAAAGAAGAAGAAGAAGAAGAAGAAGAAGAAGAAGAAGAAGAAGAAGAAGAAGAAGAAGAAGAAGAAGAAGAAGAAGAAGAAGAAGAAGAAAACAAAAAGCTTTACTTACCTGTTTGGCCCTCTCTACGCTGGCACTTGTAACGCGAAGCTGAGAGCGTCCTTGCCCAGTCATCTCCCTTGGCACACCATGAGTCCGCTGACATCAGATACCACGTCTTCTCCACCTTAGCTTGCTCCGTAGCAACCGACACCAGTCCTAGACTGTAACCACGCTTAGTAAACACTGCTGGAACAGGGGGTTCCCTGACCCCTCGAAATATTTACGGAAGCAATCACTACCTGTACATTAGATGAAATATTAATGAGCAAACGTTAGTTTTCTAGACATGACTGGCAAACTAGATGTAAATGAAGCCCGCTGACCAGATGGCACCCACCCAAGAGCTCCAAAAAGTAAAACTGCAGAAAAGGTGGCCAAATATATATATATATGGCCTGTTATGACTTGTTTGGGGGGTCCTCTTGGATAATGGCCATAATCTTTCCCAGCCAAAAACCACTTATGAAGAGCCAGGGAGTCAGAGGGCACAGACTGACCTCTGCTCCCGACACACACTGTTATGACTTGTTTGGGGGGTCCTCTTGGATAATGGCCATAATCTTTCCCAGCCAAAAACCACTTATGAAGAACCAGGGAGTCAGAGGGCACAGACTGACCTCTGCTCCCGACCACACACTGGCGCAGCACACACACAGAGCAGAAAGAGATCACCTATAGGATATTGACTGTGAACTTGGTAGCAAGCTGACTGGAATTTTCTAGGAAACCCAGACAAAGCTAAGTTCAACTGCTTTTTTTAGGGGAGAGAAAACAGAGATGCATGATGGAAGGGACAATGAGGAGAGCAGGATATGTTGAGAATTTCAAAGTCACAGCATGCTTTCAAGAGACCTGCCTTAAACCTCCACCTGCCTGGGCTCTGGCATTCTTGAGCCAAGCCTTGCACCATGAGTCTTATCAAAGCTCTCTGATGGTAGGCTGCCACAGCCGACACCCTGACGCCTGTGTGAGCGAGCAGCTCTGCAACCTGGTACGAGGTTTGATCATCCTTGTCAACTTTATTGGGTTAGGAGTTGCTATGGTTACTCACCTCTGGGGTCATCCACTGAGAAGTAAGGGCATTTTCAGAAAGGGTTACCTGAGGAGGGGCGATCCACGCTAAATATTGGGGGCACAGGCTCCTGGGTTGGCGTCCTGAGCTGAGCACCAGAGTTCACTCTTTATGCTTCCTGCCTGCAGATGCCATGTGACCTCCAGCTCATGCCCTCATGCCTTCCCTGCCATGGTGGCTGGAACCTCAAACCATGAGCCATAGTAAAAAACCTTTTTTTTTTCCTGTTTTGTTAATGTTGTGTGTGGATGTGGTATATGTACTTACTCATCTGTGAATGTGCACATGACATGTATGTACAGATGTGTGTGCATGTGGAGGTCAAAGGTTGATGTTAGGTGTCTCTCCTGGATTGCCCTCTACCTTTGTCTTTTGAGACAGGGCCTCTCAGTGAATCAGGGGCACATCAGTTGGATTAGACTGACTAGCCCATGAGCTTATGAATCTTGTTTTTCTCTCTCCCTCTCTCTGTCTGTGTGTGTGTGTGTGTGTGAGAGAGAGAGAGAGAGAGAGAGAGAGAGAGACCAGCTTACCAGTTACCTGTGAGTACTCCCATGCCCAGCTTTTTGTGTGGATCCTGCAAATGCAAACTCAGGGTCTTCGTGCTTATACATCAGGCTTTTCACTGACTGAACCAGATCCCCAGCTCCTAAACCCTCATGTGTTGGTTGTGTTGCCACTGTCAGGTATTTTTTTTTCTTAGCAACACACACACACACACACACACACACACACACACAAAACCTAACACACCTGCCTCGCGCAGCAGCTCTTCACCCCCATGTGATTCCAGGTCACACTCGGATAACGGGGCTTGCTAGATAAAATACAGGACTGCTGGTTACACTGGAATTTCAAAGTAACTCATTTTGGAATACATGTAAGTGCCAGCCATTAGGCACACCTACGTCTGGGGGATACTTAGACCTCGAAATTATTGGCATGTACTTACATTTCAGATTTACTGGTGCATACTTACACTTCAAAACTGTTCAGTGTTTCTCTGATACGCAAGTGTGACAGGCCATCTGTTATTGCTGAGTCATGTGCAAAGCTGAATCAAGTCACCATTGTTAGAAGTGGAGGGAAGCAAAGAGGTTGCTTGTCTGGCCTGAGGCAGCAACAACAACAGAGAGGGATACTGGGCGAGAATAGAAAAAGAGGAGTCTATTTCTTTAAGTATTATTTTGTGAAAGACATGGACATGGTATGCATGTGAGGGTCATATGACAACTTTGGGGTCTTTTCACTAGAGGCGGGGCCTCTCCTGTCTCTGTACTTCCCTCTGGCCCATGAGCTTCTAGCCAGTTCTGTCTCTGTGCTCTCTCACCATAGGCGTTCTGGGATTACAGACAGCAGTTGTAGCATCTGGCTCCTTACAGGGGTTTCAGGAATTGAGCTTGAGTCCTCAGGCTTGGGCATCAAGCAATTACTCCTGCTGAGCCATCTCCCAGCTCAGAGGAGGAGAAACCAAGACTCCTAGCTCCACCTGAACAGTGGTCCCTACCAACTCCTCAGGCTGTTACGGGTGGCAGCATGGAGCTACGTCTCCAATCCCTCTCCCACTACCAATGCCATCTTCTTTGAGGTTCACCCAAATTATAATCCTCTGGTCTCCAAGCTCAGCCTTCTCATGTCCTGCTTATATTAAACAGGCCAAGACTCTCTGTCCATGGGGAGGCAAAGTCCATTCAGAAGACAGTTTGTCAACAACCCTCATCAACCCTTATGATGAAGAGAGGGAAGATAGGGGTGGGAGTTGAGGTAGGATGCAAAGTCAGGGGGCAAACTATGAGGATACGAGAATGGAAAGGAAGTCCACCCTGGAGTCCGGCATCTGGGTCTTGGCGAAGAGCCAAGAATTCCATCCCAATCATCAACCCTGCTTTGTGAATTGCCTGTGTGGAAACGATGCTGCTTTTAACAGAGATCTTTTGAGGAAAACTGCTGATAGGTATGGATCGGCTTAAAGTCTCAGTGCTTCTGACCTTCAAGCATGATTTCTTCCTTTCCCAGCGTAAATGTGCAATTCTGAGCCTCTCTCAAGAACATAAACGTTACTTACAGTCAAAGCATGGGTCATCCTAAGAATTCCCTCAACACTGTGGCCTATGATTTTACCTGTCAGCTTGACTCCCTGACAGTGCACCTCAGAAACTATCCTAGGGTCAAGGAAGTAACCTTTGATGACATTAGTGCAGAAGCCACCAAAATCATTTGTGTGGCTATTGCTAAGACACATGAGCGCAATTCTCAGGAAGCTGTACCTGTATACACAGTGTGTACTAGTCTTTTCTAAACAAATCTCTCTCTCCTTCAATGCTGCTTCTCTTAACAAGCCCCAGCTCTACTTCAAAACATACCACACACACATGCTCACACACACATATAAACACACATGTTCTCTCACACACATATACACACACATGTTCATACACACACACACACACACACACGAGAAAATATCATGTATTTCCAAATATATGAAGTATCTATCAGGAGCATCAAGTCCTTAGAAACTGAAAAGTTAGTGGTTACCCAGGTAACAATGGGTCGGGGAGACTGATGTTTAATAAGAGGTCCAAGATTTGCTTGAAAAATAGTAAGGATGTCGTAAAGTTATTTGTGGTGACAAAGGCAAGACATTATCAACCTACTAAAAGACTATAGGTTAGGGGTTGGAGACACAAATCAGTGGTTAAGAGCACAGGTTCAATTCCCAACACGCACATGATGGCCTACAACCACCGAAAACTTCAGTTCCTGTGCTTCTAATGCCCCCTTTTGGTTTCCATGGGTGCTGCACACATGTGGTACACATACATACATATATACTCACGTATAAGAAAAAATTAGATACATTTTAAAAGACATTAGATTATGTGTGTGTGTGTGTGTGTGTGTGTGTGTGTGCTCCTGAGTATAGAGGCCAAGAAACAATTCTGTCATCCCCCAGGCACTGTTCATATATTTTTTTTTCTTTTTCTTTCTTTGAAGAAAGGGTTTCTTTTTGGACCAGAGCTTGGCAAGCAGATGTGCTGGCTGATCAGCAAGCCCCAACCATCAACCTGTTTCTGACTCCCAGCTTTGGGATGAAAAGCACATACACACCTGGGGTCATGTGTTCTATTTTGTTGCCCTTAGTTGGTTGTTAAAGGATTGGACTTACAAGGTGAGCAACTGAGCTATCACCCAGCCCAAATTAGAAGCTTTTAAAATGGTGAATTGATGATATCATCATTATATATGTTCAAGGTGGGGTGAGGGGGTGGTCCAAAATGGCCTTCGGATCTATAAAATCAAAAGAGGAATCAAAAAATTCCACCAAGGAAAAGAATGAGGCTCTCTTTACCGTGTTGTGGCTCTCATGTGAGTTGGAGGTTCTGGGATCAAACACAGAGCCTTGTGCACGGTGGGCAAGCATTCTGCCTCCCAGCTGCTCCCAGCTACCCCTTGAATTTTAGGGGGCTGAAGAAAGCCTAGCAGCAGGTCCAGACCCTATCCCAGCTCCTTTGCTACATCACTTGCCTTTCGAGTGCCAACTCTGCAGCTTAAACACACATCATTTCTTGAGCTTTTTTTATTGGTTGGTTGGTTGGTTGGTTGGTTGTTGGTTTTGTTTGGATATTTGAGACAGCATCTTACTGAAGACCTCCTCACTGCCTGGGGAGGAGCAGACATGGGTCCTGGGTCCTGGAGTAGCCAACCACACCACCTCCCTACCTTCACCCCATTCCACCCCCACCACCCTTCCCTTCCTTGTGAGTTTCATCCTTCTTTGGGGTTGCTTCTATATCATTGTTTTGGGTTTTTTTGGTTGGTTGGTTTTTTCGAGACAGGGTTTCTCTGTGTAGCCTTGGCTGTCCTGGACTTGCTTTTATAGACCAGTCTGGTCTTGAACTCACAGAGATCTGCCTGCCTCTGCCTCCCGAGTGCTGGGATTACGCCATGCCTGGCTTGCTTCTATATCTTAAGACCCCGAGGCACTCAGGATGAAGTCCTCTGTCCCCTGAACACTGCTGTGAGTCTCCTGACAATGAGAAATAAAAACACAGAGACCCATGTCCTTGAATGACACTAGGCCTGGCAACACATCAGTGTTTGCTTGGGTGTGCTTTGAGATGTCCTGCCAATGTCTCAGCTTCCCTCTCCTCCCAACCAAGTATCTACACCTCTGCCACACCCACCACCAGCCCCAGTACCTACCTGGTCCAGGATGGGCACTGAGCCTTAGTTGTTCAGCTAACAGGGAATGCGTACAGCAGCCCTAAGCCCACACTATTTAATTCTGACATTAGCCTGTGGGGCCAGTGCTATTACTCTTGTTCTACAGTGAGTCACTGAGAGCTTAGAGTAGCTCGTCTGAGATCTCAGAGCTGCTCTGAGCCACAGAACGGGGACTCGAACTTCCAGCAGGCACAGAATCTTAGAGTTTAAACAAAAAGCTGTGCTGTAAACCTGGAGGCATGGCTCAGTTGTTAGAGAACTTGCCTGGCGTGCAGGACATCCTGGGTACCATCCCCAGCCCGGCATAATGTAGGTGTGGAGGCACAGTCCTGGAATCCCAGCACTTGGGAGGTGGGGCTATCCTCAGCTACATCCAGCCTGAGAAGGAGGAAGGGGAGGGAGGAAGAGAAGGAGGGGGAGAGGAGAGAAGAAGGGAGGGAAGGAAGCCTATAAGAAGGAACCCTATAAGAGAGCGTGTGTGTGTGTGTGTGTGTGTGTGTGTGTGTGTGTATTTGTATGTGTATACACGTGCACATGTATGCATCAGGTTGAAGGTTAATAGAGAAGTAGAAAATGAAGACAGAAGAAAGCAAAAGACAAGAAAGGAAGGAAGGAGAAGAGCAGGAGGGTGAAACGGAGGTGGCAGTACCAGGCTCTCCTCTATGACAGGAGGCAGTTCTGGTGAGTGGTTCCCTACTGGTCAGAGAGCAGGCCTGACTAAACAAGTTCTCAAGCAGTGGATGGACTAGCCAGAAAATTCGATATTTCAGAGACGACTGAGCTTGTAAGAATCGCAGAGCCTCCTGTCCACAGATGCAAGTTCGGTGCTGAGGGAAAGGGTGGTTCTCACATACAGCCTGTCTGGTCTGGGTGCCAGAGCCTTGCAGGATGATCTTAATGGTTCCTGTCGGTAGGCTACAACCGCCTAGCATTTTTTGCCCTCCTGGGCCCACCTGTCAGGCTAAGCGGATGTTCCTGTCAGCCAGACCGGTTCCCTTAGAAAAACACTAACAAATTGCTACTCCTTAGGGGTCCCTTTTCTCTAGCTGGTGTCCAGACCACCGCCACCCCTTCAGTTAATACATTTGTTTCCCAGATGAGGCACAGCAGCATTGATCAGATTTCACAACTGATTAGAGTGCAGCATAACAGACACTCGCCTCCATTATGCATGAGGGTTTGGGATCAGTTTTTCTCTCTGAGAACAACCATGTTCTGGGAAGAAAATTCTTTACACAGGCCTACTTACACATGGCTTGATGATGCCATATCCTTGGGCCCATCACTCTTTGGGGATTTCAAGTTTGTTCTTCATAAATCCGAGGGCCAGTGCACGAAACAGGGAGGACACCAAGCTGCGGATGAATGAGCAAATGCTGACTCCCATCGAAGCAATGAGTCAGGATTTGTGAAACAAATTATGGATGGGATGGGGACATGAGTTGATGGATAAAAGTAGTTTTGCCGAAAGAACCTGAAGACCTGAGTTTGGAACCCCCAGAACCCACACAAAAGCCGGAATGGTGACGCGTGTTGTAACACAGCAATGCAAGATGGAGATAGGAGGACCTCAAGGCCAGCTGGCCAGGCAGCCCAACTGAACACTCAGTGACACACACGATCTCAAAAAAGATAGCAGGCTAGAGATGGCTCAGCAGTTGAAGGCATTTGAGGGTTTTCCAAAGGACCAGCATTTGGCTCCCTGGCACACACATTAGTTGACTCCCAGCCAGTTCTAACTGGAGCTCCAAGAGATCCAAGACCCTGGCCCTGACTCTTTAGAACTCAAGCACAAACCAGTTAGGATAACCTAAGTTATGCCCTAAGTCCCATCCAGTCCTCTTTCTCCCACCGAAGTCCTGAGATATTACCTCACCGTGTTAGTGAGTAAGACAGGCAGCCTCTATGTCAGGTAGCCTCTAAGTTAGCATGATTTTCCTTTGAAGGTAAACAGTGATGTTTAACGCTAGCTGTCAGAGTAACCGGATTCTGAATAGAGGGTGTGTCTGTAAGCGTATTTTCAGAAGGGTTTGACTGAGGAGGTAAGAGCCATCCTGACGATGGGCAAACCATCAGTAGGGCTGGGCCTCCAGACTGAGTGAAATGAGGAAGTGAGCTGAGGGGTGGCACTCATCTCTCTGCTTCGTGACTACAAAAGCAAAGTGACCAGCTGCCCCACATTCCTGCCATCACATCCTTCCCACCACGAGGGACTGTACCCCCTAAACCTCCAAGCCAAAATAAACCCCTTTCCTTTAGCTGTGCTTTGTCGTAGATGTTGGTCACAGCCATGAGAACTTATGCAGAGATCAAATAACGGTAGCTGGCAGCCCTGAGCCCAGGCTCTGACCTTCTCAGTCCTTTGCTGGAGAGACTCCCTGGACTCCCCCACCTCCCCATTCCACCCTGTCTCTGATGGAGTAAAACAGTCCAGTTCACTGCCTGGTGTCCATTTCCTGTGATTATAGCCGGTGACTGTATACACAGCATCTGCCTTGGCGACCGGCCGATGGTGTGACCCTGAGTTAATGCAAAAACAACTCATAAATATTTATTAAACCCTACTACACCGCTATGCACTGAGGGAGGCAGACAAACGTCAGACATGGTGCCTGCTGTCAAGACTGCCCACAGTCCTCCCAGAGCCTAACAATGCTCTGTCCGAGACGGTAGCTACTGGTGATAGCCACCCACAGAACACTTAAAAAGTCAAGAGCCCAAAGCGAGATGGGGAAGCTGTCACGGCAGAATCAGAGGATTTCAAAGATGAGGTTTTAAAAACGAGAGAAGTGTCTCATTAAAACTGTTCATATTAACTGCTAACGAGGATACATTTAGGAGCCTGCCAACTGATTCTAGGAAGATATACTACTTAAGTTCACTCTGCTTTTTATTGTTTTTAACTGTGACGACTAAAGGATTTAAGATTATATGTGTAGGGCTGGCTGACGAGATGGCTCAGCAAGTAAAAGCACTTGCTGCCAAGCCTTATGGCCAGAATTTAATCTCCAAATCCCATGATGGAAGGAGGGAGCTGACCTCCACATGTGCGCGCACACGCGTGCGCACATACGTGCACACACACACACACACACACACACACACACACTTGGCTCACACCCATGACACTTGTAACATTCCTATTAAACAGCCCTAGTGTGGTGGCAGAGGACCGGATAGTACCAGGAACTACCATTTCTTGAGGGCTTGGGAGTACCTGGCCCGGGGCTGCATCATTGCTCTGTAACATGCTCTCTCCTTGGGCCATTTCCATGAGGCTTTATAATAAACTCATGCAGGGGCCTGGGTATATGGATGGGTTGATAAAGTGCTTGCCACACAATCATCATGACCTGAGTACCAGCCCCAGAACTCACATAAAAAAAAAAAAAAAACTGCTTAATCCCTATGCTGCAGGAAGTGGGGATAGGAGAGACTGACCTGCTGGTCAGCCCAGGCCTAAGTGGGTCAGTGGTTTCCAGGGAAGGTGAAAAATCTTCTCTCAAAAATATGAGGTGGCAACTAAAAGGAAGCTTGATGGTGTTCAATCAGAGGATTGACCTCGTGCAGGAGCAAATTGATACCCTATGGCAAATCGCTCAACTTGGCTGTCAATGAAAATATGCTGGACTTTGAGTCACTAGCATATAACATGAGAATTTTTCCTGTGCTGCAAATCTGTCTAAATAATTGTCTAGCTATATTTTAGGTAATTGGACTGGAGAATTCGATACTACGATGGAGCAGCTGAGAGTGGCCATTGTCACAGTAAATTCTACCAGAGTGGACACAGGACTAGCCACAGGATTATCAACATGGATTGCTGCAGCCATGAATCATCTGAAGGAATGGGCGGGCATGGGAGCGTTAGCAGGTGTTGGTCTTCTGGTGTTGGTCTCCTTGGTTTGCCTGTGGTATATATGCAAGATTAGAGTCTCACAACAGTGTGATGCAGCCATGATCATTCAGGCCTTTACAGCCATTGAAGCAGGACATTCTCCCCAAGCATGGTTGGATACCATAAAAAGCTAAAATGTTACGCTCGGGATGCGAGGCTAAGCACTGCACTCAGGGTCAGCCGCTTTGGACCCAGAGAAGAGCATGTCTGATTGCATGCGGGTTGATGCCCCAGGTCCCACCTCTGAGAAAAAGGTATCAGACGGGTCTGATGCTCTTTGGGTGGATGACACCTAAATAAACATCGGTACAAAGTCCCAATTTATTTCTAATATCAGAGATCAGACCTCTACTCTTGCCTGATGCGTCTAAAACAAAAAGGGGGAACTGTAGAGAGCTGCGGAATGCTATGCCTTAAAGATGGAGCTGGTTTCCGCCTTCCACCTTCCTGATGGTGAGTGCTCTCTGTCACGAACAATTCCACATTTGGCTAAGGCCGAGGATCTGGCTTGCTTCCATGTATGTGGACCTATCTGCATTGCCCACGTGGCATGCCTGGGTTGGCTACCCAGAGGCTATTTAAGCTGTGGGCTGGCTTTCCCCAGGGTCCGAGGATTGTTCAAGGTTCCTGAATAAACTGCATTGAAAAAAAAATATATATATGAGGTAGATAGCACCTGAACTTGACCTCTAGCTTTCACATAGACACACACACACATACACACACACACACACACACACACACACACACACACACACACCCCTACTGCAGTGGCTTGGATAAGAATGGCCCCCACAAGCTCATATATTTGAATGCTTGGTTATCAGGAAGTAGCACTGCTTGAGAAAGATTAAGAGGCGTGGCCTTGTGGGAGCAGGTGTGGCCTTGCTAGAGGAAGTGGACTTTGGCATTTCAAAAGCTCAAGTCTCTTCCTGTATCTGAATCCAGATGAAGGACTCTGTTGTTTCTCTGGCACCATGTCTACACATGCCACCATGCTTTTCACCGTGATGAAAATGGACTAAACCTCCGAACCTTAAGCCAGCCCCAATTGCATGCTTTCCTTTATGAAAGTTGCCATGGTTATAGTGTCTCTTCAGAGTAACAGAACACGAAGACACCTGCTTACACATACACACACAAATAATATAAACAGTAAATGAAGATGTTGTTAGCCTCTTTTGCAGATAAAGTGGAGGATGAGTAGCGCTGGTGAATCGGGCAACTGGGAGACTGATGCCGAGAAACTACGCGGCTTCTCCTGGAAAGCAGCCGCCACATCTGCTTCGCTCCTCGGCAGGTGTTATAATGGAGGAGTGTACCAGCTGAGGCACTCAGAGGATACGGAGAAGTGGTGTGATGGGCCAAGGAGCTCCTGCAGGTGGAGGTGATAGCACAATGAAAGCACCCAGAATAAAGGCGTCCAGGAGGCCGGCCCGCAGAAGAGGGCTTCCCAGTGTCTGATGTGACATCCCAGGAGCCTGATGAGGGGT
Organism: Meriones unguiculatus; assembly: GCF_030254825.1. Classification (NCBI taxonomy): domain Eukaryota; kingdom Metazoa; phylum Chordata; class Mammalia; order Rodentia; family Muridae; genus Meriones; species Meriones unguiculatus. The sequence continues at coordinate 30,989,417 of NC_083363.1, read as the reverse complement.
TGTACATTCAAGAACAGCACAAGTTTGATGTGACAGGGGCTTTACCAGGGAGAAGGAGGGAGAGGAAACCAGGAGGTGAGAGAGAACATTGCAGGGATGGGCACACACAGGAGTTCACGCTTGGCTCTGTAAGACAGAAGGTTCAAGTCTAGCTGTACTCTGGGATCACCAGGGGAACTTTCAAATGCCCACCCCTCAACCCAGAGCAAAAATTCCTTCACAAAGCTGGAGAGTTAGAGAGAAATGTCCTGTCCTAGAGAACAGCTCTGGTTTGAGGTTAGGTCAAAAGCCTCACCATGGCACTGGGAGCTTGTGAAAAAGATTTAAAAAACACAAACAAGAGACCAGGCTTTGCCTTAGGAAGATAATCTGAGGGTTACTTAGAAAATGTGTTACTGAAAGGGAATGAAGGCCTGATGTAGTGATTCATACCTGTAATTCTAGCACTTGAGAGGATTAACTTGAGGATCAAAGCCATCTTTAGCTAGCTAGAGGCTAGCCTGTGCTACATGAGAACAGAGAGAAAGAGAGAAAGAGAGAGAGAGGGAGAGGGAGAGGAGGGAGGAATGAAGAAAGAGAGAAGAGAGGAAGGAAGGATGGAAAAAGAAAGAAAGGAAAGAAGAAGGAAGGAAGGAAGGAGGAAGGAAGGAAGAAAGGAAGGAAGGAAGGAAGGAAGAAAGAAAGAAAGAAAGAAAGAAAGAAAGAAAGAAAGAAAGAAAGAAAGAAAGAAAGAAGGAAAGAAAGAAGGAAAGAAAAGAGGAAGAAAGAAAGATCCCAGGTCAGAAAGGGTAAGGGTACACAGCCAAACACAACAGCTATTTGTGGTGTCAGGGTAAAGCTGCCCAGAAAGACAACAGCTAGAGTTCTGAACTCTTCCAACCACTCCCTATTAATCATGCATTCACAGCCTCAGCCCCATTTCACCACATGCTAGGAAGGCAGGGCTTGGGCCAGGTAGTCACATAGCATCTGCACTCAAGAAGCAGAGAACAGACAGGAAGTAAGGCCGAGCATAAAACCTGAAGGCCCACCCCCAGTGACCCAGCCCTTCAACCCAGCATAATCCACATCTTGGCCGTACCTCTGCCCCTGTTCTTGGTCAGACCTGGAATGGTGCTTCCCCACCCACCTCTCCTGGGGACCTGTACTCCACCCCAGGCCCGTGCGGAAGGGTATGGCTCTGGTTTCTCTCAGTGGAGCTCTCTCCCAGCTGGGCTGACCCTTGGCTTCCTTTCAATCCCCCAGGGTTACAGCCTTCTCTCTGGTTCACAGGTTTCCAGAGTTCTGTTGGAACCCCCAGGCTTGTCGGGTGCCTACTGCTAGATAGAATGAAAACTCACAAACACGGGATCCTCAGGGTCTTCTGTCTCCCTTCTCCACCCAGGCACTGCTAACTAGAGTGAAGGTTCTGAAAGCTCCTGGTTGTTATGTGCCTGAACTTTCCTCATTGAGGCAGGTGACTCCATCCTGCTGGGCACCACTGCGCTGGCCTAGTGGAGGACCAGCCCTTTATGTCTCTGGAATTGATGTCCTTTGTGGAGACAGCAAAAGGGCAAGCAAGCAACATGCACCTCTAGAGTGAGTATCTGTTGGAGCTGGAGGTGTGTCAAATCTACAGACCTCTGAAAAACTGAGCTGAGAATGAACTTTAGAAATTCCTGGAAACCTCAGCCTGAGAGCGGCCAGGTGGGGCCTGGGTTGGGCTGGCCCCATGGGCTACACAAAAATCATTTCTAGTGAAGCAGCAAGATAATGGAGTCTCTGAGTGCCTGCCGTGAGAGAAGAAAAATGAGCAGCAGAGAGGAGCGTGGCTGTGTCAGAAACCGCTGGGTCAGAAACCGAGATGGACAGGTGTGACAGGCTGGATCGAGGCCGTGGGCTATAAGAGGAAAGCATGGGGGCCCCGGGCAGGTATGGTCTGCAAATGGCAAGAACAGGACTGGCTTTAGGAGTGAGTAGATGACGCGGTGGGTGGATGATGGGTAACTGATGGGTGACAGAGGTGACTGATTGTCAGTTCAGCCAATGGAACCACTTAGAAGACAGGTGGAAGTTTCGAGGTTGGGTCCCTTGAGTTGGGAACATACACCCTGACTGTGGGTGGCAAGGGCTAGGGCCCCAAAGTGAACAAAAAGGAGGACAAGAGCTAGACACTGGCCTTCGTCTCCGTTTCCTGACAACAGATGGGACGTGGCCACTGGCATCGTGCTCTCGCCTCCGCATCTACTCTGCCACAGTGAGCTGTCTCCTCACACCCGGAGTCATAACAGACCTCCCTTCCCTAAGGTGTGTCTCCTCACAGCAGCAAGAGGAGAGTCAACATGGGTGAGTTGGCTGAGCGTGGGGACAGTGAGCCATGGGGACAGTGGGGAAGAAGGAATAGCTGAGAATAGAGAAACTGGCCCAATAGATGATACATGAACAGCCAGCCTGGTGGCTCTATGTCAGGCCACATCGTGACTAACCAGCTCTGAAAAGCCCCTGTGTGATGAAGGGTCAACGGTCCACATCTTTACTTTGTTTGTTTGTTTGTTTGTTTGTTTGTTTGTATTGTTCTCCAGGAGTAAATGTGACTTCAGCTATCACAATACCCTACATTATGGAACCAACCGGGTGCCCCACAACAGAGGAATGGACAAAGAAAGTGGTCTATGTACACAACGGGATTTCTCTCAGCCATGAGGAAAAACAAAGTTCTGTCATTAGGAGGAAAACCCATTCAGTGGAGGCCGCTTTATTAAGCGAATTACACCAGTCTCGGAAAGACGACTATTGCATTTCTCTTGCTCGTGGGTCCTACACTATACATAGACACATAAAATCACATGTGTGTTTGACATGAAAGTGGAAGAGAGGCTTTCTAGGGCAATAAAGACAACTATTGAGAGAAGTAGGGTGAGAAAGAGGAGGAGGAATTTGGGGAAATGCTTGACGTGTCTGTGTGTTTGTGTGTGTGTGTGTGTGTGTGTGTGTGTGTGTGTGTGTGTCTGTTTGTGTCTATTTTTTTGTGTGTGTGTTTAAAAATTCAAATATAATAATGCAACTCCTTGAAAAGCGATTACAGCATTTTCCCACTTTTGAATTCCCAGTGGCCTGCTTTTATTAGCATACTGGGATGGATCTCTCCCTCTCTCCTCTTTCTCTTCCTCTCTCTCTCCCATCATCCCTCCCCCTCTCTTTCTTCTCATCTTTTCCCTCTTTCCTTCTGTCCCACCTTTTCTTCCCACTTCTCTTCATCCTCTCTTTCCTCTTCTCCCACCTCTTTTCTTGTTTCTAGGGCCTTAATGAGCTTTGCAATGACTCATCTTGCCAACTCTTTCTGTTCCTGGTACCACTGGCCTCCTCTGCCTTCCCAGCTCCCTCTCTCAGGGGCTCAGTGTCCTTTCCAATTTAATCTGAAATTAGACTCCCTCTCCTTTGCTCCTCCACCTCCCGTGGCCTCTCCTGTCATCTATTATTTAACTCAATCTCTCTATTATATATGCACAAGAACCACTTCTGAATATGGCTGATGTGAGATGCATCAGAACCCAAACCAGAAAGCAAGCTCACCTCTCCTCAACCCACTTCTCAGCTCTACTCTCATTCTGCTCCTGTCTTGGGCCAAGGGCCCAAGAAATGCCAGCTACAGGCACAGCTCTGGCCAATGAGCCTCTAAGCACAGGTAATGACTTCTCAGGTTTCGCATGTTGGGAAATTTCCAAATGGCTTCTTACAGGTGATCTTTTGGGCTATGAGAGGAAAGCCCTCCTGAAGGTGGGTGTTTGGGTGTTTCCATGCGTAATTGTATAATATGTGAGTAGAAAGCAAGTGGGAAGATCGCTTTGGTGGCCTGGGGCCTATGCATCCCTGCCCATCACTGACTTACTCCTGGACCAGGCTTAAGGCCTTCAACCCCTCCAAACCAACCTCAACTTACTTGTCTATAAAGCCACAGAACCAAACCACAGCCCTTTAGCCTCCTCAGCATGCAAATTCCAAGACTTGTATTTATCCAACAGTTCATCTGATTCCATGGCAGTTGACATTCTAGTCAATACATAATCAATAAATGATGGTGAGGTGCCTACTCTGCCGCTGATCTTCATTAGAAGGGACTCCTGATTAACTGGAGAGCCCCTCGCTGTACTGAAAAAGAATTTAGAGTCCCGAGAGAGGACGGGTAGCTAATGTAAATTCACAAAGTGAGGAAGACCAGGGCAGTGCCACACTGGAATTCATAACTCCTGCCCCAAAATATCCTTTCCATGTGTGGTGCTTTCGAACCTGACTACAAATATTTCCACTCTCCTTCAGTGAAAAGGCAGGTCTGTGTCCCCTCTTGCTCATGATCCCCTCCACTCACATAGTGCTGTTTTATTTGTGTGTATTTATTTATTCGAAGGGAAATATGGCACACACCACAGCTTGTGTGCAGAGATCGGAGGACAACTTTCCAGTCTGTTTTCTCCTCCCACCCTGTAGGTTCTACAGATGAAACTCGTCAGGATTGGCAGGAAGTGCCTTTACCCTCTGATCCATTCCGAATGCTTAGAAGTAAAGCTAGGTGCTCGCTAGGGTGAGGGCTTAGATAAGCATACACCTTCTGTCTGGCTGTGAGAGCCCCAAGCCTCTGTAGAGGAAGTCCAGGGGCCCCAAACCCTCTAGGCTGGGCAAGCAAAATATAGACAACTCCTGAAGACTGTCCCAACAGAATCCACCTGAGTGCCAGCCGGCCCACTGCCAGACGGCATCAGAATTGAGTCCTCCGCTGAGGAGATTGGCCAGTTTGGTAAAGCGCTTGTCCATACACTGGGCACTAGAGCACTGATCTGTCTTTCCTCCTAAACTGTGAGTTCTATGAGGCTCCACTGTGATCCGTGTATCTCTCTGACCTCACACAGAGTGGGCAGGTCCTAAATGTATGTAGACCATGTTGCCAGCTGCTGGCCCTGCAGAGAAGCAGCGTGCTGGTGAACCTCGCCCAGGCTAAGGCATGCCCGGTTCCTATTGGGTACATGGCAGGGGATGAGAAGTGCCTGCCACTACTGGGACAGGGAACAAATGTGGGCCAGCTGGGAACAGGAGAGAAGCTGGACCATAGCAGGCTCCAGATGTACATTTTGTGCTCGCTTGCCTCTGTGAGGACTCCTGTCCTGAAACTCTGGCTGAATGTCTTATCCAAACATTCATTTAAAATCACTGGTTCCTGGAGAGACACTATCCTTCAGTGAATACTCTAATAAACTTTGCAACTCCAAGGTCTGGTTCAGCAGCGAGCTGGAAAAGTTCCTGGTTGCTAAGAGACCAGGGACCAAATTACCAGTTCACAAAAAGACCCTGCTAAGGCTAGTGAAAACAACTAAACAGAGCCAGGTAGAGAATGGGCCTGTTCAGACATCAAAGTCAGGTAAATACACTAGGAAGTACAGGGTGTCTAATTGGGAACGACAATTAAAAATATTCTTCATGCTGAACCGCCAAGATGCACTGTAGGAAGCTAAGCTCTGAGGCTTTTGTCTGCTTGAATGAAACAGCGGGGGAGCCCTTTCCAGTCCTGAAATTCCAGATCTAAAGAATCAGAAGGAAAAACAAACTGTCCCCGTTGATAAAGAGGTAAAATACAGTGAAATAAACGGCTTCTTTTCTGGCTCTCCATTCTAGAATGGAAATGGGGTTCCTGTAGCTGTGACCCAGAAAGAGCCTGCAAACAAAAGCTCCCTTCAGGGAGGGTCTGATCACTGCTGCTCTGAGGACCCCAAAATCATAGCATACAGTGCTGGCCCCACAGAAGTCATCAATAGATACACTAAGCTCAGCTCTGCATGTGAGTCAAGAGCGAGAATTAGCCAACACCATAACAGGAAAGAGCAGAGAGAGAACAGGCTAAAGCCTCGGGCACAGGCTGGGGCCAGTTCCTTTCCTGGCTGATGGCTGAGCAATAGGTTGTATGAAACTTCTTTTAATAACAAACATAGGGGCTGGAGATGGAGCTTAGCTGCTGGGTGCTAGCATGGATGAAGCCCAGGGCGGGCCTCCATCCCCATCACCGTATAAACCAGGCCTGGTGGGCCACAGCACTGGGAAAGTGGAGGCAAGAGAGTCAGGAATTCAAGGTCATCCTTTTAACTTGGACTACATAGAGAGATCAAGGCCACCCTGGGATACTTGCAATCCTGTCTCAATACACACACATGCAGATACACACAGACACACCCACGGAGACATAGATATACACAGAAACACACAGAGAGAGATAGACACACACAAGATACACACATGGAGACATAGACATACACAGAGACACACAGAGACAGATAGACACACACACACACACACAAAGACATAGACATACACAGAGAGACACATGCCAATAAAAACAAGAGAAGAAAAAAGATGAAGAGAAGAAGGAGGGAAACAGTTCCCCAGACAAAGTCTTCCTCAGAGCTCACCGCTTAGGCATGTTACCAAACTTGGGGGGGTCACACTCTACACCCCAAGAAATCAAGCTTAGCCACCCGTCTTCAATAAACCAATTGAAAGTGGAAAGCAAAACAAGGAGATGTGTTCAATGTGGGCACACTGAGAAGAATCCATTTTGGGGGGTCACGAGTGAGATTAAATTTTAAATAGAGGGCTAGGAATCTGCACAAACGAGCAGTCCCGGTCAAAGTGTGACTCCACCCACAACTGACCCATCGTTATCTGGATGTCCTGGCTAGTTTTATGTCCACTTCTCCAAACTTCTCATTGGAGATGAGGGAACCTCACTGAAGAAAGCAAGCCTGTGGGGCATTTTCTTAATTATGGATTGATGGGGGAGGGCCCAGCCTCTTGTGGGTGGTGCTATCCCTGACCTGGTGGTCCTATAAGAGAGCAGCCTGAGCAAGCCAAGAGGAGCAAGCCAACCAGCAGCACCCCTCCACAGCCTCTGCATCAGCTCCTGCCTCCAGGTTCCTGCCCTGCTTGACTCCTGTCCTGACTTCCTTCAATGATGAACAGTACTGTGGAGGTATAAGCCAAATAAACCCTTTCCTCCCCAGCTTGCTTTGATCATGTGTTTCATCACAGCAGTAGCGACTCTAACATTGGACTTCAGTCTCTTCCTGTCAGGCACTCTGACTAGTTGTAAATGTCTTTCCATTTCATCTCCCAGCATGAGATTCCTGGGGAAATTCCAATTTCTTGGGATCCATTGTTCCAACAGTCTGATAGTCAACTTGAGGGCACAGGTGTCTCTTTAAAATATTCTCATTTCTGCAGGACCTGTTTGTCACGGGTATACAAACAGTAAAACCCGCCAGGCCCCAAAGTCGTTAGTGCCCTTCTTTGATTTGTTTGTTTTTGTTTTTTAGAGATGGGATGGTTGTTTTGCTTTTTTATTGTATCATTGGTTTTTGGTTCGGGGTTTTCATTTTTTGAGACAGGGTTTCTTTGTGTAGCCCTAGCTGTCCTGAAACTCATACTGTAGAGACCCACCTGCCTCTGCCTTACAAGTGCTGGGATTAAGGTGTGTACCGCCATATTTGGCTAGGAGATAGAAATGTTAGGGGAGTGCACAGAGTCACTATCTTGAGGACCCAAGACTAAATAAAATGAGACGAAAAGGAGGGCAAGGATGGGAACAAGGAGGTAGGAGTGGGGGAAAAATGGACCTAGGTAAACAGACGTTTATCAGGGTAGCTGGGAACTGAGTGGCTAACGGCTGTGTGACTGGAGTGTCTACTAAGCAGCCCTTGCTGGACAGCAGAAGGGTTTCTGAGCATGATGGATCCAACAGGCATGAAATCATCTCTGGGGAAGAAAATACAGTTCCGCACACACACACACACACACACACACACAGCAGCTCCCCTCAGGTCTTTTCTGACAATCTGGCCTGTCAGACATCCAACTCGCACACAACGGCTATATTTTAGGCAGAATGAAGGATTCGCTTTCCAAGAAAGGCTGGATTGCCAATCTCAACACTCAGTGGCTCTATATCTGCAGGAGGAACAGACACAGACACAGCCATGAGACTCGCTTTGACCTATTTGATGTGAGCGGGATGTCACACATCCTTTCCAGCGCACATTGTAAGAATTACCGGGGGCCTCTCCAGCTTTGATTTCTCCTGCTGTCATGGGGAGCAGAAATAGTCCCAGGTAGCTCTTTGTCTGGCTACGGCTAGTCTCCAGGGGTGTGTGGTCTAGGAGGGAAGGAAAGTTTTGTGGTCAGGCAGATATCTGGGCTGGGCTGTGAAGGTCGTGCATAACTAAATCAGCAAGGCTGGCCTGTCTCCCCGAGAAACACCTCCCACGGGGCTGTGGTCTCAGGAGATGCGTGTTCTCAGGATGCCTTACTCTGGGGATCCATGTCCCCTAAACTATCTCCTGTCCATTGTGACTGGCAGCAGGAGAGGTCAATGTAGCCCAGTGGAGGCAAACCTGAAGAAACGCCCACACTGTCCCCTGGATAGGTCACAGTTGCTATCCATGGGACTTCACATCACACTTTCTTCCTTCCTTCTGTTGTAGTCTGAATGGGAACTGTCCCCACATGGGCTCCTGCACTCTGAGGAACTTGGTCTTCAGCTAGTTGCACTGTCTTAGAAGATTATGAAACCTTTAGTTGTAGTCTGACCGGAGGAAGCAAGTCGCTAGGGGTTATAAAGCCTTGAGGTTTTATAGCCAAGCCCCACTTCCTGTCCACTCCCTGCTCCTTCACGGTGGCTGTAATGTGGCTAGCTGCTTCCTGTTCCTGCACCATGACTGTCCCACTGTGCTGGACCGCCTCCCCTCAGACGATGAGCACCAAAGCACCCTTCCTTCTGGGAGCTGGTTCTTGTTAGGTCAAAGAAAAAGAAAACTTACCCACCTTCGCTGACCTGCCTCCTCTCACTCTGCCAACATTTCCTGGAAATGCTTTCTCACAGTTTTACCCACGCCCTTGGGGTCTGCTGCTGAGGAAACCAACCTAAGACAGAGCACAAGCATGGCTGCCAGAGGACTGTGGAAAGAGTGAAGAAAAGACCCTTCCCCTCCCCTTCTGCAAAGAGTCCACCTTTCTCCTGAGTTTGACCCTTTCTACACCACATAGCTATGAAATGAGGATCTGACTGCCAAGGGTTTGCCTTGGTCCTGACCCCATGCAGGATCAGGGCCAGGATTCAAACCCACTGCGCTGAAGGTGCCACATTTTCCCCATAACCCTGTAGGTGAGAACACCCAGCTGAGTTCTCTGTCTCCTCATTTTGAATGTCAAAAGCTCATATGCTCATCCTCTGTGTGTATACACACAGCCCACCCCATAATTCATCAAAGATTAAGGACAGTGGTTCTGAAATCACATTAAGTCCCTCCAAGGCTGCAGACATAATTCACCAGGCTCAAAGCTCATTGCACATGCCAGTGCTGGCTTTACAGACTCTCCCCACAACTACCATCACCACACACACACACACACACACACACACACACACACACACCTTAATTTCATTCTCCTCTTTGTGATGTTTATTCTGTTCTTTCCAATTGGAAAACCTCTTTCCTCACTGGAAGAAAAAGAGGCAAAATCGTGATTGGACCTCAGTGCCATCAATGTGTCTTCAGCTGACATTAAATAATTTTCTCTAAGTAATACTTTAATATTTTTTAAGATTTATTTATTTATTATTTTACATATATGAGTGTTTGTTGAATGTCTGCGCACATGTGCATGCAGTGCCAGCAGAGGCCAGTAGAGAGCATCAGAGCTCCAAGAACTGGAGTTACAGGCAGCTGTAAGACATTCCATGGGTGCTGAGGACTGAACTCAGGTCTTCTATAAAAGCAGCAGGCACTCTGAAGGGCTGATCCATCTCTCCAGCCCTGCCTATACTTAAACCCTGCTTGCCAAACAGAGATAAACAGTGTTCCTCAAGCTCACCACCTTTAGCTCACATGAGGTAGAATACTTCTTACCTTGCTTCCTACAGATGACCCACAGCTGCATCAGCCCTTGTCCATCACTTGCGGGATCCAAGGGCTTTCCCTAGTGTCCATGGCCACTTCTAAATCATAAGCTGGTTTTGAGATCTGCCCATGTCATCTCCTGATGACAGCTGCCACTCGTTCTTCCCTTCCTAAGAAGACTCAGAGCTCTGAGTCCTGGCCCTTGCCTGACTTGATTGTTTGTTTGTTTGTTTGCTTGCTTGCTTGCTTGATTGCTTGCTTATTGAGGTGGGGTTCTTCTGTGCTCAGGCTGCCCTGTAACTTGCTCTGTAGACCAGGATGGTCTGGAACTCAGGGACTCGCCTGCCTCTGCCTCCTGAGTGCTGGGATTAAAAGGCATACATCACCACCACCACCACCCAGAACCCCCCCTTTTTTTGAGGGGGGGACTCAGTTATCAGCTTGATAGAACCTGGAGTCAACTGAGAGGCATTTTCAGAGAGGGTGACCTGAGAGGAGAAGACACTCTCCAGAGTAGGCAGCACTGTCCAGTGGCAGTCCAGGCAAAGAAGATCCAAGGGAGAAGCAATGCAGCTTTGCCTGCCTCCTTTCACTCCTTGCTAGTGAGTGCATCTACTCTGTTGTTTCTGCAGCTTTCAATGTAAACTGAAGACCAGCGACTCCCCAGGAGTCCTCTAACCTTCAATACCAGATTGGGACTACCAAATCATCTGGCCTTGTGGGCTGAACAACTATCAGATTCTCAAACTGTCCAGCATACAAATAGATACTGTTGAACTACCCAACGTGTATCATATAAGCCAACCTAATAAATCCTCCTCTGTAATATGTATCTGTTTGTGGTGATTTGAATAGGTATGTTCCATAGGGTCATGTGTTTGAATGCTTGGCCCATAGGGAGTGGCACTCTTAGGAGGCGTGGCCTTGTTGGAGGAAGTGTGTCACTGTGGGGGCGGGCTTTGAGATCGCATATGCTCAGCTATGCCCAGTGTGGCACAGTCTCCTTCTTCCTCTCAGGTCCTTCTCTAGCACCATGTCTGCCTGCATGCCATCATGTTTTCCACCATCACAATAATGGACCAAATCTCTGAACTGTGAGTCAGCCCTGATTAAATGTTTCCTTTTATAAGAGTCACCGTGGTCATGATGTCTCTTCAGAGCAATAAAGCCCCAAGACACCATTCCAGTCCTCTAAAGAACTCTGACTAACACAGCTGGACTCGTGCAATCGTTCCTCCATCCTGCTGAGAAGGTCCCACTGCCCCTTCATCAGGAGCACATAAAACCTGCAAAGCCTCTGGGGTCACGTGAATTCTCAGGCTCTCCAGTCTGGGAGCCCCTCCGGGTCCCTAGCATCTGGCTCAGATTCTGCCTCTATTTCTCACTAATTATTCTCCCTTCCATTTTCTTGCTTTGCCTTTTTAATCTAGTCACGAGAGAGATTCACCCAGTTCTTTAGTTAAATTACTCCTCTCCACTGGTTCAGTGCTATTTTAAAGCAACAACACCAGGGAAAGGGAATGAGAATCTAATGAAAATAGTTACCTGCAGGGCATGGGTGGGGTCGAGTGGAAGAATTGGAAGCAAGACTGTTATTCTCCTGAGTATGCTTTTCCATATACAAACTTTTTAAAAACATTTAAATGTTTTTGCATGTTCATGTCAAGGTTTTTTTAAAAAAAGAAAGAAGAGGAAAACCCAAAGTTGAATTTTTTTAACAGGGATAAATGAGTCTAACTCTATATCAAACCATATAGAAAAACGTCATAAAATTCAAGCCATTCTGGACAGTTTTGTAACCATCCACCATTAAGAAGACACGGTCTCGGTTTAAAAGGCAACGTGACAAGGTGTTTGCCTCGCTCAGAGGGCTTAGTGACCGTAGAACGGGTGTTCCGTCATTCGGAAAGTACTCGAGTGTGTGGCAGGATATAGAGTCAGGAAATGTGCTAACTTCAGAACGAGAAGGGCCTGTCAGTGACATCACAAGAGGGGGAGGCGGGACACACTGCTGGATTCGAATTGGGAGCATCAATGAACGTTCAAAACTTGTGAGTATTAGCGTGTGTGAGTACATGGGCACATGAGCGGTGGTGTTGCTCATGAACACTTATGTGCATCTGCACATGTGTGCACATGTGTGCACCTGTGTGTGGAGGGCAGAGGAAAACGTCAGGCATCTTTCCTTTCCTTATTGTTCTGCATCTTGTATTTTAAGATGGGCTCTCTTGCTCAGTCTAGATGCTCCGACCCACCCAGACCGGTTGGCCGGGAATTGTGCGATTTCTGCTCAGGAGTACTAGGGTTATATGTACACACCACAGAGGCTCGAGTTCTCACATGAGCACTGAACTTCAGCCTCTCATGTTTACAGGTGAGTGCTTCAATGGCTGAGTCGTCACTTCAGCCCTAAATTCAAGATATTTTAAAGTATTTTACCTCCGCTTACTAAAAAGACCTACAGATAGCAATGCCCCAAAGCCAGAAGTGGTGGCTCATGCTACAACTCCCAACCTTAGGAGGCTGAGGCAGGAGGATAGCAAAGGAAGGGAGCAAGAAAGAGAGGGGGAAAGGGAAGAAGAAAGGAAAAAGGAAGTAAGGGAAGAAAGAAGAAGAGAGAAAAGAGAGCAGGATAGGAAGGAAGGAAGGAAACAAGAAAGGGAGAGAAAGGAAAAAAGGAGAAAAGGAAAGGAAGAAGAAAGGAGAAAGGGAAAAAGAGAGGAAAGGAGGGAGGAAGGGAGGGACGGAAAGAGGGAGGAAGGAAGGGAGGGTAAGGCAGGTGGGCGAGCAGCAGTACTCCAACAATAGCAAGCACAACAGGATCTTGGCTTTTTTAATACCATTCTCTGTGAAAGGAATCTGTGCTCCTCAGAAACGTGCCCCATCCATCCACAGAGCAGAGAAATCCCAAGCCTGGAGCATCAGGTTGTCCTGAAAACTCAGACAATGTCCAAATGCTAGGGGAGACCTGGCAGGGGGCTCAGAGCCAGCCCAAAAGGCCCGTCCCAGACTAAGAGCATTAATGTTTGTCATGAGCTAAGACCCCAAATTAGACAGGCTCCTCGAGCACACCGTGGAAGGTGGGATGCGCTCTTTACAGAAGACGCCCACTCCGGGGGAAAAAAAAGTTCAGGGATTCAAAAATTAGCATTTTACTGTCATTTCCTCACAAGGGTCTGTAGAGGAATATTAACTCATAACATGGCTGCTCTGGCAAGATCACATGTGAAGACCTTGTAGGTCTATGTGATTTGGCAGGAATACAAACACACCTTTAACCCAGGAGGCACAGACAAGTAGATCTGAGCTCAAGGCCAGCCTGGTACAGAGCAAGTTTCAGGTAAAGAAAAGCTTAGGTCCAGGCATGGTGGTTACATGCCTTTAATCCCAAACAATGAAGATAAAGTTAGTTTGTAGAAGGAAGCACCCGTGTTTGAAAATGATATCTAATTGAGTGACAGAAACAGTGACAAATCAGGGAAAGACTTGACAGAATAGGACATGCCCAACTCTCAGGAAAAGAGAGAGGAAAGGGAAGCTACTTAAGGGGCAATGAGAGAGAGAGAAGAAGCAGTTTTTACCTGGACAGTAATAGAGAGACAGGTTGCAGAGAGAGAAGATAGGTGAAGGCAGAAGGAGCTAGAGAATGAGAAGGAGCCAGAAGATTAGAGCAGATTACTGGAGTTAGTTTGAGACCAAGCAGAGCAATTCAGAGGCCAAGAGAGAAGCCAGATTGAATAAATCAGCTGGGAGAGGAGTTTGAGTCTGAACAGCTGAATTGAACCAGCCAGTCCAGAGCTCAGAAAGAACAATAAAGGGTGAGCTTATTAAGGACACCAGTTAATCAGGTGACCAAACAGCCTCTGATAACAGAACCAAGTGACGTGAAATCATACAAGACACAAGAAGAGCACTAAAAGGAAGAGTGTGGCCTGCCCATGAGGTGTTTCATCTCCAACACAATCAGGAAATCAAATCAGGCTGGGGAGATCCAGGTTGGGATTCCCTCCAAGAGCCCAGTGGCACAGAGAGGGCAATCTTCCCAAAGGACTATCAGTGTCCACGAAGTCCCGAACATTCTAGAGTCAAGGTTAAGAACGAGGCACTGACACATATGCTCCTTGACCGGGAGAGTAGCTACAGTGGGGAAATTTAAATACCAATACTCCTGTGTGGGACAGATACCATACTGTGTATCTCAAGAGTGATATTATGCTTATGTGGAAGGTACTTTAGAAGACACACACAGATGCCTTCAAAGGGAAACATTAGCGTGGCTCCAGCTTACGTTCAAGTGATTCTGATTTTTTATTTTTGAAACAGATTCTTGTAGCCCAGGCTAGCCTCAAAGTTGCCTTGTAATCAAGGATGGTCTTGAAGTCCTGAACCTCCTGCCTCTACCTCCCCAGGGCTGGAATTGCTTGCATGCCTGTGTCTGTTTCCTACAGTGCTGGGCTCCAGCCAGAGCTCCACTCATGCTAGATGAGTGCTCTACCAGAAGAGCCACAGCCCGAGCCCGTAATTCACAATTTTAAATAGAGAGCAAGTGAAAAATAGCAAATATAAGCCAAAGACATCAGAAGTCCATTGCATACTCCACCTGCCCCTCAACCCACACCCAAGACAGTCTTGCTTTATGCCCCAGGATGGCCTAGAATTTGTTAGGTAGCCCAAGGTAGCCTTGAAGTCACGTTTCTTTCTGAAAGTAAGAGAAATGAAGGCCTGCTGGGCCCAAATGAGCTGAAATATTAGTTGCTACTCACATCCTATAGTTCTGTGCCTCAGTTTCATTTTCTGTAACATGGAGATAATTATGTAGACCGTAGGGACATACCGAGTTAGAAAAAGCTAATTTCATCAGGCACGGTGGCACACACACCTTTAATCCCAGCACTCAGGTCACAGAGTCAAACCTGTGAGCTTGAGGCCAGCCTGGTCTACAGAGCAAGTTCTAAGCCAGCCAGGGCTACAAACTGAGATCCTTTCTGAGAGAAAGAGAGAGAGAGAGAGAGAGAGAGGGAGATTGGGTGGAGGAACAGTCTTGTAGACACAAAATTCCTCCTTTGTCTTCAGCTCCTCTGACATGAAATTCTACCAAACTGAGCTTGAATAGGGGGAGATCTATAAAGTCACTATTGTTGATCAGTTTTCACTTCCTGCCTTCTCTAGGAAACCAAGATGAAAGATGTAAAAGGTAGAGAAACTGAAGCCAAACTCCACTATGCTAGTGGAAGGGGAAACTAGAGAGGCTGGGCCTTCCCAACACTAAGACAGCTCCTGTGGGTGGGAAAAAGGTCTCTTGAATGGAAGCCCTCAAACATGGGGGATGAAGGAGTCAGGAAGCTCCCTTTCTGCTCTCTTAGGGACAGTGCTGGGGTGTCATGGTTAAAAGGGTGACATCAGACACCAGGGCTCAGATCCCAACAGTGTCCACTGCTAATGTTATATCCTTGGGAAACCCCCTCCACACCCCTATTTCCATGAGGTCTGTGAGGTAACTGTCTTGAGAGTTATCTTCAGGCTTCGATGAGGTGGTCCACATACAGTGCTTAACCCGATTCCCAGCACTGCAGAAATCTCTGTGAATGTTTAATACTATCATTAATATTTCACTGGTGCCTGTAGCCTGCCTCCTCCACCAGCTTGTTTCAGAGTCTTCCCAGGGTCCTAGGGGTCATCATTGCCCTGGGTATGGATTGTAGTAGACAAACTCGTATAATTTGTCTGAAGAAAATACCTACCCTTCTTCTAGACAAATATCTGGAGAGTTTCTGCAGAGAGAAAAGACTAGAGAACATGAAACCCCGGCAGCCTAATTCTTCCTCTAGATGAGAGGATTAAATCCCAAGGGTAAACCTCACCCTTTCTGACCTATGTGACTGTTTTGAGTTGAAATCATACAGACAAACTTGAGAGATATGTAAATTGGCACAAACCCCACAGAGAGCAAAGTAAGGGTAAGTTTCAAACTGCACACCTCCTTGAGCCCTCAAGTTTGGCGTCTCAGCTTCTCATGCAATTATGCTTACGTGTATGCAGAATGATGTCCACATAGAGTCATCCTCCACAGGATGTATTCATTACAGTGAAGATCAGAAAACAACCTAAAGGTCCACTCACCTGTTCAATAAATAATGGTCCGTCTTACAGTGTAATATTATACAACTCTAAGACATGAGAAAGTCTAGGCTGCTCTGGCAGATGGCTCGGCAGTAAGGCTGATTGCTGACAAGCCTGACAACCTGAGTCTGGCCTTCAGGACCTGAATTAACCAATGTTCTGTTGCTGTAAAGACACCCCATGATCACAGAAACTCTTATAAAGAAAAACATTTCACTGGGGCTTACTCACAGTTTCAGAGGTTTAGTCCATTATGGCCGGAAGCATGGTGTCAGGGAGGCTGGCATAGTATGGGAGAAGGAGCTGGAAATTCTACATCCAGATCCACAGGCGGCAGGAAGAGAGAGACACTGGGACTGGCTTGGGCTTCTACAACCTCAAATCCCACCTCCAGAAACAAACTTCCCCCAACAAGGCCACACCTACTCCAACAAGGCCACACCTACTCCAACAAGGCCACACCTACTACTCCCTTCAAGAAGTGCAGCTCCCTAGTGACCAAGCATTCAAATCTATGAACTTATGGGAATTATTCCCATTCAAACCACCAAACAATAGAAAAAGAGAACCAACTCCTACAAATTGTTTTCTGACATCCATACATGTGCTCTATTTTTTGTGTCACACAGACATACACAAAATAAATGTTTAATACTTGTTAAAAAAAAAAAGGATCTGGGCTTGGAATAGATCTCAGTGGTAGGGCGCTCACTTAGTTTATACAGAGAGCCTTGGATCGATTCCTAGCACTGCAGCAGAGGGAAATCTAGGAATATTATGGAAAGTTCTAGTTTGTTTTCTATTGTTTTGATAAACCCCATGACCAAAGCAACAAGGAGGAGGAACGGGCTTATTTGGCTTTGAGGTCCTTGTGGAGGAAGGAGAGGGACCCGGAGGCAGGAACTGAAGCTGACACCATGGAGGAGCATGTTCACTGGCTTGCTCGCCCCACCTACCTTTCTTAAAAAGCCAAGGACCACCTGACAGAGGATGCTATCACCCATTCGCCAAATGGGTATGAATATGGGGAAAGTGAGAAAGAGCAGGATGTATCCATGTATCTTTCCCATATCTGTCTCATATGCATAAAGTAACTCTGAAAGAAAGCTCCAGAAATCCTACTATCATCTCTTAGGAAGAGGACCATCCCTGACTTCCCTCTTATCCACCCTAAATCTTTAAATGGTGATCACAGGTGAATTTAAGAGCACTAGCCTTGGAGTCAGACCTGGTTCAAAGCCTAAGTGGGCTAGTTCCAACACCTTGGACCATCCATTTAATCTCTGTAAGCCTCTGCTTCCTTCTATGAATGACAACCACACCTACAATGCAGGCTAGACACTTTGGAAAACCAACCAACAAACAAAAAACTTAGCCAAGGCTTAGTTATGTTTGCATAAATTGTTAACTTTGCATAAAACATAGCAAATAACCAAGGATTAGTTACCTTTGCATAAATGCAAGCTGAGTAGGAATTTATCTTTACTTCTGGAGTACTGGAGGTGAGGGTGGGAACTGCTGGTGGGCAGAAAAAAAAGAAAAGAAAAACTAAGGCTTGATTGTCCTACATGAACAGGACAACCTGGCCCCTTAATGCTTATATGCTGAGGAGTTCACTACACTCTTTGTCCACAGTCCCCATCCCAAAACATGGGATCTTTAGCAAGGATCCTGTGGCCTGAACAAGGCAGAGGCTTGCAGTGTTCTTTCACATATGGGGACTGTCCCAGAGAGGTATACATGGCCATAAAGCTGCCCATCAAGCAACCATGAGTCTCCAGGGACCTGAGACTCCCTGACTGGGATTGGAAGCCCTGCCTCCTGTCCTCTCTGCCCAGCTATTGGCTGATCAGCTTCTTTATTAACCAATCAGAGATACTGGAGAACAACTTTTATACAACATTGAGACAGGATTCTTCATAAAAATGACAATGCTCTCATCCAGCCAGATCTCAGGGCACGGAAATCAGCATCTGAATACACAGTGCTCAAGACCATGCCCCAACAGACTACCTTATTGCCTCCATTTTTTTATGTGTATGGGAGAAGTATGTGTGATTGCTGGTACACACAGAGACCAGAAGGAGGCATAAGATCCCTCAGAGCTATTGTTAGAGGTGTTTGGGAGCCACTAATGTGGGCGCTGGTATCAAAAGGAACTCCAGTCCTGAAATCAGAAAGCACTCTTAACCACTAAGCAATCTCTCCAATCCATCACTTCTAATCTTCTTCTAAGAAGGGCTCAGAGAGAGTCATCCAGGTCCATATCACAATGATTCCGGTGAAGAAGCCAACAGATTGCCATATATTTTTCTCATGATAACAATAGCCTTGGCCTGTCCTGATTTACTATTAGGAAGCAAAATAGATTTTGTGGTATACAAATCTATACATGTGATAAAATATCATAAAATTATGTATAAAGATACATGCTAAGAAAATGAGTATAATTCTCCCTCTCTGTCTGTGGGTAATTGGTTCCCAGACTCCTGCAGACTCAGCTACACAGATGTTCTCAACCTCTGTATAAAATTATGTAATATTTACATATATACATAACCCCCTGTATATTCAAAATCATCTCCAGGTGATTCATAATGCCTAATATTATGGAAATGCTATGTAAATAGTTCTTACACTGTATTGTTTAGGGAATAATGACAGGGAGGACATGACTATTCGAATTATTTGAACACCTTCATTGCCATCATTTGCTCTTTAACAAAAAAAAAGAGAGAAAAAAAGAAAAAGAAAAACTAGCACATGTGGAGTAGAGAGATGAACAGTTAAGAACCCATATTGCCCTGGCAGACGACATGAGTTGGATTCCCAGCAGCCATGCCAGGTAGTCACAACTGCCTTTAACTCCAGCTTTGGGGGATCTGATGCCCTCTTCTGGCCTCTGCAAACACTGCAGTCACATGCACCTCACACAGATACACATGCATACGCGTAATTTTTAAAATAATAATAACATAAATCTTTAAGCTAGCATGTGTTGATAACATAAAATATAACAGTAAAACCATGAGCTTCCTTGTTGAGGTTTCCTCGTGTGCACATAGTGTACTTCCTTCATGCTCACGCCTGTTACTTTTCCCACCCCCGTCTTCCCCCCTCCTCCACATCCCCCTTCTTGTTTCACATCATCGTCTTTTCCAGTATCTTTTAAGATTGATTTTGCTTTCAATTGCATGTCTTTGTATGGATTTGTGCATATGAGTGTGGGGCCCATGGAGGCCAGCTCCCCTGGAGCTAGAGTCACGGGAAGTCGTGAGCTTCCCAATATGGATGCTGGAAACTGGACCCACATTCTCTGCAAGACCGGAAAGTGCTCTTAACAGTTGAGTCATCTCTCCAGCCCTCAGATAGCTTTAATTCGTGGTTGTCTGAGTCCTCAGACATAGGACCCGAAAGCCAAAGGAAAAGCTGCTCTTGGAAGGCTGGGGATTTAAGGATAGCAGGGCCTAGCTAGCCGTTTTGTGCCTGTGTTTCCTTTCTGGTTTTGATAATGCGCTAGTCAGAAACATGCCACCCTTGGGGTGAGTAGCAAGTCCATGAGAGCCCCCTGTTTTATTTTGGCAACTTCTTGAAGTCTGTAATTTTTTTTTTCAAAATAAGTTTGGAAAAATGATATATATAGAAACAGCCTATCGAAATTACAGAGCCAGAGAGCAAGTGAGAGGAAGCCCCCTGCCGTTCCTGGTTTAACTAGTACAACGGTGGTTACACTCTACACAGGGCATTAGCCGAGGGTCCCTGCTCACAGTGGTTCATTACCTTCATGGTTCCTAAACTTCAGAATGGTGTGAAGCAAGCTGCACTGGGTGGAAACCCTGTTTCGAATGTCGGTCTCTCCCAGGCTGGCACCATGCATTTTCACCTCCTTTCTCCTTGCCAGGCAGTAGCAGCTTCTGGAGCACCACACTGCTCACACTGGAGAGGACATTGTGTTTTCGGTTCACACATCTCATCACGTTTAGAAAACACCTGTTTGTGTCCAATTGTAAGGGCAGCAAGCCAGGAATAGCCTGGCAACGCAGTTGGCAGTCTCGAATTCTCTTAAAGGGTAAGAAGTGATTCGGTGATAAATTATCAGTGTGGTTAAATCTGCTGTCTTCACAAAGAAAAGCACTACACTGACCAATGCTATTTTTTAAAAACGTGCCAGGAATAGTGGTGTACAACTGTGATCCCAGCAATCTAAGAGGCAGAGTCAGGGGAATCTCTGGGAGTTCAAGGACAGCCTGGTCTACAAAGTGAGTCCAGGACAGTCAAGGCTAAACAGAGAAAACCTGCCTCAAAAAAAAATAAATGAATAAATAAATAAAATAAAATAAAAACATTTGGGTAGTAGTGGTGCATGCCTTTAATCCAAGTTCTTGGGAGGAGGCAGAAGCAGGTGTATCTCTGAGTTCGAGGCCAATCTGGCCTGCAGAGGGAGTTTCAGGACTGACAGGGCTACCCAGAGAAACCCTGTCACAAAACAACAAAAAGGAATTGCTTGTCAGGTGCAGAAATGTGTGCTTAGCCCACTGACAATCCAAGCTAAGACAAGAAGTCTTTTTCACGTGCTAAAAAAGCATTCACATGCTCCTAGGCACACATTCGCAGATGTTTGGAGGAAGTCACAGGGGCTCCAAAGTTTCAAAAGTCATCATCATCTTCAGAACATGAAGGTCGGTGCTGAGGCTGAGGGTACAGAAGCCCTTAAGTAAGAGCTGCCTGGGATAACTATGAGAGAGAAATGTTTGCCAAAACAAATATTTAATGTTGACGAAGTGAGCTTATTCTGGAAGCAGCTGCCAGGGAATACATAAAGTCATCAGGAGTCCATGGCAAAGCCAGGCTGGAAGTTATTCAAGGACAGTGCAAGGCTGCCTAGAGTGGGGACAGTGCAGGGATCAAATCAAAGCTTTTCCTAATCTACCACTCAAAGGACTTGACAGCATCCTATGAGCACACACACTCCCTTGCCAAGGCTGGGGAGCCTGGGTGACACTGGTATTGCTTAAAGCTTAGTCTACCCAGCAATAGGCTAGTTTAGGCAAAGCACATGCCATTCAAGAATGCTCTGAACACTGCAGAGCACCTGCAGCAGGTGCCTGACATGACAGGAAAGACACATGACAGCCTTGGAAAGACCTTGACTTTTTTTTTTCATGTATTTACGTGTAGCACATGTGTATACCGGTTCCTGTGGTGTGTACACAGTGTGCATGGCTTCACATGCACATGTGTGCTCATTTGCGCATGCTGGGGCAGACATCAGGGTCTCTTCAGTCACTTCTCTATCTTATTCCTTAAGACAGATTGTCACCCGAGCCTGAAGCCCACTTTAAGTCCTCAACTGGCTACACCATGTCCCCACTAAGATCCAGAGATCCGCAGCTTCTCCCAGCTCTTTGGGGGCTTGTTGTTCTTATTGTTGCTGTTGGTTGGTTGGTTGGTTGGTTGGTTGGTTGGTTGGTTGGCTGGTTGGTTGGTTTGTTGGTTGGATGGTTGGTTGGCTGACTGGTTGTTGGTTAGCTGGTTGGTTGGTTGGCTGGTTGGTTGGCTGGCTGGTTGTTGGTTAGTTGGTTTGTTGGCCGGTTGACTGGCTGGCTGGTTGTTGGTTGGCTGGTTGGTTGGTTGGTTGGTTGTTGAGATAGGGTCTAGAATATCTTAGCCTGGTTAAATAGGTGAACCTTGAAGATGACCTTGAACTTCTGATCCTCCTGCCTCCACTTCCCAAGTGTAGGACTCAGAGGCATGTACTAGCACATGCACTTAGAAGGTGTTGGGGATTAAATCCAGGGCTTTTGGTATGCTTTTCCAGCACTCTACATCGTCAGGCCCCAAGCTGTGATTTTCTAACATGGTGTGGAAAATTGTTGTTGCCTGAGAAAAAAACTGAAACAATATATCAATAGTGCGCTAAGAAAGGTTTTGAAGACATGTTAACTCATTCTTGGGGTCTCACAGGTCTCTGTTGTTAAAGAAATATTATGAGATGATGGTACCCTCGTCTCCAAGTGGAAGAAGTCTAGGATGCCTAGATGCCCCTGACTCGGTAGTGTCCATCACAGCTTTATTTTTAGAGCAACCCATTTTTTCCACATTATCTACTGATAAGCATTCCTTCAGCGGTGAAATGAGCTAATTCAAGACAACTTAAAAGAATATAAATGCATGTTTATTGGGGAGTAGCTCTCAACAGGTTCACAGGTCCCAAGGAACAGGACCAGAGAAGCCATGATGTAAAGGGAGACAGAAAAGCAGGAGAGAAAGAAGGTGCAAGAGCAGAGAGAGAGAGAGGAAAAGAAAGGCAGGAAGAAAGGAAGGGAACCAAAATGCCCAGATTATGTAGTGAAGAGCCTCTGGAGGAGGGGAGGCCACTGGCCCCTAGGCTGGAAAGTTCAGGGTAGAAAGCCAGGTATGCCAGCCATGCCCTGTAATGAGTAGGGACTAAGGGGTGCCAGGAGAACATGGTTAAAAAGGCACCTCTTAGCTGAGCGTGATGGCACACACCTCTAATCCCAACACTCGGGGGAGGCAGAGGCAGATGAATAGCTGTGACATCAGGCCAGCCTGGTCTGCAAAGTGAGTCCAGGATAGCCAAGGCTACACAGAGAAACCCTGTCTTGAAAAACAAAACAAAACAAAACAAAACAAAAAGGCCCCTCAGCTGCTTTGTACAGGGCCTGAAGCCCAACATCTACCAACACAGAAGCTTCCCACTAACACACAGGTCACCCTAGTTGATGGTTCGACCTGCTATTGCAGAACTTCATCTACCTTCCTCAAGCCACTTCCATCCAGGAACACCTAGGAATCTCTGGCTGTGTCCTTCTCACGAGCCACTGGCACTATACGCCCCATCTGGTCCACAGTGCCCTCTGCCCTCAGGAACTCTGAAATGTTTCTGAGTCAGACATGGAGTTGACGCGAGTCAGGGTCCAAGAACTACCACTTGACTGCTGGCAAATCCCAACCCCAGCTGTCCTGGTCAATTTGTGACCTGATTTTGAACTCTATGTGGAAGGGTGACTGCCCAATCCAGGGCCAGGCTTCCTGGGGGTTGCGCATAGATAGAGCAGATGCCATTCACCACATCCGGCTTAGAGATGAGGACCAGCTTGCAAAAGGCAAACAGTCAGGCACTGCAGGAGCCAGCATTTGCTGAGCAATCACCCTCTGTGTTCAGCCTCACGAGTAAACCTGTCTAACCTGGATACACAGGGAGGCTGCCACAACCATGATCTCTAACAGTAACCCGGCAGCTTGCAGAGACCAGAAAAGTGCTTCTCTCTCTAGGGAAGACCTCTTGGTTGTCAGGCAGCTCTGCTCAGGCCGAGTCAGGAACTCTGCTTATTTCCATGCAGCTTTTCTCCCCCCCCCCATGGGGGTTGTCTTTAACACCCTAGAAGCTGAGTGCATTTGCTTTTTGTGAAAAAACACTTGATGTAAGCGACTCAAAGGAGGAGGGTTCATTTTGGTTCACAGTTTTGGTCCACAGTGCTCAGCTCTGCTGATTGTGAGCCTGTGGGGAGGCAGAACACCATGGCAGTGGGCACCTGTGGGAGCCTGTGGCAGAGGCCAGTTGCCTGATGGTGAGCAAGCGAAGAGAGCAAGAGTTGATGGTGGGGTGATGGCTCATCTAGGTTGTCAACTTGAAACACCCAGGAATAGGGACCCTCAGGAGAAGAATTTCTCCTGTCAAATTTGCCTGTGGGCATATCTGTGGGGCCGCTTCTTGACGAATGATTAATATGCGAGGGCCCAGCCCACTGTGGGAAGGACATCTTGGGCAGATGTGCCTGGGCTGTGTAAGTTGAAGGTGAGCCTGGGAGCCAGCCAGGTAGCAGAGTTTCACTTCAGTTTCTGATTGGGTTCCTGCTCTGACTTACACTTAACTAAAATGCAAGCCCAATAAACCCTTCCTTCCCCCAAGCTGCTCATGGTCATGGCACTTGTCACTGCATCAGAAAGCAAACCAAAACAGTTAACTTGCCTACTTGCCGCGAGAAACTATCTGACAAAAGCCACACAAAAGTAAAGAAGAGTTTTCTCGTGGCTTTCAGATTGAGGGTATCGGCCAACACGGTGAGGGAGCAGGGTGGCAGCAGTAACAGGAGGCAGCGGGTCACTCTGTGTCCACACAGGGAGGGTATGACAGCAATGGGGTGAAGCAGCTGGTCACAGTGCATCACAGCCAAGCAGCAAAGGGTTCACTCCCTCTCTTCCTTTCATTCAGTCTGGGTCCCCTGCCTGTGGACTGTGGGTACCACTCACACTGAAAATGTGTCTTCCTCAATGAACCCCGTCCACGAAGTTCCTTGTAGACACGCTCAGAGGTGAATTAAGATCCTGCTAGGTTGACAACCATCACAAGTGCCCAGGACAAGGCACAGCCCAAGAGGACTTAGTGACATAACTTTCCTCCAGCTAGATCCCATCCCCCACAAGGCATCTAGAACCTCCTAAAATAGCACCGCCAACTGGAGACCAAGCCTTCAACTGTGAACATATTGGATTCATGACACTGAGCCGTCACCATGGCCTTCTGCTGCCAGTGAGAAGAAGAAAGGCAGCCAGAGGAGCCCATGAGGAGCACTGTAAGCACGGGGCATGGAAATCTCTCTATCCCTCCACTCTCATACTCACCTAACTGCAGTGAGACAGGGGAGATTGATAAAGTGGGCCAATGTGATGTGGTGTGTGTGTGTGTGTGTGTGTGTGTGTGTGTGTGTGTGTGTATTAGGCATGGCCCCATTATTTTAATTTTATTTTATTTTATGAATATGATCGCTCTATCAGCATGTACGCCTGTAAGCCAGAAGAGGGCAACAGATCCTAGTATAGATGGCTGTGAGCCACCAGGTTTCTGGGAATTGAACTCAGAACCTCTGGAAGAACAGGCAGTGCTCTTAGCCGCTGAGCCATCTTTCCAGCCCCCGACAGGGCCTCACATAGCCCACGCTGGCCTCAGACTCTGTGCAGCATGGGATGACCTTTGAATTTGAGATCCTCCTGCTTCTACCTGCTAAGTGCTGGGAGGACAGGCGTGTGCCAACACCCCTGTTGAGAATAGAATGAAGAGCTTCCTGCACATTGGACAAGCATTCTGCCAACAGAGATACACGCCCAGATATGACTCCCCACACCAGGACGCTTGTCACTGCATCAGAAAGCAGTGACAACAGAAAACAGGTCTCCTTACATGGCTCAGGCTGTTTCTCAAGGCCAAATCCTGTTGCTGGGCTTGGATCGCCATGCCCCCTGCCCAGTGTGATTATTTTACACTGAAAGAAGAAGAAATGCATGCTGGTGCACAGCTAGCCCTCCACCACCCTCCCTTCTAGGTGCACCTTAAGATGCTCTTCATGGTTGAGTCCTTGCCCTGGGTAATAGCTATCTGATCTGATCAATAAACTTCCACCAAGGCGGTAGAGCTGAACCTCTTTCAGATAAAATACGAGTGGTGTGTATTTTAACAGAGAGCTAATGGAGATGTAAGATTTAGCACAGATATTTGACTCTGGCCAGGGTGGGAGCGGGAGCAGACCTGTCGTAGCAACATCCTGGTCCCTGCTTCGGAAGAGGCAAGACTGGGTTTGGACCAGGCTGTTCACAGGTAGAAACCACTGGCCACTGACTGTGCTGGGGGGTGGGGCTCAGCGGATAAAGTGTTTGCGGGTGCAAGCATGAGGATCTGAGTCTGGACCCCCAGCACTCACGTGAACAAGATGTGCAGTGCTGTAAGCTTATAACCCCAGCACTGGGGTCAGGGTGTGGGGAGTTGGAGACAAGTAGGTCCCAAGGGATTGCTGGACAACCAGCGGAGCCTGAACAATGAACCCCTCCCAGTGAGGTACTGTCTCAAAATCTAAGGTGGAGAGTGAAAGAGGAGACCATGCAGCACCAACATCCATATTTGTGTGTGCATGCACATACACCACACGCGCACACATGCACACACCACAAAGCAGTCTGAAAACAATTCTGACCCCCAGCCTTTAGCTTTGTGAAGAAAGGAGCCTCAAGAGACAATGCATATGGCAAACTGTGAGGGGCTGTCACATACTGGGGCTGGTTTTGGCCTGAGAAGGTCTGAGCTTCTTCAGATAAGCAGGATTTAGGGGTGGGCTCCAAAGAATTTGCAGCTTGTGATTGTGGATGTGGATGTGTGAGTGTGTGTGTGTGTGTGTGTGTGTGTGTGTGTGTGTGTGTGTACGTGCCACATAGTGCATGCAGGGTTTGATTCCCCATTGATTTCTGATCAAGCTAACAAGCGCTCGCTAAAAGCTTCCCTGGAGAGCTACAGCCAAACAGATGCTACCGGGAAGCCCAAGACATGCCCGCATTCTCCAAGTACTGGCTAGTTCTCCGAGCCGAAGGAGTAAGGAGATGGGGCACAAGCAGCCAGCATGAGTTGCTGAGGGAAAGTGGGTGAGTTGAGGAGGGCTGGCTGCCCGCTGGCTTCCGGGTCCCGGAGCGTGTGTTCGCCGGTACGTCTAACCGACACACCGTGAGAATTACAGAAATGTATAATCTGCCACCGAAGTGAATACTTGTCGCCATCACCCTCTTCTGCTGAGTGCTTATGAAGTGCCAGGTGCCCCGGTTTTGACGGCACGCACACGCTCTCCTTTAACCCCGGCCTCTCTGAAGATGATACTGCTATAGTGCCGGCGGAGATGCAGGTTCAGAGCCTACGTGCAGAAATGGGACTGGATGGCAGGCTGTGGTGGCACATGCACTTAATCCCAGCACCCAAGAGGCAGAGGCAGGCGGGCCTCTGTGAGTTTGAGGCCAGCCTGGTCTACAGAGGGAGTTTCAGGACAGCCAGAGCTATCCAGAGAAACCCTGTCTCTAAACAAACAAGAAAGCAAACAAGAGAGAGACAGACAGACAGAGAGACAGAGAATGAAAGAAAGAAATGCAGCAGAAGGCTGAGCAACCCACTCAGGGCCACAGAGCTGGGAAAGAGAGAACTCATGTTGGAATCCCAAGCCTGTCTGCTTCCTAATACTGACCCTGTACTGCCACAGGCCCTAGGCTCCTCGTTTACAAAATAGCTTGCTTGCCTTATAGGGTTGTTCTATTGAGAAATGAGGGCCAAAGTGCACCACAGGGCTAGGAACATAGCTCAGTTTGTAAGCTAGTTGCTTAGCAAGCATTAGGAGTGTGGTTTAAACCCCAGGACCCATGCCTTTAAAAAAAAAAAGTGTGGTACTAAGCACTTGTTATACCAGCCCTGGGGAGGGGAAAAGGAGTGGGTCCCTGGGGCTCTTTGGTCAGCCAAGTTCTAGGCCATGAGAGACCCTGTCTCTAAAAGCAATAGACAGATAAACAAATGAATAAAATATAAGGATATTTTATTAATAAAGAAATAAAATGTAAGACACCTGAGCAATAGCCCTTGAGTGGCCCACACATGTGTGTGAACCCATACAAGTACACACACAGACACACACATTTACATACAGACAAAACATAACACCCTTTTTTATTATTCATTTATTTTATATTATGCATATGGATACCTTTCCTACATGTGTATCTTTTATCACGTGTGCTTGGTGCCTTTGGAGGTCAAAAGATAGTATCAGATGTTGGAATCACGGGTGGCTGTGAGGCACCATGTAGGTTCTGGGGATTGAACCTGAGTCCTCAGGAGGAGCAGCCAGTACTCTTAACTGCTGAACCATCACCCTGAACTGTTAAAGCTTCTACAAAATAATTAAACGCTATTCCTAGGTGCCTCTGGGTAAAGAGTAAGAAAACCTTCCTTCAACACACTTAACAACAGCATGTTGTGTTTGAAACCCTCTGAAGGTAAGGGCTTCTGTGTTCTCATCACAAGAAATCAGCGCATGACGTAAGCGCGTGTGTTAATCACCTCTATTTAGCCACTTCACAATCTAATCATATTTCAACACAGCAGACTGAAAAGAGAAACGAATACATAAAGTTAGCCTCCTCCATTTTCAAACAACTTGAAAAGAAGGATGCTCTTGACTTGCCTGGCAGAGAGCGGTTCCAAGGCAGAGAGCTCACAGCTGTCTTCACCTAATAGAACACCTAGGAATGAATGATGTCACCATCACATTGCCAGGACTCTCAAGAAGTCCATGGAGAGAAACCAAGACGAGGGACCCCAACTGGTATCAAAAGGCAAACCACAGAGAGTGTATACTATCAGACCTTCAGCCAACAGTAGCCTCTTGAAGGCCCACATGCAAAATTACTCTGAGTCCTGGCCTTGATAAACGTGGTAAACGATGGTAAACTTGGTGGTGCTCATTGACTTGGAGAGCAATTTGCCAGTTCATAATATGTAACTGCGATGGTTGATGCTAAACATCAATGTGACAGAATCTAGAGTCCCGGGGTAGATGGTCCCTGGGCATGCCTGTGGATGGTTCTCCTTTCTATGGTCATTGATGAGGAAGTGGGAAGATACATCCACTGTGGCCAGATCCTGAACTGTAGATGGGAGAGAGAAAGCCGGGCAGCAGTAGCCCCCACCACCACTTCCTTACTGTGGGTGCCACGTGATCTCACAAAGACCAACTGCCTCTGCCTCCTGGGGGCTGAAATTAAAGGTGAGCATCACCACACCTAGCTGTATGCCTATGTGTATCCCTGATTCCCCAGGCTGGGAGGGTGACTCACTGGATCTTTGTCCACTCCTTCTCCACTCTACTCCACTAAGGAACTTTTAATTTTTCACAATCCCATCTTCACCACCTTCAGCACTTCCCAAACATTATTCTTTACGCTCTGCTGCTATCCTTCCTAGTATGTTTAGAAACTGAATCTGCTCTCACCCTGAAGGCTGATGCCTAATATTAAGCATATACCTGTCCTTGGGCTAATATCTCTATAACACAATGGCATTAACCAGCTAAGATTAATGTTAATATTTTTTTGGCCAGAAGCTGTAACATCTCTGCTAACAAGAAACTAGTGTAGACAAGATTAAAGCCAGCATGAGAAAGATTACCTACAGATAAGAGAAGTGAAAGTCCAATATGATCTTATGCACAAAGCTGTCAAATATATATACTGAGCAATGAATAAACTCATGTGTAAGGCTTTTGAAAGGATGAATAATTGGGTTGGAGAGACGGCTCAGTGGTTAAGAGTACTGGTTGCTCTTCCAGAGGCCCAAGGGTCTGCTTTCAGGACCCATATTGGTGCCTACAACCATCTATAACTCCAGGTCCAGGGGATCTGATAACCTCTTCTAGCTTCCTCGAGTATAGACACACACAGTGCAAATACACACATGCAGGCAAAACACTCTTACACATAAATTAAATTTAAGAAATTTTTAAAGATGATGTATCTCTTTTTTAAAAAGAAAGCATTCTAGATCTCACACCTATAATTCCAGTGCCAGGAGACTGAGGCAAGAGAATTGCTGCAAGTTTGAGGCCAGCCTGGACTACAACGTAAAATCTCATATTAAAAAAAAAAAAAAAAATTCTAGGCTTTCGTATTTTCTGTTTTGCTTTTTAGTTTAGGAAAGAGAGAATCAACATAGGATTATCATAATTTTAAAATATTTATTATATTTGTGTCTTATGTGTATGTGGGTGTGTCTGTGTTGAGTATATGTCAGAGTGCGGTGCCCATAGAGGCAAGAAGAGACCAGCAGATTCCCCTGGAGCTGGAGTTATGGGCAGTTGTGAGCCATCCAATACAGGTTCTGAGAACAAAGCTTGGATCCTCTGAAAGAACAGCAAGGACTCCTAACTGCAGAGCCATCTCCCAACCAGGACTGCCACATTTTTGTTTTGTCTAGTAGAGAGGCTTTAATATTACCCTTTCTCTTCGTATTCTCTCATGACATCACAGACCCTTTAACATCTGCCAGAAAGAAGGGGTATGATGCCGCATAAAAGATGGCCTGAGCAGGAGAAGACACATTGGCACACTGGACAGGGGCCTTTAAGTCTCTGATTCGCTAAAGCGTAAACAATATACTGTGGAACCTCCATAGTTCACAAACCCCCTGGAAGAGCTGAAAGATACGTGAGAGCTGAGAGTCAAACTTTGAGCTCCTCAAATAAATACTTCATGTCCTGTTCAGTCACTCGCTCACTCACTCACACACACACAGAGAGAGAGATAGAGAGAGAGAGAATCTAGTCGGGAGTCTTGCCTAGGTTCAGCTGGTTGGCAGGCTATCTAAGGAGTGTATTTTATGTCCTCAGCCTCTGAAACACAAGATGGTATGTGGTATTGGAAGGCGGAATAATTCAGTTCACCAGTGCTGGTAAACTCTGTGTGTCTGTGTGTCTGTATGTGAGAAGACCGTGGGTGTCCTTCCTCAGGCGGTGCTTTCATTTGCTTGTTTAGAGACAAGTTCTCTCACTAGACTGGAGCAAACCCCAGGAGCCCTGGTGTACCCACCTCCCAGGGCATGTACCACCACCCAAGCAGGCACCCCCACACCCAGCTTTCTTAAATATGGGTTTGGAGGATCAAACTCGGGTTTGCAAGGTATGCGCTTTACCAACTAGGCTATTTCTCCAGCCTCGCAGTACTTTTGCTAGGTACTTATTAGTCTTCTCCATTTCATTCCTGAGTAAAATGCAAGAGGCATGCAAGAAAAATGCCTTTCCCCCTGGCTCCCTCCATCCCAGAAACTTCAAGACAACAAGACACTCTTCCTCATTGAATTTTCACCACCAATAACTTGTACAGGGCTTAGCATATATACTCAGCAAATATGTATAAGTGAATGGATGGATATGGATGGACAAATAAATGGATATGGACACATAGATGGATGGATGGATATTGATGAGTGGATGGATATGAATGGATATATGGACAGACAGACAAATGAATGGATGGATGGATGGATGGATGGATGGATGGATAGATTGATGGATGGTGGATAAATGGATGGATGTGGATGGATGGATGGATGGATGGATGGATGGACAGAAGTAAATGGATGGATAGATGAATGGATGGGTGATGGGTGATGTGGGTTGATGGATGTATATGGATGAGCGGATGCCCAGAAACACTATAAAGTTTTACTCTGCTGGATCAAGAGCTTTGGTAGCCTTTGAGATGTAGCTAGCACGATTGAGTAATTAAATCTCCATTTTACCTTGTTTCAGTAAATTTAAATTCTAACATAAATTCGTAATTCTATTTTTAAGAACTTGCAGTCTCTTTGTCTTGTGTATGAGTGTACTTTTTTCAGGTATAAATTGTACGAAAGATAAATACACATAAAAGATTTCAAATGACTAGTTTGCAAACACTAGCTGCTTTCTGTCACTATGGCAAAATGTGTGAGGCAAATAGCCTGCAAAGTAGAAAGGTGTGGGCTCACAGTTTCAAAGGTCCCATCCTTGGTCGATAAGCACAGTGGCTTTAGCCATGGGATAGCCTCGAACATCACAGCGGGAGAGTGTGGAAGAGCACCTCAGAGTGGCTGAAAAGCAAAGACAGTGGCAAGGAAGAGGCTGGGGGCCCTGATCAAAATTATCATGAATTCTCCCCAAAGATTATCTCCCTAAATTAGGCTCCATCTCTTAAAGGATCCATTACCTCCCTCTTAGGAGCAGGAGACACACTAGAGGCCAAGCCTTTAAGTTAGCATGGTCTCTGCAGAGACATTTCAAATAGAAACGATAGCAGCTTGCAGGTAGAAATGTGCTGTAACTATAAAATGTATCACAGCTTCCAGACATTTAACATGAAAAATAACTTGAAATATGCCAATGGGCCAGTGAGACAGCTTCCCAAGTAGAGGTTCTTATCTTAAAGCTTAGAGACCTGAGTGCAGTGCCTGCAATTCACGTAAAGGTGGGAAAAGAGAACCAACCAGCCCCACAGAGTTCCTTCTGGGCTCCACATAAGCACATACCTATCACACATAGCAATGACACGGAAATAATAATAATAATAATAATAATAATAATAATAATAAATGAGGCCTGCGAGGTGGCTCAGCAAATGAAATGCTTGCTGCATAAGGCTGATGACCTGAGTTCAAGGCATCAGTGAAAGGAAAAAAACAGTTCTCAGAAGCTGTCCTCTGATCCCATACACACACCTTTGTGCTCTTACACACACACACACACACACACTAATTAAAAATAGTAAAGTTTAAAATTGTTTAAATATGCCATTAATTTTTAAATGCTTTTATGTAGAAATATTAACGTTCTTGATATATTAAATTTAACAAAATATATTACCCAAGTTGAGGTCACATGTCTCTTTTTACTTTAAATTTTTACTTTAAAATTTTTTATTACATTTATTTGGGAGTCACATTTGTGCCATAATGAGTGTGTGGAGGTCAGAGGAAAACCTGCAGGAATCTGTTCTCTCTTCCCACCAGGTAGGTCCTCGGTATTGAACTCAGGCTGGGCACCTCTGGGCCATTCTCAGCATCTCTCTTTTTACCTTTTTGATGTGACTCTTAGAAGACATGAACTTGGGCATGTGGCTCTCATTGTGTTTCACTTGGATGGCACAGATGTGGGCTTCAGGGTGTCCTGAACGAATACAGAGATGGGCTTGCCTGTGAGCTCTGGAGGCTCCAATTCCACCTCACCCTTGAAGTCCCCCTACCCATGGCCAGACTCTAACCCCACAGGAGCAAGATTAGACAAGGCCTCCATGACACTCATGACAGCAGAGTCCTGCTTCTGTTTCTCAGGACCAGACAAGTGACCTATTAGGGAAAGGGCTGGAAGTGAAGCCCAAAGCAGTCGCCCAAATGGTTCCAGTCAAAGTCAATACACATTGGGGGAAAAAAAATCTCCCTATGACTGGGTCGCACTGTGACATTACTGTCCAGCCTGTGGGCTCAACAGCCCTTGGCGAACCTCTTCTATTATTGCTTTGCTCCAGGGGTGAAAAAGACCCAGTTCAAATCAAGCCCAAAATTGGGGGCTAAGCATTAAATCTTCTGATACACATTAGGACACATCCTCTCTTGACTTTAGCTTCCGGAAATATGTACTAGCCAGGTGAGAGCCGGTCCTCCCTACAGGAACCACACAGCCTGCACCTGCCCCAGGATGTGCAAGCACCCTGTTTCCAGCCCTAGAAACTCATGCTGAGAAACTGGCCTGGGCAGCCTGTGACTGACTAATCTTGGTTGCCAACTTGACTGGATCTGGAATCAACTCAAAGGTGAGCCTTGGCCTCATCCGTGAGGGTTTGGTTTTGATTTTCTTATTTGACATGGAAAGACCCTCCCACATGTTGTGGGGGTGCACCTTCCAGTGGTAGCCCAGATAAAAAGAAAAACCAAGAGAAAAAGCTCTGCTTTCAGCCTCCATGCATTCAGTCTGGCTGGCAGGTTTATCAACTTTGTCGCTGCTGTGGCGGCTGCAGCTCTTCACTGGCATCAAAACCCTGGTTCCCCCTGGCCTTCTTCAGCCTTCCGGTGTAGACTGAAGACTAATGGCTGTCCAGGAATCCTCTAGACTTTTGGCACAAATTGGGACTGCTAAGGAACCCGGCCATGTGCACTAAACAACTACCGGGTCCTCGGTCTCTTTGGTGTGAAGACAGCCAGGTTGAGTGTTTCTGATCATATTCGTAAGCCAATCCAATGAACACTCTTCTAAAGTACATACATCCCATCAGCTCTGTTCTTCTAGCAACCCCAACACAAGCCAGAAAGCATTCTCTCCCATGATGGATATCAGAACTCCCATGATCCCCCTCTCCTGTAACCCCTGTGGCTTTAGTCTGCTACATAAAATCAATTGTTCCAGAAAGGACTCCAGCAATGCCTTTGATTGGCCTGCAGGGCAGAAAAGGAACTTCAGGAGGGAAGAAAGTGCCCTTCAATGGCCAATGCTGAGCCAAGGCACCAACCTGGACAGAGCAGCAGTGATGTGGGGAGAAGCTGAAGGGCAGAAGGGGACAAGTGACGCTTAAAGAACAAGGCAGAAACATAAGGGCCCAAATCTGAAAGCTTGCTTCAAAAGAGAGGAAATGAGCCACCCAAGTTACCAAAGTGCAAACTGCAAAATGCTCATTCGTGTAATTGTACGATCCAAAGTGACCGAGGACTGGAGTCTGCTCAGTGGTTACGGTCACACACTGCTCTCGCACAGGACTGGACTTCAGTTCCCAGCATCCAGGTCAAATGAGTCACAACCTCCTGTAACTCCAGCTCCAGGGGAATCCAAGTGCTTCCTCTACCCTCCACTGTATGTAAGTATGTATGTATGTACACACACACACACACACACACACACATATCTACACACAAGATAACTGCAAATGAAAACTTCATGTCTATGTCCAAACTTAGCATCTTAGCAAAACAGTTAGTTATGAAAAAAGGCATTTTCACGTTTTACTAATTAATATTGCTCACCAATAAAAGTACCAATATTTTAAATAAAAACGGAAGTAAATTGTTAGTGTTTCCAGAGAGACTGTCTGCCTTTGGGCAAATCAACGAAACTATTGGTAAGCAAGAGTATTAACAGCCAGAGCAGCTGCCTGGATGGAGTGTCCTTTAACCCCTGGTCTTTACTTCCTGACTCTAAAGGAGCTCTTGATCTGTGAGGGAAACATCTCACCCATTCGCTCCAGGAATAGCTGAGGCTTTCAGTAGCCTTGATACACAGCATTAGTTCGGAGACACTTGCCTGAGGGAATGACTGGGGATTTGGTTTTTTAATAAAGAAAGAAACACAAAGATGGGTTTCCATAACTAGACAGAGACAAAGCAATAAGGACCCGAGCAACAGGATGAGGCTGACTCTGAGGTGGGGCAACAGCAGGAAGAGGGCGCCAGAGCCTTACCACTCTCCACTGGAGGTAGAGGTAGAGAAACATATGGCTGGGCATCCTGAAGCTTCTCTGCCTCCTGTGTGATGAGAGAGACAGCAGCAAAGAAGGAAGGCAAGGTATAAACTGCATGTGAAGAGATGAAGAGGAGGCCACGGACAGTAGTTATGACCATCTGTCTCTAGATCTGGCCTTGAACCCGCTGCCACCCATCCCAACACACTCACCCTGGGTGTACCCTGCACACCCACCCTCTCCCCCAACCCCTATCCAAAGATCTCCCCGCAAGATCCCCTCTGGAGACTTCTCTTCGCCAGCCGACCTCAGTGCCCTGCCTCCTCAACACAGGTCCACAGGCACTGCACCCCCTAACCAACAGGGGGCCAGTCCTTAGACTGTTGCTCTGAGCTGGCAGCGAGTGCGGCTCCATTCAGCACCACAGACTCCAGGGCAAGTTCGGAGAAGCCGGCATTCCTCATAATCCCAGCTTTTAGTACTAAGACTCGGTGCTCCGTGAATTCTTGTGAACTAGGCGGCCTCTGGGGTGTGCCTGCAGGGCCACCTGGCCGTTCACTGGGAAAATTAAAGTTATCCTGGAAGCCGGCTTGGCTGTCGCCATCTCCCAGACTCCCGCGCCCCCTACCGACCAGGAGGGAACCTGCACTCGGGACAAAGTTGGCTGGCAGAATGGAGAGCTGTCCTGATGGAGGCGCGGCAGATGTCAAGGACATCAGGCCTCGGCGGGGTTTCTAGTTCGGTCCACCCGAGTCTGCGGCATTGTTCCTGAACTCATAGGCACGGCATGGCCTCCTGAAGCACCCTGCGTGGCCACGGGGCAGGCTCAGAGTTTCTCATCCAGCTCTAGGCCATCGTTCTCCCAGGTGCCTCCGTGCGTCGTGGCAGGGCTGCTCCGAGGAGTCCGGTTCAGGTAGTTCTGGATGGCAGAGGCGCAGTCCAGCCGCTCCATGGAGGTCATGAGGTAGTGTAGCTCCTGCAGGCTGCCATTCTGTTCCTCGAACAACTCCAGAATGGCCGCGGCGGGGCTGCGCTGACAGGACAAGAACCTGTCTCCGAGGGACAGGGGGACGGTGAGAAGAAGGCAGGGAAGCTCGGGAGCAGTGTAACACCCACTCGCACTCCACCCCTGACCTCTGCTCCGGATGTTCTTGCCTACTTCCCAAGGAGGGCGGGATTTTGAAAGCTGAGACGGCTCCGGGCTCCCCTTAAGCCTCAGGTTCCTCTTAGTAAGCTAGAAACTTGCATGGGACAGCCTCTGAGAATGTGCAACCTTTGACATTGTGACACAGTGTAGTTAGCTTTTTTTGTCAACTGGAAACAAGCTATGGTCAACTGAGAAAATGCTCCCATCAGATTGCTTGTAGGCAAGTCTTTGGGGACATTTCTTTGGTTCATGATTGACGAGAGAGGGTTCAGCTCACTGAGTGTGCTGCCATCCCTGGGCAGATGGTCCTGGGTGGTATAATAAAGTAGGCTTGAGCAAGCCATGGGGCGCACAGCGGTTAGCATCACCCCTCGATGACTTCTGCATCAGTTCCTGCCCCCAGGTTCCTGCCTTGAGTTCCTGCCTTGACATCTCTTCAACATGAACTTCCATTAATAGACAAATAAACCCTTTCCTCCCCAAGTTGCTTTTGGTCATGGTGTTTTATTACAGCAGTGGAACCATGAAAATTAAAACACACACACACACACACACACACACAGAAAAAAAAAATTCATGCTTTACGTATGCTTGTGATTTTCTGTTGTGCCACATTCACAGTTTCTATGGCGACCCTCCATTGTTCGGGAACAGTTCAGAGTCCCTTTTACCTACCAGCCAATCTACAACTCCTGACTACCTCGTTCATTCACCACCTGGTGATCCACTGCTATTTCCAGCCTATCCTTGCCTCCTCCTGCCCTCAGGCTCATCTCTATCCCACTTTGCATATTCTGCCCCCATTTTGCACCTCAGCTACTCCGGAAGCTAAAATGACTAGGCCTCCATGGCCTCCTATCTGGCGTCCCTTCATGCTCTGGATTCTCTGGTCATACTTCTATTTCTGCTTCAACTGTTCGTGTCTCTCTTTTCAGTGTTCTGAACACACACAAGAGGACGCAAGGAATTCTTGCTCTTATTCTCAAGTTCCCAGAGTCCCTGGCTAGAGATCATTTGCCCTCCTAGGAGGTGAAAACCTATTTCCCTCTTGTATCCCAGTACTTAATGGCACATGGACAGGTACTTAATGATTTTTTAAATTTCTTCTGCTTCCAAGATCTGGCTCTAACTCATCTCGGACCGCTGCATTCACAGCCTGGCCTCTAGGACCTAGCAGAGAGTCATCCTTCTACTGGTCCCTTTGTGAGCTCCTTGGCGGGAACCCCAGATACACTGTCACTATGATTGCTAACACTTACTGTGTTAACAAGTGACAGGCTTCCAGCTACATGCTGTATACACATCATCCTATAATCTGCTTTTCCATGCCTTGAGCCACAGGGTGGCAAGCTAGTACCAGTGACTTGTCTCATTCCTTGTGAAATATTTATTGCACACCTACTATGAGACAGACATCATATAACTGACCTCATGCTGAACCAATGGGCTTGGAGTCCTGGGGGGGCGGCAAGGTATTCTAAATTCTATACAAGTACTGATGCTCTTCTTTTCTTTTTTTCTTTTTTTTTTTTTCATTTTGGTTTTTGAGACAGGGTTTCTCTGTGTAGCCTTGGCTGTTCTGGACCTGCTTAGTAGACCAGGCTGGCCTTGAACTCACAAAGACTGCCTCTGCCTCCCCAAGTACTGGGATTACAGGCGTACACCAGAATACCTGGCTAGGCATCCTTCTCTTCAATGTGCTTTTTTTTTTCCATTTACAAAATTCACATAACAGACACACAGGAAGGTGAGCTCAAAGCTGACTTCCACAGAGAACATACAAAAGGCTTCCACTCTATACCTAGGCAAGGAATGAACTAGGAATGATGGGCTTTGTCAGGCTCAGACACACTGGTGCTTTGGGGGTTGGGGGAGAGGCAGTGGAGGGTTTACACCCCCGCCCCAAACATCCCCTGAGACTCTGTTACAAAAACTGGAATCTTAATGCCTGCCAGTTCTCTTCAGTCCTGGAAGACTGTCTCTGGAACAGAGAACTGAGACCCTGGGGCAACCTGGGTCCGAGACACCTTCCCCAGTCGCTGAGAGACTGTCCTATAAGCAGGTCTACTTGTCTTCGGGCCTTTGTCTCCTGGCTAAATGGTAAGACAGTTATGAGGACCTGGAGGCTCTCTCTGCCCAGTTTGGCTAAACCGGAAGTGACTTTTTTTTTTTAATCAATTTCTGTTTCTCGATTTTATCAGAAATACAAGGAAAGCAGGTGGCCGGTTTAGGGAACTGAGTGTCTGCTGACAGTTACTCTTGAGGTTGAGGATGAATTGACAGAATGAGCCGTCCTAAAGGACCGTAGGAAGGACTCAGGAGCTGTTCACTAACTTTTAAGTCACCCCCTTGTCCCTAGTCCGGTTCCCGGGACGACCTGACGTTCCCCCACGCCAGTCTGCCTCTGAGTTGCTTACCGGATTTTCATGCCACAGAGCCCCAGGTGCGAGGCCAGCCTTCGCCAGTCGTTCCCAGTGACACTGGCAGGCTCCAACAACATCTGCAGCTGTTCAAACAGCTCCGGGGGTAGCCTGGGGCGGGGGACAGAGTGTTCACAGAAGGCTCTGAGACCGAGACTGTTCCCTCTGCTGCTGCGCAAGCCTGGGTTCAATAATCAGCGCCCATGTGAAAAGCCTAGCGTGCTGACACGCACTCGTGACCCGAGCACGGGGGAGGGGAAGACGGGCAGATTTCCGGGGGTTGCTGGTCATGAGAGACTTTATCTACAAAACAAGATGGTGGCTTCGGAGGACCAATACCCAAGGTTCACCTCTGGCCTCCATGTGCCTCCACATCCACATACACAGAGAGAGAGAGAGACCCAGTCATTCTCCCATTCTCTCTACCTCCAGATGCTGAGACAGGCGTGCCAAACATCACCAGGCAGCAGCCAAGCCACGTTCACTCACCTATTGCACAAGGGTGGCTGGGAGGCAGGAGGTGGTGCCGCCCAGGTCTCCTCCTCTGATGCCTGGAATCTGAGGATTTCCATGTATTTGGTTTCCAGGCCCTGAATCGCCAGTAGGGACAGGGAACACACTCAGGGGTCATGAGAAACTCCTCACCCAAAGGGCTCCATTCCATTCCTCATGACTCTCCTGCAAACCTGTCACAGCCCTGTCACCAGAAGATAAAAACCCCACCCCACCCAGCACCCTGGACCCTCTGCCTCCCAGACTCCGGAACCCCAGGTCGAACTTGGGTTTGCCACTGAGAAAAATAAAACCACGCGGGATGCATTCTAAGCCGGGAGAAAGCCCAAGACACATGACACCACCCAGCAACAGGGAGACTGACCTCCAACTGTCCTCCCCAAATGACAGTGTGAGGTTGAATGCCCTCAATCTGCAGGGTGCTACTTGGGTTTTCCAAAGACCCTCAAACCTGACATGCTCATCTCTTCCCTGAGGCTGTGGGACGGAAGGGAGAAGGAAATGTACAGCCCCTCCCCCTTCTGCCTGCTTGAGTCCTCCTCACTAGTCATCCCCACTGAAGAGAGATGGGGACAATCACCTTGAAGAAAACCTGGTTTTCCAGAGGCCCTAGCTGCCCCAAGTTGGGAGAAAGAGGTAATGTAGGATTTGAGTCTTTTAAACTTCTGATGCATTCATCCATCCATAGAAAGGGCTACGGGATGAAAGTTAACTAGGGAGCCAGATGGTCTAAGTCCCTCAAAGATCTGCCATAGTAGTTCTATGACAAATGCCCTCTCACTGTGTACTGGACCCATCTCTCTTGGCCAGACATTCCAAGACCCTGCCCTTCCTCTGTGCCTCTGCAAGACTCACATCCTGGAAGGTGTGCATGGTGACAATGATCTCATTGGTCAACGCTGAGCAGTCTTCATTCTCATTGGCTACATAAAGAAACAAGCCAGGTGAGCAAGAAAAAGGCTCTGGGTAGGGTTGCAGAAGAACCCTTGGGAGGGGAGGGGAATGGTTGGGAGGGGAGAACCGAAATTGAAGGGGGCTCTTGGCATACCTGCCTTTCTCCGGAAGCAGAAAGAACGGAAGGGGCACTTTCCATGCCAGATGTGAAGGTGGGGAACCAGCTGGCTACTACTGTCATCCACGTTTTCCCAACCTGGGGAGAGGACAGAGCAGAGAGCCTTAGAGGACAAGGCCTTCCCCAAGTCTTTAAGGGGGTTGGTGGGAGGCATCAGGGTGATTCAAGGCAGAAGGGTCTCAAGCCAAGGGAAATCCTTGAGCTGGAGTGGGCACCTCAAAGTGGTTGTTTCTATGCTACACATATATACACACAAACCACACCACACACACAATGGCCCTCAGCCTCTACCACACCTCTAGAAGCAGCCATATATGCCACACACACACACACACAAAATAACCTGCCTGTCCACAGCCACACAGAGGATTCCAGAAACACCGGCAGCCAGCAGTCCAAGCCTTAAGAAAGGCCCTGGCAGGCAGACAAACTTACTTCCTTTCACGTCATCCATGCTAGCCTCCCACCCAGCATCCCTCTGTTGTGGGCTCCCTGCAGGGCTGAGTGGGAGACAGAGGAAAGTGAACAAAGCCAGGAGGTCCTCTCAAGGCTGCTGAGAACCCAAGTCCAAGAAAGAAAAGTGCGATTTCCAGATGTCTTGGTAGGCCAGAAGGGGGCTCTGAACCTCCCTCTCCTGGAGCTTCCTATCCCAAACCCCTGGGGCCCACCCCCCTCACCCTCAGAGATGTACTTGAGCTTCAGGCACTGGTCCGCCCTGGCCCCAGTGAAGTCAAAGAGCTGGCAGGGCCCACGCATGCGTCCTCCGTGAGGCTGTTCATTGGTGATAGCCCACTGCAGGGCGCACGGTGTATTGTTCAGGAAGTAGACGCGCAGCTGCAGGTGGGTCTGTCCCGGTGCCAGTGGGGAGCAGAACATGGCCAGCTGCAGCCACTTGCGGGCTGCCTGTCCCAGGGACGCCTCCAGGACACAGGTGTAGAGGCTGCAGAGGGAGAAGGTGGCAGACACACATGCATAGGCACCAGGAAAGCCAGGATCCCAAGGTGTGCGTCACCAGGCTCTGGTCATCTAAGGGGTCTCTACGTGGACCATCAGGCTCCTGTCAGCTAAGGCTCCTGGTATGTGGGTGAGAAGAGCCCTACAAATAGGCATAGAGGGAGGACCAGGTGAGGGACAGAGTGGTTTAGAGGGTCAAGAAGTGAGTGGGCCATGATGACTGTGATGCTAATTCTGTCCACTTGACAGGATCCAGAATCACCTGGACAAATCTCTGGGCCTGCCTGTGTGGGAGCTTCTCGTTTGAGTTACTGAGGTGGGAAGAACCACCCTGACGGACAGGATGGGGTTCCTGGGCTGAGAGAAAATCAGATGGAGCCGCAACAGCCATGTCTTTCTCTAAGGCTTGACTCCAGAGGCAGCATAGCCAGCTGCCATCAGCTCCTGCCTCTGTGACTAAATGAACGCTTGAACTGTGAACCCAAATAAACCCTTCCTCTCCTAAGTCGCTTCTGGCACATTGTCACATCAGTGAAGAGCGTTATCAACACAGTGACTACCACATACTTGGGGGGACAGCCAGTGTGGATTAGCTGGCAATGGAGACAAAGTAGTCACAGGGTCCCCGTGACTTCCGGCGTCCTGCACAATGTCCTCCTCAGTGGATGACAAGGAAACTGGGAAACAGAGGACCTAGGCATCTAAGAGATGGACGACAGACATGACATGAGCCTGAAGGGGACCCTCACTGAGGGAGCCCACTGTGAGCTGACTTGGGGTGCAGTCCTAAAGCTGCCATCGGTTTCCTTCCAGGGCCACAGCTACTTGTGCTGGGATTTGTGTGACTCAACAAACCAGTCTTCCTTCTTCTGTTTGGAGAATTATCATAGCAGGCTGTCTTTAGGGCAAGGCTTTGTTTTTGGGGGGTTTAAGAACTACCCTTAAGAGTTTAGAGACAGTCCTGAAGAGGGGCAGAGGGTAGAGAGAGGGAGCTATAAAAGACAGACAGATGTGGGGATGGGACAGACTCGCTACAGGTGTGTCTAGCCCTTTGACATTGAGGCTCCGTGATGCCATCCTCAAAGTCACACTCCAGAACCACGCAACTGAGTTTTAAAAAGTTTTAAACAAGTCTACTATTTTGTGTTGGGTCTTGTGTGTAGCTCAGAAAGGCTGTCCAGGGCCTTTTGGTTGTGGGTTGCAGGTGCCTGCTAGACAGAGGGATGAGTTGAATCAGGCGCCTCCAGATAGTTGGTGAGACAGTGATTGGACATGGTCACAGATGGGGTGTCAGAAAGGACTTCCATGGCCTGAGAGAGGGACACAAGGATCCTAAGAGACTGTTAAAGCTTCCCAGATGAACAGAGGGGCAGGCAGTTCTGACAAGGATAAGAAGGAGGCAGACAGAGAGAAAGGACACTGCCAGAGAGTGACACAGAACAAGAGGACAGGCCCCCGGGGACAGTACCAGGGGCATGTAGGAGAACAGGCCAGGAACAAAGGCCTACCTGAAGTGAGAGAGCGGGATACGGCACTCATCCCTGGAGATGTGAGCCCCCGGCCGACCCAGAGGCCTCCAGGCCTTGGCATCAAGCAAGGAAGTATTGCTGGTGTAGACACAGGCCTGCCTGAGCTGCTGGGCACAGTGCTTGAATGTGAGGGTGCACGGCTTCAGGAAAGAGGCCCCATGAGGGCCACATGCCACCACAGGACTCACTAGCCCCTGTCTGTGAGACAGTGACGGGGCATCTGTCAGGTCCCACACCAGAGCCAAGGACACCCTCTCCTGACGACCCACCATGACAGCACCTGGAGGGACAAAGGGATGAGATGAGAATAGCCAGGAGGCGTGTTCTGCCCCTTGAAGGAGGCTAGCCAGAGTGGGCAGGGCAGCCCAAAGCCCCCAGGACGGAGGGCACCCAGCAGAACACAGAGAGGCTGGATGGACTGAGGAAGCCCACTGTGAGCTGACTTGGGGTGCAGTCCTAAAGCTGCCACCGGTTTCCTTCCAGGGCCACAGCTACTTGTGCTGGGATTTGTGTGACTCAACAAACCAGTCTTCCTTCTTCTGTTTGGAGAATTATCATACAGGCTGTCTTTAGGGCAAGGCTTTGTTTTTTGGGGGTTTTGTTTTATTTCTCGGTTTGTCATTGTTGTTGTTTGTTTAGGTTTGTTTTGTAGCCCTGGCTGTCCTGGAACTTGCTCTGTAGACTAGGCTGGCCTCGAATTCACAGAGATCCGCTTGACTCTGCCTTTCCAGCACTGGGGTTAGAAGTATGTGCACCAACCACCCAGCTAGAGCAAGGCATTTTATTTCATTTTAGGAATTTAAAAAAAAAAAAAAAAAAACTAAGCTCTAAATACAGTTTTCCAAATTCTGAAGTTGTCTGAGGGTGGCACTCAGCTGGGGTACCCTAACTTGCTGTCTGAAGAACTCTGCTGCGGAGGAGGCCGGGAGGGGTTACCTGGAGGGACCAGCAGGGAAATGCCGGTGTCTTG
The DNA here is from genome assembly GCF_030254825.1 of Meriones unguiculatus. Lineage (NCBI taxonomy): Eukaryota > Metazoa > Chordata > Mammalia > Rodentia > Muridae > Meriones > Meriones unguiculatus. The sequence continues at coordinate 30,945,980 of NC_083363.1, read as the reverse complement.
CAGCATCAGGCATCCACCCCGGTGGTCCACCTCTCGAGCAGTAAACACCAGGAGCTTGTGCATCAGCTGGCGGGTGACAGTCTGGCCCCGGGTGGGCGTGTGGAGTTCCTGGTAGAATGAAGCCACCTCCGGTAGCGTCGAAGGTGGGCACTGCCTCGGGAGCTCATATTCTGGTAACGGTGGTGGGGAGACTGGTTCTTCTCGGTCATCTGGCTTCCGGGAGGCTCTCAGCAGCCACCGAGAACAGTGCGATCGAAGGCACTGAAGCAGAAGGAAAGCACTGGCCACGGGGATCCCCACCAACAGGAGCAACTGCAAAGGTTGGACAGAACTCTCCTGGGGGCTCATCCCCCGGTCACCCGATGCTGCCAGCTCTCCTGCACCCCTGCACCAGCCAAGGCCAAGGGCCTGGGGGGAGAGTGGAGAGAGTCAGTAGGGCAGGCCTTCTTAATTTGTGGAGGCCAAGGCTTGCCTCCCTGCAGGGGTGCTACCTTGCTCCTTTCTCTTTCCCTTACCCAATACAGGCACACACAGTCTCTCTCTCACACACACACACACACACACACACACACACACACAACCTCGTTAGAGCAAATAAATCCTAGGACATAAAGCAACTCGTATTCAGAGTTTGAGGACATGAGTTCAAAGCCGTGCTGGTCATTGCACGTGTTATTATGGCCGTTATATGGCTTAATTTACCCCAGCATCTTCATCCATCCAAATATCCACTTCTGAGTCGGTAGAGATACACACCTATTACCATCTTAGCAACCAGGAGACTGAGGCAGGAAGATGCTGAATCGGAGGCCGGTCTGGCCTACACAGCATCTCCAAAACAAAATCTATTTTTAATCTGTAAGCTCTCATTTAAAAAAAAAAAAAATCTGTAAGAGAAAAAAAGCAACCTGTGATCTCCTTAATGTAAAATACACGTGTAGGCTGAGGGCGTAGCTTAGGGTAGAGGGCTCTGCATGCGCAAGGCCCTGGGCCTGCGCAACACCTGAAGAAAGTACACGCGTGCGTGTGTGTGTGTGTGTGTGTGTGTGTGTGTGTGTGTGGAGAGAGAGAGAGGACGTAAACTATGGAAAAGGGTCTAGGACAGTGGCTTATCATAAAAACACTAGCCAGTTATGTAACCTGACAACATGACACATTTTATTGGTCACATTACAGAGTAAGCATAGGGGCTGGAGAGACGGCTCAATGGTTAAAGCACTTACAAGTCTTGGAGAGAGCCTAGATTCAACCCCAGCATCCATGCCTACAACTTTTGCTCCGTAGAATTCAGTGCCCTCTTTTGACCTCTCTGGGAACTCACACACATGGGCGTACCTTCACACAGACATATACACACATAAGAATACCAAACTAAATATATTTTAAAGTAATAATATTTATATTTAATAGAGCATATTAAAAAATATTATCTCGGGGGCTGGAGAAATGGCTCAGTGGTTAAGAGCACTAGCTGCACTCCCAAAGGACCCGGGTTCAAATCCCAGGAGCCACATGGCAACTCACAACTGTCTACCCCTCCAGTCCCATGTATTCTGACGCCTTAATGCCAAGGCACAGAGAATTAAATTAAATAAATTATTTTTAAAATATATGATTCCAGCAGGCAGTGGGTATGAACGCATTAGTGAGCTGTTTCCCACCCTCACTCCATGAGTACTCTACACCTAGCTCAGCCTGGACTTGTTATAGTCCACACACTGAGTTCTGTAGCTCCTCCTGTCCTAGTTCTGTTGATTACCACTGAAAACCATGACAACTGGAGAACACAGGAATGGATTCTGGCAAGCTCTGTATTGCTTGGATATTTTCTGAAGCAAGCATGTCCTTTGTATGAGCTTTATAATTGTGTGCACACCTCTATGCATAGAGGAGGATATGCGTACAGAAATTAGATGTCAGCCTTGGGCATCATCTTCAGGCCATCTACCTTGGATTTTTTTTAAGACTTATTTTTACCATTTTAATTACATATAGGTGTGTGTGTGTGTGTGTGTGTGTGTGTGTGTGTGTGTAGATATGCATACAATGCCTAAAAAAGCCAGAAGCATCCGATTCCCCTGGATCTAGAGTTATAAGCAGTTGTGAGCTATTTGACATGGGTGCTGGGAAGCAAACTCTGACCCTCTGGAAGAGTAGCAAGTGCACTTAACCACTGAGCTACTTCTCCAGCTCCCACCTAGTTTTTTGTTTGGTTGGTTTTGGTTTAGGCTTTTCTATTGTTTGTTTGGTGCATGTGTGGGTATTTTGTCTGCATGTACACCTGGCCACCAGAAGAGGGATTCATATCCCATGGGACTACAGACAGTTTTAAGCCACAATGCAGGTGCTGGGAATTGAACTCAGGACCTCTGGAAGAGCAACCAAGACTCTTAACTGTTGAGCCATCTCTCCAGCCCCTGGTTTGGGCTGTTTTGTTTCATTTTGCTTTGCTTTGCTCTGATTTGATTTGCTCTGATTTGCTTTGATTTTCTTTGTTTATATTTTGGGACAGGGTCTCTTGCTGGGATCTGGAGCTCACCCACAGAAGGCTTGGATGGGTGACCAATGAGCCCCAGGGATGGACCTATCTCCAGCCCTGAAGGCACAGGTTATTAATGCAAGCCACTACGCCCTGTTTTTCTCATGGGTACCAGGGACCCAGCCTTGCTCTCGTGAAGCAAGGAAGTACACTACAAACCAAGTCATCTCCCTGGTCCAAGGGACTGTTGAGTCCCAGGACTTTGGACATCCTAAGCAGGTTCTCTGTTACTCAGCTATAGTCCAGTCTGATGATTCTGATCTGAACTTATTGAAGGTAGGAGGAGAAAAAAAGCTCTCTCTGGCAATTAATGGGGATGGAGTGAGTTTATGTGAGAAGCACCTGTAGATGACAAAGCACTATCCAAATGTGTGTTTGTTTATGCCCCTCCTTCTGCCATAAAGGTCCAAGATCACTCCCAGCCATACGCTCAGTTCAGCATGATCAGCAAAAATTAAATGTGGAAGCAAAAAAAAAGGAGAAAAAAAAGAGGAAGAAGAAGAAAAAAAAAAAAAAAAAGATGGGGCCTACAGAGAGGTGGAAATGAGGTAAGCCCAAAGCACATGCTCACTGAGAGCTCACCTCATAGCCTGGCAATGGTAGCCACTGGAAGTCTGGAACTTTCTGTAACCCCCAGTATACATGTCAGCCCCCCCCCCACGCATCTGCTTCTACCCCGTCTATCTCCCCCTTGAGCCCTGTGAAGTCCTAACACTTCCAAACTCTCCATACCCTGGGCATTCTGACCCCTGGCTTTGGCTACTTGCAGCCCTGATGATGCACAGCCCTTGACTGGCTTACCACCTCTGCGCTGTCAATCCTGCCTGAGAAGCTCTTCCTTAGACGCTGTCACGCCAGCCTTCTCACTAAAATGAGCATCTTCTGATCACCAGCTGCATATCAGGCACAATGGGAGGCTCCAAAAGTGCCAAAGGAGCTGCTGTAAGGGAATGCAATCCCTCCCCTTGGCAGCTGGATTCCTTGCGGCATGATGTCCTTCTTTACAGGAGGCCTCTGCAATTCACCGAGTTCTGCTCTGACTGGGAAAGCTCCCAGCACCAATACGGGTGAAGCTTTGTCACCATTCACCTGCAGCTAAACTTCGACACTTCTTTCCCTCCGGAGACCTACAAAAATGTCTCTCCCTTCCCAACAGAGACAGCCTCTTCTTTGCCTTCCTGATGGGCAGATGCTCCTTGGCATCATCACCATTGAAGATCAGGGGACCTGTCTCTCCTGAGTCCTCACTGAAGACTTCTCACCAGAGATGGCTTCCTTCCTTTCACAACACTAGGAGGCTCAGCCTTCCTTACCTAGACCTCCTGCAAGGCTGCAGGCCAGTCAGGCAAGTTGGAAGCTGAGTGAGTTAAGAAAGCAAGCTCTCCTTAATCCTCATTCCTTTTTCTGCTTTTACTTTTAATAACAGTTACAACTATAAAAACCGTAATAGTAATGGCTTAACTCATGTCATCCTCACATGGGCCTCTGAGCTGGTGTCATTCGTGTCTTCATTTCACAGATAAGAAAGATGAGGTGAGCTGGGCAGGGCGGCACAAGCCTGTAATCCCAGCACCCTGGGAGGCAGAGGCAGGTGGATCTCTGTGAGCTCAAGGCCAGCCTGGTCTACATATTGAGTCTAGGACACCCAAGGCTACACAGAGAAACCCTGTCTGGAAAGAAACAAAGAAAGAAAGAAAGAAAGAAAGAAAGAAAGAAAGAAAGAAAGGAAGGAAGGAAGGAAGGAAGGAAGGAAGGAAGGAAGGAAGGAAGGAAGGAAGGAAGGGAGAGAGAGAAAGAGGAGAGGTTTTTGCCTGCTGCAGGGACACAGAGGGAGGATTGTTAAATGGCAACTAAAGGCATACAGGAGTGATGAGTTTAGAGTCCCTCCCACCCCAACTTACCCAACTCCTTTTTGGTTCCTAGGTTTCTTGGTTCCCACTTCTAGAGAGAAAGGAGCAAAAATGAAGAAAGGTGCTTCTGCCTTGTGATACCAGCACCTGGGAGGGTGAGGCAGGAAGATTAGAGTTTCAGGACATACACTGAGACTCTGTCTCAAAGGAAGGCAAGAAGGATGGATAGAAGAAGGAAGGGAGAAAGGGAGAGAGGGAGGAAGGAAAGAAAGAAAATGAAAGGGGCTAGAGATGGCTCAGTGGCTAAGAGCACTGACTGCTCTGCTCCTTCAGAAGATCTAAATTTGATTCCCAGCACCCACATGGGGGCTCACAACCATCTGTATCTCTAGTCCCAAATGATCTGATGCCCTCTTCTGGCCTCTGTGGACACTGTTTGACCATAGTACACATACACACAGGCAGACAAAACACTCATGCACAAAAATAAAAACAAGAAAGGGAGAATAGAAGGAAGAAGAAGGGAGAAAAGATGAGGAGGACAGCAGGAGAGAAAAAGAGAACAAGAAAAGGGAAAAGGAGGAGGAAAAAAGGTGAACGGGAAGAGGTGAAAGGGGAGAAGGAAGACGAGGAACTAGAAGAAACTAAAAAAGGAATATAGGCATCTCTGGATGGAATGGAAAGTAATGGAATGTATGTTCAATGGAAAGTAATGACATGTATGCCCTGCCCACCAAGGTTCCAGTAGCAGGGATGGGCTGATTAAAAAAAATAAATAAATAAAAATAAAATGAGAAGAACTACTCTGTTGCCATAACAACAGCCTTCTTGAGGCCTCTAAAGACCAGAGTCCAAATCCCCTCCACTCCACTGGGCCATGTCCCGTTGCCAGCTGCCCCACCTGGGGAATTGGCACAAACCAATCCCACAGCCCCCTGGGCCTCTCAGGGGAGCCTGCTCATTTCTCTGGCCTGAGGCAACTTAACTCCTCCCCAGATCAAGCCTGGGGCACAGCAGACCACTCTTCCAGCCTGCCTTATCTCTCACCCCATTTCTGCCTCTGATCCTAAGAAGGGAAAGGAGCCAGAGTTTAGGGGAATGGCTCACAGAACAACAAATTCACTGGATCCTCCAACTCCATGTCTGAGTCCTCAGAACCCAATTCTTCCAATCTGTCTACCTCCAGAGTCCAGAGGCAGCATTTCCCTTAAACAGGGACATTAGAATTCTCTTGTCACCTGTCCTCCGAACAAAGATCCAGACGCCGGCTGCAAAGATCTATTCATACACTGCACACAATTCCCTCTCTCCTGCTCCTCCAGCACACCTGATAAGAGTTTCAAGTGTTTTTAGAAGACACAGAAAGTACCAGCCTGAGCTGGGCTTGGTGGCACAAGCCAGTAACCCCAACTACTCTGAAGGCTAAAGAAGAAGGATCACAAGTTCAAAGCCTGCCTGAGCATACAGAGAGTTCAAGGCCATCCTGGGCAATATAATAAGAATCTGTCTTTAAAAGTAAGGACCCTAGCCCAGTGTGGTGGTGCACACCTTGAATCCCAGCACTCGGGGAGACAGAGGTAGGTGGGTCACTATGAGTTCAAGGCCAGCCTGGTCTACAAATGAGTCCAGGACAGCCAGGGATACACAGAGAAACCCTGTCTCAGGAAATAAATAAATAAATAAATAAATAAATAAATAAATAAAATGTAAGGACCTGGCATGATGGTCCACGCCTTTCATCTCAGTATTTGGGAGGCAGAGGCAGGCAGATCTCTCTGAGTTTGGAGCAACCTGGTCTGCATAGTAAGTTCCAGGCCAGGAGGGCTACATAGTAAGACCCTATCTCAAGCAAACAAAAATGGAAGTAAAAGGAGGACTGGGGATGTAGCCCAGGGGTAGAACACTTACTTGTCTTGCTGTCTTGCACACCCAAGGTTCTGGATTCAAGGCCCAGTACCAGGAAAATAGCAACAATAAGACAAGATGAATGAGGCCACACACAGTTCAGGTCCAGTTTTCATGAGCCTAATATACAGTTCCACCAACATAGAATCATCCCCCTGCTCCTGACACCACCAGCACCGGCCCTTCCTCAAGACCACCTTCCTTCCCTCCTGGTGCAGAGTGTCCCCAAGACTGGGCTAAGCAGACAATGGCGCTTCTCTGGGCCCCATAGCCATGACCCTTGCAACGGGCCCCAAGCGTACTCACCTTTATGTCGACTTGCCCCCAGAGGCCGCTAGCCAGTCCAGAAGCAATAGTTACCTGTCTAAGAAACAGAGAGGTCAGCCAGACCTGTCTCCAGGCCAGCAGACAATTGCAGGTAGGTGTGGCCTGCCACTTCCCGGCAGGTTCCTGCCTCCTTTTCACGATAAGGAGGGGTGGCGGAGATAGTCTTTGTCAGTTGGCAAAGTCCAGGGGAAGCTCGGGAGTAGCTGGGGATGCTAGAAATTAATACACTTCCCAGGGCAGGGCAGAAAGGGAGGGGGAAGGGAGGCAGCGTTTGTGCAGGGCTTGCACCTAGAAACCCCCTTCTGACACTGCCCTCTGCTGGTGAGTGGTGGTCCCTACTAAAGGCTGTATAGGACGGAAGAGGAGGAGGAAACCTTCCCTAAGAGGTTGTCAGCCAACCGTGACCTGCACAGAACTCACCTGGGAATTTTGTTCAAACGCAACCCCTGTCTGATTCCACCGGCTCAGGACCCAAGACCTCAGCTCAGAGAACTTTCCGGGTGAGCCAAGGTAGCTGGCTCAGGCCCTCTTGGGTCTCTTTTCAATCCTTCCTGCACGGGGAGATCACACAGGTACAAAACGTGAAGAATGTTATCTCTCTGCTCCCTACTCCTCAGAATTGGTGGAACAAGGTTCTTCGGGGCCGGATATTGCCCTTGGGGGCCGGACACTCCCCCGGCCGGCGAGTCATAGTTAATGCCGTCCTTCTCAAGGCTCTGAGACCTTAAGAGCCTAGTCCAGGAGGTAAGGCGTCTCTAGGATGAAAGCCCCCTGGGGGAAGGGAGCCGCCCACCCGTTCGCTGCTGTCTGCCTCTTCAGCACCCCGTCACCTTCCCGTGGGCTCTTGCCTTGACTCTGTATCTTGGCTTTTGTGAAGAGCACTGCAATAAACATGGGACTGCGGATATGAAAGCCTGGGAAAAGTAGGGAACAGGAGGTTGGGGAGATACTGGTCAGCCGGTGACAGTTTGATGGAAGGAGTGAGTTCCGGTGCGTTGTGAGACGGCAGTACAGCAATGTGTCTGTAATAAACAATGTGTACCGTACATTGTGAAATAGTGAGAAAACAAGATTTGACTGTTCCCACAACCTCAATGATAGTGTTTAAAGAAATTATTATACTGACTGCTTTGATCTGATCACTACAGAATGTATCCACATATCAAGACGTCTTGCATTATACCCAATAAATATGGACTTATTATTCATCAAATAAAATAAAATATTTTTAACATTGTTTTCATTTTTACTTATGTGTATGCGTTTATGTATGTGTGAGTGCGCGTGCACGTGGGGGCCTTCAGACACAAGAAGGGGCCATCGGATCCCCTGAAGCTGGAGTTACTGTAAGCCACTGATGTGGGTGCTGGGAACTGAGTTCAGGTCTTCTGCAAGAGCCACAAGCATGCTTAACTACTGAGCCGTCTCACCAGCCTCTAAATACAATTTAAAGGGAGATAGAGATAAAGATGGTGGAGTCCAACTGAGAGAGCTGGCCCTCAAGGTTATCCTCTGGCCTCCATGTGCGTATAACATACCCCTTATCCACATACACACATGTGCACCCGCACACACATGCACACTCCTGAGCGGGAGCGCGCGTGCGCGAGCACACACACACAAGAAAATATAAAAGTAGTTTTCTCTCCTTTCCCTTTTCAGTTAATTATTCTCTAGCCTCGTGTCCCTCTCTGCAACCCCTTCCCCCCTGCTCTGGTGTCTGCGTGGAGATGGAAAGGGGGAGCTGAGATAAACATGCCCGGGGGAGCCCCCCCCGGATGTCACTGGGAACCCATGGAGAGCAGCCAGCCTGGCAAAGGAGACCTGGTGCCTAGAGGACTAGCAAGAAAGGCTGCCCAGAATTCAGACAGGGAACAAACAGGGGAGGTGCCTGTCTTTGTTACACAAAGCTGTCTGAGTCATACAGAAAAGTGGACTTTGCCTACCGACAGGGTCACTCTCCCCTGCCCCTCTTCGTGGTGGTGGGGAGGTAGAACACTGCCAGGAAGCATCAGGCCATGCCTGCCAGATCCCCCACCCACCTCTGCTGCCAGCATGGGAGTTGGGAGAGATCTGCCAAATTCCAATTTCCAGCCAGACAGAGATAGGCCAACCAGGAGGCTGTACTCAGGGACTGGGTTCATGGATCATGAACTCATTCCCAAAGCTGGTACTTGCCTCACGTGGAGAAAATCTGGCTCCAGAAAAGCTCTCAGGAAATCTGAGGGCCCCTACCATCCCTGGGGACACAGAGCTGGGCCACAGGTACAGAGAGCATGGGTACCAGTCAGATTGTGACTCCTGGCTGTTACAGAAGGTCCAGGTCTCAACATCAAACTCTGAAGTAGTCCACTGAGGGGGATTCCCCCAAGGATCCATACATCAAGAAGGAGCTGAGGCGAGCCATAAGAGGAAGGGTAGGAAGAGCAGCTCAGTGGTAGAGTGCTTGTCAGCAGACAGGAAGCCCTTAGCAAGCTCACACGTGCACACACGCACATGTACACACACACACACACACACAAATGGTCTAACAGATCATGGGGAGCTTGTGAACACAAGCCCTTGTGCAAACAGCAACATAGATTCCTCATAGACATCACCACCCTTTTCTGAGAAAGGCAGATCAGCAAGGAGCCCAGCTCCACCCCTTTTCAGTCCCTCACCATCTTCTGTCTTGTACACATCATACATCATCAGGCAGCCAGCCTGGGAGGTGTGTGCCTGAGGTAAGTGAGGAGGGCCTGGGAGCAGGAGTGATGGATAGCAGGAGAAAAGAGGGTGAGCATGGTCAATGAGGGAGGCCTCCAGCGCTGGATTAAATAACAGGAAAAATTGAGACAGGGAGAGGGGCAGGCAGCTAGACAGTAGACAGTGAGAAGCAGAGAGAACCAAACAGAAAAATGCACAGAGAGGCACAAGGTTCAGCCCTGTCCCGGGATTCTCCAGAATGTGTCTCTGACCCTTGATAGGAAGGGATAGATCTGATAGTCAATCTAGAACACTGAAAACAATCCGATTTTTATTTCTCTCCAATTCCATTGATCTTAAGACAGAAGCTGAACTAGCATAAAGATGTGAGAAATTGATACTGGCTGCAGCCTTGGTAGGAAGAGAGTCTACACACTGGCCTATATGCAAATGGCACACAAAGAAAGCAATGTGTAAATGAGATGCAAAAGACAATGGTATTTTTTTTTCCATCGAAGATCAGGCTGTTGTGTCCTTGGGAGTCGACCACAAGAAACTTGGACACCTGTGTGTGCAGACCAGACCTGTGGGAGTGGGGAGATGAGAGCACTTTCCTGAGGCAGTTGAGAGTGAAGGCTTCAGAGAAGGGGCTCCACAGCGTCCGTTGGCCACGCCTGAACTGTCCAGGCCAGCCAGGGTGGGCCTCTTGAGTGTGCCGGTCTGGTCTAATGAGATAAGATTGAAGCAGATGAGAAGGGCAATTGGGGATTGTAATTGTCCCAGCGATCTCTGGCTCCTACACTCAGCATGGTTGCCATGTGTCTTCCTGGGGAGATGCAGACAAACATCTATTCAACCCAAAAGTGGCGCTGACAGAAAACCAAAGAAATGGTCCCAGCCAAGTGCAGTCTGGTAAACCAACAAATAAGCCTCATAACGCTCCCTCTTCCATCCTCCCTCCTGTCACCTCCCTCCTCCCCCATTCCCCATCCCTCCTCTCTCCTCCTTCCAGGAAGAGAATGTTTCGGTTCAGAGGAAATCTCTACAGAGCAGGGGCACCCACAGTCTGATCACTGTCAGCTTCAGTGAGGTGCAATCTTTGCTACATAAAGGCTTGCTATTTGCCTGACCAGGTGTTACCTGTGGTGGGAGATGAAGATCAAACCTGGCCCTGACTTCCAGGAGTCAGATGGCCATAGAGAGGGAAGCCTTTGCCTCAGGAGCGGTTGCCCATAAAGAACAGTGCTCCCCAGAGGCTGCTGCTGTACGCTCAGAGCATAAGACCGTGGTTGCCAGGAAATGGAGAGGGTAGTGGTTATGGAGATGGGTCAGGGGTCAGGACTAGTGCTGGGCTCAAGACAGGGGGATCTCCATGACTGGACCTCCAATGAGGAACTCTGGCTAGGTAATAGTAAAGTTCGAAGGCCCAAGAGAAGGAAGGAGGAAGGCTCATCCCAGCATGCTCTCTGCCTTCCCAGATCTTGCCTCTGCAGTGAATGCAGCTTCAAGGACCTGTCTTTGTGGGTGTGCCCCTCCTGGGGCCTATCCTGATTTGGATGTTCACTCGTCAGATACCCAATTGGTGTGAAGATGAGAGGAAGCTGCCTTGGTGCCCACCCCACAAGGTCATACGGCTGGTATGGGCAATCATCTACTCTGTCATGGGGTGAGTGTGTGACTTTAGTACCTGTTGGGGTGGAATCAAATCCCCAATGTCAGTGTGACCTTGCGTGTGCTATACTCTGGCCTCCAAATGGTGGCACCCCGTTGTTGCTCTTCAAGTAGGGGTCCCACAAGCAGAAATGCTCTGCATACTTAAGATTCCAACAAGCCCTCTGCTTTCCCCTCTCCAAGACTCCCTTCCCTCTCTCCAGGACAACCAAAGCCTCCCACCAGCTCTCTTGTTTTATTTTATGTTTGTGTGTCTGTGTGTGTCTCTGTGTGTGTCTGTGTGTGTGTGACTGTATGCTGTGTGTGAGTGTCTATGAAGGTCAGAAAAAAGCATTGCATCTCCTGGAGCTGCAGATACAGGAGGTTATAAACCACCTGACAAGGATACTGGGAACCAAACTTGTGTCCTCTAGAAGAACAGGAAGTGCTCTCACCTGCCAAGCCACCTCTCTGGCTCCTCCTTTGACCCTCAAATGATGCCCGCACCCACCTGCCCGCATGTCAACCTCAGGGTACTCCACTGAGAGCTAAGAGGCCTTATGCCAGAAGGTCTTTCTCCTACAGAACATCTTCTCCTTGCAGCTATGCCTCCTACCTGGTGTGGAAGGACCTGGGAGGGGGCTTCCGGTGGTCCCTAGCACTGCCCCTTGGCCTCTACACTTTCCAACTCGCCCTCAGCTGGACATTCTTGATGCTCTTCTTGGCAGCCAACAGCCCTGGGCTGGTAAGGCGTGTGGTGCTCCGTGCTGGGAGAAGGAGAATGTGACACCACAGGGCCCCACATCAGATGGCTGACAGCAGGAACCAGCTAGGGACCAGTACACAATTCCTATAGTGTGCGCAGCATCCCCAGGGGCGGGATTTCTTGGGTCAGGGTACTGTAGAAATGCAGAGGGTCCTGGCTCTTGAGACAGCATAGCTATAGCCTCCCAATGCTTCTGCCCAGGCCCTCCTGGACCTGTTGCTGCTCTATGGGCTGGTGGCAAGCATGGTGCTTATCTGGCAGCCCATCAACAAGCTGGCTGCCCTGCTCCTGCTGCCCTACCTGGCCTGGCTCACTGTGACCACCGCCATCACCTACCGCCTGTGGAAGGACAGCCTATGTCCCATGAACCAGCCCGAGCCACCCGAGAAGAGCAACTGAGGCACCAGGGGACAGGAGGGGAAGGAGGATGGCCAGAGGTAGGAGCAGCCGTGGAGCTGGGAACACTTGATGGGGCCGCTCTCCTAGATCTTCCTGTTGCCCTTTCTCCTTAGACGTCAGAGAAATAGAAAAGAGGGGGTGCTTTCCGACACATAATAAAATCCTGTTGTTGACCTTGAGGGTGTGATGTGTGGTGGATATGGAAACATGGCGTCCAGGGCTGCAGAGAGGAAGCTTCACCTGTAGGAGTGATGAGTGGATATGGGAACTGAACTGGGGAGCTGGGGAGGGCGGCCACCATCTCTCCTCTTGCATGCCTCCCGAAGCCCAGCACAGGGTTTAGCACTTCGCTCAAAAACAGAATCTTGGACCAGCAAGATGGCTCACCAGGTAAAGCACTTGTCATCAAAACAGATAGAAACCTGGTTTTTATCACTGGGATCCACACGGTTAAAGGAAAAACACTGACTCCCAAAAGTTGCCCTTTGACTTCCACATGAGCACAGTGATACACACACACACACACACACACACACACACACACACACACCAGATCAATAAAAAAAAAAAAAATCAAAACAGAATCTTGCCTAGAGTGTTGGTGTAGTCCTGTAACCCCAGCAGCATTCAGGACATGGAAGCAGGAGGATCAGAAATTTGAGGACATCCTCAAATTTTATTATACAGCAAGTTAAAAAAAAAAATCTTGAAGCCTGGCATAGTGGTGTACACCTATGATCACAGTACTTGAGGAGGCTGAGGCAGGTGGATCACTGTGAGTTCCAGGCCAGCCTGGAGTACAGAGTGAGTACAGGACAGCCAAGGTTACACAGAAAAACCTTGTCTCAAAATAAATAAATAAATCTTGAAAGAGCGCATAAAAGCAAAACAGAAAAGCAAAGTAAAAAGGAGTACTATGACGCAGCAGGAGGACTCAGCAGGAGAAGTACCTTCCACCAACCTGACAACTGAGTTGGACCTCAGGGTCAGAGGAAAGAACCAGATGTCACAGGTTATCTCCTGACCTCCACCCAGGTGCTGTTGTGGAGTGCATATGAATTCTCTGCCTGTCTCTCTGTCCCTGTCTCTCTCTGTCGCTGTCTCTGTCTCTCACACACACAGACATGCAAATAAATAAGTACATAAACATGATTTTAAAAGGGATACAAAGTCCATACGCCAAGAGTATCACATACAGCACATATATAATACATGTTTACAGAATATGCAGATAGATAACGTAGCTGTGCCTCCTCTTACATAAGTCAGGCTGAGTCTCAAGCGACGAGCTCTGAGAAGCTAACAGCTGTTTTTCTGTTTCCATAGGCTCTTTCATTTTCAATTATTTATATCTGCTCATTACCATTATAAGGAAAGATTTGAAAAGGGGAGGTGAGCGCAGGATGCTGAGAGGTGAAGCCAGCAGGAGCTTCGTGATCAGCCTTTGCTCTTGCTTCCTTTTTTCTAGATTGCTTCAGTGGCTTTTCCATTTTTTAATTCTCCCTCCTCTTTTTTTTTTTTTGCCTATGTTTCAAAGCCCTCAATTGTGACAGGAGGCAGTAGCTAGGGATGTGTCCTTGTGCATGGCAAGCTAGAAGGTCCAGACATCTCCTCTTGCAACAAAGGGTCTCCACCTGAGGCATGACGGAAAGCAGGATGGTCTCATAAAGGAGCTGTTTCCGGTTCTTCTCCCGTGTGTGTGTGTGTGTGTGTGTGTGTGTGTGTGTGTGTGTGTGTTATGCACGTATGGCTTTGTATGTGTATGGGAGAACGTGTAAAGGGGTGTGTGTATGTACCTGTGTTTTCATGCCTGTGGAGACCTGAGTTGATGTGCCAGCAATCACCTTATTCATTGAAGCAGTGTCTTCCGATCTAACCTCAGCTTGCCCCGAGGATCCTGTCTCTGCCTTCTAAGGCTAGAATTGCAGGCTTAGAATCTTCTACGCCTGTCTGGTTTTTGTATTGGTTTCTGGAAGTCCTTGCAGTTGTGCAGAAAACACTTTTACCACCAAGCTACCTTCCTAACTCCTGTTTGTGGTGTTCTGTGACAAGGTCTTCCTATGTAGTCTTGGCTAGCCTTGAACTCATGTTCCTGATGCTTCCACTTCCAGAATGATAGGATTATATGCATCAACCACCATGCCCAGCACAAGAGAGCTTCTGATACTAACCAGACACTCCAGGGATGAAGCCTGGATATCAATGTTTATGGGAGACTCACTCCAGGATCTCCTCAGGTATGGCCAGGGCTGAAGGCCATAGGGATATGAGCACCACACTACTGTGGAGTACTTATGAAATGCATGTCTCTGGGGCTCCAACTACAAGCCTGACTTTGTAATTTGGGGGTGGGGGGGGCTCCTGGTATCCTTCTATTGGCTGGGCCCTTCACCATTTCTGCCCACTGAAGTTCAAGGGCTCTGGGCTTGGGTCACTCCTCAGAGCCTGTCTAACCCCTGCAGTCAGTGAGTGCTTCTGTGATCTCAATTTGGATTCTGAAGCAATGAGATCTGTCGAGAAGCAGGCCAAGGAAAGGCCCCATGTAGCAGCACGGTTGAGAAGGGAACACACTGGCCCGTTCTGGAGCTCACCCCTAACCAGAGGAACTATGCTCTCCCTTCCTCCATAAAGGGAAGCTCAGCCCAGCCGGGCAGGTTAACCTGTGCCCCAGCAGAGCAAACATGAAGTCAGCCTTCCTTTGTCTCTACCATGCAGGGAATGGCACAGGCCAGTGTAGATACTAAAACACCTTTGATGGATTGGATGAACCAGTAAATAAACATATCGTCACACGTTGAAAAGGGAAAAAATCAAAGTGCCACTGCCCCTTGCTTTCACATGGAATGTAAAAGGGATTACACTGTTTTAGAAACTTCTTCTGATTCTAACTTGAAAACAGATGAGGAACCACTGTGAGACAAAGGGCCTCACTTCCCACAGTGCGGCCAATGGCCGGATGCCTGATAGGCATGGTCTCTTGCCCAGCTTCTGGCCCTGAGAGTCCGATCACCCTGCGGAGTCAGGGTTGTACAGTGCAGTGGCTGGGAGTCTGGCCCTGGAAGCAGACTGTCATGGTTTCACTGTGAAACATGCCCCAGACTCATATATCGAAGGTGCTGATACAAAAACACAGCTTTCAGGGCCTGAGGAGATGGCTCATTTGGTAAAGTGCTTGCTATGAAAGCACGAGGAGCTGAGTTCAAATCCCTGGGACCCACAGAAAAGCCAAGCACGGTAGCACACCTCTGTAGCCCCAGCACTGGGATGAAAAGGCCATGGCTGAGCCTTGCTAGCTGGCTGTCCTGGCAGACGATTCAGTAAAAGCTTCAAGATGAAAATAATAATAATAATAATAATAATAATAACATAGATGCTAGGCATGGTGGTACATGTCTCTGGTGAGGCAGAGGCAGGCTGATCTCTGAGTTCAAGGCCAGCCTGGTGTACATAGTGAGTTCCAGGACAGCCAGGATAAGAGAGACCCTGTCTCCAAAATAATAATAATGAGGAGAAGGAGGATGGGGAGGACAAGGATGAGGACAATGGTGACGACGTTGAACTGGAGAACTGGCTCAGCAGTTCAGAGTATTTGTTGCCCTTGCAGAGGACGTGGATTCAGTTCCCAGCACACGTGTCGGCTCACAAACATTGGCAACTGCAGTTCCGAGGGATCTGACGCCCTCTTCTGGCCTCCACTGAAACCAAGCACAAAAGCACTGCATACACATACGTGGCAGGCAAAACATTCAAACACATAAAATAAAATAAATAAATATTTTTAGGAATTAAGTCAGATAGGAGAGCGAGTGAGTAAAACACAAGTATCCCCCACATGGGAACACACAGCCCCCAAGACACACACATACCACGAAGCCCCTGAAGTCTCACCTCCAGTGAAATAAGCGTTTATTCTGGAACCAAATATGAGCGAGCACGACCCAGGAACACAGATTTCAGGTTCCCCAAATTCCATGTTCCAACGTGGAATCAGTTTCACGGAGCTTTTACGATGACAGAACGAAGAAAGTCATAATCAATCATTTGCAAGGTCACTGGTGTATCCGGCCAGTAGGTGGGTA
Source organism: Meriones unguiculatus (assembly GCF_030254825.1). Classification (NCBI taxonomy): domain Eukaryota; kingdom Metazoa; phylum Chordata; class Mammalia; order Rodentia; family Muridae; genus Meriones; species Meriones unguiculatus. The sequence continues at coordinate 30,929,777 of NC_083363.1, read as the reverse complement.
CGAGCATGGACATCTCTGCTGCAGGTCTCAGGTGCTGTGTGTTGACATTCTCAGCCTTGGGCTTGGTGGCAGCCATTAGTCTTTTAATACATCCCTAAAGGACGTGAGGTCAGATGCAGAGGTGCACGAAGAATGTCTCTTAAGGTGGCCAAAGAAAGATCTTGGCTCTGGACCTGCACCATTCCATCCTTCACAGGCAGGAAGTTCTGATCATTCAGAGTCTTCAGCACAACTGTGCCTTTTTTTTCCCCAGGGAAGGTCAGTTCACAACGTCATGGTCCTCAGTGAGTCAGAGGTCATGAGAGCATAGAGTTCAACCTCATCAATTAATCTATTGATAGAATCACATCTGTGTGGACCATGAGGGGAGGGGAACAGCTAGGTAGAAGGAGTGGGGCTTTGCCTTTCCTCCCCCACCTCCTTTCTGTTACAAGCTGAGCTGCCTTCTGCCATGATGTCACACTGCCACCATGATGTCCAGCACGGTGGGCCGACAGCAATGGAGCCAGCCACACACACACACTGAAGCTTTTGAACCAGAGAGCCTAAATAAGCCTTCTCTCCTTTGAAGTTGAATTCACTGGTGTTTCCTTGGGTGATAGAACCTAATTAACACACGGAATCCAACCCCGCCACTCATTAACTTGGCCAGCATGGTGTCATTCCTTACCTTGGCCAGCACAACTTCCCAGCAGCCAGGCTTCAAGCTTCCCTTCTGTAAAACGAGGACCTAGAAGCTTTGTTTAGAAGAACGAACGGGATGACAGGAGAAAGGGCATCTGGTGCAGAGAAAAGACTCAATCAATGTTAGCCGTCCTAGCACAAAACTCAGGAAGCCGCCATTTAGTAAGTAGCCACTTCGGAGACAGAGCCAGAGAGTGCTCCTCAGACCCACTAAGGGTCAGAAGTCACACCCTCAGATCAGTGAGCTGGCCCAACTGTGGCCACAGGGCCAAAATGACTGGCTTTTGACGGCGAACATCTGTGTGGATTTGTCTGTATATCAACAAAACTATTAAAACCTGACCTAGGGTTGGCTCAGTAGCGGGGATTTGCCTAAAATAAGTGAGGCCAAGGAAAACCAACAACTTCATTTTGCTTATCGCTCTATTTATACCTGTAACTTATTAAAGATTGATTTATTTGAGTGTATGTGTGTGTGTGTGTGTGTGTGTGTGTGTGTGTGTGTACTTGCGTGGGTTCAGGTTCGAATTCAGGTACACATGGAAGCCAAGAAGCATTGGGTCCCCTGTGAACCATATGAGGTAGAAGCTGAGACATGAACTTGGGTCCTTTACAGCAGTGGCATGCACTCAGTGGCTGAGCCACATGTCCAGTCCCACACCTAACTTTTAAGAATGGTTTTAAATTGGGCCTGTGACATGGGCTCAGGGAAATAGGGTTGCTGCCAAGCTTGATGACCTAAGTTTGATCCCAGGCCCATGTGGTAGAAGGAGAGAATGGAGAACTGACTCCCAGATGTAATTAAAAATGTAAAAAAAAAAAAAAAAATCAGTTTAAGTTTATAAATGTTAGCTATGCCTGAGAAGAACAGTACATTGTTTTTTGGTTTTTTTTTTTGTTTGTTTGTTTGTTTTTGGTTTGGTTTGGTTTGGGTTTTGGTTTTTCAAGACACGGTTTCTCTGTGTAGCCTGGGCTGCTCCGGAACTTGCTCTATAGACCAGGCTGGCTTCAAACTCACAGAGATCCACCTGCCTCTGCCTCCCAAGTGTTGGGATTAAAGGCTTGTGCCATGACCATCCAGCTCATTGGATTTTTGATATTTTATTACATTTACTTATGTATATGACATGACATGCTTGGGGAGGTCAGAGGGTAACCAGGAGAGCTGGTTCCCTTCTTTCACCATGTGGGTTTTGGTTCTAGAACTCAGGTTATCAGACTTGGTGGTAAGCAACTTTACCCACTGAGCCATCTGACCAGGCCAAAACAACGGCTCTTATCCTAGCTCCATTCTCACATGTGACCTCAGACAAGTGAATACCTGGGAAGTACTTGCCGCTGTTGTCACCATCATCATCATCTCAGACATCACAATGTTTGCTAATGCTAAGCTGACCCTCCCAAGAAGATGTCTCACACCTATGATCTAACTCTAATTTCCCTCGAGACAGCAGAAGACACAAACCTGGGGTCTAGAGTCCTCTAGTGCTGGAGAGCTAGCCCTCTATGAAAGCTCAGTTTGAGCTTATCACCTTTTGAGGACTCCGTTACTGAAGTTCCCACCTCCCCAAAAACAAACAAACAAACAAACAAACAAACAAACAAACTGGCTTTGGGCCCTGATGCTCTTCCGAATCTAGAGAAGAACATCAAACAGGAGCTGTAGAGATGGCTCAGCAGCTAAGAGCACTTGCTGCTCTTGCAGAGGACTGGAGTTCAGGTCCCCACGTGGGGTGACTAATAACTACCTGTAACTCCAGGCTAGCTGATCCCCTCTTCTGGCTCCTACAAGCATGAGATATGAATGCACATATACATACACATACATACATACATACATACATACATACATACATACACCACACACATAAATAAAAATCTTCAAAAATACACAAAATAGAAAGATGGATGCTGCATAGTTTGGGCCATTCTCCGTCTGTCTCTGCCTTCTCTGTGTCTGTGTTACAACAGACAGAAAGTGTTTCCAGTTAACTTCCTCATCGCTGCAACCAAAATACCAGAGAGAACAACCTGAAGAGAGGTGTATTTTGACAGCTTCAAAGGGTCTGCTCCGTGTCGGCCTCGTCCAGTGTTTTACGAGGGCTTTTGCAAGTGCCAGCTCCTGGCTGGAAGAGACAGCCAGGCATCTCTCTGTCCACATCTTGGCCTTTGCCCTAAAACCTCTGGCCTAACAGACCAGCAGTGACCAGATCTTGCCTGAAGGGAGTTTTTGTTCAAGGTTACGACCTGTGCGGAGGTTACAAGACAACTTTTGAGAGTCTGTTCTCTCCTTCTGCCATGTAGGTTAAGGGGATCAGGGCAATCAAACTCATGTCACCAAGCTTGGTAGCCAGTGTCCTTACCTACCGAGGTATCTCAACAGCCCTGTTTGGGTTTGGATTGGGTTTTGGTTTTTGGTTTGTGTGTGTATGTGTGTGGTGGGTTTTTTGGTTTTAGCGGGGTCTCATATAGCTGCCGCAACCTTGCTTATCGTCAAGGATGACTGAACGTTTGATCCACCTCCTGAGTGCTGGGACTACAGGCGTGACATGCAGTTTGCAGCGCCGGGCCCTGAGCACAGGCCTTCCTGTAAGCTAGGCAAGCACTCTACCAAGCAAGCTGCACCTTCTGGTTCTCAGCAGTAGAGGCCAGGTCCTTGGGCGTAGACCTACGGGGCAAGAGTCCCTTCTCTTACATATTTCCTACAAGGATCAAAAATTAAAACTTTTTGTTAAAAAAGAAAGCTTTTTCAAATTTGTGTTTGAATCGTGCAAATGAGGGATGTGTGTGTGTAAATGCCAGTTCCCTCCCCACCACCCCCCTCCCCGCTACCCCCTCCCTGCCCCCTCCCTGCCACTCTGGAGCAATAACAGCATGAACTCTTAACAGAGCCACTTCTCCAGCCCGGAACGACTATCTTTTAAGAGCCCTAAGTTTGAAATCATCCCGTTATTACCTCCCCCCTACCCTCCCTCCTACACACACACACACACACACACACACACACACACACACACAGGTCATCTCATCCACCACAAAAGCAGGAAAACGCCATCTTGGTCACACTGGAGGCCTTAGTGGTGTTTAGCACCATTCATTATCTGGGGACTAGATCACTGAGCTCTTCCTCCCATGCAGGAATCATCGTCCAAAGGCGCACCCCCAAAGTCCCAAGCCCTTTCTGCCTGCATCCATTCTAAAACCTTTTCTCCTCTTAAGAGCTAAATTCTCTTCCCGAATGTTGGTGGTTGAGCTCATAGTTTTTTTCCAGGAACTCGTTGCTTGGCCTTACGCGCACCCTTCAAAGAGGAACACTATTAGTCACTCTAATGGACAATCTTCTTATCAGATCATTTTCCTCAAAGACTCCAGCTGAGCAATGCCAGGCAGCTTGGTTGGTGCTAGGAGTGGCCACTGGAATGGAAGACCGTGGTAACCAGGACCAAAGTTCTACACTGTCCCTATTTGCCCAGGGCAGTGTGTCCCTCAAGACAAGGTAACTACTACGTTTTGTGCAAAAGAATGCACACCCCTGTCTGCCTTGTGATTTCAGTCTCTTCTCCAAGCCCAGCCTCCGATTTCTGGGAGACCCTTGGCCTTGCACCCCTGTCCCCAGCCTTGGCTCAAAGCCTTGGACACCTCATGTTTATGTCAACAGAGTGGTTACCAGAGAAGGCATGCTCCTGCCCGCCAGGGGGTGTCTGGTGCCCAGCCCAGGCAGTTGTTTGTGTTCCTTGTCTCGGTAGTGACCGGAGGGGGCAGCACGCCTGAGCTGGGTCTCTGGGCAACACTCTGTTAGGGTCCCAGCTGTCCCTAGTCATAAAACACCTCCTCTGTCAACACACTCCTGAGGTATCTGTTTCCACGGAGTAAGAATTTAAAGGTTCCCCTGATGGGGCTTCTATTTTCCACCAGCCGCTCTGCCCCCTTCCCAGTGAAGGCAGCTCTGTTTTCCTCCAAGAGCAAATGAACAAAGGAATGCCTGTGCCTGGCCCTGACCCCTCCTCCTCAGCCACCGGGAAAATCCTGAATGTTTTCTGAAATGACCATGGGGAATGGGCCATGGAGGGAAAGTCTGCACCTTTCTTTCAGGGTAACCGAACTCCTTCAAGCCGCTCCCACCAGCAGAAGGAGATGTGAAGAGAGGAAACCTTTTTGGTTTCCATCCAAACGGTGGAGTGTCTCTGTACCTGTAACCACAACACATACTGCTGTTCAGTACCAACTATTTTCCAGAGCCTGCTTTCTCAGCAAGAACTCCTTCTGTGCTCTCCAGCTCCCCCATTCCTCTCACCACCCCATTCCTCAGCTGTCCTGGGAGCCTGGCAGCAGTAGTAACTGATAAAGGCTACAAACAGCTCTAGAAGCCAAGGGTTCTACTTTCTGCAGCGATACCATCTCAGGCCAGTCACTCAACCCCCAGCACCCAGTTTCCTTATCAGTAAAATGGGCACCCAAAACAAGACCAGCCAGAGATATCCTGGTGAGGAATAAATTAGTTCATTTGCAGGTGTTCAGGAGAGTGTCATGCTAGCAGCCAGGGCATATGAATGCCATCACTCCCTGCTGCTGAATTCCAGGCATCATGACAATAGTGGGAAAAAGCCTTGGCTGGGATCAAATTTCAGCACCCCCACTAGACTACTTGTGTCACCTTGAATCAAATACCCCGCTATGCAGGAGAGGACTGATAGACCCATGCCTCCACGGGCTTCAAAGGGGACAGAGCGTGCTAGCCTTAAAAAAGAGTGTAGGGGTAACTGCATGGAGAGAAGCCAGGTTTCTGGCACCTGATCCCTCCTAGATTAGCTGCTGCACTCTGGGCCCGATGAGAAAAAGTGGCCTGATTTGGAAAGGAGAGCCAGGGACCAGCGAGGAATTCAGGTCCCTAGGAGATGCTATAAATAGTCAGCACTGGCCAGAGGGCCTCCAGTGGGGAGGGTGTGGGGGAGCTGGAAAGGGGCAGTGGAAAAGGAAGCTGGCAGTCGTCACTCTGGGGACAGGCCCAGGGCACTCCCCCAAAAGGTCTAAGGGAGAAGGATTATCTAAGGATGCTGTAGAAGTGAGGACCAGCCTCCTCTATTCTCTCCCAGAGTCAGGAAACTCCTGCCCTCCCTCACCCACCCTTAGTCATTACTTTCATTCCTTAGAGCAACAGCTCAGTAGCTTGACAGGGAAACGGAGACCCAGAGATGTGAAGTAGCTGCCTAAGAGCCCACCCTGCATCAGGCTAAGACGGGACTGTAAATCAGGATCCCTGACCTTCCTAATCCAAGGTTACCCGTGAGAATCAAGGGGTAAGAACACATTCTTAGGGTCAAAGTCCTTCCCTGAGAACCAGTGAACAGACAGGACTTGGCCTCCAGAGACCCGTGGGTCTTCCTCAGGTGATCCAAGCACATCCCCAGAGTTGAAAAGAGGATGAGGAACTCAGATGCACAGTGCTTTATTTTTTTTTCTATGTCTTGTGTGTTTATGGCATGTATATGCATGTTTGTGCATTTTAAGTATGTGTGCGTGCCCATGTGTGTACATGTGGAAGCGGGGGCTGATGTCAGGAATCAGCCTCCATCACTCTTCCATCTTATTATACTGATGCAGGGCCTCACAATCAAACAGCTCAAGATACAGGTAGTCTCGCTAGTCAGACCTCTCTGGGGATCCCATCTCTCTGCCTTATGAGGCTGACATCACAGGTGCGCCAAGACACATACCCGGCCTTTAGGTGTGTTGTGGGTATCCAAAATCTGACCCTTAGGCTTGCGTGGCAATCCCTTTAACCACTGCACCATCTCCCCTAGCCTCATCTCCATAACACTTTAAAGATGTTGAGTGAAAAGGACCTGGATGCAGCCCTAGGAGTGAGACTGGATGAAGGAGCAGAAGACCTGAGCACAGACCCATGTTGGTCCCACACAGAGCAAGTTCCCTTTCCAAGTTCCCTTTCCCTTTCCAGCCCTTAGCTTGCAAAGTAAGCCCAATAATTCACGTGTGTGACACGAAATGAGATGAGGCATGCTGGAGTGCCTGATGAATGTCCCAGATGCTATAAAGACTTAAGTCCTGCATATTCATCTTTACGTCCTTGATATTCACTATGGCACCTGGCTCATAGGAGCCCTCACTAAACGTTGATTAAAATCAAAGAATGAAGCAAATGCTTTGCATCTAAACGCTGTATGCTTATGTCACAACAAACACTCAGCTATTTATCACTTGTTACTGACAATGCGCTGTGGTCATTGGCACTATTTCCTCCATCCCGCGTTTGAGTCTCCAAAGAAAATTTATAGTCTCCAGACACGAATACTATCAGCAATCAATTTAATAAGTAGGACAAACATATAATGTGCTTCCCGACTAGAAAGCCTCGAGTAATAAAAGCAACCTTTGTCGTCCTCGGCGCTCTAAATGCTAGGAACCCATACTAATGGTGCACTATGCTGCTCAAAACTCTCTGGAAAAAGAGAGTCCCACACTCAGCTCGGCCTGACTCCTCCTCTCTAGTCTGGCTCCAGACCACTTCCCTAGAATGCCTCATGTAAGTCAAGCTGGCTATAAACTTGCTACATAGCCAAAGATGACCCTGAACTTCTGGTCCTCCTGTCTCCATCTCCCCAGTGCTGGATGTATTTATCCGTGGTGTATTCAGCGCTGGGGACAGAACTCAGGGCTTTAGCATATGCTAAGCAAGCATTCCATCAAGTTATGTATCCAGCCTTCCTACCTGCAACCGATATTATCAGGATCCTTCCTCATTTCAACCAGCATTTTTCACTTCCCTGAGAATTCTGCAGCATTTGTACCACCGCAAATATAGAAAGCTGGAGGGCCTGCTAAGCACTCAGCACATGAGCTACTCTGCCCAGCTGTCCTCCAATGCCACCCCAGTTCAATTCCTTTTCTACCTGGTTTGATTGGTCTTCTAATGGGTCCCCCAATATATTATGGTATGGTATGGTATGGTATGGTATGGTATGGTATGGTATGGTATGGTATGGTATGGTATGGTATTTTAGTATAGCATAGCATATCATAGCATAGCATAGTATATATAATATATTATAGCTTGTAGAAGAGTCTCTTACAGCCCAGGCTGGCCTCATCCTCAGCACATAGTCAATGCTGGCCTTGAACTCCTGGTTTTTCTGCCTCCTTCTCCCAAATGCTGGGATCACACTGTGCACCAGCTACACTGATCCTGCAAAAACAGATGTGGGATATATATCCCATCAGCTCAGTGACAATGGCTCCTCCGTATTCTGTTCTCCTTCTGGCTTTCTGTCCTAAGGCTCTCCAACCACTCAGGTGTCCCTTCTACTTCCTCAAAGACAGTAGGAAATCTCAGGGCCTCTGTACCCACCCCTGAAAATCTACACCTCCTCCTCACCCCTCCATACCTCTGCTGGGAAAACTTTCCGTTTTGATAAGCATATGAATGCTTCCTTTGTTGCCTTCAGCATGCCCCCTGTTATGTTCCAAAGTCCTTCCCTATTAAAATATAATCTTGGGGCTCAGTGATTAAGAACACACGTTGCTCTTGCAGAGGACCTCAACCCAGTATCCAGATGGGGCAGCTCAAACTTCCTGTAACTTCACCTCCAAGGTAGCTGATGCTCTCTTCTGGCCTCTGCAAGCACCTACACTCAGATGCACATAGACACACAGAGACATACATACAAACACATAATTAAAAATAAAAAATAAGGGCTAGGTGTACTGGTACATGCCAGCACTTGGGAGGCAGAGGCAGGTGTATCTCTGTGAGTTCAAAGCCAGCCTACTATTTCAAGACAACCCAGGCCCCACAGAGAGACCCTTTTTCCAAACCAAACAAACAAAAAGTAAACATCTTTTCCTAATGTAATCTCGCATTTTGTCATTTTCAAATCCCTTTTTGCCTGTTCTCTCCAGCACTTACCAAAACATTTCACATACTTTTACTTAGCTTATTTGGCAGCTAATACATGCAAGCTCCATGAGAGTAGGGCTCTCCTTTGCTGCGTCCTTTGGTCTGTTCTGAGCTTCAGTGCCTGAGACAGTTCCTAGCAGAGAGTGCCTGCTCAGTATGCACTTGTCAGATGAGCACAGGACTGATGAAGGGGGGGTGAGGGCTGAACATTTTATGCTTTGCACTAAACTGGACTTTAATCCTACCAATGCTACTTAAAGTCTATATGATCACAAGCTAGGACCCCAACATCTTGTGAATCTGAGTGTCCCTGTGTTTAGTATGACAATATCACATGTTGCTTCCCCAGGCTATAGTGAGTCTTAAACATACTCCTACAGGTAACTCACTAGACTTACTGCCCAGTCAGTCCATTTAGAAACTTTGAAACTCAGTAAACTGGACATCCCTACAGCTTTAAAATTAGTGTTCAGCAGCTGCAGTGAGGGTTAAACTTGCTCATGTTTAATCATGAAAACAGAGTTTGGATCTCAGGACCAACACAAAAAGCTGGGTGACCTCGAAACACCTGTAAACTTGCCTTTCAGCAGGGCAGAGACCTGAGGGTGGCTGGGTGGGGGTTACTGCCTTCTAGTTTAACTCAGACAGTGTGAGGGAGATACCCTGCCTCAAAGAACTAGGTTGAGGGTGATAGAGTCTTCTGGCCACTGCACACACAGCTGAGCATACGCTCACACTGACCAACCCCCACGCACCACCCCCACCTCCTTAAAAGAAAAAAGACCAGTAGTCGATTGCTATTGCAACCTAGGCTCATGAGAAGCCTGTCAGAGTAGCAACAGAAACTCTCCTCTCAAATCTTTGGTTTCTATCCCATGCCTTTCAAGACTCTCCTTTCCTGAAGCTGGTTTCCCTCAACAGGAATGGCTTCCTTTGTTGCCTTCACAACAAAGGAGGGAATTCTCCACAATTCCCTCCTTCATCACAGGCTTCATCCCATTTAAAACACTGAGAGGGCTTCTTCCCTAAAGCTCAGAGTCTGGGTACGTGAGAAGGGAGATGTGGGGAAGGGTTGGCCTAGCCGTTGCCACCTGCCAGCTTCCTGTCCTCCTGCTGATAAATAGGGGAATAGACATAGCCAGAGTTTCCATGCCGCCACCCTGTCACCCGCCAGTCATTCAATTAAAAAAAAAAAAAAAGGATGAGCGAGACAGCTCCAGGGGAGGGAGGCCCTGGTTATAAAACCTGCAGCTGAGTGGGTGAGAGCAACAAGCCTGGTCCTCTTTCTGTCATCCCCAGCCAGGCTTAGCTGGTGACAGCTGCTTGGGACTCTGCTATCAGGTCCTGGCTGGCTTGGCAACTCTCCACTTTTCGGCCACAGTTCCTCCATGGCTCAGAAAAAAGAGGCCGCTGAGGCTGAGGCACCGGCCTCCCAGAATGGAGATGATTTGGAGAACCTGGAAGACCCTGAGAAGCTGAAGGAATTGATCGACCTGCCGCCCTTCGAGATTGTCACTGGGTAAGCCTTGTGTGGGGGCTGGGGTCTTCTGCCTGGGAGAGGGTGGGATCTGAGCAGGTTGCAGAAGGTTAGGACCCACGGTAGGGCCCAAGGTCAGTCACAAGCTCTGTTGCCCAGCAGCTAGCGAGGACTTCAGGGCAGCAAATACCTCTTGGAGTTTGTTTCTTTGTTTTTAGAGGCAGTATTTCCTCTAAATGGCTATTTTGGATTGGCTTTGTAGACCAGGCTGGCAGAAATACCCTTGCCTCTGCCTCTGGGAATAAAGGCTTGTGCCACCAAGCCCGGTTTTGTTTGTTTGTTTGTTTGTATTGTTTTTCTGTTTTTTAAATCAGTGTTTCACCAAGTAACTCTGACTGGCCTGGATCTCTCTATGTAGAACATCCTGGCCTTGAACTCACAGAGATCTTCCTACTTCTGCTTCTCCATTGCTGGGTGTGGTGGCACAGGCCTGTAATCCCAACGCTCCAGGAGGCAGAGGCAGGTGGATCTCTGTGAGTTCAAGGCCATCCTGGCCTTACAAAGGGAGTCTAGGACAGCCAAGGCTATCTCAACTCTATCTCAAAAAACAAACAAAAACAAAAAAACACATACTAACAGGTCCAGCTATTCTCAGCTTCTTGAGGTGACCCTTGGACTCCTTAATCAAAAGGTCAGAGGAGTGCCTCTGGAGATGAGACCCATAGAATGGAAACCACACGACATTTTCTTCACGGCAGTCTCTGATCATGTGCAAAGGCAGAATGGGTGCCCTGCTGAGGAGGAATGTTAGCATGGAGGCTGTGGAGAGGGAGAAGGGGCCCCTGGTGGTCATCTGGACTTGCCTGCAGGTATTGGGCATCACCTGCCCCTGTGCATGTAGCTCGGCTCCAGGGGGTTCGCTGAGAATGGCACATTTAAAGACGGCCCCAGCAAGACAGTCATCGCCCAGACTGCAGACGCTGGGAGCTTTTACACAAAGGAGCTGGTGCACAAGCTTGGTGTAGCCTAGAGCAACTGTCTCAGATCAACCAGTCTCCAGGCCCCCAAGGGAGAGAGTCATGTGCAGGGTCCCCTCTCATCCAGATTGTGCCATCTCCAGGAATGAACGCAAGTAGCCTTCCTCCTCGTCTCTCTCCGCTCCTAGAGTGGAAGATGCAGCTAAATCTAAGGCAGAGTAAGAGGGGGGCTGGAGGCAAGTTTCTTCCCTGTGGTGGTTCCCTCCACAGCAGTCTCCAGCAACGAGCAAAGGCCGGGTCGGGGCACAGAGTCTCAGAAGGAGCAAGGCATGAAGGGGAGAAGCAGGCTTGGGTAGTAATTTGGACTTGCTGTTTTATGCTTGACATGTGATGCCCCAGGCCTGGCCTCCATTTTCCTATTTCTAAAATGAGGAAGCTACCCGACTTGATTCTTAATGTCCCTTCCTGCTCAGATAATCTCTGACTTCTAAGAGAGCCCAGGGGGAAATGTAGCTTGGTTCCTGAGATGTGAGCGGCCATTGAACTTCCATTCACTCCTGCTCACCAGCTAATCTTGCTCTCATCCTAGGATTAAGGGAGCAGCTGGGCACAGACTAATATAGACACAGGGAAAGCCTAGGGCAAACAGGCCAGCAGGGTCCTCCATTCCAGTGGCTTGCCTATGGCAGAGGATTCGTTTACTGACACCTAAGCATGCTGGACCATGCTGTCCTGAGTTACACACATACCTTCCACTCCCTGCAGCTTTTGCTCTCCCAGGTACAGGGCAAGGTGGGTCATTTGTCTAAGGCTTCTCAAAACATACTGAGGAAGATGTGTTTAATTCACCCTCATTCATCCTCAGATAATGCAGAGAGAGAGAGAGACAGACAGACAGACAGACTTGGGAAAACTGAACAATATGCCTAAGATCACAGAACCAGAAAGTGGCAGGTCCTGGGACTCCTGGCCAAGTGGCTTGCCCACAGGTCTCCTATGGAAATGAGAGTTAGAAGTTTTTCCACAGCCCAAGGCTCAAAGAAAGGGGCACAGAGGGACAGCGCTCTGAATCTGAGAGTGCTTCTGGATGGAGATGGAGCACTGTTTCCTGGACACAGGCAACAGCTGTGGTGATCTGTCTCCCGGGCCTCGCTGGATAAACAGATACTTAAAATAGCCCAGAGGTGGGGCCAGGGACCATAGCTCTCCTTTTCTTCCTTTCCAAAGGGCCAGTGAAGCCTCTCCTTTCCCAGTCTAGACTACACAGGGAATGGGTCTAAAATACTCCTTAGATTTGGGGATGCTTTTCATGGAACAGCCTGGAATGAGGAGGGTTTGGAGAGGAATGAAGAGATTTGTCAATTGTGATTCTGTTTGCATGGGCGTTTCGGATGAACGGACAGAAAGCAGACCTGAGCATAAGAACAAAGAAAGATGGTGGAAGATTCTGGAAAGGCATCCAAAGCCCCAGGGTGTGCTGCAGCCAGATCCTCCCATCTGGAGAGTAGATTCTACCCACCTCTTCCCTGTCCTGTACCCAGTGATTTCCACCGATACTTTGAAGTCTCCATAGTGCAGGATTTACATGAGCGAAATCAGCAAATATTGGGCTTGCAAAATGGCTCAGCAGGTAAAGGAGCTTGTCATGCAAGCCCAGACATCTGAGTTCGATTCCCGGAACTCACATAAAGCTGGAAAGGAGAGAACTGGCTCCACAACATTGTCCTCTGGCCTCCAAACAGGTGGCAGGACGTGCACAGACATGTATCCACAGCACACATCATGTGCGACAAACATGCACACAATGACGATGGTGTAAGAAAAAAATCAGCACACATCACAACTTGGGGATTTATTTTCTCTTTCTCTCAGACAGCTGGGTATATTTCTCTCAGGTCCAGAAGCTTCTCTTTCTGTGGTTTGCTTAAAGCTCTTTGAAAGATATAACTTGAGGCTTAGAGAAGATATCTCATTCCATCAACCCTAGCTGTGACTTATTGTCTGTCATTGTTCAGAATCTGAGAGGTTGGATTACTCAGTCATTTGCATAGAGAAATAAACCTCAGAAGTATAGGGACTTTGCTTAAGGTTACTCAGGGTCACAGGGTATGAACCCCAGGACCTTATGACTACAAAGCACAACGCTACCCCAAGCAAACCATAAAGATGACTTTTATATCCACAAGTATTTGCCATCTATGAATTGCACACTTAACTGCTTGCGTCCATTAGAATAGCTTTCTGACATGAGAACAAGGACTCCCTTTCATTACTTTATCTCTAGCTCTCAATTGGTACTCAATAAATGGGTGTAGGGTAAATAAGTGGACTAATGAATGAGCACTTGCAGGTACCAGGCTCTCTGGAAGCCACTGTGACAGGAGCTGGGCTGGAGGGAGGGCTTCTTATGCAGAGATCAGAATATAAAGAGACTTGCAGCTCTCAAGATGGACAACATTTTCCAGGCATGCCCTTGCAGCAAACACGGGGATGCTCTAGGGCAACATGATCCCACCTTTCCATCTGTGCCATGAGTGACCCTGGCCCTCCCTAGCACCATCCTTGTAAGCATGTTACCATGTATGTTCAGTAGAAAGCATGGCCTGCTATTACAGGGTTACGGTAGAATGAAGATAAACGGCAGAACGAGTCCTCTTTTAACTACATCTTCTTATTCTTCTAGATTTACTTCTTTTATTGTATGCATATGAATGCTTTAACTCACATGTATGTCTGTGAAATGAGCCTTCAACGCCATTTGTGTGTATGTGTGTGTGCATACATTTGTGTGAATGTGGGAGCATGTGTATGTGGAGGTCAGAGGAGAACTCCCTTGAGAGTCAGTCCCCAAGTTCACCTTGTCTGAGGCAGGGTCTTTTGTTTTCCACTGTGTCTGCCAGGCTTGCTGGCCCAGGGGGTGCCGGGGAGTTTTCTGTCTCCGCCTTTCACATTTCTGAAGGAATGTCAGGATCACAGAAAAGGGCACTGCCTCATCTGGCGCTTTACTTAGGGTCTGGGGATTCAAAGTCAGGTGTTGGCTCTTTCCCAGCAAGCACTTTAGCGACTGAATTTTAGGTCCATAGACCGTAGAGTCAGGGTCTGGCTATGAAGCTGTCCTGGAACCAGGCAGAGCAGGCTGGCTTCTAATTCACTTGGCCTCCCAAGTGTTGGGGTTAAAGGTGTGTGCTACCATGCCCAGCCCCCTCAACACTATTTTTAATGCCACATCTCCTCACCCTGGCCTCTGGAAATGGGCTATTAGAAACAGAAAATAGTCCACCAACTGCCACCCTGGCCTTTGGGAAGGTCAGAGCTGTATGGAAAGAGTGTCTCCCATGGAGAAGACCCTAACTTCTGGCTTGCCTTGGACAGAACTTCCTCTAGCCCTGCAAATCTAGCATTCTCTCCTTAGTTCTAGAAACTTCTGCTTTGCTCTGCACTCCTCGTCTTGGCTGGGCCCACTCTTGGCATCCATATTGAAAGGGGGTACGAGAAAGGTGGCACGAGAAAGGTGGCTGTTGAATGCAGCGACTTTTCCTCATTCACAGGTCTCCCAAACCGCTCTGGCAAGGGGAAACAGAAACAAGTCAATATTCAGCCAGCCCTGAGAGGACTGTCCACTCCATGGGTTCTTTTGTAGCAAATATTTCACCTCTGACCAGCTAGATTTTAGGGACCCCTACTCTGCTGCATATTTGTGCTCAAGGAACACAAATGTTTAAAGCATACACTTTAGAAAAAACACACACTACATGTACCCACATTAGTTCTCTCTCGCTCAGCAGATTTTTTTTTCTAGGTATTAGGATCCTGGGTTTCCCTATTTGTTCCTTGCAATACCCAGTGTGTGTGTGGTGCATACAAGCGAGAACTGGAATCAAACCCCCTGACCTACACCTGAATGAGTGACTAAAAGCAGACAAACAAGACTTCCTGTCATTGTCACTCTCCAGTTCACCCTTCCCACTCACCTGCACACATGTACACAGTTACACACACACAGAGACAGAACGTCCACTCCCTTAGCAGTGAAATCTACTGGGGTTGAGGGTAGTACTTGGCCATATCCTGTCATTAGGGAAAAGGTTTACAACTGAGAAGTTAGAAATCTCTGTTTCTTTCCTTAACGTATGATGCGAAGTAGTGTTGGCTTATCCCATGTTTTCACAGTTGCCTGAACTAGCCGTGCCATCCAGCTCTCTGCAATGATTTCAGACCTCTGCCAGCTTTCTCCTGGTTGAAGTCGTCCATGGGCACTCAAAGAACCTTATTTGACCTTTATGCTTCTTCTGATCAAGAAGCCCACTGAGGAGCCAAGCAAGCACAGGCTCTAGCTGAGCCTAAGTTAAGTGTAGGCGGCAAGTTCTCCCATAAGCAGCTAGGGCAGAGGCCCTGTGAGAGGCAGGGCGGGCCCTGGGACTGCTGGCAGGACTGGGTCAGAAATGGATATTTATAGTGAGGTGACCTTTCCTCCTCTCCCATGGGTTTAAGGTTTCTGGGTCCTCTCTTCATGCTTTGGGAAGCAGAGGAGGGGGCAAATGTCAGAGTTTATGAGGGAGGGGCTTTGAGAAGACATCCATCTGATCTCATCAGTCAGCCCCCTTGCTTCTGTTGGCTGGGCCAAATTCTTGCTCTTTTAGTGAGGCTACACTGGAGAAACTTAGAACAATGCTTTGGGCATAGGGGGAAGTGTTGGGAACTCCAGGAAAAGATAAATAACATGAGGCAGCTACTGCTAAAAGTCCCAAGTAGTCATAGGTATTTCTACCACCTTCCCTCCCTTCCCCAGGATCCAGCACAGAGGTGGCTCTGGGTTGGACTCTGAGGAAGGAGGGAGTCTTGCAAAAGTCCTTAAATACCAAAAATGTCTGGGAAAAGAAAGAAAGAACAAAATAAAGAAAGTATGAAGGAAGGAAGGAAGGAAGGAAGGAAAGAAAGATAACATCAGTTCTGTATCATCAGGAAAAGAAAATTTTCAGGACCCCACTCCCCCACACCCCACCAGGACAGGCAGAGCTGGAGGGTGGCCTGGTGGGTGAGTAAAACTTTGCAATTAAGAGTATTCTTCCACTTGGTGGGTTTGCTTGCGAAAGGAAAGAAAAAAACATCCGCTGATTGCTCCTGCTGAAATGTTAAGTAAATAATAAACACTGCCAGACAGGTATGGAGGGGCTTAGAGAGCTAAATATAGCCATAAAGGAATCCTGGGGCCGGGTCCTCAGACAGATCTATCTCCATATTGGAAACTAACTTGATGGCAGGAGGCATGGAAACTGGGTGGAGAGCGTTTTGTGATGAGGCGAGGGGAAGGTAAAGCCCTGGGGCTTCCTCTGCTCTTCGAATTGGCTGCTTCTCCTTAAGCAGCCAAAGTTGGGACACTAGGGATTCCCCCGAAGCCCTGGGGTCAACTGACCTTTCTAAGGAAAGAGAAGACGCAGAGAGACAGCGCTGCCGAGTGAGCTGGTGGCGCCACGGGGCATGTTCTGCAGCAGGTGCAGAGATCATACGTTTATTCTGTAGCGCTGAATCTTGCATGCCAGGCAAGCACTCTCCGGGAGCCACACCTTAGCCCAGTGACCAGTTAGAGCAAGGCAGCCCCTCTGGCTGGCCCTTCTCCTTTCCACTCCTGACTGAAAAGAATCTCATTTTCATTGGCCTTCAAATCTGTACAGGAAATCTGTACATTTAAGAAAAGTACTCACAGACAAGAAAAATAAAAACAATCTTTGAGAGCCACAAGATGGCTCAGCAGGTAAAAGTGCTTGCTGCCAACCCTAATGACCTAAGCTCTGTCCCGCTCCTCTACAGGGTGGAAAGAGAGAAACTTCTCTTGCAAGTCGTCCTTTGCCCTCCACACACCTGATGTGACATGGGTGCCCCCTCCTTGTGAATAAATAAACAAATGGAATTTTAAAAGAACAGGATTGTAAACTCTGATGCCTTCTCTCTCTCTCTTTCAATCAGGGCCAAGCTGTTCTTTATAATGCCTGGCTACTCCTATTCCATTTACTTCCTGATATTATTCTCTCCTTAAATCTTCTACTTACCAATGTCCTGACATGTAGAGGGCTCTTTACATCTCAGGCTATGCCCAGCTGCACTATGTCAGCCTGGTGTCACCACTGGTGTCCAGGGTCTCCCTGGATGTCATTTGTAGCACACCCCTTTTCAAGAACTAGAAACCATTTTGTACTGCTTCGTGAATCCAGGTTCAACTTTCAAGACCCATATCTTGTCCAAAGACTGTCCACATGGCTATAACCAAATGCCTGACAAGAAGCAACAGGAGAAGAGTTTCTCTGGGCTCGCAGTGTGAGGAGACACAACCTGTCAGAGCAGGAAGGCCTGGTAACATGGCAGCCACAGTCGCAAAGCCAGAAGCACTAAATGCTGGTGCTCGGCTCGCTTCTTCTTCTTCCCCTTTCTGGTCAACCTGAGCCCTGAGCCCATGCGATGGTACCCACCTTTTAGGATAGCTCCTCCCTTCTTGGGCAAATCTCCCTGGAAACAGCCTCACAGACATGCCCAGAGATGTGTCTCCTGGGTGATTCTAAATCAAGTTGACAAACTAACCACCCCACTGCATCTGTCCGCTCCTGCCCACTTCTGCAGTGTTCTGGCATTCCTGGCTGTTTATTTGCAGCTTCCCAGTCTAACTAGATCCTAGCTGCTACATGACAGCCATGTAGCCAAGGGCCAAGCCCTCAAGACTGAAATGGTCCAACACTACACTCAGGCTTAATGACCTCGTAGTACCCTTGAGACTTGCCTCAAAGATCACTCTTAGCCCCTGATCCTGGGAAACCCCTTTCAATTGAAAAACAGCCAAGAGAAGAACATCGTGGCATGAGATATAGGCCAGTCCACGACCAAAATGCCATCTGTGAGAGCTGCAAGGAGAAATGAAGGCACAGAACACTCTGTTCAATCTTTGTCTTGTTCCATCACGAGAAATCCCACAACCTGCTGCTTCGTGCTGTGGGGTGCATTCATGGGGTAGGATGAGGGTGGCACATTCCTGCCATCCCAGAACTTGGGAGGCTGAGACAAGATGACCTGGAGACCCAGGCCAGCGGGGCTAACTAGACCCCACTGAGAGAGAGGTATGAGAGAAGAGAGGAAGAGAAACTGAGTCAACAGTGGAAACACTGGGGACACTTACCCTAGGTCTAGGGTAACAACTAGAACACAAACTCAAATCCAGATTATCTCTCTCTCTCCCAGGAAAGTCTTTTAAAAAGAGTTTTGTGCCAAGCGAGGTGGCACATGCCCTTAGTCTCAGTTCTTAGGGAGTAAAGGCAGATCGATCTTTGTGAGTTCAAGGCCAGCCTGGTCTATATAGTTAGTTCCAGGACAGCCAGGGCTACATAAAGAGTCTGTTGTTTGAGAGGTAGGTATTTTTATACTGATGTGTGTATGTCCCTGAGTATGTGCAGGTGACTTTGGAAGCCAGAAGGGGGTGTCAGAACTCTTAGAACTAGACAGTCACCGAACATGGATATTGGGAACCAAACTGAAGTCCTCTAGAAGAGCAACAAGCACTCCTAACCTCTGTAACTCCGTTCGTGTGTGTGCTTGCGCGTGTGTGTGTGTGGTCAGCATACGCAAGGCCAGTTTTCAGGAAGAACGAATGGGTCTTGGAGCTCTGCCTGCTCATCACTCCCTTCTTCCCTGCCTTGTCTCCTTGACCTACAGGGAGCGGCTGCCTGTCAACTTCTTTAAGTTTCAGTTCCGGAATGTGGAATACAGTTCCGGGCGGAACAAGACCTTTCTCTGTTACGTTGTTGAAGCACAGAGCAAAGGAGGCCAAGTGCAGGCGTCGCGGGGCTACCTGGAGGATGAGCACGCAGGTGCCCATGCCGAGGAGGCTTTCTTCAATACCATCCTGCCAGCCTTCGACCCGGCCCTGAAGTACAACGTCACCTGGTATGTGTCGTCCAGCCCCTGCGCGGCCTGCGCTGACCGAATTCTCAAAACCCTCAGCAAGGCCAAGAACCTGCGCCTGCTCATCCTGGTGGGCCGGCTCTTCATGTGGGAGGAGCCGGAGGTCCAGGCCGCCCTGAAAAAGCTGAAGGAGGCTGGCTGCAAACTTCGCATCATGAAACCCCAGGACTTCGAGTACATCTGGCAGAATTTTGTGGAGCAAGAAGAGGGCGAATCCAAGGCCTTTGAGCCCTGGGAGGACATTCAGGAGAACTTCCTATACTATGAGGAGAAACTGGCAGACATCTTGAAGTAGGCAACAGAGCTCAGCCTTCTGTGAGTTTTCTTGGTGCCCTGGCGCCGTCTCTGTATTAA
The DNA here is from genome assembly GCF_030254825.1 of Meriones unguiculatus. NCBI lineage: Eukaryota > Metazoa > Chordata > Mammalia > Rodentia > Muridae > Meriones > Meriones unguiculatus. The sequence continues at coordinate 30,910,429 of NC_083363.1, read as the reverse complement.
CTGTTCACGTGGGGGAGAAGTGAGGTAGGAAGAAATACAATTCGAAAGGGGTGCATCCCTTTGTATGAATGAATTAGTTGTAGAAACATTTAGTACATTTTGTTTCGTTTCTCCTTTCCACGGAATCCCTTTGCCTAAATCCAACCCTTAGGGTTGAGAGATGGCTCAGCCATTGAAAGCACTGGCTGCTCTTGAAAAGTTTGGCTCCCAGCACGCACGCGGAGTGGATTCACACCGCCGGTGACTCCAGCTCCAGGGGACTAACACTTCCTCTGGACTCTGACACTAGAACGCACTTGCTCATACTCACACACAGACACACAGATATAAAAAATAAGGATTGGAGAGATGCACAGTGGCCAAGAGCCCAGGCTATTTTTCCGGAGGACTCAGGTTTGATTCCTGGTACCCACATGATGGCTTACAACCACTCGGAACTCCAGTTCTAGAGACTCCAAGACCCTTACTATGGATACTTTATAGACCCTATTCTCGAATTCACAGCCTCTGTTCTTCCGTAATGCAGGATTTTCACTCTTGAGGGCAATTTCGTTCCATCTTTTTTTTTTTTAATTACATGTATTGGTGTTTTGCTTGCATGTAGGTTTATGTACCATGTGCATGCCTTGTACCCAAGGAGGCCAGAAGAGAGCACTGGATCCCCTGGAATTGGAGTTACAGGCACTTGTAAGGCACCAAGTGGTGCTGGGACTCAAACCCAGATTGTCTGAAGAGTAGCCGGTGCTCTTAAGCTCTGAGCCATCTCTCCAGCCGTATTCATCTTTTGATTTTTAGCCAGATCTGCTCATCTGGTTTCAGAGATCTGTTCTTTGAGTTGCTCAGTGATTGCTATGTGGATGGGTAAAACCAGGCATTCTTCTGAGAATTTTGCCCAGGAATGCATGGAAAACCAAACTCGATCAGCTCAGAGTAGCGAGCTAGTTCATACGGGAGTGTCTAAAGGGTTAAGAAATGTTTGTGACTGAAGCAGCAGCTCAGAAGTAGCCTCCTATAGATGTCAAGAGGTGATAGGAGAACTAGAAATAAAGATGAGCTGTTTAGGCAAATAATTAGGACACAATTAAGGCCAATTTGGCCTCTTGCTGAGGGTAAATTAGACTCTCACAGAAACAGGCCAATTATCCTCAGGAAAGAGGGTAAAAGATCCTTCCCTATCTTTTGAGTTTGGTCTGATCTACTTTGCTCCCAAGGAACTGCTGTGACTGAACCCCTTCCCAAGGCCAGAGTTACTGATCAAAATCTCCCAGCGATGGAGAGGGCTCTTCATTGCACTCCTACTGAAGTCTAATTCTGGAACGACTCCTGTATTCATAAAACATGGACGCAGCATGCATCCATGACAATCTTTTCAGTTTATGTTTGATGTTTCTCACTCCTAATACCCTTAAGAGAAAATGCAGCTTGGCAGACACGTTCTGGAAATCTTGATGTTCCGGAGCTTCATGTTGGCAGGTGTTTGCTATTAGGCATGCACATGGGGTGCCCAGGCACCCTCAAGCTGATCATCTTCCTGTCCAAGCAGACACATTCTCAGTCTATTCTTTTATTCTTCTTTTGAAGACTTTGTGGGCAGTGATCCCAAAAGTTATTTGTATGAGGTAAAGTGACACTGGACACTGGATTGTGACAGCAGTAAAGACAGATGTCAAGAATGATCCCTGAAAATACAGAACTTGCTTTTAAAATCCTCCAAAATTTTTGTTAGTATCACCACAGTGACTATCTAGCCAGCATAAAACTCACCACAATGGTGACTGCTGACTTAATTTTAACCCCGAGATATTCTGTTTTGCAGTTTTCATGGGAGAGAGAAATATGGTGTTGTGTGAGGAATCTCAGCACTACAGAGGCAGAGGCAGGAGGATCACGAGTTAGAGGCTATCTTGGGTTATATCAAGTCTCAGGTTAACCTAAGCAATCTAACAAGACCTTGTCTCAAAAATAAAACAAGAGTCAAAACCAAACCAAAAGCCCGAGAGTTTTAGGTTATGGGTTTTCAGTAGTAGAATGCTTACAAAACCCAAAGAGTTGTGCTGGGGATATGTTTGGTTGTGAGATACTTTCCTAACATGCATACATACTGGATTCAATTTTCAGGACCACTGACAATAGTAAAAATAACCCAGGGATGGCAGTACACACCTGGGTTCCCAGCACCCTGAGGTGGACTGAGGAGAATGGAAAGTTACGCTGAGCCTGGACTACCTACCCCATCTCAAAAACAAAACATAAAAGACCTCCCTCACAAAAATCCCACTTTTAATGGGATTGTTTAATTTTTATTTATGTGTGTGGGAGGGGCACGTATCAACACACACATGTGGAGGTCAGAGGACAGCTTGCCAGAGTTGGTCTCTGCTTCCATCTTGTGGGTTCTGGGGATGGGACTCCCGTGTCAGGACCGGCAGCCAGCATCTTAATTTGAGCTGTCTCGCCTGCCCCTTTGAAGGCTTTTATAGGCCACTTCTGCCAGCTACCAAACTAGCAAGTCTTCAGGGATTTTTTTTTTCATTAAAATCGTGAATTTCAAAAAAAATGTGAATTTCAAAGATGATTAAAAAGTTTTTGAGAGTTTTAACTGATATTCAGTATAAGCAAAAACTACATGTCTTAGCTTACTTTAAAGTAAAATATTTTGGGCTGGTGAGGGGGCTCATTGAGTAAAGTGCTTGCCACCAATCCTGAAGACCTGAATTTCATCCTTGGGACCCAAATGATGGAGAGAACTGATCTCAAAAGTTATTCTCCAACCTCCAAACATACAAATAAATGTAATTTTTAAAAGAATTTAACTCCTTCTTGTCTATACAGATACAACCAATATTCTTGAGCCTATTAGCACACTTCTCTGTGCATATGTGTGAGTCTTCCGAGTTCCTGAGGGAAAGATCAAATTAACAAAAATAAATAAATAAATAAAAGCTATGACGGAGTCTAAATGCCCCTAAAGAACAGCCCTTCCTAAAGCATTTTTTAAATAGCTTGTCTATCTCTTATTTCATCTTTTGCTTTGAGAAAGGCTAGCACAATATAGGAGGCAGAGCTACACAGACCAGAGTTAGAGGCTAGACAAAGAAAGGCAGAATATTTGTACTATATATTTAACTTAGGAGAACAGAATCCAAACAGATCTCTAGGGTTGTGGTTACACCAAAGCAATGAAGGAAACAGTTCCCACAGGAGCCACAGGCCCTGGAGGAGACATCCACCATCTTTTCAGGGAAGGTACAAAGAAGCCTTAGTTATCTCAGAGGGTTGGCTGTTGGGGTCAGCAAGGCTCTTAGTAACATGCTGTTTCCCATGAAGGTCTGCCGGCTGCCACTCAGAGACGCAGTGACACAGATGACATCCAGGGCATGCCTGTCTCCCTGATTATACTTGGAGTTGGACATTTGACAGCAACCAATTGCATTGGACAAGACCCTCCCTCAGAGAACTCAAAGCACACCTCAGGCTGTCATCCATTCAACCATGCCTTTTGGAAAATGAAGGCAAGAAAAGCAACTGTATGTGGGCACCAGGTACCTGGGGGTGGAGGGTCTTGCTGCCTCTCCGGGGGTGCTACCTGAGATAAAGATCCTCAGATTCAAGGTACAGACCTTCGAAATCCATCCAGAAAAGTGTTTTGAATTGGGCTGGGTGTTTGTTTTTTTAAGGTAAAACAGCAACATTAATAAAGGAAATGGTGTGTTTTTTGTGGCCTGCTCTTTTAAGAAAGTTGGACATTGGAAAGTTCCACAGACAGTGGAACTGGGCACAGGGAATACTGTAGGCCGAGAACCAAGTGATGATATTAGGAAGATAAAGCCAGTTTGACAATGAAGAACTAACTCTCCCAGGCTGACTTCTCACCATGGTCCTGATCTTAGAATATTTCCTCTTGAGAGCTGGGGAGATGGCAACGGCTCCATGTGGAAGGCTCTTGCTTCAAACATGAGAACCGGGTTTCAGACCCCCAGAACCCAAGTAAAGCAGGACGCAGCCTGAGTCTGTAATCTTCACACACGATGACGCACAGGGAACCCAGTGGAGGTGTGTGGGCTAGCCAACCTGGTCTACCCAGTGGCAGGCAGGAGACTGATTCAGATAAGGTGTCAGCAGCAGAGCTGTAAGGGTTGGCCAGCAGGATGAACACGGAAGGCTCTCATTCCATCCCCGTCACTGCTGAAAAATGAAAGAAACATTTTCTCCTGGGATTATTCGCAAAGAAGAGCATTTCCTTTCCTTTGAGGATAATGCGGTTGGGGAACACAAGGCTCATGAAATTTTATCAGATATCCACATCTCAATGACCAAGCAAATGTAAATGTTCAGACAGGCCTTGAGACTCCAAAAAGCAGCACTTGGAAATGATGACAGGATGGTGGCAAGTGTCATTTCTCAAAAAGTTTGTCAGAGTCCTCTGCAGGAGTGAAATCACACTTGCATTTTTGGGGGTCAGCCAGACTCTTAACTGGGTTTCCACAGCAGTTGTGCCCATTCTGTTATCAGGCCTGCTCTCCTTTCCTCAGGCATCATCTGTGATAAGTCACTGGAATTTGACCCCAAGGTCACATCTCCACCAACGCCCAGAAAGTCACTGACAGTCAATCAGGCTACCGGACGAAAATTAACTATTAACTATAATTGCCTTAAAATAAAGGGAAGCTTACAAAGGCAACAGTCAGACCAAGCAATAGGATGATTCCATAGAGTGCAGGTGGGAGAGGAAGTCTAACATGAAAGGCAACAGATATAATCCACAGTAGAGAAAGAAAGTAAAGATTTGCCACAGTCAAATAAGATATAATAGTAGCTTTGGTCTAAGTTAGTAATGGACTTCCCCCACAGCACCAAGATACAAAAGTGAAACACTTTTTGAAACTACTGCCTCTTATCAGGCTGCAGTGTAAGATCACGTGTCTAAAGTACTTAGACCATGTTTCCACAAGCCCTTTCTAAGTTAGGTGTTTTTGTTTTGTTTTTGAGACAGGGTTTCTCTGTGTAGCTCTGGCTGTCCTGGATGCAAACTGTAGACCAGATTGGCCTTGAACTCACAAGATCCACCTGCTTCTGCTGGGATTAAAGGCGTGCACCACCATGCCCAGCTAACTTTGTTTTTTTCACACTGAAAGAATCACCCATTCCTGAACAACCAGCATTCACACTAGAATACAAACTCTGGTTTGTCTGGTTGTGTTAACTACTACCATCGTGGGGTAGGGAGGATTCCTAGTTTTCCCAATAGCTCTAGTAACACTGGCTGAATCCATGGGCTTTATCCTCCTACCATACACATGAGGCTTGTCCTCAGTTTTAGAAGAGGGACCAATAACTGCTGTGGTGCTCTTGAGATTCCAGTTAGTAGCATGCCATAATCTAGGGAGGTAAAAACAAACCTGGAACCCAACCTTGCCACCGAGTCTTTAATTTATTTCACTGGCCTCCTGTTAAGTCCAGAGACGTCAACTGCATCAACTATGCAGCAGACAGAAAACAGCCCCCACACTCTAACCCTGCCTTCTAGCCAGGTGGACACAATCCTTGTCCATGCTTCCCTCCTTCCTTGTTGCTCTTCCCAGTGAACCCTGGCTCTTCAAAATTAAGTCACAGGTTTAGCCTGTCCGCAAGATCCAGAAAACAGACGTGTTTGCACACAAATCTCAGTGAACCTAAGAGAAAGGTTTATTGTTCCACTCTTGTCACCACAAACTCCTTGGTGACATTTGTAACAACCATACCCTTTCCTATGATGATTTTTTGATGACATCAAACTAACACTATGTGTACAAACACAAGAGACGTGAAGAATCTCAAAAGGTTACCCTTCCCATAATGTCTCTTTAAAAGAAAAATTAGAACCAATGCTGCCACCTAGTGACCAGCCAAACAAACCCAGTAGTGGACAAACAAAACAGGCCCTAGAACAGCTTACCTATCTGGTTTCCTGGGTTAGTGACAGACCTTACCCTCCTGCAAAAGAATACAGCAACACTGCTTGGGCGCAGTGCCCACCATATCCTTTTGGAATACAGAAGCCCTCATCTGTGACACAGATTCCCTCACACCGACTGTCCTCTGGCCATTAAGTCCTACAATTGCTTAGTCCTACAGCCAAGTAGGGATTGACACAAAAGACTGGGCCCATCCAGAATTGCCATCTGTTCAGAGTGTATACACGGTAATCTTGATGTCTGTTGACTCAAACACTTCTTCAATAATCGCAGATACATTTTCCCACTGCAGACGATCCAGGCCACATCCAATTCTGAAAACGGACAAACAAAAATCTCAGCTTTTCTTAGTCTTTTGGTTAGATTGTGAAAAACAAAACCCCTCCATCGGTTGTGATTAAAGTATTCAGGAGACTCCTCCTCCTTTCCTCTTCCTTTGAGCTCTATTCAAAGCAGTTATCCTCACACCTATAGGCAGCCAAAATGAAGAATCTACGAGTCGACTCATGTGAAGCCACTCAAGACAGCTCTTAGGCGCCTGTCATATCTCTTTGCTTTCCAATTATTTCTATCATATCTCTTTGCTTTCCAATTATTTCTAATTCTTTCACTCTTTGGCATGAGGCCACTAGCCCAGTTACCCTCTTTCTATGAAAACTATCTTCAACAGATCGGAAAATGTATGTGGTTTAAAACACACTTAAGATAACAGAATGTTAAGGAAGATGCAAGGAGAGGACCTTTACAGAGGAAGTCAAAAAATGAATGTCCAGAAATGCTGGCTGTGGCCCAAGAGTGAGGTCTTTGCAATCAGCTGGTCAACTGTACTGCCTGACACCTTTCTTCTAGTATGACACGGTACTGATCCTCAACAGCCCTAGGGACAAAGGGGAAGCTTAAAATTTACAGCAAGACAATCAAGTTCCTGAACAGCAATTTAAAAAAAGTGTTAGTGATGCATAAGCCATAAGTATATTAAAGGGATAAGGGGATGGGCTGCTTTACTAAAGCACCAGGGTTCAATTCCAGCAACCACATGGCAGCTCACAACTATCTGTAACTCCAGGCCCAGGGGATCAGACACCTTCACACAGATATGTATACAGACAAAATACAAATGCACATTTTAAAAAAAAGGGAGATGGTGTGGACACCATCTTGAATGTGGTCACTTGAATGTCGTCAGCACTGACTAAAAACAACTAAGGTGCTAAAAAGAGAAGGGGTATGGACCAGTTCCTCAACAGGAAGCAAAGGCCCACTGAACACCCCAAATCATTTAAGTCCTCAAAGGGACATCAGGGACAGGCCCTGACTGCTACCCACAAGAACCACAAGCAGACATGCAGCATAAAAGGCAGACGTCATTGACAACTTTCCTGGCACAAAATTCAATTTAAGGAGATCAGAAGTAGCCTGAGAGGAATGGCAGCTACTCAGTCTCCAATCTGTGATTCCACTACTTCAGGATTGAGGCCAACACTTGAAACACAATGGCAGGAAATCAACAGATGTGTCTGAAGGCCAAGGGCACTCCCCACGGAAGGTGTGTGCCTTTCATTACTTACCTGATTCATCCAACTCAGGGTAGAAAACAGCTATGCTGTGGCCTCAGCGAAACTTAGCAGGTAGCTCTGAAAAGCTGGGCCTTGTCTACCTGTAACTTGTCTACATTCTTGGTGTGGCCTAGAAGTTTGAGACTACACTTCACCGATCAATTCAGGATTTACTTGCCTGGGCATGGAGAGGTCAGTGACTCCATTCTTCAAACAATGGGACTTCATGGCCTCTAAACTCTTCTGTAGGTTTTCATACGTCGGCTTGTGTGAAGGCCGCTTCTTTGTAATCTGAACACAAAAGAGGATTCAAACTCTCATTAGTTCCACCTCCCCAGAACATCTTCAATGATGAGGAAGCCACCAGATTCCTCTACATCCTGAAGATTCAAAGAATAAGCATATTTTTAATGATTAATTCTCCCAATTCATCTACAGCAAGAATGACACTATCTTTGCAGCCACAGGAAAATCCACCAGTGACTCAGAAGCAGACTCTACCATGTAATAAGGAAAACCACAGCACCGGAAAGCCGTGCTTAAGCCAGGTCACTGGTGAAGTGTGTGCCAGGTAAGGGGCACACTTGTGCCAAGGTACTTTTACTGCCCAGGTGGCGCCCTTCTATTCATTTAGAAATCATGTTCCCTTGCTTTTTGTTTCCCTACGAAAGCAACAGCAAGGGATAGTTCTTCTAACTGAAAATCATTCTTGGCTTTTAGCACAGCACTTTACAGGTTAGTATTTCCTGGCTCTGTTGGCTGGCCAGAAAGGCTTGTGTGGGCTGGCTCTAAATCACCCCCCACCAGCTGTAAGGAAGCCGTATCTCTTCTGGGTCCAAATACTGTGTGGATGATAAAGAATCCCTTTCCTCCAGCAGGCAGGAGAGGAGCAGGGCATTTCGTGCCTCTACATTTGTCAGGGAAGATCAGAGAAAAGGCCCTCAGGAAAATCTCTCGAGACGGGGTTTCCTTTCCCTGTGCCTAAGAAAGGGCAGTGAATCTCCATAAGGCCTGCCACTCCTAGACCACAGGCCTATGGTGGACTCACCATGAAACCGTGGCACAGCCTGGTATATCTAACTCAGTGCTCCAAGCAGCCAACACCTCCGGAGCTGAGCTGATGTAAAATGGGGAGATGTTTGGCATCCTTTGCTGTGTAGGATGGAGCATCATGACCAATGCCGGGAAGTCCATTTATCTGCCAATCTAACGGGATGAAGATGTGGCCCCATCTTACCAAGTAATATATATATCGCTCATCTCTCTTCAGAACAGCCACTTCTCCAGACTTCTTTTCTAAGAAAAACAGTTATTTAATAGTAAAAAAAAAAAGGGGGGGAACCCCAGAAATGTCCATCTCCACACTTATGATAAAAAAATTCTTGTAGACCTGAGCATACCTAACCTGATTTTGAATGCACTGTCACCTGCCCACTTAAAGCACATTAACACTATTGTCTAGAAATTGTCTTAGAATGTACCACTATTCAAAATTTGTTAAACATATTTATTCAACAAGGTATTTGTGTGTGTGTGTGTGTGCGCACACATATGGGTAAGCACAGAGACTGGAGGACAATGTTGAGTGTCTTTCTCAAATACTTTCCATCTAATTAGTAAAAGAATTTACTTTTACTATTTTTAAATGGTCTGTGCATGTATGCACAAGTACAGTGCACTTCTGGGAGCCAGAGATATCAAATCCCCTGGAACCAGAGTTACAGGGAATTGCGACACACCCAATGTGGATGTTAAGAACCAAATTCAGGTCATCTTCAAAAGCGATACACACGCCATCTCAACAGCATTCTCAACCCATCTAATGTTTGAATTTGTTTTCCTTATTATTATTTTTTTTTTTCTTTTTGAGACACTCTTTCACTGAAACTAGAGCTCACTGAACCAGCTCTACTGGCTGGCCAGTGAGCCCCAGAGATCCATCGACCTCCATCTCCCCAGGATTAGGAGCAAAGATGTCTATATGCAGAAAAGGAAAGAGAGAAAGAGAGAGAGGGAGAGAGAAAGAAAGAGGCTGGAGAGATGGCTCAGTGGTTATTGCTCTTCTAGAGCACTCTATCTATCTATCTTCATATCTATCTAATTTAAAAAATAAAACAAAACACATGGGCTCTGAAGATGTAACTCACACCCTCATGCTTGTTCAGCAAGCTCTTTACAAAAATGAACCATGGCCCCAGTCCCAACAACAGCCCTTTCACAGTTATATTAAACATTATGAGGAACAGCCCCAACCACACCATCAGGGCTTCTCTGTATAGCCCTGGCTGTCCTGAACTTGGTCTGTAAACCGGCAGCCCTTGAACTCAGAGATCCACCTGCCTCTGCATCTCAAATGCTGGGATTGGAGGTGTGTGCCACCACACTCTGCTATGAGAAACATTTAAAGTCCTTTAGCTATTACATTTTTTATTCAGAAACAATGTCATCATTTGATTTATTTGATTTCTTTTTTCAAGACAAGGTTTTTCTGTGTAACAGCCCTGGCTGTCCTAAACTTGCTTTGTAGAACAGGCTGGCCTTGAACTCAGAGATCCACCTGCCTCTGCCTCCCAGGTGTTGGGATTAAAGGCATGCACCAGCACCAGGCTCAATGTCATCCTTTTAAATAACTGTAATCAAACTCAGTAAGAAGTTGCTTTGTCCACACCTGGAGATATAATGAATGGTACACTGCCTGTAAGTCTGGAGAAGGAGTTGTTCTGGAGAGACAGGCCCAAAATGTGGTGAGAGATCATTTCAGAAGCGCCAGGTGGACTGTAATGCATAGTCCTGATTTAAAGTCACTAGCAGAAAGTGGTGGAGGGGGTCTGTAAAGTGGTTTACAAACCACTCTTCATAGGTATACAGCCCTGGTTGGCCTCCTGATGTAGATCAGCTTGTCTTGAACTCACAATGATCCACCCCACTCTATATTCCAATCACTGGGATTAAAGGTGCCTGCTATCATGTCCAGCCCAAACCCCCTTTTGAAGAATAAATTGAAGAAGCCTGGTGTCATGGCTCATGCCTGTAATGTCAGTATTTAGGAGACTGAGCTAGGAGGGCTGCTTAGAGTTCAGGACAAGCTTAGGCTATACAGCAAGTGGCAAGAAGATTCTGCTTCATAATGAACAGACAAACAAATAAATAACATAGAGCAATATTCAGTACAGGATCTTGACCTCTAAGCAACACATATGGAACTTGATATGCCCTACATTTAACCAAAGGTTTGAGAGAAGTGAAATATTTTGGAAGGAAAATTGAGTTTGGGAGCTAAATGGACAAACTATGTTCATTACGAGACACTGTCTCAAAAATATAAATATAGAGTGGAGAGCTAATAAATAAATAAATAAATAGAGTTGAGGAGGTGGGGTCAAGCTCTGGCCTCCAGACATGTATCTGCACAATACAAACTCACACAAAGAAAAAAAAAGGGAGAGTAAAGATCCAAACCAAAAGCGATTCTTGTGAGGAAGTTAAAAAAAAAAAATCTGAAAAGTTAAAAGTTAAAAGCACTCGGTCACTAGAAATCTCTCTGAATGCACATATATACAGAGTATAATGGAAGAGCAAACCAGGCTTCAGCAAGCATGGAATAGGCTACGGTGCTCTCAAAACTCACGTTGACTTAACAGTTCCTGTACTCCTCCAAATTTCTTCTTGAAGAGAACAGCTATTCCGGCACCCATTCGACAATCCTCACTGATACAATGGGCTAGAGAGTCTGTTTTGGGACATGCGAAAAGATCTCCTTTTACATAAGTGATCTAAAATGTGCAAAGGGAAAGAAAAGGCTTGTTAAAAACAGAATATTGCTCTTTTCGGATCTTCAACAAGAGCACCACTTCCACTGCATCTTCTCTGCTTCACCACTCTGACTGAAGGCCAAACCTTCCCATCTTACGGAGTTAAACTACCATATATTAAAGTATCTGTAAGAGGAAAGTGATGGATGATCTCTGCCTAGGATTCTATTAGCCTTTCCTAAGTAAATCAGCTACAGAGAAACAAACGGGGGGGTGTGGAGGGGGGAGTTGGGAATCCAATTATTGGTTTAATTAAAAAGTGTTTATGCTTTTGACCTCAATTACTCTGAATTTCACTTCACCGATAAGTTTAATAGCCGTTACGCACTCGACTTCCTTCTGGATCTTCATTAAGGCGGCTGGCCATGATACTGAGTCACTATTTCCAGAATTTAAAGAGTTTCTTCTGCTAATGAAAAGGAAAAGAAAGTGAAAACGCTCAGGCAGCCTGAACATAGCGTGTTCGGATTGCCCTGACACCCCCACGTAGCTCTTCCCACCTCCTCAACGTGTATCCACACCTTTCCAGGATCGGAAGGACAGGCGGCCCCAAGACACACCTCCTTACTTCGAACCCTCTTCTAGCCTCCTAGCAGGGTAGGTTTAGGACAGTCTGGTATTTTCCCAGAGGATATGACTAAGAAGAAAATAAGGAAGGAGCGGCAATCAGTGTACCGAACTCTCGGAGGGGCGGGAAGGAAAGTCTGAAATAGCTTCCCTTTCTCTCCCCCTACCCTAAGGAGGGTAAGTCGTAGGTCCCGTAGAAGTGCGTGCTGGGGTCATCCTTCACCTGCAAAAGGAATCGGGCGTCAGCAGGCCCTCCTCCACGCAGGGAAGGGTTCGCTGTGGAACCCTCGGAGCAACAGCAGAGCCCGGACGCGGACCAATCCCGCCAAGGCCTTTAATTGCACGCACTCAAGATGGCCGCCCCCATCCCTTAACGGGGCGGAAGTAAGCCTCTCTAGCTAGAGAGACGGGCCGGCTCTCCATGGTCAAGGCTTCAGAATTTCCGGCGGTAAACTCCGTAGTCTCCCGCCGCCGCTCAGGCATGCGTACCAAGATATCGACCCCGATTTGAGAGGAAGAGCGCTTGCGCATTTGGCCCCAAGGGTGTGTGTCCCTTACAAATGGTGGACAACAGGAAAAAAACAAAACAAAACAAAAAAAAAACCCAAAAACGGGCGTGTTAGCGCCTGCGTAGTATATCACGCTGGGCGGTGCTTAAGAAAAAGAGCATGGCTCCTCTAGAAGGCGCCTGCGTAGTCCTCTGGCGGAAGACGGTGTCAAATCCAGGAAGTGGGCGTGGCCTATGGGACGCCTGCGCAGTGCTCCCTCCAGGGGGCGGGGCCAGTTTGACCCGGGTTATGGGGCGTGGTCTCAAAGGCGCTTGCGCGAAGGCGGTTGGAGGGAGGCCCGATTCGCCTTTGTTCAGATTCGCCATTTTGCGAGGCAGCGGCAGTGGCGGCGGCGGCGGCGGCTGGAGCCTCTGATTGGGTTTCGGGGTCCGGTACTGGAGCCAATCAGCGCGGGCAGCGAACCGGGGGAGCGAGGCACGGTGAGTATAAGGAGCCAATATCCAGCGGCCCAGAGCCGGCCCCAGCGCCCCGATTGGCGGGTCTCGCTGACCACTCAGGAGAGGCCCAGGCGTCCGTCGAGCCCGGGAGTCGAGCCGAGGCTGCCGGAGTTGGGTGGCCAGCCGCACCGGCTCGGAGCCTGGGGAGGCCCGCCGGGGCGGTCCGTGGCGGGATCCCCTCCGGGCGCCGGTGGCGGAGGCGCCCCTGGCCCCCGATCCCCGGGTCCCGGGTGGGCAGCTGGCTGAGCGCCCAGCACGAGCCGTGGCAGTTTTCTATGTCGTTCCAGCCTCCTCCCTACGAGCTGTTCCTGTGTCCCCACGTTCCGGGCCCCGGCGAGGCCCCCGGACCCTGAGGCCCTGCGCAGGCCGGGTTACAGATCCGTAGCGAGGACGGGCGGAGACGCGCGACCCGGCCTCCCAACACGGACCCCGGGGCCGTTAGTGCGCCCGCCGCACCCCTCCTCCCGGCCCGCCACCCCGTGGCTCCGGCCCGGCGCCGTTACCACCCCTTTCTGGCTCGTCATTTCCTCCCTTCCCCGCCCCGTTCGGCCCGCCGGACCGGCACACCTCCGTGCTGGAGCCTAACCTTCCTCTTTTTGCGCGGTGTTTGGAACCTTGCTCTTGCAGGACAGCCTTCCGCGCTGTTAATGATTGGGGACACACATCTCGCGGTTCCTATTCAAGGCTCTTTCCGTGAGCTTCCTCCTTCGAAGGCTTGCCGATTTAACCTTTTTGTATCAGTCTTACGCTCCATTCTTAGCCCAGCCCACTGGTGTCTAGTTTTTCTAATACACTTCCAAACCCCGAGTGAACGTTTTCTCAGCTGATGCTTAAAAACTTGCTGAGATTTTTTTTTTCCCCTAACCACCTACGGGCGAGAGGAAGGCTTCCGTGGGCTGTTAGCCATTAATCTTTGGCGGGTATCATCCAAATGCTGCAAGGCGGAGAGAGGGTAGAGGCTGGAATCGTGCCTCTCGGTGGAGATTGACTGTTGAAAATAAATACCTGGGGGTTAGTGTTATATAGGGGACTAATGCAATAGCGAGAAGTGCCATTTGAATGAGGAAGCCCATTTAGTTTTCATCGCCACACTTTTGATTGGGCGTTAGGGGATAATGTCCTTGCAGAAGAAAACGTGTAGACAGCAGATAGTGCTATTGGTTGCAGAAAGGGCCCTGAGAATTTAGGCGGGAAAATCCAGTTTGAAAAAAAAAAAGCTTTTGTAGATTTTTTTTTGCCTTTGTAGATCGTACAAAGGAACGTTTGAAAACCGTTTTGACTGGAGGTTAAAAGTGACCTTGAGTGGATTTTCCCCCAAACTTTGGGGGGAAAAAGTTGCTGGTTTAAGGATTCTACCCTTATAATAATGGCTGAATTGGGGGAGGAGGGGAGAAGAGGACATTTTTATCTAGGAGAGGGAAATTGTTTTTACTCAGATGACGCCGAAAACCTGTTTTCTGCATCTGGTTTGGTTTTTCCTTTTTTTTTTTTTTTTTGAAATGAGGTTTCTCTGTGTAGCCTTGGCTGTCCTGGACTCCCCTTGTAGCCCAGGCTGGCCTGGAACTCACAGAGATCCGCCTGCCTCTGCCTCCCTGAGTGCTGGGATAACGGGTGCCAACACACCCTACTGTGTGTGGTTTCTTAGATCAGATTTACTGTACTCTTAAATGGTGGGTCTGAGAAAACGAATCCAGTGCTTCTTCCAAGTGGAACAACTTTTACTCACATTTTAGGAAGAGCGTTTCTTTAAGGTGCTTTCTAAATCCCACTTTTCTATTGCTGTGATAAGCAGCACACCGAAAGCAACTCGGGGAAGTTTATTTTATTGACCATCAAGAAGGGCAGACAAGACAGGAACTCAAGCAGAGGCTGCATGGAAAGGTGCTGTTAACTGGCGTGCTCCTCTCCCTTGAACAGCCTGTCTTAAGCTCCAGCCTGCCTGTGCAGAGGTGACACCACAGCAGGCGTGCAGTGATTGTGCCTTCCCACATTCATCCAGAAAGCCCGGCCTTCCTACTGGCCGGCCAGTCTACGGAGGCTCAGTTGATGTTCCCTCATTTCAGAAGACCCTAGCTTTTGTCAAGTTAACTAGAAACTGAGCTAATTTCTTACATTTGCAATAGTAAAAGGGACAGCATCGGCATGGCTTCAGGCTTTTTAAAAATATACTTGTCTTTGGACTGGGTGTCTAACCTAGGTTGCTATTTTAAAAATGGAAGCATCTGGCCACTTAAGAACTGCCAAATGTTTTTGCTGACAAAAGGCAGTTATCCTCTGCTCACTGTTGCTTGAGCCTGTGGAACCTTCACTGGTTCATCTGCATTGTTTAAGTAGTGCAGGCTCTCGGTTTCTCTAGACATAGCTCAAGACTTTTCCCTTTGTTTGGAATACTTCACATAGACTATCATCACCTGGATAAGATCTTCTCACACTTAAATCTAATTCTGTAACACCTTCTAGTGTTTTCCTTGGTTTATCCTCACCTGGAAAAGCCTCTGTCCTCTAAACTCTTGTTTCCTTTGTCTTTCTCTAAGCAGTTTAATATACATGTTTCATCCTTTGTAGACTTAAAAGCCTCCTTGAAGTTAGAATCTTAGTATTTAATTCATGGTACATCATTAGTGGAGAATAGGAACACATTTGGAGCCTTCAAAGGTTCTAGCTTGGTGTTTGCTCGTGACTATCAAGTCAGATGGCCTATGGTGGTTGCATGCTAATTGTAGTTGAATTTCTGAATCTCTTCAGAGAGATTACCCCTGTGAGTGCTGGCCAACTGCTTCTGTGTCTTCTAAATGGGCAGGAAATGCTATGGAAAGAGAATGTCTCAAAGGCCAGAATAAATCCGTTTTCATTCATATTCATTCATATTCTCACTTTTGAAAACACATTCATAGTTTTGTGGGAGAACTAGACAGACTAACTCCAGCTGGCTCAATTCTAGCCTAATCCTGGGCAAAGAAGTGCTTGCGGAAAGGCAGTGTCAGGTTGTGTTGCAGTTCTGCTGGCTGAGGTTGACAAAAACAGGAGCATGTAGCACCACTAGAGCCAAGAAGTGGGCACCGTGAGCAGCCTGAGGGTCCTGCTTCAAGCTCCCTCACTCCTTTGTTAATGCAGAATGGCTGCTAGATTTACCCTTCAAAGTACAGTAGTTTCCAATGGCCTGAGAGTGGAGCGTTTGTATCAGCAGGATAAACATGTTAAATCTAAGTGTTACAATCATTCTTGCCCTCATGCCCAAGTCAAGCTCCATTCTACATGTTAATCTGATAAGGTGAATATTTATGGAAATTTAGCCAAGAAGAAAGTCTTATAGGAAGGGGTCATAGGGCTAGTGGAAGTGTTGAAACACAGAGAATGTTACTATATGTTTTCACATCAAAGTGTAATCATTGTATGTGTGTATGTTTGCTGAGCTTTTAAAGCTCTTCACACCTGTACAATCCCCTCTTCAGGAAAAGGCTGAAAACACCCGCAGAAAGTCTAGCTGGTCTGGGCAGTCCCTCCACCTCCCTTCTGGTACCCAAGGAACTCATTTTGTTCTCTGTCTGGGCTACTGTTACCAAGAGTTTCTTAGGGATGGAGGCTATGCTTGTTTATATTGTAACCATCATTTTATTAGTTCCAAGATGGATATATTGTGTGTTAGACACCAGGTAAACTTGGAAACATGGGCCAGTGGTAGTGTACACTTTTAATCCCAGCACTCAGAAGGTAGAGTTAGGTGGAGCTCTAAGTTCAAAGTCAGCCTGATGTATACAGAGAGAGTTCCAGGACAGCCGTGGCTACAGAGAAACCTGCCTTGACAACCCCCCTACCTCACCCCCCAAAAAGCAACAAAACAAAACAAGGGAAACGGGGATTTTCCTAGTGGAGCCTCTTAATTTGACTGTTTTCCATATTGTACCTGGAGTCTCTCAACAACCATCTCAGTCAACTGGCTCGGCAGAAAAGGCTGGTGTAAAAATCTGCAGACTTAGCCAAAGCTTTTCATCTGATGGCATTAATATCCAGAATATAGAAAGAATTCAGAAATTGAAAACCAAAATAATCTAACCAATAAACTGGCAAATCATCAAGATGGTTCTCAAAAAATGTGGCCTGTAGATGTATTAAAAAATAACATAGTGAGCAATCAGGAAAATACAAATCAAAACTATACTGTAATTCCTTCTTACTGCAGTCAGAATAGCTGTCATCAAAATAAGAGATTGCTGGTGAGGATAGGAATTGGGAATAGCTCATAAGCATCATGGGTTGGAGTATGCATTAGTTCTGCCACTATTGAAAGAATATGGAACTTGGTGTGTGTGTTAGTCAGGGTTCTTGAGTAATAGAACATAGAGAAAGACTGACTGTGTGTTATTAAGGTTGCTTACAGGTAGTCCCGGTACTCCAACAATGGCTGTCTGCCAACACAAAATCCAAGAATCCAGTAGTTGTTCAGTTCATGAGGCTGGATATTTCAGCTGGTCTTCAGTGCATGCCAGAAGTAGGTGTATGGCCAGTGAAGGAATAAATTTACCAGCAAGGGTGAACAGGCAAAGAACAAAAGCTTCCTTCTACCATTTCCTTTTTATAGGCTGCCACCAGAAGGTGTAGCCAGATTAGATGGGCCTCCCCACATCAAATGATTTAATTTAGAAAAATTCCTCACAGATATACCCAGTTGCTTGGGTTTTAGTTAATACCAGGTTATCATGTTGACACCTAGAAAGGCCATCACAGTATACAAGTTCTCAAAAAAGATAGATAGATTGTGTGTGTGTGGAGGGAGAGAGATGCTGCTATACTATTCTTGGGGCGTACACCTGGAGAAATCAGTCAACATACTGCACTTCATTGCTGTCCCTTCACCACCAAGTTAGGGAATCTGTAGGTGCCAACAGATGGGTGAAGTGATAAAGAAAAAAATTATATATACTCTGTTATACACAAAGAAGGAAAGTATGTCATTCAAAAGGAAATGGAGCATTATAGTAAGGGAAAGAAAACATTCAGAAAGACAAATACGAAATATGTTCTCTATATGCATACTCTAGATAAAGACAAGAAGATTATTTGGAAGTTTTGTTGTTTTGCTTTTTTGAGACAGGGTTTCTCTGTAGCCCTGGCTATCCTAGACTCACTTTGTAGACCAGGTTGGCCTTGAACCCGCCTGCCTGCCTGCCTGAGCGCCTGGTTAAAGGTGTGCACCCCCACACACTGCTGGGATAGTATTTGTAAAGTGGAAAATGGTGTCAGAGTGGTCCAGACAGGTTACATGCATAGTTTTAAAACCATTGTTTATACAATGAACACATGCTAGTAAAGTAGCAGTCAAGTTTGCATATATTGCTAATAAGGTAGTGATTACATTTACTCTGCCATTCATATTATCTTCCCTTTGCAAGTCTTTGTGAGTTCAAGTGAGAGCCAGAAATCTGTGAGGTAAGTAGTACATTGGAACCCACACTAAAGACACAGTGGTCTGTTTGGTTATGGGTGATAAGCCTGATTATTATTATTATTAACATTTTTCCCGATATTGAAATGTAGCAATTTACAGACAGTGAAATTGAAAGTGTGTTATGAATACCCATGTATCTAGTACTTAGACTCAATGTGTACCACCTACCCTATTAAATGCTGGTTCATCTCTCCATAATCTCATTCATCTTTTTATCACTAAGAGTAAGTTATTACTGGGGGGGGGGGGGGTGCCACTTTCTATTTAAGACCTAGAAGAGAATGCACTCCCATCCAAGTACTGAGGACTGATCGACCTGACCTTACTTGGCTTCTGAGGTCACACATGAGGTCAGGTGTGTCCATGGTGGTATAGCAGTAAAGGATTCAGACTTTCTGAGTAGGACCCAGTGTCACTGGGGTCTTTAGAATTGACAAATGGGCTTTTGTGAAATTAAGATTTAGCAAAGTGAAAAGCCTACAGAATGCCAACGTAATTTAGACAGATGGTTAATATCTGCAAAAATTATTAGTGTGTTTGTTGAAGGGAACTGCTCATCCTCAGGGTAGCTGACCTCCTTTGAAACAAGTTCTCTCATTGGTATAGGACTCACCAATTAAGCTGAACTGGATCCCTAAGGGTTGTGCTGTCCCTTCCTCCCCAACCCCAGCCTTATAAACTCATCATCACACCCAGTGTTCTGGGCATTTTGGGATTAAACTCAGGTCCTCATGCTTGTGAGGCAAGTACTTTATCACTGAGCCATCTTCCCAGCCCTAGAACTACCAGTCATTAGATGAGCTCTTACAGAAGCAGCACAGAGGGCCAGTAGCTTAAAAGTGACCAACATTCTTAGCCACCAAGGCAATGCAAATTAAAATTTACTTAACCCACCTTCCTACCTGAGTCAGAATGGCTCTCATCCAGAAACTAAAGACTGACAAATGCTATTGAGGATATAGGAAGAAGAGCCTTATTTTTTTACTCTGCTGATTTGTGGAAATGAGTTACAGAGGTCTCAAGAAATGAAATAGATCTACCATGTAACCCAGCCATACCACTTCATCAAGAAGTTAAATAGAGCTACCATGTGACTCAGTACCTAGAAGATTCTATGCTACCTCAGAGATACTGCTGCTCTTTACACAATACCAAGGAAACGGAAACAACCTAGATGTCATCAACAGAATGGATAATGAAAATGCCATGGATATGTAAAATGGAATTTTATACAGCCATAAAAATGAAATTTGCAAGAAAAACATAAATCAGGAAAATTTTATGTGATAGCTATTCTTGGTTATCAACTTGACAACATCTAGAATTAACTAAAACCCAAGGGGCTAGGTACACCTGTGAGGAATTTTTTTTCTTTTTTTTTAAATTAATCTATTCACTTTGTATCCCAGCTGTAGTCCCCTCCCTTATCCCCCCCACCCCCTCATCCCACCTTCCTCCCAGAGAATTTTTCTTGATTGAATAATTTGAAGTGGGAAGACATCTTTAATACCAATCTTTTGAGGTAGGAAGATCTGTAAAATGTAAAGGTTTTTTTCTATGCCTGATCTTTATATTTATTAAAAGCTTTGGGTACTAATAGTTGGGCAGATACTCAGATATTCTGACACTGGCCTGGCCTACTTCTAGCCATGTGGCCCTTATCTGCCATCTTAATCTTTTCTGGCACCTCCTTTATCTGTTTTGATGTCGACTCCATTTTCATTGTCCCCAAATGAGGCTCCCCTTCCCTTCACTGGGATCAGAAGTCCCTACTTGGCTCTACTGCCCAGTAAAGACTGTTCAGCTCTTTATTAACAATATCTACACAACACTGAGACAGGAAATGCTTGGTAAAAATGAAAATTCTTGTAGTCAAATCTGCCCCACCTCAGAAATCAGCATTTGAGTATACAGTAAAAAGGATAATCTTCATACAGTACACAAAAACATCACCCCAACAAAGAGCTACTTTAATTTGGGCTATACCTTCTACTTGTGGCCACCTGTATAAAGGACATGGAAGAAGGAAACTCCCTCTTTGCCTGCTTGCTCTTGCTCCTTCACTGGCTAGAGCCTACTTCTGTATTCCTGAGCTATACTGAAGACCAGCTGAGACATCCAACTGAACAACTACTATATTCTTGGACTATCTCTTGGTAGACAGCCATTGTTGGACTAGCTGGACCAAAGCCTGTAAGCCATTCTGCTACTTCCTCCCCCTTATATATATTGATTTATTCTTTAGTTCTGTTCATCCAGAGAACCATGACTAATGCATTTTACATTAAGCAGGAGAAGTCAGAATCAAAAAACATGTTCTCTCTCCTAGGCCATGGGCAATCCTAGCTTTACCTGTGTGGGAGTGAGTGAGTGGATATTTATGTGGGTATTTAGAAAGGGCCACAAGGCAACTAGAAGAGGTATCAGGGAAATTATAGTAGATAGAACATAAAGTAAGTTTTAATGTCACTGTTTGGGCACACACTTGAATATTGATGTGTGCCTTTTCATTTCTAAGAAACACCTGAAGTAATCAACCAAGAAAAGATTCATTTGGGCTCACTGTTTAGGCTATGCTGCGGGGTGAATATGCAAAGAATAGTATATATAAAATTTGGTACTAAAAGGTGTTTTAGATGCCCAGAGTGAGTATTGGGACAGTAAACAGGTGCTGCTGTACCAAGTGTTAATTGTCTCTGCTGTCGCTGATACCATATCTTTGTATTCGTTATCCTCGACTACAGCATCACTTCCAAAGCTTTCCTAGACCTTTCCTACTTAGTGCTACTTAATGAAGTTTGAAATAGGGTCTCACTAAGTAGCCCTGGCTGGCCTGGAACTCCCAGTGGAGACCTCAATTTGGATCTGTCTACTGCGTTAAAGGCCTGTATCACTATGCCCAGGAAATCTGGGGACTTTGTTTTGTTTTTAATAAATTAATATTTTAATAGATTAATAATGATTCTGTATATAAGGTGGAGTTTGTTTGTAGCCAAAAATCTCACTCGAGGCTACGTTGTCCTGAACTTACTATATAGTAAAGGCTGCCCTGACTACAGTGGTCATTATCGTACCTCAGTTTCCTTATTATCTTACCTTGGGATTATAAGCACAAGACACCCCCTCCCTTGGCCCAATTAGAGTAGAGATTTTGATAAGCAAAATCTTATTAAAATCTTATTAAGGACTTAGTAAGTAACAACCTCCAGCTTGCATGTTTGGGCCCAAATGTGTGGTACAAATTCTCTAAAGTAGACCTGCTACCTTGAAAGTAGGTCTTCCATCAAGAGATGGTTTAACAGTGCTTCTAAGTGTTATTTTGGTAATACTGAAAGGTGGTTGTTTTATTAGCTTAACTGGATTAAGAAACAGGAAATTAGTGAAGCACACCTGGGTATATCTGTGAGTGAGTTGTTTACAGGGGATTGCACCCTGAGGGTTCTGTAGGTGGATTCATCCCTTGGTGGGTTTATGTCATTCATCATTGGTAGGTGGGGCCTACCAATGAAGTAGGTTACTGAGGGGAGTGTTTTTTATTGGGAACTATATCTGCCCTGGCCACTTTTATTCTCTATGTCCTGGCCACCATGGTGTAAAACTGCATTTCTCGTCCCCCACCCCCTTCCCACACATACACAGTGGACTGAAACAGAGCCAAAATAAATAATTCTTTAAAAGTGTGAAAATAAAATAAAATGGTTTTTGTTTGTTTGTTCTATTGGTTAGTCTTTTTGAGAAAAGGTTTGTGTAGCCCAGGCTGGCCCAAACCTGGGATGACCATTGTATTTTTATGTCTGTGCTTGTGTAGTCCTTTTTTAAAAAATGAATATATGAACATTTCCTACTGGTATTCTTTCATATTCTAAATACTGAAAATAGTACATAATAATAAGTTATTGTAAGTATCTTAAGAGTGCCTGATTGACTCATTTTAGGCTTTTTCTTTCTCTGTCTAATAGGAGTCCCTACTTGGCAGCTGCCTGGGATCTATAGAGTAAAGCTTCAGGACTCTTAACGTGGCCGGACCATGGAGCAGTATACGACAAACAGCAATAGTTCCACTGAGCAGATCGTGGTGCAGGCTGGCCAGATTCAGCAACAGGTATGGGAGCACGTGTGCATTGACCGCCACAGTTACCTCAGCTGGTGATGCAGCAACGGGCTTATGCTTACTCTGTAGAAGTATGTGGGCCCTGTCAGACCTTATAAAGTCCTAGGTCTCTTGACTAGTGTTGCATTGTGAATCAGTCTGTTGCCACCTGGCATCTGTTTTTCATGAAAATCACTTTAAAGTAGATTGCCTTTTCTAGGTCACTGAAGTCAGAATACCTTCTCTGCTTTTCTCTGCACCCAGTCTACTTGTTTCCCTTATTTATGCCAGCTTGTGATAAAGTAAGGGTTTGGCCACGACAGACAATTGTCAGATTGTAGGCAGGCTACTGGTTTCTGATTTACCATAGAATCTGTTTAAACAATTGTGGTTTAATATTAGAATTATATTTGAGTCTTACTCTGTAAATATTAGTGAGAAGCTCCTGCCGCTGGCTTCTTCCACAGGAAAGTTGGCCAGATGTTTGAATTAAGGCACAGATAACATTTTTCATGCTTTTACCTGGGTTTATAGTAGTGAATCTTTTTTTCCCTACTCCTAAGCTTTGGAAAAAAGACATTGTTTCTCTTTGATCATAGGCCAGGACTGTTGTCCTTGGCATGTTTTCTCCTCAGAATGGAGGTTCACTGATACAAAACAGTATGGAGGGTGAAGGAAGTACTGATGGTGAGTTCAAGCCCACTGATGAAGGAGAAGGGATTAATTACATTAATTAATTAATTAAAGGAGGGATTAGCTAAGCATGGTGGCTTCGCTAGCCCTTTTTCTATCTACACTCTGCCATAGCGCTAGCAGCTTCCTGAACTGCCTTAGAGAATGGGCCTTGGAGGGCCTCCCCATGGGCAGAGCCTTGTTGGTGGGGCTCTCTCCTGTGAGGGTCCCCAGGATAGGAAGTCAGGTTGACGTTCTGAAAACATTGCCTCTAAAGCAGTCAATTGGATAGGAGTAAGTTTTCACTGGGGATGTAAAAGCAGTGGCCTTCTGGGGCTGGAATTTGGATCTCTACTTACAGTTCCTTCTTCCTAGATGCATTAAAGCCCTAGAAACACTTTGTTATAGTTTCAAGTCTTTAAAACCTGGTGCTTTTGTTCTTATGAACCTAAGGAAATAAAAAGATCCTTAACATAAGTGTATGTTTATATTAAGGGTGAAATTCCTAGGAAGAACTGCATTATAAAGTTTTATGTTTTAAGTCATAGAAGTATGTCGTAAGGCCCACTCTGGGGACAGATCTTGCTACGTGACAGCTTGAATATGGAGTCTATACCTTTGAAAGCTCCTGTGTGGGATGAGGTTTTTTTAGAGATTTTTCCCTTTCCCTCAGAGTGATCTTGTGTCTTGAGCTGTACATTTCCATCCTGATACATTTCAAGCTTTTCCTGTTCCTGTTCTCAGCAGCAGGGTGGTGTCACTGCTGTCCAGTTGCAGACTGAGGCCCAAGTGGCATCCGCCTCAGGCCAGCAAGTCCAGACCCTCCAGGTAGTGGTGCCCTCTCTGATTCTCCGTGAGCACTGCATGAACATTGCTTGTCGCTGCTGTTTGTGTTTGGATCTCAAGTTGAATGGCAAAGTCGCATGCCTATTGTGCTGCTAACATGTCTCAGACCAACATGACAGTGTACCATGCCAATATGTGTGGTTATTGCTGTGCTTGTTTTCTGAGAAGTGTAGGCTAAGTGTGCTGCTTTAGAAGTCCCAGGAAACAAGCAACATTCTACAGGTGGCTTTAGATCTTACTCAGTGCTTAGATACCAATCCAGCCACGTGGCAAAGTTTCATGAACTGTATTACACTGGAGAAGGGCTTGTACACATGGGCTACACTGTATTTTTGTTTTTGCTAAAAATGCAGTTTGACTGCTAAACAGCTATTGAACTGAGCAAAGTTTATCTGAGAATTGAATAACCTTTCTTGTCTCAATTACAAGCTCTGCCAAGATGACTGCATATCTCTAAGTGCTAGCATAGGACATGGAAGTACATGCCACTTGTTTTAGCACTTGGGATATGGAGGCAGGAGGAATGAGAGATTGTGACCAAGTTAGGCTCTCTTAAAAAAATAAAACAAAACGTTATTACTGGTTACATTGATATGCTTAAAAAAAAGAAAAAACTGGAGTTAGTCAATGCTGTTTTTCAGTATCATATATAGTCAACTTAAATATCCTAACTTCCTGTGAAAAATAAGAATAGCAACATTGGTCTTTTCTGGGTCTGTTGAGAACTAAAGGTTTTAAGAAATTGACAAGACTCAGCTGCTCTCCCTTTTCTTCTGTTGAACTGGAATGACTCAGTAGGGCCTCTGAAGTCAGACTGGCCTCTTTATTGCCAGTGCTGCCAAGATCCTCCTGCAGGAGCCACCCCTTCCCGTCAGCTGCTGGTTCTCAACCTTCCTAGTGCTGTGACCCTTTTTAATACAGTCCTTTGCCTTGTGCTGACCCCCCACCATAACAATTATTTTCATTGCTATTTCATAACTGTAATTTTGCTATTGTTATTGGAATGTGTTTTCCAGTGGTCTTAGGCAACCCCTGTGAAAGGGTCATTCCACCCCCAAAGGGATGGTGACCCACGGGTTGAAAGCTACTGCTGTAAGCATTTGACCCTCTCTACCTGTCCCAACCTTGCCACTTAGTAGTGTTTGGTGGTGACATGTGGCCAGTTTTACACATATTACAATGAGAGGTCACTTTGTTTGTCTTTTTGCACAGTTGGCATCTCGGAGAGTGCAGCAGCTTTCTGTTCCTGCTTGCTTCACCTTTTTAATACATGAAACAGTGTCTGAGATTGTCATGTAACATGCTCTTAACTGTGTGGCTTCTCGTCTCATGCATGAGTCCTTGTGATTATTCATTTGTTGTAAGCACAGTGAGCTCTTCAGAGTCTCTTCGGAGTCTCTTTTATTGCATGCATATATAGCATGTTGGGGGGTGCATAGAGATGATGCCTAACCAGAAATTTATTAAGTTTTTAAATTTATGTCAGCTTTGGGGACTATTGTGATGGCTCAGTATATAGTTTGATATTCAAGTGTGAAGACCTGTGAGTTTGGATCTATAGAAATCATTTTAAATATGTAGGTTTGTCCTTGTAGCCCTAGCAAAGGCAGGCAGAAACAGGCAGAACCTGGGCCTATCTGCCTAAATCAGGGAGCCCCAGGAGACTTTAAAAAACAAACAAACAAACAAACCCAAGGTGGCAAGCAGTAGAAGATGACATCCAGTGTCAGCGTCTGGCCTCCTTCACACAGGGAACCGCACACCCATACAGTGCTCAGTACCAACACAGCTGTGTCAGCTTAACTCGATCTAGATGGCGGTGAAAAGAAATGGGCATGATGGAACTTCTCGAGGAGTCTCATCATTTTAGGAGAATTGTAAATAGTTCTTTCTTTTACTTTTGTAGTAACGCTTCTGGTAAATTTCCTAACACAACACACAAAAGCATTAATGTATCAAAGAGAATTTAAATGGAGACTTAAGAGGAGCGAATGCGAATGAATAGGCCATAAAGTCGATAAGTTTCTCAAGGGACAGCCCTAAGGTTGTACTGCTCCTGATGATTCTGGTGGAGAGTAGCAAGGTACTCATCTAGGACAAATGATTAGCACAGTTGGCTGATGGCTGTTGAGGTAGACTGGAACTAAGGATGAGTGTTTTAGTCTGTTCTGTTCGTTCCTTCAAGTAGAGACAGACTCTACAATGAGAGTTTGGGATTTGTCCTGTTAGACTCATTTAATCCAAAGCAACTTCTGTTTTGGCCTCTGAAATGTATTCTTAAGTTTTCACATTGAGGTCAAGATGTGACTGAGCATGTAGAGTGACTTCCTTGCTAGAGTGGTCTGTTGATGCAGGAGTCTTGAAAATTGGAAATTTTGTTTACACACAGTAGCTGTCTGATTTCAGTGATTCATTGCTTCTGGTAATTAAAATAACTGCAAATATTTTAAGGTGGACTATGAAGAACACTATGATGATCACAAACTGGCTGGAAAATATTTCTGGAGTTTAGTTTGGTTTTGAAACAGGGTCTCATCAGGCTTACCTGAAACTTATTGTGCAGCCCATTTTGTACTCAAACCCATGCCTCAGCTTGCTGAGTGCTGAGATTACTTACCTGCCCCGTTCCACGAGTCTTTATTGGTAGACTCTGTAAGCAGTGGCCATTCCTGGACTCTTCAGTGTAGAATAGAGGTTAATGTTCATATTTTGCTTTTGCTTGAGACTCCGGAGGAACATCCAAGCAAGTTTTTCAGAGCTCTTCCTGTCCACCCTCTAAAGTCAGGGCTGCACGTGGATTCACTCCTCATCCCCCACCACCATTACCTCCCTGTCATTGCTGCTGCTCCAGTCTTTACCAGAAACCATTCCTGGGTATCAGTTTGAAAATCTCGGTAACTTGACCATTTTCTTGGGTTTAGCCTGTGTTTAGTGATACATGCTTTACATCTATTGGGATTTTCCACACTCTAAATAGGTTTCATTATATTTGACCTTTGAATATCTAACTTGTCAAAAATATCAGAGGTATCCGAAGAACATAAGACTTTCTTTCTTGAAGCTAGAGAGATGGCTCGATAGTTGAGGAGCACATGCTGCTGCAGAGGATCTGAGTTCAGTTCCTAGCACTGTGTCAGGCAGCTCTTAATTACCTGTAACTCAATCTCCAGAAAGATCTGATCCTATTCTCTGTAGCATATGTACATAACCTACGCATACACACAGAGAGAGAAAGAGAGTTTAAAAACCTTTCACGCTAGCCTTTCGTCTCTGTACTCGCGAGGCAGAGGCCAGCCAGCACTGCATAGGAAGGCCCCTGGGGTCGAGGGCCAGACACATTCTGACTTTCCAAAGTCTGTCTTGGTTCCCTTCTTGCAGCAAGGCCGTTCCAGTGACCAGTGACTGTCTTGATGAAGCCACTTGTGTCTTACACTATTTCATTGTTGATATTTTATTTCATTCTAGGTCCAGGGACAGCCATTAATGGTGCAAGTCAGTGGAGGCCAGCTTATTACATCAACTGGCCAACCGATCATGGTCCAGGCTGTGCCTGGTGGACAAGGCCAAACTATCATGCAAGTGCCTGTGTCTGGAACACAGGGTTTACAGCAGGTGAGTGGTATTTTTAAAGTATTTAGATTATATATCAGAGTAGAAGTTTGGTATGAGTATGAATGGTGTATGTATTTGTGTGTGTGGAAATTTGTACGTATGTACGTGTGAAGGCCAGGTCAGTTGTCAAAGTCTCTTACTAACTGGTGAAGCTGTGAGCTCTGGAAGTCTACTGGTATCTGCCTCACCTACCCCTGACCCACTGCAGGGCTGTTGCAGATGCAAACCTTCATGCCATGTGATCCTGTGGATACCAAGGTCTGCACTCAGATCCTCGAGCCATACACTAGGTGCTTTACATCTGAGCTGTCTGCCTAGCTGCAGAGTAGATGCTTTGAAGAAGAGATTGTTGTGATAGATGATAGATAGATAGATAGATAGATAGATAGATAGATAGATAGATAGATAGATAATTCACTTTTCCTTGAGTCCAAGGCCTTATTTGGTGCTTAGTCTCTGTCTGCCTTTGTTGTAGAAGTACAGTACTGTGATGAAAGTAGTATCCCTAGCCACCTTAAACCCTGGAGCAAAGCACTCGTGACCAGGTAGACTTTTAGTCAGCTGCTAACATTTTTAATTGTTTGTTTAGTAGTACTCAAGAGTCCTTAAGAAAACCTGGCTAGTGTGTGGCCTAGCAGAGTGGTTCAAGAATGTCTCTAAGACACCGCACCATGGCCTGCTTTCCTTCCCCTTCCCTTCTACCAGCAGTCAGTCAGCTGGAGAGCGGTGGGGACTTGAGGCTCTAGGCATGTCCTTCACAGACTCACCTTTCTGAAAATAACTCCCAGACTGCTACATCTATGAAGCAATGCTCAAGATAAACGGTGGTAGAATGCTTCCAAAGCTGGTGAGAAGAAAGGGAGGAGGGGGTTTGCAGGTGGGGCCAGGGACAGTGATTTCCTTTAAGTAGCTAGGTATCCTGACTTGGGTTGCGGGTATTTTTGAGTATAAGTTACTAGAAATTTTGAGTTGTAGGTCCTTCCTAATCTTTAAAGTTTTATATCCAGTACTCAAGGAAACAAGATTCTGTTCATGGAACAAAGTGTTAAGGCTTTTTTTCCCTCTTCAAGTTAGAAGATTTCAAAGAAAAACTTGCAAAATTTGTCAAGTTTCTAATGATACTCCAGATAAGTGACTAAGCTGTTAAGACAAGAAAAGAGAATAGGTTTGGTTACCACACAGGATCTCTTACTTTCCATGTTTGCTATGTGAGTTTGGCACTCCAAAACCTGTAAGCAAAGTAGAAGTGGACAAGAGATAGGTGAACACTCATGGAAGTGCTGAGTTATAGTGGGCGGTTGGGGACAGGATTGAGAGGAATACAATGTCACATCTCCTTACCTATCTACTGCTGTTGTTGGCTCCCAGCAAGAAGCATTTGCCTCACATTTTAAGGGAACCAGTCCAGCAAGGGGAAGGCATGGCAACAGGAATACATGGATCCATAGTCGGGAGGCAGAGTGATGGGTGCTGCTCTGCTGTCTGGCTTGCTTTCGCCTTTTTGTGTTCAGTTCAGGGCCTGAGATGCCACCTGCAGTTAGGATAGGTTCTCTCGCCTCAGTTAATCCAATCTAGATACTCTCAACAGGCAAGGCTGGTATTTGTGCCATGGTGATCTGTATCCAGTCTAATTGAGGATTATCCATTTCAGTTTCTGTGGATCAGGAATATTGACAGCTAATGTCTGTCTGTCTCAAAGACCTAATCAGAGTATTATCCTTGGCTGCCATTAGCTTAACGTTTGGCTTGGAAAGAATATGTTTTAAAAGTTTGCTTGTTTATTTGGTTTTGTTGTTGTTTATTTATAAAGTGCTAAAGTGCATTTTTAAGTAGAATGTACTTTAAAAAATAACTGTGCCACCGATTGTATTTTTTTAAATGAACACTGATTCTTTAATTGTAGATACCCAAACAATATTTAAAATTATTTGAAAAATGGGGAAAAAAACTTTAATAACTTATAGCTGGTATTAGAACAAGACTTCTGTTCAAGAGTAGTATTGGTTTGGTGCTAACCTTTTTGTGTATTTTCTTCCACAGATTCAGTTGGTACCCCCTGGTCAGATACAGATCCAAGGTGGGCAGGCTGTGCAGGTGCAAGGCCAGCAGGGTCAGACCCAGCAGATCATCATTCAGCAGCCACAAACTGCAGTCACTGCTGGCCAGACTCAAGTGAGTGTACCGGCTCCACCAGCACAGGAGTACAGATGGAGCAGCAAAGAACCTAGTTCACATAAGATGTCAAGAAAGCCACCAAAATGTGCTTGGGTTCTCTGTGGGGTTTTGGCCTCTGAGTATATCATTGTTTTCTACAGACGCAACAACAGATTGCTGTCCAGGGACAGCAAGTGGCCCAGACTGCTGAAGGGCAAACTATTGTCTACCAGCCAGTTAATGCAGATGGCACGATTCTCCAGCAAGGTAAGCTGCCACTATTGCCCTGGGACATTTGAGTTCCTGAGAGTACATCAGAATTGTGCTGTAGTTCATGCTTAAACAATAGTGTTTCCACCAGATCTCCAGTGAATACGACCAACCAGTGCTGCTTGTCAACTAGAGTTTAGTTTTAGACTGCCACATCTATCCATACAGGTGTTTACTTATCAGCAAGAAGACTTCTCAGAGAGCTCATTTTAGCCAAGAAGATGTGAATGCAGAAAGTGCAGAGCTTTAGAGAAGTCTGCCCTAGGAAGAGATGCATGAAGCCAAGATGTCTTGTGAGAAATGTAGATTTGGCTTGAGGGGAGACATGCTCAAAGTAGATGTAAATTTTTTGGAAGCTAACTAAGACTAGAAAGGAGAGCTCAGCCAGATTCTATTTTGATGGTTAAGATCAAAATTTTACAGTGTACCAAATCCAGAGGGTGCATTATTCACATCGGAGAGAACTAGTTTGGGCTGAGCAAGATGTCTGGCAGAGTGTGACCAGGTCCTCGAGCTGCCTGCAGTTTCCACGTAGAAAACCAACGGTGGTAACTGCGTGGTGGTGGGAATGGTGCTGTAGTGGGGAGGCCTCCACATCATCTTGCCCTTTAGGTACCGTTGTTCAGTGTGAGGGTGAGAGTATAATTTATTTGGAATTGGGCCCTAGACCATTAACAGAAACCTTCAAAAATGAACTGAGGTGGACTACTTAGCAAAACAGAGTAAAGAAATAGGAGGGTGCTTGCCTTCTTCCCTGGTGTTTGTCAGTTTATCCAGGAGGTATACGGGGCCAAGTGGAAGGGACTAACCCTCTCTCCTTTCTGTTCCGTGTGCCTGTTTGTTTGTTTGTTTTTATGTTTTGTTTTCTTAAAGTTACAGTCCCTGTTTCAGGCATGATCACCATCCCAGCAGCCAGTTTGGCAGGAGCACAGATCGTTCAGACGGGAGCCAATACCAATACAACCAGCAGTGGGCAAGGAACTGTCACTGTGACACTGCCAGTGGCAGGCAATGTGGTCAACTCAGGAGGAATGGTCATGGTAAGGAGAGTGGTTCCTGCATTTCTGTTCTCTGGCACTGGAGCTTTCCACGGGGTCTCCTGTCTTTGAGCTGCGGGTTGGTGTCTCATGTGAAGTTGCTTCTCATGTTGACTTTTTGACTTGAAGCTAGCTCCATCCTTAAGGCATAGCTCATTCTGATGCCTCCCTATGTTCCAGACTATTCTAGACACTGGAGATACAGAAGGAGATGACTGTGAACGTGCAGTTTTACTTAGAATTTCCATGCCACTAATCAGACTTGGCCTCCTGTTTATGCAGATGGTGCCAGGAGCTGGCTCTGTGCCTGCTATCCAGAGAATCCCTTTACCTGGAGCAGAGATGCTGGAAGAAGAGCCCCTGTACGTGAATGCCAAACAGTATCACCGCATCCTCAAGAGGAGACAAGCGCGTGCTAAGCTAGAGGCAGAAGGGAAGATTCCAAAGGAAAGAAGGGTGTGTATGCCATGGGGAGTGCAAGGCAGGAAACAGCACAGTTCTGCCTCAAGAATACGGTGTGTTTCCTTGTTGCTTCCAAACAATGGAATGCAGGAGGTTTACTGTAAGAACGGTGACACAGTGGCCTGTAAGCAGGGGTTTTTCCACTCTAGAGTAAAGAACTTCAGAGAAAACTTGTTCTGAGGACTTTCTTTTGTCTTACCACTGCAGTGCCCTTGTGTTGGTTGTAGTCCACAATGGCAGTTGGGCTCTAGCCAAGGAGCCAAGGGAATAAGAAAGAGGCTCTCTTTTTTTAAAGGAGTCCATCTGTCACATTAGCGAGCATCTAATGATCCAATTTAACATACCTGTAGATGGCATAAAAATGATGTCTCTCCTAAACTGCTATTTGTTCAACCAAACCTCGGTCAGTTACTGAAACAGTGGAAGGGTCAGTGCTAGGAAGACGGTAATGATCATCGCTTTCCCCTTCTACTTTAGTTAGCATTCAGTGTAGTCATATTGCCAGTGGCTACCCTACTATTTTCTTCATCATTCCTTAGACTGATTGCCACTGTCTGGAACTTTTAACGATTGAATCTGTGGTAGGTTACCGCTAGCGCTCACTAACAGTTAGTGATCTCTTTCTTCAGAAATACCTCCATGAGTCTCGGCATCGACACGCCATGGCACGGAAACGTGGTGAGGGAGGACGGTTCTTCTCTCCAAAAGAAAAGGACAGTCCTCATATGCAGGTAAGGAGATGGAATCTTTCCTTTCTCCGTTGCCTGCCTTCTCATTATCAGCAACGGGCAGTCCTCTGCTCAAGGAAGAAACACTTTATCTACAGCATGCAGTGTAGTTTCTTAACTTCCCTTTAAAAGCACTAAAAGTTTTGCCCCATGGGCAAAAAAATGGGATTCCATTTTTTTTTTTTTTTTAAGGTTATCGTATAAAATATGGACACAGAAGCAGAGCATGTCACTGTGCTTACTCTGGGCCTTTGTCCTAGCCTCTGAATACTTAGGCACTTTAAGTTGTGAGGCCAGTTCCTGTTCCTACTGTAAAGGACTACTGTGCTGTCTTTGTAGGATCCAAACCAAGCCGATGAAGAAGCCATGACACAGATCATCCGAGTTTCCTAACCACAGGAGGATAACAGAGCTGATGAGTCATGTTCCTCTCCACTGTTCGTGGACATGGACTGACTTCCTACGAGACACTGATGGTTGCACTCTGCCCTTTCTCAGGACAGAAACTACTTAGCTCGGTATTACAGCTGTAGCATGGCTGATGAACTGAAGTGGCAAGCCTTTGTCTCACCCTTTCATTCAGGACCTGTTTCAGACTGTTGGCAACATTGACCTTTTGTGACTTCGGATGATAAAAGGAGGTATTTTCCAGCCCAGCATTACATACACAAGCACTTACGTTGAGTGGCAAGGCCAGCCAGTTGGCCATTGCAGTAGGGGAGACCAGCCTTTTCAACCTGGTCTACAGTCAAGGCAGCCACAGCCCCTGCCTTCCTGTGGAGTCAACAGCACCCATCCTCTGGAGGGACGTCGGGCTGCCTGATGCAAGGACAATTTGCACTCAGGTGGTTCCCAAAGAAGGAGGCTTCCTGTTAGGACATGAAACAGCCAACTGAGCTGCAGTGCTCTGACCTGTGCTGATAAGACTGTCTGCTCACATGCTAGGTCGGTATTTTTTACTTCAGCCAAGAAAGTACAAAGAGGGTATTTTGGACTCAGGATAAAAGGATAGAAGACCTTGAGGATCAAAAAGGTACATTGCTGAATCTCTAACTTTGACTGTGGTCTGCTCATACTTACTAATGGCCGTCTGGGCCATAGTTCATACTATGGCCACTTTAATGACAGATTAGAGAGTAAGTCGACCTCACAGCTGACTTTCCCAGTAGAGAACAAAACTTCACAACATCTGTGCTCAGGTGCTGAGGACATGCACGACAGTTCCTCAACAAAGGCAAACCTAGGATATTTAATCATGGGCTTTATGAGTGAGGAAGGAATGGAAGGATCTGTGCATATCAGACTAGAGAACAAGTGCCCTGTCTGCCCAAGGGCTGCCATAGAGTGTGACTCTCCAGTGGAAGGACGCCGGGCATGGAGCTTAAGCTGAAGACACCAAGTCAAAATCACACTGCATCTTCTGATGTGCACTAAAAGAGAAGTTTGAGGTGCACTCCTTATATTGCCTCGGCAAGCAGTGTTGAGGCAGTCATCCTTGGCTGCAGACCGGAGCACTACTGGAGCTCAGAGTGGAGAAGAGGCGTGGGCTCCACCCCCCGCCTGTGTTCCGGCCCAGGGGTGAACTTCTTCCCATGGCAGCTGATTCTTTGGTGCCAGTTTCCACTTGTTTTCTCCTTTCCCTGTAGACCTTGCAGCAAGGTTTGCCCAGTGCATCTGTGTTGTAGGGATCAACTACAGACTGGGAAGATTCCTGCAGGGTCAGGAATTGGGCCACAATTCCCAGGATGAGGTGTGCCTCAAGAAATGTTTCTTGGACAAGCACCCTACCACTGAGCCACACACACACATGCTCTCAGACCCGTAGATGCTGAGCCTGGAAGACAAAAACAAGGCTGGTATTTCAGAAGAGTTGACTGCCTTTCTGCTCTGCAATCAAAGTCAAACACAGACATTCCAAAGACTTTGAGGTTAGTTAAGTCAAGTCTAAAGACTGGCTCTTTGACTTTGTTCTGTGTTAAAGATGGGAAGGAATTGAACCATATAAAGAAATATCACAGGGAGACCAGTTTAATTGGAGAAGCATGAAGTAAGCCATCTCTTCTTACTCCCAGGGATCTTGCCATTTCTCCTGGCTTCCAGCGGTCAGAGGGGGCTGATCTTTTTTAGAAAACTCACTAGAAACTTCTGGTTCTTTATATGAGCTTTCAGATGTTACTGAAAACCATGATGAATTTTTATCTTTGGGGTGGTGAGGATTCTGAGGAAAGGGTTTAGGGATTCCTCAGACCTAATGTCTAGTGCTTAAGCCAGCAATTGTAGAAAGCTATTTATTTGTGTCTATAAGTTTGTACATAATCCCAATCTCATTTTGTTGCTGAGTTTCACTTTAAGGAAGGCAAGTTTGAGTTTTATTTCCTTTGAAACAGATACTTGGGTTGCCATTTTGTCATTGCATTGCACTTAGCTTGTGGCCCTTTCATTGTGGTCATTCTAGCACAGTGCAATAGCCCAGAGGGGGTGGGGCCGGTTTTTTGTTTGTTTAACTTAGTTCTTTTTACTTGTTTGTTCTTGTGATTGTAGTGATGGCTTCAAAGATACAGAGTGAGTGGAGGAGTGGGCTGCTGGTCTACACAGCACTCTATTTCCTGAGTGCTTCTGTTGCAGGGTAACTGCAAATGTACATATTTTAACTGCGCTGGTATTGGGACACCCCAGTGTCTAGACCACTGCACCAACAGCCTCTCCTGGCTACAGGGTGCCTAATAATAATGTCTTGATTTTCATTTGGGACTCAACTATGTAGGTCTCCCCACCAATAAGGGGAATACAGGTGATCATTGATGTCATTGCAATTTTTTAAATAAATTTATAAAAATGCTAAAAAGTGGTTTGACTTTGTTGACTTTCATTTGGCTTTTGAGTTTTTTGTTTTGTTTTTTTTTGTTTGTTTGTTTGTTTTGTTGTTGTTTTTTTGTGGGTTTGGCTTGGGGATGGGGAAGCTTTTTTGTTTTGTTTTTTTGAGACCTAGACTAGCTACAGGATAGCCTCCAACTGAAGAACTTACGAACTTCCTGCCTTGCCAGGTGTGCACCCACACACACAGCATGGATGACAACTGAGGAATCTTCATGTTCTGTGCCTGGAAATGTGTTCATAATGCTGAAGTTGTGACTTTGAGACATAAACATGTGATGTCAGGAGTCAGGCCTTTCTGCTTTGTGCTCTCTTTAATTGTCCCCCTTCTTGGACATCAAAATAAGTAATTCTCTGAGTAGAATTAGCCTCTTATCACCAACACAGCCCCCATTTTCTCTGTACTAGACCTAAACAGAGTGAAGATATACTTCTTAGATTTTGAGCAAAACCAAAATCGATAGTCTGAGATTGTGGGGCTACCTCTGCCTAAGCCTGAGAGAAGCTGCATTTCAGTTCTAGAGCTCTAGAAACTGTTATGCCCAGTTCATGAGAGCCCCAAAGACCACCAGCAATAAACTTCGCTGCAACTACATGAGGGTTTATTGGATATAAGCTTGAGCCTGGGTCTCAAACCTTCCTGTGGAAGCAGGAGAGGAATGCAGCCCGTAGTCTAGGGAAACAGAGCTTTTAAGGGGAAAAACTGCAAGCAGTGGGTTTACATGCCTTGGCATTACACGATTGGGTAAGGGAAATTGACTTTTGAAATGATTGGTTTACTTTAGCACCAAGGTCATAAAGGGTTCTGGTCTGGCCATCTGGGCCGGTTTCCTAGCAACTGTATCTATAGCAGGCAGGAAAAGAACTGTGGTATGGCTAGTTCCTCCCCTGCAGGTGGCTGGACATGTTTCTACCTGTTTGACCTTTGTTCAGGCTTGTGCTTTAAACTTTTAATTCTTGGTCTCTAAAAACTACATACAAAAGGCATGGTGGAACACATGATTAATCACAGCAATCAGGATGTGAAGACAGGACAATCCCTGGAGCTTGCTGAGCAGCCAGCCAGGCCTACTTGGCAAGTTCTAAATCAATGGAAAGGCTCTAGGGGGGGAAATAAATGGACAGACCTGAGGAGTGGCATTCCAGGGTTGACCTGGCTTCCGTAGATACATATGCACTTGCAAAACCCACAGACTTCAGTGGCTGCTTTATGATCTCCCAAAATCTGAGCAACAAAGACCATGATGAATTTTTATCTTTGGGGTGGTGAGGATTCTGAGGAAAGGGTTTAGGGATTCCTCAGACCTAATGTCTAGTGCTTAAGCCGGAAATTGTAGAAAGCTATTTATTTGTGTCTTATTCTCCATTTATGCCAAGTGGCTCTTGAAACCAGGAGTGAGGAAAAAAACAGACCACTGGGAGCTCAAGATGAGATGCAGCAGACCTGCCCTGCCAGAAAACATGCTCTCACAAGGAAAAGGACTGCCAGTGTTGGATAGCTTCAGTCTGATGCTTAGGGTTTACTTTTAGTCAGCTGGGTAACAGTAGGTCATGTCCTTAAGTTCATAGGTGAATCAAGTTCCTGTGGTGATAAGAGAAAACTATTGATTTCCATCCCAGGTGACCTGCTTTATTGTAGAAGTGTCCTTATGTTTCAAAGAGAGCCAGCACAATAGTTGTTGCTCTCCTGTGTGGCTGGTGTCTGGAAAGCCCATTGGGATTGGATTAACTGAGGGTAACCCAGTTAATGCACCCTCACTTAGGAACCACAGCCATGCTGATGGGCTTCTATTTGGAGGATCCCTGTGATGCTTCAGTCGTAACCACAGCCCTCAGGCAAAGCAGGTTTTCAGCTTTGAGGAAGTTTGTATTTCAGAGTAAGTCAAATAGACAAGGTTGAATGAATTAAAAAGCAGAAGCTGGGGAGGAAGCAAGGGCAAAGGAAAGTGGATTTGTCGTAGGAGAGTGTCGTTTGAAGGTCTTTGCTTACTCTCATGGCTCTCTAAAGGTACACCTCTAAAGGTTGCCGAGAACACCACTCTTCCCGCTTTTCTATCACTACCTAGAGAGTGTAATATGTAATGTGGCTAGAAATGCAGAGTAATTTTCTCATTAAGCAATGTTCTTCTGGAGAGATGGCTTAGCAGTTAAGACATCTTGCTGCTCTTGCAGAGGGCCAAGATCACAGCATCCAAGTTGGTAACCTTACAACTGCTTGTAACTCCAGCTCCAGGAAATCTTAAACCCATTTCTGGCCTCTGTAGACACCCACTCATGTTTTCAGATCTGCATACAGAAATACACACTTTTTAAAAACTGTAAATTAAGACCCAGAGAGAGGCAGAACTGGAGGTTCAAGGATGGTGAGGAACAGCATGATGTGAGTAGCCTATGCTGCCACCTGAGGCCCTGGTGAAATCCCAGTGCATGCTGCCACTGAGGGTCATGTTTGGGTACATGTCCCTGCAACAGCAGGGGTCTGTTGATGTGTGTGACCCATGCTACCAGCAAAGGCCACACAGGTATCCCTGGTCCTGGTAGTAGTGGTGGTGGGTATCCCAGAGGGCATGGACTAAGAACAGATGCCCCCTCCACTGGTCCCTTTCTGCCTGGGCAGGTGGGAGAGCCAGCTTCAGGGCAGGAGAGCTGGCCCTGGTGGCTTGGTTGTTGATGAGCCAGTCCTGAGGGCCTGAGCTTGGCAGAGCAGGTACTGTCCCTTGCCAGCTGCCTTAGGAGAGCTGACCCTGCTCCTCGTCTGGGCAGATTGAGAGAGCTGGCTGTGGTGGTGTGGCACAGGAGTGCTGGTGGACTGAACAACTCAGCTACCACCCAAACCCAGGTCTTTGAGTTGGCCTACTGCAACATTGTTAAACTTATTTTAATAAAATTGTTTGTTTCTCAGTTTCTTCCCTCCCCTAGCATTAAAATTACCGAGACCTCATTATACTTGTTTAATAAGCTTTGCAACATAATAACTGGGCATTTATTACTCTATTCTTAACCCTCTAAACTAATCTGGTTTCCTCTTTGCCAAAATCCCAGGAATACTTGCACTTTGTAGCTTTCCTTCCTAGCTCCATTCTAATGTCCCCTGGACTTCTGCCTGGGGCTCAGTCCCCTAGGTCATCCTCTTAACTCCTCCCCAACCCCCCACAGATGGCAGGAAATCCTACCCTAGTATCTCCCCTGCTCAGCGACTGGCTATAAGCTGCTTTATTGGCATATCAAGGGACAATTGGAGAGCAGTGTTTACACAACGTTGATACAGGAGATTCTTAACAAGGACTGCAACCAGATATGGGATTTATAAAAATCAGCATTTGAATTACACAACCTTATGCCTACACAGCATCTACCCCCTTTATGAACAGCTAGAGCAAGTGAAAGGGCCAGTCCTGCACATCCAAAGCTGCAGGATCAAAGCTGCAGAAGGTAAAAACAGGATATCTGAGAGGAGTCTCAGTGAGAATCTAGTATTGATAGAATAGCAGAAGCCAGATGCCTCAAACAGACCAAAGAATCATTGCAATGAACATTTGCAACTACAAGATGTGTAGACAAAAAGGTATACTGTTAGATGGTGGGGTTTTTTTTTGTTTATTAATTTTATTTATTATTTATACAGTATTCTGCCTGTATGCCAGAAGAGGGCACCAGATCTCATTATAGATGGTTATGAACCACCTTGTGGTTGCTGGGAATTGAACTTGGGACCATTGGAAGAACAGTCAGTGCTCTTAACCTCTGAGCCATCTCTCCAGCCCCTTTGGGTTTTTTTTGTTTTGTTTTGTTGGAGGGGGGGTTGCAAGTGTGGAGGGCAAATACAAAGGGAGAGGGAGATGAGTGGGTTTGGGGTACATGATAGGAAATTCATAAAGATCAATAAAAGTTAAATAACTTGAAAAATAAATAACTTTTCTTTTGTGTCTTGGCTCACAGTTGACCAAAGAAAGAAGAAACAATGGTTGCTCAAAAAAAAAAAAAAAAAGCTACAGCCATGTACAGTCAATCTGCTTCAGTGACCTGCTCAGTGAGGGCCCAAAGACAAGGCCATTAAGAAGTTTGCCATTCAGAACATGGTAGGGGCCACCGACACCACGGACATATCCAAAACAAGTGTCTTCAGTGCTTGTGTTCTTCCCAAACTCGATGTCAAGCTGCATTACCATGTGAGCTGTGCTGTTCATGGAAGGACCAGCCGCCCTGCCGAGTTGATGACCATATCACAGTCTCTACCACAGCCATGTGGAGGAAGCTTCTTAAGAACAAGAGGGAAAAAAAGCTGGGAAAAATAAAATGGAAGTTTTACTTCGAGCAAATAGAGAGCAAGAGACACACAACGAAAACAGTCTGAGAAGGTGCTTCTTCCTTCCCACCATGGTCTCAGCTCCAAGGATCTCTGGACAGGTCATGCAACAAGTTAGAAATCTTTCTCTAGGAGACAAGTTTCTTCTGTGGGTGCTCCCTTCTTAAGAAGAAATTGTTCTTATGTTTCAAGGAGATCAACACAATAGCTGTGCCTCCCATCATGGCTTCTTGAAAGCCTGTGGGGATTGGATTGGCTGTGGGACACCCCCCCCCCCCGCCCCACCGCCTACTCAGTTAAGAAGGGTTGTTCCAGAATCACAGATGTCCGTCTTCAGGAGTCACCTTTGGAATGTGATTTACCGGATGACCTCAGCTCTGGAGCACCTACCCTCATGCCTCCTCTAGCAGTACCAACCCTCTTAGGAAGGAGAGCTGAGGAGCTTGTGAGATCTCAGACGCTTCCCCACAGGAAGCATCAGATGTTAGCCCACGGGAGGAGGCATCTCAGCATAGCTGCACCGCTTCCTCACCACCTTCCCCTGCCCACGGACAGATGTTTAGTGGTGAGAGAGGAGGGTGCTTTCTCTGTAGCCCTGCCCCGCTTTCCTGCTTTACGGAGCTCTCTGACAAAGTTGAAAGACACACTGTGCTCCAGCCCAGCTTCTGGCACCAAGGTGATCCCAGCTGAGGGGCTAGGAGTCAGCTACCATCCACCCTTAGGGAAAAGGTGGTCTAGATTAGTGTGCTTTCTGCTTAACCGTTTAAAATGGCCAATTTGAAGGTACTTGAAGACAATGGTGGGCTTTGTGAGGTTGAGAGTGTCAAATCTCCCACTGATAGGCTTCTGTGGCAGGAACCAGTCGGCTTTCCTACCTTTCCTACCTATCCCTGGAGATACCCCCAAACTATCCAATTCAGGGGAGAATGGAAACCCTTCCCCCTCTAAGCTTAAGAGCCCCAATCCTCAGAAAGATTCAGACAGTTTCCAGTTCTCTTCTCTCTTATGCCCCCCCACCCTATCCTACCGTGTGTGTGTGTGTGTGTGTGTGTGTATGAGAGAGAGAGAGAGAGAGAGAGAGAGAGAGAGAGAGAGAGAGAGAGAGACTTTCAATAAAATCTGCCACAGGCACTGAGACCCTTCTTTTTCTGCCTCCTCTTAAATCAGTGGGGATAATCTTACTGTGAGTACATCACAGCCTCACTGGTCATAGCCAAAGAGACAGCATGTTCCATCCAGAATCTTCTCCAGGTACCTACTCAAGTTTGCAGTGCTCTTCTTATCTTCCTGTTTCAACATGGGACAGATCACCATGGCCAAACAACTGGCTAGACAAACCCTTCAGCTACCCTTGGACATGATCTGCTTTGGTTTTGTTTGTTTTTGTTTTTTTGGTTTTTTTTTTTTTTTTCAAACTCTTCTGGAAAAATTCAGTAATCCTTTTTTCCTGAGCCAACTTTCAGACAACCCTCATGAGAAATGAGAAGCCTAACCAAATTGTCCTGGTTCTTCTTCGGGCCATAGAGAACCACAGCGAAATTGGGACCCAACCTGGAGCTCTGCCCGTGTTGATCAAAAAATCCTCTTTCCTTTGCTGTCAAGTAGCCTAAAATCATTTACCAGAGAGGCCGATGGGTGTAGTTCTCCCACGTTGCTCTAACAACTAGCTGAATGTGGCAAATAAAAGTTCAAAGAATGAACCTCTGTGGACGTGGGCACATGTCCTTACAGGTGCTCGTGTACCTGTGTGTGCATGCTTGTGGCGGCCAACGGTCGACGTCAGATGTCCTTCTCTATCACTTTATTTTTTGAGGCAGGCTCTCTCACCAAATCTGAAACTCATTTATCAGGCTAGAGCCCCTGGTCATGGAGCTCTGGAGACCCGCACGCCTCTGCCTTCCCAGTGCTGGGATTACAGGTGCACCCTTCCATGCCTGGGGGGACACTGGGGATCATGCTGTCAGCGCAGGCAATTTACCCACTAAGCCATCACCCTAGTCTGAACTTTTAAAGAAATATAGCATTTCCTAATTGGCAGGGATGGCATAAAATGACATATAGGGTTCAAATGAGGACTGGAAGGACCTCTGGGTTTGGAGGACTACAGATGGCCCCGTGGAGAACAGATATTGATCTCTGAGAGGTAATAAAAGTTGGGTATTGCCCCAGTACACTGTCCCTGGGCCCTCTTGCCCAGAGGCCACAGCCAAAAGCCACGAATTTACCTGCATGACTACTCTGATGCTTTGTTCAGGAACAGCAAGTGCTAGGGAGAATGATGACAAGTTCCTGTTAACTAGACTTAACTGGACACCACTTCTTGTGTGTCTGAGTAGGGTTTGTCCGGTGGGGTAGGGAGTATTCAAAAGAACATTTGGGGAAGGCGTGGCTATATATGGTGGAGATCCTATTGGAAAGGAATGATGGAAGATATTCATTCTGATAATATATTGTAAATAACTATGTCAAAAAACATAGTTGTCTGTACAGCAAAGGAAGCAACCACCAGAGTGAAGAGTAAGTCTGCAGAATGAGGAGGAGAAAAAACTTTGTCTAGTGTCTGTCTGTTTCTATTGCTGTGATGAAACACCATGACCAAAAAGCAAATTGGGGAATGTCTTAGGGTTTCTGTTGCTCTGAAGAGACATCATTGTTATAATAATGATTACGGCCATGCCACATATCTGGTATAAAGGAGGTTTATTTGAGGGGAGGGGAAGGAGAGAGGAGTTAAGAGTCTGAGTGAGTCATGAGGACAGAGAGTGATAAAGTGACAGAGAGAAAGGCTGAGACAGACTGAGAAAAAGACAGAGAGTGAGAGGGACAGAGAGACACTCAGACAGAGAGAGTCAGCTGGGGTGGCATATGCGACCTTATATCCCAAGCCCCTGGTGCAGGTGATGACATAGAACCTTGTCAGGACCCTGAAGGCTCCTAAGGGCTGCCCAGTTTAATCGCCTGCCTACCAACATTCCTCCCTTTTGGTTTGATTAAAAAATTACAACCTTAGGGGAGGGGAAGCGGGAATGAGGATATTGTGTTCAGAAAGGCTGATTCCTGCTGACTTGGGGGTGATGACATATGACATATTTGGGGACCCTAAGGAAATTGGGATGCTGGCAAAGTCCTGGGAGAGCCTGCTCTTTTACTGCTATCCAAGGTCTGTGAGAACATTTGCAGATAAAAAGAATAGTGCAGGCCCAGCTGAAACAGTCTACAAAGTTAGACTGGAGCGCCTGTGGGTAGCTGCTTCAGGGCTGTCTTGGATGCAGGAAGCATCTGTCTGGACTTGACAGGCTACTGGAACAAATACATGGGCAGAAGACAAAGGTAAGGAGCTTAGGGAGAAAATTATTTCTTAGGTGTACATTTAAAGCTTCTAGGCCCACGGTTTTAGTAGGTATGAGGAGGGGAGTCCCAAAACCAGGGGATGGGAGCAGGGGAGATCCCACCCTCTGAAATAGGAAATAGGTGGGGAAGGTAGGCTGTTGATTGACAGTACTTAGCTGGAGGAGGATCCAACTGGATTTCCTGTAGCTTACAAGAATCTTTTTAAGTTTACAAACGGAGACAAACTTCAGACATGTTAGCACTACCATTATTTGCAATCTGTAGTGAAATACACATTGTAGAAAAAGGCAGTAGATGCACATCTTTGTGTGGTAGCATAGTAGAGGCTTGGAAAATGATTTCGGCTTAACAGCATGAACACTCTAAGGTGAGCTCAGGGAAGATAGAAAACCTACCATAAAGTAGAAGATGTAAAAGCTCACTTGATCTTGATTTTCAGTGTGACTACGCATCATGAAAGAGGGACTTCTATCCTCTATCCAAAGACTGGATGTATATAAATTTACCACAATGAGAAACAACTTTTAAGTCTATACTTAAAAGGCAAACTGAAGGAAACTTAAAATCTTGAGCTTGGAATTATGATAGTGGTTTATAGTGGAATGTCAAAGCTCTGAACAGTTAATACTGTTAGGCCCAGCAAGAGCCTAAATATAAGAAGGTATGAAGAGAACTCAGCAAACTAATCATCATCCATCGATGCAAAAACGCAAGAGACTCTTCTTAACCATTGTACAATGGGGTCACCCCTGCTGGTCAGCTAGGAGTGGCACCGGGAGACAAAGAACTTAGGTTTTTAAAAGACACAAGGCGGGAATCTCCTGCGGTTGACTTCTTGGCAAGTTAGGATTGGATGAAGTGTCTAACTTTTAAAATAATTGGTTGGTTCTGGGCACCCTTAGGTCTGATCAGCCCTGTCGTAAATATCTGATCTTCAAGTCACTTTGGAATTTCCTGCCATCCACAGTTAAATGTGGGGGGTGATTAACTCATCCCATGTCTGTTTTGAGGAGTGGGGGTTACAGGCTTTGGATCAAAGGTCAGGAGAAGGATTGGGGCCATTTGGCCCAGTTTCCAAACAAAGCCCATCTCACCGGCGCCAGCCAGTGATTTTTTCTCCATTTAGTAGAGATCTCTGCTTGTTCTCTTCCTTATCTCTGCCCTCACAGATGGCTAATGTCAGGAACTTTTACATTTCTCGGTTCTCTGGAGAAGCACTAAGAGGCTTTAATTAACATGGGCCTAAAACTTGCAAATATAAGTTATAAGGCAATTAAAAGAAACATAGGTTACAAAGTTAGTCTGATTCTTTCAAATACAACAGTAGTATAGCAACAGAAAGAAATCTGAAGCAATTTTATTCTTTTGTATACCTTAAATCACCTTCTTATAACCATCTAGGTTTTCACTTGTATTTGTTAATCTTAAAACACCTTCTTAGACCCTAAAATACTTTCTTAGGTTCTCACAACATAAGCTTCTGTGTCCTTACACCTTATGTGAGCTTTACATCTTTCTTCCTGTTCAAATATTTACCATGAGACGTAGGTGAGACTGCTGGGAGCAGATTCTGTCCTTTA
Source organism: Meriones unguiculatus (assembly GCF_030254825.1). Lineage (NCBI taxonomy): Eukaryota > Metazoa > Chordata > Mammalia > Rodentia > Muridae > Meriones > Meriones unguiculatus. Next base: position 30,866,106 of record NC_083363.1, on the reverse strand, counting down.
GCTTAAGGAATAGTTAAAAAAAAAAAAATTACACCTGAGACCTGTTTATCTTTTAACATGAGGTCTGTGAGTAAGACAAACCTGTTTGTCCTTTTTAAAATAAGAGATCTCAAACCTAGTAGTTTTAACTAGCTAATGAATTGACTAATAAACTAACATGGTGGATTAGCTTGGGGTAGGGAGATAACTGCCTGTTCTCTAGCTGTCAAACTACCATTAGCTCAGCCATCAATGTGATCAGAGACCTGAGAAGGATAAACTGTAATCTAAATGAATCTGTGTGTCAATTAAAATGACAGAGCCTAGTCTACAGTCCATTTCCTAGATAGTTGTCTCAGGTTCCTGGCGTCTCCATGTCAACGTGGGCAGAAGCAGTCTGGCCATCAGGCACGGAAGATGAGAGGCTTTTTCTGTGGAGAGGCTGACCTCACCTCATCTTCAGCAACGCAGGACAGTAACACTCCAAGGGTCCAGTTTCTCCACAGCTCAGGGTGGACCCTAGCAGCAGGTAGGAGCACTGGGGCAGTCTTCACAGTGGTTGGAGTCATCTGCCATTGTGGTTACACCTTCTTAGAGACTTTGGGGAGTTACTGTTAGGATTTGGGTGCTTCTGTCTGTCACACTAAGTGCCTAAGATAAAAGTTGAACTTAGATTTTAAACATCATGCCCAATAAGCAAATTATAACTCCTTAGATAAGAGTTCACAGTATAATCCTAAGATTTTTTTTTTTCTCTTTTGAGAGCAGAGCGTAAAGAAATCAGAGAGAAAAAAATTTTTTAAGAGTTGGGAAGTAGAGACTTAGAGATAAGAGACTTTGGGGGCACAGAGCAGAGTTTAGATATCTGGAAATCATTTGTCTGTGGTTGTGAGGATTTGGAAATTTGGTATGCCGATTTTTGGCCTTTGAATGAGGCCATGTTTTTGTAATAAAATCTGAGTTCATTGAAAAAGGAGTTAGGGAGAGTGTGCTCTTGGGACTCCTGAAGGTGGCTGTGGAAGGTGGGGAGGAGCGAGCGATGCTCAGGTCCTCATGGAGAGAGAGACTGGGAGCCAGAGCCATGTGGAGGGATCGGACCCTCAAGTAGAATTTGAGATCAAAATCACAGACAAATGGTCCACACACACCTCAGGAGCTGCTTGTAGCAGAAAGGGCGCAGGCATTGCAGCCCCCAGTTTTCACACATCCTGACCTGTTGCAACTTACAGACAAGCCGTTGAAGCAGCATGGGTAGGAAGACCAGAGAGAAAAAGACAGACTTGGAGAAAAGAGAAAAAGAGACTAGGAAATCGCTTTCCATTTCATAGATCGTTCCTAGGGTTCCTGAATGATATTAGAAATTTGATTAGAAGGGCAAATAGAATTAAGGCCCTTCAGGTTGGGTTTTAGATGCAAACCCTTTGTGGGTTTTCCAAAGGGGAATGAGAAAATATGAAGACACCGTTCCCGTGGATGAGAAACGGGAAGGAAGCTGTTCAGTGGGTGGTCACGCAGCTCAACTGAATGGGGGTCAGAGCTTAGCCTGGCTAAGCCCAGAGAGACTTGGTGCCTGGTACCTGATACCGGGACTTTTGTAGAAGCCAGAAGGTGAGGAAGAAAACAGAGTTCTCATTGTGAGGTCTCATGCAGAGGAAAGGATCCAGGAAACTGCAAGGTTGCAGCTCTGAGTAGTATCTTAAGGGCGGGGGATCTGGAGTGAAAGCGACAACTGGAGCTGATTGGAAACTTGTGACCATGCTCTTTCGTGCCCCCTCCCATGCCATTTGCTTGCAGGAAAGTTAAAAACTGCCACAGTTCAGATCTCTTCCACTCCCCCAAGGCATTTTCCCACCTTCTTTGCCTGGAGACAGTTCTGATCCCGGCCACAGATGTTCTCTGTATAAATAGAACTGTGAAGGGATCTTGGAGACGCTGGGTTGCCTTGGAAGTATAAGATCCCCCCTCGTCTCCCGCACCAGCTTCCTGCCTGGCAGATTTGCTCTTAGTCCACTTGAGGGAGAGTCGGTGAACAGACATTCCCCCAAAATCATGATGCCCTTGGCCTGGTCTGATTCTCTTCTCCTTGCTTAGATCTGCTGCTTTAAAAGGAAGATAAACCTTAACAAACAAAATTTTTGTTTCGACGGAGAGAGAGAATGGACATGAAGTTGGGTGGGTGGAAAGTGGGAGGGATCTGGCAGGAGCTGAGGGAGGGGAAAACATGATCAAAATATAGTGTGCAGAAAAACAAATTAACAGAAAGTAAAAAGAAGGGTAAATCTTGCCGGGGGCTCTGCTGTCTTCCTGAGGAATCCAGACCTCAGAGGGAGCCTGAGGTTTGGAGCACGGGTCATCATGAGCTTGCCCCTCGCCCACAGCCTGTACCAACTCCTCGAGCTTGAAAAGTACATGCGGCTTGTAGGCGTCTTCTTTTCAGGCCTTCCTTATTCCCCCTTTCCATGTGTTCTGCACCCCGGTTCCCACATCGACAACATATTTTGGCCCAGTTGCCTTCTCTGCCCACAGGATTGTGGTGTGGCCCTTTGGTGAGTATCTACATTTCATTCAATGCTGTGTGTATCCGTGTTTTAATCTCTCAGGGGGACATGTGCAGGGGTGCCACTCCTCCCTAGCTATGTGGCTAGGTCTCATTCTGGGTTTGTGGGAGAGGGTGGAATTTTAGGGCCACACAGAAGTTGTTCAAGTTATTGTGCCCTCTCCAGGGGCTATTTAATATCTTTTAGACCTCCTTTAAAAAAAAAAAATTGGGAACTCATTATTTCACTGAGCCATTCTGAAACTCAAGACTCTCCTGCCTCAGCCTCCCAAGGACTGAAATTATAGCTGTAAATCACCAAGCCTAGTTTCTAAAAGCTTTTAAAGGCATTTGCCACCTAGTTTCCATATCTTACTGGAAAGATTCTTTGTGTCCCTCCCTTAAAAGTCCTCAGCTCATAGACTGGTGGCTTGTTAACGAGCTGGTATAGCCCTAGGCAAGGCTGAACATCACTGGTTTCCCATTAAGTCTCTTTGAGGCTGTATCAGTAGTCTTTGTCTTCCTCTGGCATCTGCGTTCTGACTATATGGAAGAACTTAGAGCCTTACATCGGTGTTCTAGCTAGTTTTATGTCAACTAGACACAGGCGATAGTCATCTGAGATGAGGGAACTTCCATTAAGAGAATGCCTCCATAAGAGCTGGCTGTAGGCAAACCTGTAGAGCATTTTCCTAATTAGTGATTGATGGGGGAAAGCCTAGCCAATTGTGGCTGGTGCTGTCCCTGGGCTGTAGTCCTGCATTCTACAAGAAAGCAGTCTGAGTAAGCAATGAGGAACAAGCCAGGAAGCAGCACTCCTCCATAACCTCTGCATCATCTTTGCTCCCAGGTTCCTGCCCTGTTTGACTTCCCGTCCTGACTTCTTTTGATGATGAATAGTGCTGTAGAATTATAAGCCAAATAAAAACTCTTCTCCCCAAATTGCTTTTGGTCATGGTGTTTCATCACAGTCCTTAACTAGGACCCATACGTGATAATTTTGTTAAAGAGCTGTGGTTGGTGTGGTGGTTTGAATGAAAATGGCCCCCCATAGGCTCATGGAGAGTATCACTACTAGGAGGTGTGGCCTTCTTGGAGGAAGTGTGTCACTGGGGGTGGGCTTTGAGGTTTCAGGAGCTCAAGCCAGGCCCTGTGACTCTCTCTATTCCTGATGCCTGTGAATCCAGATGTAGAACTCTCAACTCCTTCTTCAGCACCATGTCTGCCTCCATGCTGCCCTGCCTCTTGCCATGATGATAATGGATTAGACCTCCAAAATGTAAGCCAGACCCAGTTAAATGTTTTCCTTTACAAGAGTCGCTGTGGCCATGGTGTCTCTACACAGCAATAGAACACTAACTAAGACAGAAGTTGATAGTGTGGGGTATTGCCGTGAGGGGCCTGACCATGTTTTTATCTGGGGGGAATATGGAACACTTTGGAACTTTAGACTAGAAAAGTGATTGGTCATTTTAAGTGGGACTTCAGGGCTCATCCTGGTGCGAGCATGGAACATGATGCTGAGGATGATTTGAACTGTGGGAATCCAGATCAAGATGTACCAGAGAAGAAAATTAGTAGTATGTTGCCTAGAGATTATTCTTGTGATATTTTGTTGAAGAATATGGCTGCTTTTTGTCCTTGTCCAAAAAAACCTGCCTGATGTCAGGCATGGTGGCACATGCCTTTAATCCCAGCACTCAGAGAGGCAGAGGCAGGAAAGATTGCTGTGAGTTCCAGGCCAGCCTTGCTTACAAAGTGAGTCCAGGACAGCCAAGGCCACAGCTTTGGCAAGGGAGATTTCAAAACAGTGCAGTGTTGACTGTGTTTTATTGTTATTAATAACATGTCTTATGTAAAGTTACAATAAAAAGGATCTAACTGAGCAAGAGAAAAATACAAAATGAACAGTTTGAGATAAAAAGAGGCACCAAGAAGTGTAATATAGCTAAGTCCTGTGTAGTGAGAATTTTGGCTTCTTTGAAAAACATGGAAATATTATATGCTTTCATTTTAATCCCATGTATGGAATATGGGGCTGCTTCAGATTGTCCAAAGCAGCTGGCTATGATTTGTTTCATGCTTTAGCAGCAGCATGGTTTTGCCAGCTGCAGAGAGTTTCTGCAGTTATGTGATGTTTGGGATTCTGGGGACTCTTCAGGGGGTGTATAAATGAAAGAGCCCTGAGAGGCAGGGAGGGTTGTTGGTTGTTAGTTGATTGCTGTTGGCCACAGTTTGTTAAGAAAGAACAAGAAGAAATTAATAACCTGATGCTGAAGATCAAACTTGCCCCAAGGAACTTGACATCCCTAGTTAGCGGAAAGCAGTCTAACAATAGCATTGCTCCTATCCCCTTTATCCTCTTTTCTCTCCTAGCTTGTGTTAGGGGTTTGAAAGGGTGGAAGGAAAGGGGTGGAGAAGGGTGGAAGAAAAAAGCACCCACAGGGTGGCAACAGAACAGCTGCAAGTGGCACCCAGACGAGGGTCTAGGCAGAATGGAAATTTTTACTTCAAATGCTATTGAGAAAATGGCAGGGTATGAAGGGATGGATATTCTTTTTTCAAGATGGCAGCAAAAGAAAATTGTTGAGGCTGCTTTCCTGCTTTGCTCTCTAAGAGGGGATTTTTTGTTTTCTTCATCCCATGTTCTGCTTCAAAATGGATTAGGAGAATGGCTGAACAGTTGGAAAAATTGCAAGTGGAAATGGAGGAACCCAAGAAACAAATAAACAAACAAAAATGGCTGAAATGGGAAAACAGAAGTGTTCACTCTGCTCTCTCTTTTCTGAAAGGGTTGCAGAGTTGGTGGTGCAACTAGAAAAACTGTGGGTAGAAATGAACGGACAGAGCTAAGAGTTGTAACCCTTTCCATCTAGGTTCTCTGAGAACTCACAGTTGGAACACAGATAATTCCTGACTGTGGTGATTCCTCTTGTGATTTTCCAGGGTCATGGGGGTACACACACGCTCTGTGTCCAGTAGAAACTACTCAGTGAGGCCAGAGATATGGAAGCTTAGAGAGGGTTTAGCTGGGAAGCACAGCCACAGAGTGGAAGAGCTGGGAGTCTACTCAGATTTGTTCTAGAGTTTATTCTCTTGAACACTAAACTCCACAGGAGTTCATAGGATCTAGCCTATGGTACGCTATCCTGGACCCAGCATTCACCACACTCTCTAAATGACCAGAATGAGAACCTCAAGGAAGGGAGGAAGATGTTTGTCCACAATCATGACATCTAATCTACATAGCCCCTCATATTGGTCTTTCAACAACTTTCCTGTGCCCTGCCACCCACACCGCTCTCTATTGAGTATGCCCTGTCTCCACCTCATCCCTGATTTCCTGTCTTCATTTCACCCACTGTTTCCCAGCCTCCTTGTTCATCCCTTTATATTTTTTAAGTACTAACTAGCAGTCAAGAGCATGGGACCTGGAGCCAGACAACTGGGTTCTAATTTGAACTCTGCAGTGCATTCGCTGTGTTTGTGAACTGCCTACCATGATCAAGGCTGGATTGGTTTTGGACAGACAATTCCTGAACGTGGTGGTTTGTCTTGTGAGTTTTTCAATGTGCTCTGTATCTGCTGGGAACTGGATTGAGAATCCTGAGTTTTGGTCCTTGCTCAGACTAGTGGCATATACAAGGCTCTCAGGATGCTGGGCAGCTTCCGGTCAGCCCTAGAGTCACAAAGGAAGCAGCCAGCATTCTTTCTTCTCCCCTTTTCATATGTGTATAGTAGGGGTGTTCATTCACACACACACACACACACACACACATGCCTGTGTGTGCATGCATGTAGAGACCTGAGGTTGATGCTAGAAATCACCTTCCATCTTTCTTCCACCTTATTAATTGAAGACGGGCATCTCAACCAAACCTAGCTTAACAGCATGGCTAGTCTTGATAGCCAACTTGTTCTCTCTACTTCTAAATCTGGGATCATAAGGGAACATCATTCCACTCAGCATTTCCGTGGGTTCTGGGAATCCAGATGCTAGTCCCCACGCTTGCATGGCTAAGGCATAAGCACCCAGCCATCTCCCCCAGGATCACAGCTTGAGACATTTGGTAGGAGGTGCTCAGGATGCCCTGCCAGAGTAGAGTGACATTACTACGTTTTCAAAGCCTAATGACACTGGCATGACCTCTCTTCTGAGGTGCCCTTTCTATCTGCACCCCATCACTGTCACAGTACTGGGGACCCAAGCCTTCATCCCTCCTCCCTTGAATCCCTTATCCCAGTTCAAGCAAATCTTTTCCAGTCAGTTTCAGAAGAAATTCCTCAGGGATATTAGACATCCTTCTGCCTCTAGCCTGGGGTCTGCCTTACATTTACATTTGACTGTAGCCACACCCCTTCCCTCTCCCTTTTCCTCCCTGGGCTCTACCAAGGCCAAAGGGAACAGAGCTGCCCATGGCTACATCGCTAAGAAAACCAGCTTTGGTGAGATTAAAGTCTGAGAAGCTCTTTCACCCACAGTGTTTGGTTTCACCCACAATGCTAAGTCTCTTCTGAGAGGGAATGTGGTGTCTGTTTCCATTCCTGTCCTTCTTCCTGTCTCTTTGTGGTCTTATCTCCTACACTGCATCTGTCCCAAGTCTCCTTTAACTTATCAGTCACTACCCACTCCCTGTGAGCCCCTCACACCCACCCGCAGCCCATTAAATGCTGCTGCTAATCAAAGGTAACTTGCTCACAAGGTACAGAGCAGAAGAACTTCCTAGACTCAAGCCTGTGCTCTCAGGCATCCTGACAGGGGCAGGAAGTACTTTTGAGCAAGTCCTCCCTATCTCTCTGTTGCGCAGTGCTCTGACCAGGAGAAACGCCCCTTCCTCAATGGCAGTGCAGGCTCCAGACCAGACCCATCCATAAACCACGTGACGAGTGAAACAGGCTTTGTCTTGCCCACACACCCATTAGGTTTATCTTGCCCACTCAGCTGTTAGGAGTCCACACATGGGTCTGTCAATAAAGTCCTTGCTGTGTAAACTTGAGGATCTGAGTTCAGTTCCCCAACATCCAGATTAAAAAGCCAGATGGCACAGCAGATGCTGGTAGTCCAAGCTCTGGGAAGGTGGAGAAAGGAAGACCCTTAGGGCTTTCTGGTCAACAAGCCCCGCTGAACCAGCCCCAGCAGTGAAAGACCTTGTTTCAAAAAGTAAGGAGAGTGACATTGACATGCACACACATACACAAAGCACTTATACATCCTCAAAGTTTATTTGGCCTAATATCAGTAGAACCAGCACCAGGAAGCAGCAAAAGAGTTCTTCCCCAAACACCTCAGTCAGATCTGACTTCCTACGTCCACTACACCAAGACACGAGATCAGAGCCCCAGGTCACCCGCTGCTGGCATACTCTGGGCATAAAAGGCAGAGCTACTTGGATGGCTACAGAGAATTCCCCAGGGGTGATCCCAAGAGTCTGTATTAAGGTCTATTATTTAGCTGGGTGGGGTTTGGCTCTTTGCGAGATCCTGAACTGGCTCACGGGGAGTTCCTTCACCCTTGTCCCCTCCCCGGAAGACAACTGTGGCATATGTCACAGGTTTGGAGGACACCAGAACCTTAGGTGGCAGAGAGGGTTGTGGAGGTGGGGCTGGGGGCTTCCCTGGTGGAGGATCAAGAGAAAAGCCCGTGTAGGTGGCGTCAAAGGGAGGTGGCGAGTCGAGCCTCACATACGGTATGTCTGTGGGCAGCCCGGCAGCCAGTCCAGGGTCACTGCTGTGGTGGGCTGCTGAGGAGGGGTCCTGGAAGGAAAGCAGGCGAGTCACACAAAAGCGTGCCTGAGTTTCCGGATCTGCTGTAACAATCCCAGTATGTCAAAGGGACAAGAGGGCATTGCTTTGGCCAGGTATGGTGGCGTGCGCACATGCACGAATACACACACATTTAATCCCTACACTCAAGGGTTCAAGTTCAGCCTGGTCTACGTAGTGAGTTCCAAACTGGCCGATGGTACCTAGTGAGTTCCAGGACTGACTGGTGGTGCACGCCTTTAACAGCAGCACTCAGGGAGGCAAAGGCAGGTGGCTCTCCATGAATTTGAGGCCAGCCTGGTCTACATAGTAAGTTGTAGGCCAGCCAAGTATAAAGAGACCCTGCCTCATTGTCAAAAAAAAAAGTGGCATGGGGGACTTTGAAGAGATCCTAACCCCCATGGTACTCCCCAAATATAAACAGGACAGAGGGTCTGGACCATGATGGGTCTGTAGATTATTTCCACCTACTCAGCAGTGTGACGGGTGAGGAGAGCCTGCAGAGGTCTCTTACCATGCTTGAAACTCCACTGCTCTGGGACCGGCCACAGACACCAAGCTTGCTCCCTGGCAACACAGAACGGCAGTCTAGTTGCTTGCAGAGTAGCTCCAAGCCTTCCAAAGCCTCTAAAACCTTCACTAGCACAGAACTGTTTTCCCCACTCCCATCTCTAAGCCTATACCCCTTCACCTCTGCACCCCACAAGCCTGCCTTGGCTCCCTGACCGTTTTCTGCTTCTCCAGCTGCCTTGACACCTAAACCTGCCACCCGGAACTTGCTCCTTCCTTCCATCCTTTCTCCTCCACTCACCACTCACCACTCTTCACTGTCTCTCCCCAGGGCCTGCCCTAACTGGGTCCCCTCTTCTGCTCTCCCTATCAGCCACTGGAATTCCACTCTATGGAGAACTCATTCATCTAAGGACTAGCAAGGTCTTTCCTGTGGGAAACACGCCTAGACTCCTAGCCTCGTCTCCAAAACTGAGCTGCTGGAGTACATGGACCTACCTTTCTTTCTGGCCATCACAGCAAACAGCACCACAGCCACCACCAGCAGGCCCAGTAGTAGCACAGCACCCCAGACCAGGGAAATACTGGGAGACAGAAAGAGATAGGCTGGTTGAGCCCTGAGCCCTCAGGGAAGCTGCAGATTAAGAGCCCTGGAGTAGTGGAGAAAACTGCCACTTTCTTTAGGAAGCAAAATTGAGAGCAGATGGAATGGAGGGAGGAAGGCAGATCCAGACGGGGGAGAGGAGAGACACATTTTCACGGTGTCTTTGATGGAATCTGCCACAGTGAAGGGACAGTTGCCGAAATGCATGGAGTCTGTCTGCTGAAGAGACGTTCCCCAGCAGTGGAATGAGTTAGCAGGGTACCCCATTTGATTTGAGGTGATTTTTTAAATTTTGTTTGTTTAGGTATGTGAGAACATACATGTACATGCATGCAGGTGACTGCACACTCCTGGGGAGAGCATCAGATCCCCTGGAGCCGGAGTCACAGGCTGCTTCAACCGTTGGGGATGAACTCCATCCTCTGTAGGAGCACGTGCTCATTATCGCTGAGCCACCTCCCCAGCCCTCCACTGGATTCACAACACAGCTCAAAACCAGTGTATGTTTAGTGCCCAGTTCCTTCCACACCGCTGTCTTCACACCTGTTCTCACGCCGTCTGAACTCGGGAGGACTTGCACTCCCAGAAGAGTCCAAGGAAGGGTCCTCGGGCAGACTTCCGTTTCTGTAGGTCTCTTTCTCTTCCTCTTCCTCCACGTCCTGTCCTTCTCCTGGGCTAGGAACTGAGGCAGAAGGAAACATTTAGCAGTGCACAACATTGTGGAGCAGCTTCCACTGCCTGTTAAGATCTGAAGAACTAGGGAAAGGCAGCTAAGGGAAGAGAGGCCCGAGGAAGGCAGACTGACTGGGAACATCCCTTCCTTCACTCTCTGAGTTAGGAAATGGCTTCCACTCTTTACATCTCTGTCTGGTTGTGAGCACAGCCATTTCCCCCTCTGCCACCAGCTCCTATCCACAGCCCCCTGCTTTTCTTCATCTCTGCCAGCTCCATGACCCATATGAGAATCCCTCCAGGTCACTCACAGTATGTCTGACCATCAGTGTATGATCTGTTTGCGTTTCCTTATCATGCCAGAATAGATTTTTTTTCCTAAAGTTATGTGGTAGGGGGGTTGTTTTTATGTTTTGTTTGTTAAAATTATTTTATTTTATGTGCATTAGTGTGTCAGATCCCTTGGAATTGGCATTACAGACAGTTGTGAGCTGCCATGTGGGTGCTGGGGATTGAACCCTGATCCTTTGGAAGAACAGATGGTCCTCTTAACCACGGAGCCATCTCTCCAGCCCTCCCCCCAGGATAGATTCTATTACTGTCACCCTCACAGTACTGTCACAGCTTCATCACCCTCAACACCAACCTTGCTCGTTGACTATCATGGCTCTCCACTGAGGGCCTCCTCCCATGTACCTGTAGCCCTGTGAGCCCGTCTTCAGGCTGATAGGATCTCATCCTGAGCTCTGCCCTCAGATTTAAGGGGATTCTGGCTCAGCACTAATGGGAGGCAAGATTCAGTGACCTTTCTGAAAACCCAGCTATTGCCTGAACTCCAATGTGCTAAGTCCTCTGTCATCCCTACAATGTCATGGACTCTAACTGTCTGGAGCTGTAAGTGCCCCCCCCCCATTTTTTTTTTCCATAAGCCGCTCTCTCATCACACCAATAGAAAACCAGCTGAGCTACTCTCTGAAAGTAAATGCTTGCCTAAGGGACTGGCCATTCTCTCCCTGGACACCATACTCTGCCGACCTGCCTGGGTACCCCTTTCATGCAGTGCCTGCCCCACGGCAATAAGGGGATCTCCAGGTACTTGCCCCCTCCCTCTCTTCCCTCCTCCCCTCTTCTCAGCCAGACTGGTATTATTGCAATCTGTCTTTTAGGGGGTTAGAAGCTGGAGTTACACCAGGCACAGTGGAGTATGCCTGTGATCCTAACATTTGGGAGGCAGTGAGAGAGGGTCTTTCCAGTTTGAGGCCATTGAGGTTGATGTTTCGAGCTTTGGGTTAGTTGGGATTACACAGACCATGTCTTTGAAAGTAAAAAGGGACAGGGGAGATGGCTCAGTGGGTGAAGAGCCTGCCGTCGAAGCACGGAGACCTGAATTTGGATCCCTAGCACCTGTGTACAAGCCAGGTATAAAGCGCATGTCTGTAATCCCAGCCCAGGGACAGGATATAGATGGACACAGGAATGATCCCTGAAACTCATCAATCAGCCAGCCTAGCAGAGTCCCAGGTTCAGTGTCTTCAAAAATAAAGTGGAGAGTGAGACACCCAACATTGACCTTTGTCCTCCACAGGCACCCATGTACACACCCACAAGAACGTGTGTGGAGACCCTAGATGCCCAAAAAAGAGGGAAAAAAAAAGTGAAACAAGACAAAACCCAGAATTACTAGACTGTGTAAAACGACAGCCGTGGGCCAGGAAGATGATGTGGCAAGTACAGGGCCTTACTGCCAAGCCTGATGGTCTGAGTTTGAACCCCAGAATCCACACAGTGAAGGAGAGGATCAGCTCTCACCAGCTGTCCTCTTACCTCACACGTGCACTGTGGCACGCGCACATGCACACACACGTGAGAGAGAAAGAGACAGAGACTGAAACAGAGAGACAGAGAGAACTGCAAATTTTACAGTACTAGTCATGGAGTGAAAGTGAGGGCGAATCCAGTGATCCACTATTCTTACTTGCCCAGCAAAACCAAAGAAAGAAGAATGACTTTATCATCAGGATTAAGACACAAGCCGTAGGTCACAAAAGATGAAAGGCGCCACTATCTAGAAAAACATCAGTCACCTCCAGCCTTCCCCCTCCAGAGCAGGTTTTTGTAGCACTCGATTTCATTTGTTTGTTTGGTTGGTTTTGGTTTGGGATTTTTCTAAGACAGGGTCTCTCTCTGTGTACCCTTGGCTATCCTGCAAACTCCCTCTGTAGGCCAGGCTGACCTCGAACTCACAGAGATCCGCCTGCCTCTGCCTCCCAAGTGCTGGGATTAAAGGCATGCGCCACCACTGCTTGGCTAGCACAGTTTTTAAATTCATTTTTTATTATTTTATGTTATGTGTCCATATAGGTGTACACCATGTGTGTACCCGGTGCCCAAGGAGGCCAGACGAGGACATCAGATCCCCTAGAACTGGAGTTTCCGAAGATTGTGAGCTGCCCTGTGGGTGCTGGGAATCAAATCTTGCTCCTCTGGAAGAGCAGCCAGTGCTTTTGACCACTGAGCCATATCTCCAGACCTCTAGCATCCTACTTTTAAATTACATTTTTATTCTAATAAATACCTAGAAAGATGTGACCTGAAAAGCAATATGCTTTCTATATTAAGATTGCTCCATGAACTTAAACATTAATGTATTTAATATTAATAGATAAATATTAGATTTAAACATTTTTAATTTTTTAAAAAAGTTCCCCCAGTTTTAAAAACTGGATGCAATCAGGCACAGCATTTCACACCTATAATAGTCGCATTCAGGAGGCTGAGGCAGGAGGATCCTGAGTTTGAGGCCAGCTTGGACTACATAAATGGGTCCCATACCAGTCTGGGCTACACAGTGAAACTTCTGAAGACGAAAAACAAATCCTGAATGAGTTGAAGTCCAGTCCCACCTGTAGGTCAGGCCCTTACTAAACTCTGTTAAGATAGACTTTAAGTCATTCAAGGAAGGCAGGGCTGGGGAAATGGCTCAATGGGCAAGCATAAGGTCTTGAGTTCAAATCCCCAATACCCATTAAAAATGCTGACTGTGAAACCCCAGTGCTGGGGGCTAGAGAAAGGCACATCCTTATATGGCTAACCAGTCTTTCCAAAATGGCGGACTTCCGGGTGAGCGACAGATACTGTCTCAAGGTGGAGAGACTTAGAGCAGGACTCATTCTCTGGGGCTGTACAGGTGTTGCATGGGCACATAGACCTACACACACACACACACACACACACACACACACACACACGCTGGAAGGCACAAAAAAGAATTTCTGTTAACACGATCGAACTTCAAATAAAGTAAAGATAATCAGCTTGGGAGAGTTAGAGGAAGACACAAGGACCCCCGAAAGCTGCTGCGAGGGAGAGAGGAAGGGGCTGCTGCCCAGCGGGTTATCTGCTTCCCAAACGCTTCCGCTGCCACTCAGCCCCGCAGAACCCTCAAAAGATAGCTCACCCCAACGCCTTCCTAGTTGGCCCCAGGCCCCAGGGCCCCGCGAGTCCCCGTCACAGGTCACCCTGACCCCAGCTTGAGACAAACTCACCCGGTGGCAGCACCAGCAGGGAGACCCTGTGCAGGGTCTGCGGCCCTGCGGCTCCCTCCACCACGCAGCCGTACTCCCCCGTGTCTTCCTCCTGCAGGGTCACCATCTCCACCTGCAGGAGCCCCCCACCCAGGTCAGTGAGGAATATGCGTCCGCTCCCGGGAGCCCTTCGGTCCACGGCTGATGTCACCAGCGGCTGGCAGGCTTCCTGCGAGAACCGGCACCACACCTTGCGAGCCCTCACGTCCTGGAGCCGGTAGTGGCACTGCACCAGAATGGCCGACCCCACTGGAGCTTGTAGCACCTCGGGATGGCTGTCCGCTGAGCCCTGGCCTGGGGAAGGAAGAGAGGTGGGAGCGAGGGTTGGATGGCAGCAGGCAAGGCCCCTAGCCCACCGTCTGACATAGTGGTGTGGGGCTCCAGAGGGGAAGCTGTGGCGTCTGTGGTACTTCTGGCTGGTGAGGGAGGTGTGGTTCCGTCTGCAGCTTACCTGCCAGTCCCAGGAGCAGCAGCAACAGGTAGCAGCCCATGGCTGGGCAGATGTCAGTTCTGAGGGTGGCCTCCTCACTGATCCTGCAGGCCCCCCGGGGAGCAGGAAACATCTGTGTCACACAGTCACATGGGCTCTCCAGCAGCCAGGGGGGCCGACACGGTTACACTGGGTGGGAATCTCCAGGACTGGGGGCAGGGAGCGTCTCCAAGGCTTGCTTGGCTCAGAGCTCAGAAGATCCTGAGAGACGAGAAGACATGTGGGAGAGAGGTTGGAAGGAGGGGTTTTGACTTCCCCACCGAGGGAATGGGGAGAGGACCCAGCTGTGGGAGGGCAGAAGGATAAATCTTCAGTCTCCCAAACACAGATCTGAAGAAACAGCCACGAAGGAGGAAACTCATCCTTCTATGTGGCCCAAGGCCATCTTATTCTCAAGTCTTCATGGGAGACTCCCTCATCCTGGCTCTACCCAGCTCCCAGGAGACCCTCACTCCCTCACTACAACCTCTTCCCTGGAAACCCACTGGACCTGCCTTTGCCTATGTCTTACCTGGATTCAGTAGACCCTTTCTTTCAAACCCACCCTCCTCAATTCGAGGGAACGTGGTTTTCTTCAGGGTGGGTGCGTCCTATTCTTTCCTCTCTTGCTGTTCTGAAACCCCATCATCCCTTGGCCTGAATCCTTGCTTCCTTAGGTATGCTTCCTGTTTTCCTAACTTTTCTTTCTTAATGTTCATCTCTTTATCCATGGCATTTTGGCTTCTAGGAAACTTCTTCTTCCCTCTCCTCTATTATCTTCATTCTTCATTTTCCTTTTGGAGACAAAGTCTCATGTGGCCCAGGCTGGCCTCAAATTTGTTACCTAGCCAAGGGTGATCTTGAACTTCTAATCCTCTGAGTGCTGGAATTCCAGACTTAGGTCACCACCTGGGTTTATGTGCTGCTGGGATGGAACCCAGGGCTGCATTGCATGCCAAGCAGGCACACTGCCAATGGAGCGGCATCACCAACTTTTTTTTGTCTTTTTTTAATTTTTATTTTTTTATATTAATTACAGTTTATTTACTTTGTATCCCGGCTGTAGCTCCCTCTCTCATTCCCTCCCAATCCCACCCTCCATCCCTCATCTCCTCCCTGCCCCTCTCTAAATCCACTAATAGGGGAGGTCCTTCTCCCCTTCCATCTGACCCTAGCCTATCAGGTCTCATCAATCAGGTTGCAGTGTCCTCCTCCACGGCCCAGGAAGGCCGCTCCTCGCTCGGGAGGATGGCAGGTCAAAGAGCCCACCACTGAGTTCATGTCTTTTCTCTTTTTAAAGGAGATTTATTTATTTTTATTTTATGGGTGTGAGTGTTTCACCTTTATGAGACCAAGAGTGGGTGCCTGGTTCCCTTGTAAACTGTCATGTGGATTCTGGGAACTGAACCTGGGTTCTCTGTAAGAGCAACAAATGCTAACCATTGTGCCATCTCTCCAACCCCATATTCCTGGATATTTTTTTTAATTCACAAGTTCTCTTTTTTTATTCTTCAAGCATTATTTGTTTTTCTTCAATCATACTTTGGATCCATGAATGCTGTGTTCTCCGTAAATATTTTCACCTTTCTACTTGGTTCTAACAGTATGTGCAAAGAGCCCTCGTGCTGAATGTGATTGAGCTATGAACATTCCTCAAAATTGAGAGCCTGGGAAAACACCCAGAAATACCTGTGTCCTTTATTCTCCTTCCTAAAATCATTTATACTCCATAATAATGGTATCTGTCTGTTTCTTTCTTTGTCTTTGTCTCTCTGGATGTCATGGTGCTTGCTTTTAACCCCAGCACTTGGGGAAGCAAAGGCAGGAAGATGGCTGTGAGTTTGAGGCCAGCCTGGTCTACACAGTCCAGGACAAGTCCAGGATAGCCAAGGCTACACAGAGAAACCCTGTCTTCAAAAAGCAAAACAAAGCAAGACAGACAAACGAACAAACAAAAAAGATGAGTCCATGAAACTATGTATTACTTTTCTTATTGCTATGAAAGAATCACCTTAAGGAAGGACAGGTTTATTGGGGTTCACCATTTCAGGGGACTGTTATGACAATGAAGATGTGGCTGCAGAAGGTGAGGTGGCCATACCAGGAGGCAAACAGAAAGCAAAGGCAAATTAGAGGCAGGACCTACTCGCTGTGACGCTTACAGATTCCACCCTCCAGCCCCTGGCACCACCACCATTAGGGGGCGGTTCAAAACCCTAGCAGTCACTTGTTTCTTGAATTGCAAGACTCTTTGAGGTCCTTGAGATTCAGACTCCGAGGAAGCATCTGGTATCAAAATTTCCCTGGGGAGTTGGGCTCTGGGGAACCAGACAGAACACGTGATAAACAGTCTGTCAGAAGCAGAGCCTGAAGGAATGCACACATTGCCCTGGTGTGGAAGATGAGCTCCAGAGAATGGCAATAAGACTTCTTCCTTGTCTCCCTCTCTCCCTTCTTCCTTCCCTTCCCTGCTGTAACTGTTCTGGTAAGAACGAAGGTAATCTAAAGAGACACTCGTGCCCCTTCTTTCAACTATCGGACTCTTGAAACAATAGACCCCGAAGGAATTGGAATTGCTCCTGGAATCTCACAGTGGAGGAAGGGAGTGACAAAAGCCCCAGTGCCATCTCTCAGAGGGAGGATTTGTCTCCCAGGGAGACACCTTACACTGTGAAAGAGACTGAAGCCCAGATGGTGATGGTGGGCAGAATGGCACCTTGGCAGAGACAGACTCATTCATGCCTCTTGTCCTCTATTTAAGCCCAACTTTATGTTAAGATCCCAAAGATGGGTGCTGGGTGGTGATTCAACAGATAAAGCTTTCTGTGTAAGCACAACTGGGGTTTGGATTCCCAAGAACCCATCTTAATGTGCTATAGGTGTGACACCCTACCTGTAACTCCATCCCTGGAAGATACAGACAGGGGCTGCCCAGAGCAAGCTAGCTAGAGAGACTAGCCATATCAGGTTTGATAGAGACCTTGACTCAATAAATAAAGTGAAAGAACCCTCAAGGATGACTCTCTCCCTCTCTATCTCTCTCCCTCCCTCCCTCTCTCCTTCCTTCCTTCCTTCCTTCCTTCCTTCCTTCCTTCCTTCCTTCCTTGTTTCCTTCCTTCCTTCCTTTGTTTCTTTCTTTCTGGAGACTTTGTAGCTCTGGCTGACTTGGAAACTCTCTACATAAACCAAGATGGCCTTGAACTCAGAGAACCTTGAACCTCCTGCCTCTGCCTCTCTAGCGTGGGCCTTAAAGGTATACCTCACCATGCTCAGCAAGGACAGTTATTGACGTCACCCTTGGGCCTCCAACTATACAAACACGCACGCACATATGCATGTGCTCACACACATGCAAAAAAAAAAAAACATGCAGATGCATGAAAAGTAGAGGGAAGAAACCAATATTGAAGATGGTTTGCAGAGGCCACTGGACCTTTTTGATCCTATTCCCACTGTGGCCACCTTGGATACATTTTCTTTCTCTGCTTTCCCCAACATTTGTGTTTTTAGTTGCCTTAACTGAGGACCCAGGCTCTGACCTTAGCAACTGAGTAAAGTGTCTGTCCTCCCTCCCTCCCTCCTCCTACTTCTTTTCTTTCCTTCCAGGCACAGTTTGTTAATAGCTGGAAGTTGCTGAGATCCCACTGTGCATTAAACTGAGCCTAGTAGAAGGGGTGACAGCGTGACCCCCTGCTCCTGTGCGCTGAGGACCAAAGTGTTTCCCAGGACACCGATCTCTAGCAAAGCGGGACTTTCCCCTGTCTGGACAATGCAGGCGAGGCTTTGACGTCTTATGGCCACAGAAGTTTTATGTGCATTGGGATGGTGTCATACATTAAACTGAGATCTTCAGATGAGTATGGTTCAGTGCTGGACCAGAGTAGGCCCCTGGCCTCCAAGGAAGCATGGCGTTGCTGGGTTTTTCAGTGAGGGGGCCAGTACTTCTTGATGACCTATAATGTTCTAGACACCTTGCTAGGGGTGTCCAAAAATGTCTTTTTACTTCACAGAAATTCAGTGAGGATGCAAGATGACTCAGCGGGTAAAGCTGCTTGCTGCCAAAACTAACAACTCGAGTTTGATTCCTGGGACCCATGTGGTGGAAAGAGACTAAGCTGTCCTCTGACCTTCACATATGCACAGTGTGTGTGTGTGTGTGTGTGTGTGTGTGTGTGTGTGTGTGCACGCGTGTATTAGAAGGGTACCCAAGGAGGTCAGGGGAGGAGGTCAGATCCCCTGGAGTTGGAGTTGCAGGAAATCAAGCAGCCTAATTTGGGTACTGTGTCCTCTGTAAGAACACCAACTGCTCTTAATCACTGAGCCTTCTGTGGTGGTTTGGATGAGAATGACCTCTACACATCCATCTATTTGAACGTTTCTTTCCCAGATAGTGGACTGCTTAGAAAGTTACTGTTCTTTTGCTATGGAGAGACATGATGACCAAGGCAATTGTAATAAAAGGAAGCATTTACTTAGGTGGGGGTTGCCTACAGTTTAGAGGGTTAGTCCATGATCATCATGGCAGGAAACAGATAGGCAGAGCACTGGAGCAGTAGCTGAGAGCTTTACATCCTGATCAGCAGGCAGCAGGCCGGGGGTGGGAGGAGGAAAAGGGAGAGGGAGAGACTGGGTCTGGTGTGAGCGTTTGAAAACTCAAAGCCCACCCTTAGTAACACACCTCCTCCAAGAGGCCACACCTTCTAACCCTTCCTAAACAGTTCAGTCCCTGAGGACTAAGCATTCAGATATAAGAGCCTATGTAGGCCATTCTCAGTCACAGGGGGATAGGGAGCTGTGGCCTTGTTGGAGAATGTGTGCCACTTGGGAGTGGGCTCTGAGGTTTCAAAAGTCCATGCCAGGCCTAGACTTGCTCTCTCTCTCTCTCTGCCACTTGCTTGTGAATCAGATGTTAAGTTCTCAGCTACTGCTCTCACCATGCTCCAGCAGCGGGCTTCCCCAGGGTGATCATGGACTAACCCTCTGAAACTGTGGTAAGCCCCAATTAGATGCTTCCTTTTACAAGTTACCTTACTCATGATATCTCTTCACAGCAATAGAGCAACAGTAAGACACCATCTCTCCAGACCCCTAAGAATAATTTTAAAGCCCAGTGAAATTGACAAGGAGAGTGTTGGTTGACTAACTAATTGCTTGCTTGCCTGATCTATTTTTGCAACCACACAACCGCTTCCTTCAAGTTGTCAAGAGGCAGAGATGAAACTGTAGCCCATGAATCTATCCACCTTTCAGTCAATGGTGATCCTTAGCTCAGGGCATCCCAATGGTCACTCTAACCTGGATGCACATTTTGGACATGATAGAGCAGGTAAAGAGTGAAGGGCAAACTCCAAGAGAAGAGTGGGCACCATGCCCCAGCATCTGTCAGGGAGCCTTTCAGGCCCACTTCCCAGCCCAGTGCTCAGGGTGCAGGCCGCTGAATGGGCTTGGCTAGACTGTGGTCTGGATTTGTGGGGCTGAGGCAAGTGCCTCGGGACATAATGAGGCAATCAAAGAGACCCGAAAAGCAGGCTGACCCAGAGCTCCAGGCCAGGGTTAGCGGAGTAACCCAAGTAGGAGTGGACAAGGGAGGGTTGGAACTCAGGAAGGGTCATGTGGAAGAAAGGCTGGAGCATGCGTACCGTGAGGGTTGTTTCCCATAATTCCAAGCTCATGTTAGATGGTAAGGCATGCACATGTCACCGTGGCCACAGGGATTCGTGGATGCCTACATTTGGGGCCTAATAGAAAGCTCGAGTCTCCATTAGGCTAGCTTGATCCCTCTTCATTCTGGTCCATCGGGGACTTTCTGCCCCAGGCTCCCTTACTCTTGCCCAGGGTGTTAGGTGTGTGTTTTGTGTTAACAGTCGACTTGACCCCACCTAGAATCATCTGGGAAAGGAGTCCCAAAGAGGGATTGTCTAGAGGAAGTTGGCCTGTGCGCATGTCTGGGGGCCATTGTCTTGACCGTTAACAGAGGTGGGAAGACTCAGCCTGAATTCAGACAGCACCGTTTCCTGGACTGGGTCTGGAACTGAACAAGGGAAGAAAGCTAGCTGAGTGTGGGCACAAGAAAGCAGGCAGAATGAATGCATTTGCCTCTCTCCACTTTCAATGGAAGATATGATGTAACTTTGCCTGAGTTTGCCTCAACTTCCCCAAATCGATGGGCTTACTTGGAGTTATAAGCTACACAAGCCTCTTTCTTCCTATGTGGCTTTTACCCAAGATGTTTCTTCTCAGCAACAGGAATGAAACTGTTATGCTGACAAGGTCCTCACAGCCCCCCCTTTGCTCTCAACTTCCTGCCCACAGTTACCTCATATATTTCCTTATCTCTTCCAGGTGTCACCTTTGACCACCCTACTCAAAATGGTACATTCCATCTCGGCTTTATTATTGCATCTTCCTCAACACTCTTTTGCCTTTAGACATAACTCCCTTTGTTGTGTTTATTGCCATCCCACCAGCTCCTCTCCCTAGAGAACAAGAGCTCCAAGGGCAGAGTCTGTGCTGTAGCTCAGGCTCAGATCATGCTCAAAACAACCTGGTGAAATGCACTTTTTTACCACTACACTGGCAGGATGGAGCTAGCGAAAGGGGTGCCATGAATTTGAGGGGGAACTTGGATTTCCAGGCTCTCGTAGAGACAGTGAATAAGCCCCTCTCCTTCTCTGAGCCTCCATGTCCTCTCAGTACATCTAGGAATGTAAACTGTTTGCAGCTTAGATACTGGGATTCGATCTTTGTCATTTCTCTGGAGGGAAAGTAGCAGATGAAAGTGCAGCTCTGGGAGGTGAAAGGATGATGACTCAGTGGTTGGATGTCTCTGAGTGGCAGAAGTCTGGGGCTGGGAAGGGAGTGACTGTAGCCCGAGGGTAGCTAGTAAAGAAAATAAGATGAGGGATACGAGATGACCAGCTTTCCCACAAAAGGACTTGATGATCAAATTTAAAGAAGGGAATCAAGGATGAAAACATTGACCTGATTGGAGCCTATGAGATGGAAGACATGGGACTTGTAATGGTTAGTTTTAATTGTCATCTTGTTACAATCCAGAATCACCAAACAAAGTCTCAAAGAGGGGTTGTCTAGATGAAGTTGGCCTACGGGCATGTCTAAGGGGATTGTCTAGATTATAAACTGATTGATGTGGGAAGACCCAGCCCACCATGGGTAACACCATTCCCTAGGCAGGGGCTCCTGGAATTATCTCAGTGGTAAGCTCATGCCTAGCATGCATAAGACCATTAGTCCCATCACTGAGACTATGCTTTATGAGGCACAGAACCATCTAGAAAAAAAAATGGGTATGTGAGAGTGTTTAATGTTCAAAGTGCAGAAGTTGGCCATCTGGAGCTAGATAGTGACCACCTAGCTCTCGTCCCTCCTCAACACATATGTACACACCAGTATTCCTGCTTCCAGGAGATGCGGGCTTTGGGCAGAGTTGGCCTCTGAAGCAAAAGTAGCAGAAACAGAAGTCTTGGTGAGAAGGAGGGGAGAGTGTGAAAGCTGGAATGGCTCCTGGGTGGACTTCAGCTGGGCTTCTCCTCCCACTTGGAGCTCTCTCACGTAGCTCTCAGTCCTGCAACATATATGGTTCAGTCCCTCCCATCCCTTCCCTGTTGGTGCTTAACATCCCCCCTCCCCTCTCCAGCTTGCCCTACTCACCAGTCAAGATCTGAAGCTGGTGCCCAGCAGCATGGCCACAGTCCAGCTCACTGGCCACAGGCGTCTGCAACTTCTGCCTTCTCCTGGCCACAGCCCAGAGAATGCTGGCTGTAAGAAGCTTGCTGAAGAGGATACAAGCCAGGAGGAGAAGAAGGGAAGTAGGTGGGAAGGAGATCTCTCCTGACTGGCTCCTTGGAAAGAGGAAGAAGATGGTAGACCAGAGGTGATCTACAGGACCACCCACGGGGGAAAGGAATAGAGAGAAGCTGGAAGTTCCTAGGGCCTGGGAAGGAACTTCATGGGGCTCAGGGGGACCTGCAGTCAGTTTTAGGATGTACTTTATGTGCAAAACACACCCATTTCTCTGCTGAGCTGTTGATTGTAGGATGGAATGTGAGGCACAGACACACACCTCACATGTGCTCGGGGGTTGCACAGCACATTTCTATAGTATTAAATAGGAATGGACCATCCAGAATAGATTCCGGATCTCCCAAAAAAGCAGGGACCCAGCGCTCCCAGTTTTAAGCAAAAATATTCAGACTTATTGCTGAATTGTGGGGGCTGCCCTTTTAGAATCTTGGAGTGGCACTTCTGTGAACTGTTACAAAGGACTCCAATTTCTTAATTTCTAGCCCCAAAACATCAATACGCTAGCGAGTGGAAAGGGTACTCAGACAAGACAGTATCTGGGCCCTCTTTGTCTGGTCTGTTTGCCCTGGGACCTCCATCCGCAGTCACGGCCAGGAGTCTGAAGAGAGACTGCTACTGTACCTGGAGGTGCTGTGTTCCACTTGGGCACCCTCAAAACTCCCCGCTTCCTCAGGAACCCAGAGATCTCCAGCATCTTGGTCATCTAAAGGGTCTGTGAGAGACAATCCAGGACGTCATATCCCTCTATTCATTTAGGCCACTGCCAGGGGGTACCTGAATGTGGATTGAAGCCCTCAGGGCCTGTGCAAATCTTGTCATTGGCCTTGAGCCAGTTCTCTAGCCTGTAAAGAGGGGGTGTTGGGGGGCTGGGCATATGGCTCAGTTGATAGAGTGCTTGCATAGTATGCACAAACCCCTAGGTTTGAGCCCCAGCATAACATAAGCACTGGGAACCCAGCACTGGGAAAAGGCAGGAGGATCAGAAGGTCAAGGTCACCCTCTTCTGGAGAGTGAATTTGAGGACAGCTTGGGCTACATAAAACCCTATCTCATAAATAAAAGGGCCTACAGGGAGCACCTCCTTAGTGGCAAGGTGTCAAGGTTCAACCTCAGCTGAGTACTAACTACCGCACCAGAGCCAAGGGCCAGCAACTGTCATCCTGTCACCCAGGCTTATGAGTGAATATTGGGAGGCCTGAAAATCTTCTGCAAGCCAGGCATGGTGACATAGCTTATGACCCCAGCGCTAAGGTACTGAGACAAGAGGGTAGATAGTTCTGGGTTAGCTTGTCTCAAAACACACCAAAACTCTACCTCTCCCACCGCTGCCACCAAACCATATGAAAATGTTATGCAAACTATGGGGTACAGGGCTGGGTCATTGCTACTATGCTAGACCCTGAGAGGAAGGTCATGTCTTTTGAACCCCTCTGCAGGAGAGTGATGGGCCTGTGGATTATTGAAGAGCTATTGAGTCTCTCCACCTCAGATGAATACTGAAGCTAGATCAGTTCCACCACAGAGGCCACAGTGCGGGCAGGGACCCAGATCCTGGCAGCAGCTCTCCTGTAGGCCTCTGCTGGTCTGGCAGGTTAGGCAGAAGGCTGGACTCCCTTTTAAGAGGACAGGGACCCAACTCAGTTCAGAGCAGCAAACAGATAACATTATTTCTCTTCAAACCTGTTTTTCTGGGGTGTGTAGGTTTTTCTGTGTATGTTAGGCAAAGGCATGATCTTTTTGGAAAGATGATGAAATGGAGGCCAGCACAACAAGAGGTGTTTTTCTGCACTGGGCTGTCTTATTGAGTGAGTGGATGAGCTGATCCGCTCTCTTTAAGAACCACACACAGTGCTCATACTAATGGATTGCCGACTGGATTAACTACTTCAAAAACAAAAGGCTGGGACCAACTAAATGTTTTGATATAAACTAAAGAAAGATGCCCTTTCTTCAGGTGAGCACAGCTCTGTCCTGGGGAGCATAGCCTGGCATGAAGAATGCACGCTGGATTTTAGCTGCTTTGTCCAGTGAGTATTTTAAGCAACTATCCATGAAATCCAGTTTCCTAAGAGCAAAAAGATAGCCTTGCACATATATGCCTGGACTTGAGTGTTGGAAAGCCTGTTTCCTCTGAACTGAAACATATGCTCATGGAGGAAGGAGGGAGGGCCATATAACTCAGTACATAAAAGACAAACAAACAAACAAACAAACAAAACTTATAAGGCTCAGGAACCTCACGAAACTTACAAGATTTATACACACACCACAAGATTATATAAGCCATTACAGTTGCTGGGGAGAGGAGGCTCTAACTGGGGCCTACAAGTTGTTCAGGGAGCTCCAGAGATGTGGGGAGCACCAGGGATGTGGGAAGCACCAACGATGTGGGGAGCAACAAGGATGAGGGGAGCACCAGGGATGTGGGGAGTTGCTGTTCTTTTATGACTCATCCACTCTGGGAAGGGTGTTTTGGTGATGCATCTGCTCTAGAGTTGCCTCGCCCACAGTCTCACAAGTATCCCCAGTAAACTCACTAGTTCACTAAGCTAGCCCTGGATGGAATCATTTCTTAGATCTATCAGTGGTGGCTAATCCAGCATAGACATTTGTTTATTTCTCTCAGGAAAGGTCACACAACAATGAGACCTGACCCAAGGACGAGCCAAAGGTTCACCCAGCCACTGTGCTCACCTGCCAGCACCTCCACCAGGACCTTCCGTAGGACATCAGCCTCTCCGCCTCTGAGGCTCTGGCACTGGTAGAGCCCCGAGTCACCGGCTTGGAGGTTCCGCAGGGTGATGGTGAGGGTCCCAGCAAGGGTGTCATCTGTGATGACCGTGCTCCCGTTCCGTACCCTCAGGAAGGCCAGCACCCACACACTGTGTGTGCTCACCACACGCTGGCACGGGCCCTCCTCACGCAGCTGGCGACACCAGGCCTTACGTCGCCCCCAGTGCTTAAAGGTGTCATAAGTACATGATATGCGTAGGGACTGGCCGGCCACAGCCTGCAGCACCGTGGTGTTGAGGGCTTGGGACAACTCTGCAGAGGAAACAGCCATTGTCACTTTTGTGAGCCTGCCAAGGGTCCACTGAGCATCTACCAGAAGCAGCAAACCAAACAGATGAGGAGCCGCCCCTAAAGAGCTTAGGGGGAACTAGGCCTCCCTCTACCCGAAGACAAGGTTTTTCTATGTAGCTCTGGCTGTCCTGAAACTTGCTCTGTAGATCAGGCATGCCCTGGAACTCAGAGGCATCCCTCTGCCTCTGCCTCAAGTGCTGAGATTAAAGGTGAGTGCCACTACTGGCCAGCCATCTGGGAACCAGGAATCTGATTTTCTTACTGTGCTTCCGGGCAACCTTTGAAATCGGCTCCCGGGATGCAAGGAGCACAGTGTACACCTGGTCTTCGGGATAAGCTTGGTCCTCAGGCTCCTTCAAACCCTTTGTTTGAAACGGGCTATCTCACCAGCGTGCAAGATCGTTAATGTTGATTATCAACTTGACAGGCTCTAGAATCATCTGGGGGCCAAGCTCCTGAGCTCGCCTGTGAGAGATTTTCTAGATCAGGTTGGCCATGGGAATATCAGTGAGAGAGTATCTGGATTCAGTTAATTGGTGTATGAAGACCCACCCTGAAAATAAACAGCAACATGCCATGGGCTGAAGTCCCCAGCTACAACTAAAAGAGAATGAGGTTCGTCTCTCAGCTTCCTGACTAAGCATTAAATATAACAGTTGCCTTCTGCCACCACATCTTCCCTCCAGGTTGGATTGTGTCCTCTGACACTACATGACAAGATGGACCCTTCCTTTGCTGAGTTCCTTTTGTGGGATGTTTTGTCACAGCAACAAAACAATGACTAATACAGGGCAGAAATTCACGATGTAGACAAGCCAACCCTGTGAGCTTCTAGGGATCTCTCTCTCTTCTCCATTCTTGGGTGACAGGCACATGCCACTGTACCTGGCTTTTCTCACGAGTTCTGTGGGCCCAAACGTAGGTCCTCATGCTTCCAAGGCAAGCACCGTACTGAGTAAGCCATATCTTGTTCTTGAAACCCCTCTGGGCTCTAGTTTAAACATCTTCCCTCCTGTCATGTGGAACCAAGATATCTATTTTCCTTTCTTCATCTCAGGAGAGCAGGGTTATTGGGTTCTCGGAGCTCAGGCTGGTTCCCCAAGAGTCAGGATGGCCCCCTCCCTGCCCCTGCCTCGCTGCCTACTCTTCAGTCAGCCACACTGGATGGCTCTCCCTTCCTAACTTTTAACTCCCAGCTTCCTTATTTCTGCAGCTCTGTTCCTCTTTTAGGAAGGACTTGTCTCAGAGCTATTTTGGGGGGAGACATGAGACTGCTATTTTGGGCATCCTCATGGGGTAGAGGAGATGGCACTGAAGCACCCACCGTGATGTAGCCAGGGCAGGGGCACAAGGGCTCACCCAAACTTTCTGCCTCTTGCATCCTGCCTCGAGCCGTTACTGAGATGGGAACATGAAAGGTGGGATCAGGGAGCTGGTAGCTTGCCTCTAGGAGCTAAAGACCCCAAGTGTGTTCTTTCCACACATCAGCCCCTCCATCCCTCTGCCTGGAGGCAGGTTAAGCTGTCCTACCTCTCCTTCCACTTCCAGCTGAGATGCTGCGGGGGCAAGACAGAGGGCAGCCTCTTCTCTTACCTGGGTTTGCCCATTCCTATTCAGGAACAGAAGGCAGCCAGACCACAGTGGAGGAGGCGGTCCACCACAAGTGAGGGTGCAGTGATAGAGCCTTCAGCATCCTTACCTTCCCCCCAGTGCCGAGGTTGAATATAGGAGGGGCTCCAGGAGGATGCAAATTCCAGCCCAAATCCTCTTTTCTTCCTTCTCTCCCACTCTGCATCTCCACTTATGCTTAAGGGCTTCTTTAGTGTGTTTAAGGGCTCTTAGCAGTGCTTCCACAGGACCCCCACCTCGCAGCTAGTGCCACCCTCACAGCTCCTTCAGCGACCAAGTCTAGCAGCCTTTTAACCCTTCCTACACTTGGGGGGTTAATACTGGGGAGGGTGGTGTGAAGAACATGGGCCAGTGGAGAGGAAAGCAAAGCCAAGCAGGACACCTGAGCGTGCCAGTTCTTCAGCCTCCCTCACAGCTCCCCTCCACGCCATCTGCACTGCGCCCAGACGCCTGCTCAAGAAAGATGAAGAAAAGAAAGCATTGCAGAGAGAGGGTCCCACCTGTGACCAGCAGCAGGAGAAACAGGTGGAGAGGCTCCATGGCACCCTTCCTCAGCCAGCTGGAGGGGACAGACGCCGGTGGGGTCGGGGATGTCCCTTGTGCACGATCTCGCCTTTCCCTTGAAGCGCAGAAAAGAGATGACCAAGCAGGTCAGGCTCAGCCCACAGGAACCATGCTCCTGGATTGAGCAACAGTCAGGACTAGGGTGGCTGCTATGATTCAAGGAGGGAGAGGGCATGAGGGAGGAAGAAAAGGACGCTTCTACAGTGAAGGTCAGCTGCTCTCCTGCCATGCTGGTCAGGGTGGCCCTACATAGCTGGCCCCAGACAGGCTTTTAGGTTGTTCTGTCTCCTCCCAGAGACTCTTCTGTGTTTGCTGTCCTCACACTGGAGCCAGGGTGTCTGCCACCTCCACTGATCCCAGCCTCTCCCGGGATGGAGGACGGCTGCTTCTTAGGAGGTCAGCACGCCACCAGCTCACAGTCCTATTGTGTAAACCAGACTTCCTGTTCGCTGTGTGCACGCTCAGGGCTGTAATCTTCCCATGTCTCATTCCACACATCTGTAAAATGGGACGATCTGTGATTCCCAACAATCAAGGGTCCAGAAGCACAGGAGCCCTCAGCAAGCGCTAACTATGTCTATCACACCAATCAGCAGGGGATGGGGAACTGGGCAATCTCTAGGTGTGTTTCAAGAATCCCCTTCCTGGGAGAGACAGAAGATCTCAGCGACAAACCAAAGTAGGCTCCACCAAAATTCACCCTGGCGAATTGTGGAGGATTGGATGAAAATAGGCCTCTGTCTTAGTCCCCATTGTATTGCTGTGAAGAGACACTATGATCAAGACAACTGTTGTAAGAGAAAACATTTAAATGTGGGTTTGCTTACAGTTTCAGAGATGTAGTCCATTATCAACATGGCAGGAAGCAAGGGAGCATGCAGGCAGGTGCCGGAGCAGCAGCTGAGAGAGAGAGAGGAAGAGAGGGAGAGAGTCTGGGCTTCTTTGAAAAGAAGCTTTTCAAACCTCAAAGCCCACTCCTAGTGACATACCTCTCCAACAAGGCCACACCTAACTCTCCTAATCTTTTCAAATAATGCCACTTCCTGGTGACTAAGCATTCAAATAGATAAGCCCATGGAACCATTCTTATTCGAGGCACCGTACCTTCATAAACTCATGTATTTGAATACTTCATCTCCGGTTGCTGGAATTATTTGGGAAGGATGAGGAGTTATGGCCTTGTTGGAGGAGATGTCACCGGTGGGCTTCAAGTTGTCAAAAGCCCATACCATCCCCAGTGAAAAAAAAATTTTTCTGCCTCCTGGTAATGTCTCAAGATGTGAGCTCTCAGATCCTGCTCCAGCACCATGTCTACCTGCTTCCATTCTCCCACAATGATGGTCATGGATTTTAGCCCTCTGAAACTGTTTAGCCCAATAAACTCCTTCTTTAAGTTGCCTTGGTCATGGTATCTTATCATAGCAATAGAAAAGTAACTAAGACCAAAGTCATTGAGTTTATTTATTTTAGATTCAGTTTTATTTATGTATATGGATGTTTTGTCTGTCTGTCTCTGCCCCATTGTGCATGCAGGGGCCAGGAAAGGATCTGGAGTTATGAGTAGTCATGAGCCTCCATGGGGGTGATGGGAACTGAACCTCTACAGGAAAGGCAAGTGCTCTTAACCACTGACCCTTCTCTTCAGCCCTCAACAGATGAGTTTATTAGGCTTACTTACAGAGCACAAGTGAAGGCTTATTGGTAGGGTCATGAAGGCCCTAAAGCAGCTGCACTGGAAAGTCTTCTTAGAGTGTGAATGATGGCTTCCCTGAGGTTGCATTGGTGGACCCTCCTCCCAAGTTAATCCTCCCCAATCTGTATACTATAATCCACCCTCCCCCCAAAAAAACCCTCCAAGGCCTCATGCGGTAAGGGCTGAACTGAATATAGGAGGCTGGGAGGATGGCTGATGCTCAAGTGGGTCTTCATTGTTTTTCTCAGAGAATAGTTCTCTACAACACACAGAGAGAGACAGAGACAGAGACAGATGGACAGACAGACAGAACCTCTGTTTTCCCCTGAACTTCTTTCTCTGAGGAGCTGAGTGGCCCCAGTGCACACAGGTCCACACATCTCGGTCTTAACTTCTGACCATCCAGTGAGACACTCCCGGCATTTCCTGGCATTCTAAAGGACAGGGATTCCACAGGTGAGGGTCCCCATGAGGGATGGTCCAGGCATAGAGTCCTGAACATATTAAGACACAAGGGTGTCTAGCAAGTCAGGATGGAGCTCAGATGTGAAGGCATTCCCAGCCTGGAAACTGACCTGGGCCAGAGGTCATGAGGAGCCTCAGGTGCATTGGCTTTGCTTCTAGTCTCCGTCTGTTGCCATGATTGTGTCTGCTCATTTCTCTAAATGACAGGCAGTGTACCTGGAGGTAGAAATTCCCGGGGAATAAAGGACAGTACATCAGAACAGGACAAAGTCCAGTGTGGGTCTAATGCATGGAGTGGTCATTCTTGGGTCGTGTGTGTGTGTGTGTGTGCGTGTGTGTGTGTGTGTGTGTGTGTTTGTGTGTGTGTGTGTGCATGCATAAGTAAGTGTGAGGAGGCCAGAGGTATAGCAATAATTAATTTTTAGGGAGATTGCTATGCCCCCTTCTGTTCCTAAATATGTGTTTGGGTTTTCTACCTCACTTTAGACCCTTTAGTTCCTAAATAAAAAAAAAATCCAAAAACCACAGAGACCTTTTGGATTTATAAAAGCTTTGAGGTACAAGAACTGGGCAGATATCAATTCTCTAAGCTGGTTTGCTATTTTCCAGCCCTGTACCCCAAGCTGCTTGCCATAATTGTTCCTGCCTATGCTGCTTCTGTTCCATCAGGCCAGTTCTCATGGCCACAAGCTCGTGGTCCATGCTGCCCCACTGTGACCTCCTTCCCCAGCTTCTCCTCCTGCTCCATCTTCTCCTTCCTCTCTTTCCTCCTACCCACCTCATGGTCCCTCTCAGACCCCAAGCCTGGAAACCGAAACTCTGCCTACCTCTCTTCTTCCTAGCTATAGGGTCTCAGCAACTCTATTTAACCAGCCAGAGAATCTTGGGGAGCAAATTTACACAACATCACTTGGTGTATGTGAAAATGTGCTCCTCTGGGCTGCAATCTTGGGAGGCAGTAAGTTAGCATTTGAATACATAGCGCTAGACTAACTGCCAAAACAGAGGTGGCTTCCTCAGCCACCATCTACCTCATCTTTTGAGTCAGGGTCTCTCACTTGGCATGGAATTCACACTGTCTGGTCAGTGAGCCCCAGGGATTCACCTATCTCCACCTGCCAAGAGCTGGGTTGTATGTACACACCACCATGCCTGGGTCTTTTTTTCTCCAATGACTGCATCCAACTTTAATGGTTAAAGAGTTATGTTATATAACTTTATATACAATGAATAACAATTGTTAGTCTTGGAATTCACTGGAGAAAAAAACCTAATTCCACCATTTGGGGCCAAATTTGAAGCAAGCTTTATTAAATATGAAATACTGACCAAGTGATGGACTTTGGTCAGGGCCATTCCCTAGCATTTCCCAGCTGAATGGCCGGGAGACATGTGTTGTAGATGTTTGTAAGGGCAAACCTATAGCCCACCATACTTTCCCATGAGGCTTTGTTATTTTTCCAAGAACTACAACTCCCAGCATTCCACGAAGTCACCTAATTCTTGGGCAGGAGGAGCTTATAGCTAAATTTAGGGCATTACATGCCATGCTTAATAATATATCCATTCTGACCTAAGAATATGAGGAGCTGTTTTCTGAGTTTTGCTGTCAAGACCCACCCACCGCTTGTTGCACATTTTGGTTAGGTGTGTCCCTCACCAAACATCTTAGGAAACACTGAGAAAGCATGCAGGGTTTACACCTGGCTCCTTATGTGGGTTCCAGAGGTTGAGCTCAAGTCCTCACGCTTGCAAAGCAAGCACTTCATGACCGGAGCCATCCTCCAGCCCTCACAATGCCATACGCATTCTATAGGTTTAAGAAAACAGGAATACAAACTAGTCAGCACACAGAGTTGGCAAAGTCCTCTGTGCCTATTTTAGTCTCTAGTTCCCTCTATTTCTTCTTCTTCTTCTTCTTCTTTTCCCCCCTTCCCTTGTACTTTATTTGCTAAGGAAACCAGATGGTTTATCCTGCAGGGTTCCTACAGTGTGTGGTCTGCTGATTCACCCCCGCCCCCAATGTTGCTTCCCTTTCCCTTCTGGGCCCTGCATTTCTTTAAGTTGACTGTAGTGGGTGGGGCTTTTAAACACGGGTGGGGTGTGCTCCCAGAGGGCCTCAGCTGAGGGGCTGGAGCTTCTTTTCTGTGGCAGTAGCAGTTTGTGCTCAATTCATCTGAGGCTGTGGAAGCAAATGCTCCTTCTTCAGGGCTCACTCATCACTTCTGTGAGACACGACTTGCTCAGAAAGGCAGGAGATGGGGCAGGTGAGATGGCTCAATGGTTAAGGCAGTTGCTTCGTGAGTCCAATGACCTGAGTTCAATCCGTGGGACCCACCCAAGGGAGGAAGGAGACACAGAATTGTCCTCTGACCTCACACACATGCCCACACATACACATTAATATGTTTATTAATAATAAGTAATTGTAATAATAGGTAACTTTTTAGGTGACAAAAAAGAAGAGTAGGCTTTGGTGCACACCCATAATCCCACCACTGGGGAGGAGGAGACTGTGAGGTTCCATCCCAAAAGACAGAAGGAATGCTTCATTCTCTCATTTATAAACTATTTTTGTTGTTGCTGTTGGTTGGTTGTGCTTGATTTTGTATGAAAGTGTTCTTTTATTGGAACTTGAGTTGCCATTAATATCTTTTAATTTTTCACATAGGTATAAAAGAACAATGTAAATGGATTTGATGCATTTAAGATTTGACACATTAAATAGATTTGATACATTTACATGTAATAGATCTTAACATTAAGTTACATAAGTTTGCTGGGGGCAGATCCGTGTCTGTCTCTCAAGGGCTGGGATTAAAGGCACTACCATGCCCGGTGGTGTGGTGTGGTGGTAGTTGGTCCTTTTGTTGCCATGGAAATCACTCGGCCTTTGACCCCGGGTTAGTTACCGAGTCCTGCCAGCTGATGTAAGCCCACCAGCTTCCTTGCCGTCTGGCATGACAAGATGTCTCAGGCCTGTTTTGGTCACTTCTTGCTGGACTTGGGTCAGTCCATTTCAGGGAATGCTGCTTCCATTTTTAGTGAAAATTGGTATTTTAACGCCAGGCTTGTGTCCTAGTTTCTTCTCGCGTGGCTATGGTAAAACAGACAAAAGCAGCCTAAAGGAGAGAAGAGTTGTTTTGCTTACAGTTGTGGGTATCGTGGTGGCATCAGGGGCTTGAGGTGTTTCGTCACATCCAGGATACAAAAACTGACAAATCCAGAGCACGGGATGTCAGTCTTCGGGTCGTGACATTAGTGGTGTCGACCATCCAGGAGCGAATTAAAAAAACGGGTGATGCTGAGAAAGGCAAGAAGAGTTTTGTTCAAAAGTGTGCCCAGGGCTGCAGTGTGGAAAAGGGCGGTAAACATAAGACTGGGCCCAATCTCCACGGTCGTTTGGGGTGAGAGCGAGGTCAGGCTGCCGGATTCTCCTACACAGATGCCACCAAGAACAAAGGTCTCACCGGGGGAGAGGAAACCCTGATGGGGTATTTGGAGAATCCCAAAAAAGTACATCCCTGGAACAAAAAATGATCTTCGCTGGAACTGAGAAGGGAGAAAGGGCAGACCTAATAGCTTGTCTTAACAAGGCTACTGAGGAGTAATTCCACTGCCTTATTTACTACAAAACAAATGCCTCGTGACTTTCAACGTGTACCGTAACTTGCTTCATACATCAAAATTCAGATCATCAAAGGCTAACAGTGTTTTGCTGGACAGTCCCAATTTAAGTAAAACTGACTTGGAGTCAAGTGGACATGATCTCAACCAGTTGCATAGATACCATGACTGCTCTTCCTTTCTCAAGATAAGATTGGACTTAATTAGGAATGTCTACTTTCCACAAAGATGGGGGTGTCGCCTCAAACCTATTAAGTGGTTTTATACTTAGATTTATAAAACTGGATGTGTAAATATGTTTAAACTCCGGGAAAACTGTCTCAGAAACAAGAAGACTCACCTGTGTTCAGTTTGTGTTCACTGGCCTGTTAGAGGCAGTGGTTAAAAACCAGGGGGGCAAGTTTATATTCCTGACAATGCCATTTTAATTAGAATTCCCTATGTCAAGGATACTGCCTTTTACCATTGAAAGGCACTTACTACGTCTTGTGAATGATATGAAATAATGAGTACTTAATAATATACATATTATATAGAAGACATGGATTTGTAATATATATTATATATTACATATATATGTATATAATATATATTATTATATATAATAATATATTGTTATGCATATAATATATATTATATGTATATAATATATTATTATATATAATATATAAATAATATATAATATATTATATATTACATATATATGTATATAATATATATATATATATATTACAAATCCATGTCTTCTAGTGCCTAACTCTCTTTCTCTATTTTTTTTAAGTACAGGACCACAGCTCTCTAAGTCCAGGAAACTGTTCTGCCCATAATTAAATATAATTAAGATGATCTCCTTCGGCCAGGTTGCATGCATCTCCCAGGCAATTCTAGATTCTATCACGTTGACAACACTATCACACGTCGTAGCAGAGGCCTGTAATCCCAGCAGCTGGAAAGCCAAGGCAGGAAGACTGCAAGTACAAAGCCAGCCTGGGATACATAGGGAGAACTCGCCCCCTGAGATGACAGTCTCCTTTGGCTTTCAGGCATGCCCGTGGGAGAATGATTGATCATCTTCACTGTGTTAATTTGATGGAGTAAGACCCGGCTCCAAACCGTGGGTGGCCCCATCCCCTAGGTAGGGGATCTTGGATTGTGTGAGTAAAGGAAGGTGGCTGAGGACAAGAAGCATGCATTTATTTGTTCTCTGTCTGCCTTTGGCCCTGGATGTGATTAGCTGCATCAAGTTCCTACCTTGACTTCCTCACGACGATGATCTGTTACCTGGAATTATAAACTGAATAAATCCCTTTTCTCCTAAGGCTGCCTTTGTCAGGGTGTTTTATCCCAGCAGCAGAAATAAAACTATGGCCACCACAATCTCCATACTTATCGCTACTATTTTTGCTTGTTTGTTTGTTTGCTTTAGAACTCTTTTCAATTCTTTATTTTTTCAAGATGGGGTCTTACATAGACCAAGCTAGCCTCAGACTTGCTTGATAGCTTAGGATAACTGCCATCTCCTGATCCTACTGCCCCCACATCTGTATTCTGGGATTACAGAATTACACCCAACCATTGACTAATTGTT
Source organism: Meriones unguiculatus (assembly GCF_030254825.1). Taxonomy (NCBI): domain Eukaryota; kingdom Metazoa; phylum Chordata; class Mammalia; order Rodentia; family Muridae; genus Meriones; species Meriones unguiculatus. The sequence goes on along the minus strand of NC_083363.1, from coordinate 30,831,515 downwards.
TGTAAAGATACTTCCAATAGAAGACCAGGAATAAAACCATTGAGATGGCTCAGCAGGTAAGGCTCTTGCTACCCCTTCGTGAGAGCTGAATTCAATTCCTGGAACCCCCATAAAAGTGGACAGAAGTAATCAGTGCTACAAAGATGTCACCTTATCACTATGAATATATTGCGTCAATTGTGGTCCCCACAATAACACATTAATTCATAAAAAAAGAAACTCAGAACTGTAGGTGGAGTTAATGCCTTTATCTTGTGTCTCTGTCTCCTTTCTCTCACACAGAGAACTCCACCCCTGAACATGAGAATTAGAGCCTCATTTGCTTTACCTCACATCATGGCACAAAAGTCACAGAATAGTGACACCTGTGCTTTTGCCAACAGTACACTTTCTGAAGCTATTATCACTTTAAGTGTTCTTTTTATTCTTGGGGCTTATTACACCTCGAGAAAATAGACAAATTACTATGCAAAGTTGGTACTCAGCCAGCTTCACTGTATTTCTTTGCCTGTCTGGCTGCCTTCTTCCTCCCTCCTTCCTCTGCTTCTTACTCTTGTGCTCTCTCTCTCTCTCTCTCTCTCTCTCTCTCTCTCTCTCTCTCTGTGTCTGTCTGTCTGTCTCTGTCTCTCTCTTTATAAGGAGCTTTTGTGACACTATGATATAATAGACATTCTATATAATATAATAAATTAATAATAAATTATAATAAAATATACTAAATATTATTATAAATAATATTAATATTATAAATAAATAATATAATATAGTAATAAAAATAATAAATAAATATAATAAATACAATATAATAAACATTCTCCCTACACTCCCTGCAGATATTTGGGGGTTTCCAGGAAAGTACCTTGTTCGGTATCTAGGGGTTTTCACCCTGGATTCCTGCCTCTGATCTTCTAAGGCATTTGTAGTTCCCTGAATGGGGAACAGCTGACATGGTGGAAGCCCCTTGGTAGCTCTGAGGTAGCCTCAAGATGGGAGCTGGTTGTCAGGGGAACCAGCGGTGGGCTGAGAGGGCTGCGAATTTCAGCTCTACTTTCAAATTTCAGGAAAAGGACAGGGGCTGAAGAGCTGGTAGTCCACCGTGGCCAATGATGTCCTGGTGATGCTGAAGCTTCTGTAACAAGACAGAATTCCGACAGCTCAACATGTCCATTGCTGGACATGTGGAGGTGCCTGGCTGTGGCATCCCCGTGGATGCGCTGCCCAGAGCTCTGCCGCCTAAAGGCTTGTTCTGACTTGATGGGGGCATAATGCCTTCGTGAGAGGGAGTTATTAAACAATGATTTCCCCAAGGACCGATTCTCACTGCCAGCCCCAGCGGACTCCGGCACAGTGGCTGTTTCCCAGCCACAGCCACAGCCCTGTCATGCCCAGTCCAGCGCCGCCGCCCCACGCTGCCTCACGGTGGCGCTGTTTCCCCACGATGCCCTGTCTGTGCTGGGCCACAACCCTGGTAAGTGGCAACAGATACAGCCTGAGCCAAAGCCATCCTGACCTTGTCTAACCCGCAAACCTCCTAAAGCTATTTTTAAAGTTTTTGGAACATCTACCCTGAGATTATCAGGTGACTCTGAATTCGAGTAGCAAGCAAAATTCATCCTTAAATTGCATGACGGAAATTGAGTCTTGAAGACTTCTAAGGGGAGATTTTTAGAACAGCACCTTAGAAAAATTAAAATTTGAAGACCTATGTGTAGAAATTATAACTTATATAACTTATGACAGCACTTACGAAGTAGCCAACACACGCAGGCGTTACCAATAATTACAGTAAACTCTTCTCTTTGGTTTTGTTTTCTGTTTGTTTATTTTAAGACAGTCTTTTGACATAGTCCAAGCTGTCCTAGAACTCACAGAGACCCTCTCACCTCTGCCTCCAGAGTGCTGGAATTAGAGTCGTGGGCCACCACACTCAGCTTGGTAAATTCTGAGGCGGTCAGATTATCAGATCTGCAATCACAGGTAATGATCCCAGGCTATCTGCTATGCTTAAGTGGGGCATGATTTTAAGAAGGGATTAGATAGACAGACAGGCAGGCAGGTAGATAGATAGATTGATCCATCGATAGCTAGCTAGCTAACTAAATGATAGATGATAGATATATAGAGAGATACACATAGAATATGTGTGTTTTTAAAAGCTCACAAAGATAATATTTAATAACTTTGTGTAAAAACACATTTAAAAACCACTCTAAAAAGCAAAACACAGTCCTGAGTGTTACCACTTAGAGCAGTATCACTAACGAAACACATGTGCTCTGTGGCATTGTAAGACCTTGACCCAAACATGTGTAGGGCCGTCAGGAGAAAGGACCAGCTGACTATCTTTTAGAACTATTTTTAAACAACCTAACTCTTTGAAGCAAGGATAGATTTATTTAGTTTGCTCCTAAGAAAACAGCTAGCCGAAGTCTTCCAAATTCTTTTGCAGCCGGAGCTGGCCACACACTGTGTTCTAGAAGAAATGAAATTTGTCAGCTCCAAGCCTGGCCCATATAATTTCTGGTTCAATCCCTCATGTTCCCTCCTGTTCCTCGCCCACATGGAGAGGGTCCCACGGAAGCCCGAGGTTCTGAAGGTGACAGACACACTTGTGGGAAGGAGCTTAGATGCCTAAATGGCTGTGTGGAGCAGACACTGTGGCTGGAGAGAGAGAGGGAGAGAGAGAGAAGGAGGGAGGGAGGGAAAGAGAGGGAGGGAGGGGGAGAGAGAGAGAGAGAGAGAGAGAGAGAGAGAGAGAGAGAGAGAGAGACTGTGTTGAGGTCTTGATTTCCCACAGCTAGCTCATTTGTGGCACACCAATGCTTCTCCCGTGTCTATGGAAGCTTCTGCCTTCTTCCAATTCTCTCCTTTCATTAACTCAACAGAAGGGTCAGGACTTTTCAGGCTACTTGCTTGCGGCCACCAAGCCACCCTCACATTGCTCTCTCTTGGGAGCTGTACTCTTCCTCAGCTTTTTCAGACTTAGCTCCCTCCCCAGAAAGGCCACCTCCTCAGACTTCTCCTCCTCAGAGGCTACGTGCATGTGTTGGTTAGCCTTGCGTCAACGTGACGCAAGCTGGGGTCATCTGGGAAGAGGAAATTGAGACAGTATCACCGTAAGATTGGCCTGTAGGAAACTCTATGGGACATTGTGTCTTGGTGAATGATTGATGTGAGAGGGGCACAGCTCACTGAGAGTGGTGGCACCTCTGGGTAGGTGGTCGCCATGGGGAGTAAGCCAGTAATCAGCATTCCTCCATAGTGTCTGTTTCAGTTCTTGCCTTTCAGGTTCCTTGTAGAAGAATTTTAATTCAGCAACATGGCTGCTCTGGCTGGAATACAGACAGGTCTTTAATCTCAGGAGACAGAGGCATGTTTATCTCTGAGTTCTAGTCAGTGCTGGTTAGGCAATTCACTTGAAGGTGAGTTGAGACACACTGCAGTGGAATTGAGTTTGTGGTAGTTCAGTTTGTGGAATTCAGAGGCAGTTTTACTGGGAGAGTTTTACAGGGACCAGTTGAAAAGAGAACAAGCTAGACACAGATGAAGACAGATCAAGCCAGAGAATGAGAACGAGACAGAAAATTAGAACATATTGCCAAAGTTAGTATGAGGCCAAGCAGAGAAATTCAGTCAGAAGCTGAGAGAAGCCAATTTGAATCAGTCAGTTTGGAGAAGAGTTTGGGCCAGAACAGTTGAGTTGAACCAGCAAGCCAGAGTTCAGAAAGATCTAGAAGGGTGAGTTTACTCAACAGTAAATCTCAGAAGCTGAAAATATTCTAGGCCTAGATTAGGTTGTGTGGAGGCTAGGAGCTTCTGGGAGTAGGCCAAGGTTAGCAGATGGAGACAGTACGCCTCAGAGAGAGTTACCTCAGGGGAATAAAAGATACTTTTAAGATACTTGTTTCCTTGAGTTCCTGCCCTGACTCCCCTCAATGATGGATTGGGATGGGAAACTGTAAGCCAGTTTACTCTGTTCTTCCTCAGATTGCTTTTGGCTGTGGCATTTATCACAGTGATAGAAAGCTAACTAGAAAAATACTTCGGTGTTTTCTCAAGTCCTTCCCCTCAGCATCCATAACCCAAAGAAACCATCATCACTCATTCTCATCACTCATCTTCTGCCTCCTGCGTCACACGTCCCCAAGCCTCTGTTATCCCCGTGGCTACCCCCTGTCCTCCAGCTGGGTGGTGACAGATCACATGCTCTCCTCAGGATCCCCTCCCCCTCCAAGTACAGCTTCCAGGGCCTTGTGACCACATCAGCTCTTGCACAAACTGTTGAAGCAACTCTGTCTTAAAAAGTGAACATGAGTTGTCAATCCCATGAAATGAGAGTAAAGATCATTACCCGAATTCTTTGGTCAAATGAAGCAACAGGGTTGTCTCCCTAAAGTGGGGTTTGAGGAAATAGCATTGAACATAGGAAAGAGTGGGGCTGATATAGCCTCCCAAAACTTCAAGGCCAGGAGGGTTTTGTTTGTTTATTTGAATTTCCAGATGAATTTTGGTTACATATGAACGTGGCTGAACATCTCAAAATTATTTGGCAGAATATCCTACCAGGGTGGAGGTCAGGGTATAGCGTGTGGGGCATGTCAAATTCCAGAAGATGGATCAAGTCCTGGTCAAATCCAACTTTTACAGAAAACAGGAATGAAATTATTTTGACTTTGTAACAAGATGGCTTTTAATCTTAATATGGAGTCAGGCTGGTCCATTATTCTACCCCCCCCCCCCGGTCTAACATGTCCCTTTCAAATCCATGATAGAAAGTGGTCATTTATATTTATTGTATGAAATGATAATGCCAGGAGACAGCAAGTGTCCTAGCATTTTCTATTTGGCAATAGAGATAAAACTTGTATCATGGCTAGGGTCTCTTTTAAAGTATGCCTGATTGGTTAACATAGAAAGAATAAGTTTTCCTTAAAGTCATCTGTTTTGTTCTGCATAGAGCAGATCAAGGGCCTTCTCATAACATAGAACTGTTTTAGCTAATGAATCTACCTGTTAATAAACCTGGTTAACCGACGTGGTTTCAAGGGGTACCTTTTTGACAAGAAGGAAGCCTTGTATGCCAATAGGCAAAACACTGAGTCATTTTGTTCCCCTTGAAAGGAGTTTCTTTGGATCTAACATTTGAGCCTTTGTTGAGGATGAGGGGCAATGTTTTCTCCTAACTTACTTCTTCATGCTTAAATTAGGTTGTTGTCAGGGCCCTGGAAGGCTGGATTGTTAGTGAAAGCCTATGAGGGCATAAGGGATTGGGGGAATGGTGCATTCATCAGAGGCAGCAAGTGGTTTACCATCCCAGCGGAAGAGACAGGTAGCAATCACATCATCTGGAATGGGTCCCACTTGTTTCCAGCAGGTCCAGGGCTTTCCAATTTTGTAGGGCTACAATGGTATAGCTTACCTTTGGGGCAGTTTGTAGTTTGTAACTGATTTCTGGGTGCTGTCAACCAGGTAGGTGGGACTCTGCAGACACAGACATAAACTACAGACTGAAAATAAAGTTAAGGAACTTGAAGAACAATGGTCTTACATTTAGAGATTTCCCTTTGGGAGTAGGCAGTAGATAGGAAAGCTGTTGATTGACGTGACAGGAATACTTGTCTGGAGACCATTTGCCCTGTGACAGGTGAATCCAAGTTGGGATTTCCGGAAGCTTCTGTAGATCTTTAATGAAAAAGATCAAAGTTCTAGCTACACTAGCATTACTATTGTTTGTAATCTGTACTGAAATCCACACTGCAGAAAAAGCAGCTAACAGGCATCTGTAAAACAGTTGAAGTAGACTGTGGTTTTGAGCACAGCAAAGGCTTTGGTTTGGGGTTAAAAGGCATAAACATTTTTTTTTTCTGTCCAGAGGGCTGGATACCAATTAGACAGAGATGTTTTTAGCATTATAAGAAGCATATTCAAGTCTATAGTTAGAAGATAACGAAAAGAAATGTCAGATTTTGAGCTTGTGACTGATAATAGCAGTCAGAGCTTTACCAGCTTTTCAGAACTCCCTTGATCAACATTAAAACTCTCACTCCTTGAAGTCTTAAAATATATAATATATATTCTATATTATACTTATATATAATATACTTATATAATACTTATATAATATATAAGTATAATAATAGTATAAGTAACTTGTATTTATATATCATCTTAAATAGTTTTTAGAACTTTATAATTTAAGTTTTCATATCCTCAGAACTTTTAAACTTGCATTGCTTTAGAATATTTTCTTAGACCTTCAGAGCTTAGGTAAATTTAAAACCTTTTTTTATTCCAATCATTTAACATGCTATGTAGGAGGTTAGTTACTGAGAGCAGTCATTACAAAGCAAGTTCCTTTAAACAAAGGGAGGGTAAAATATTAGATATGATGCCGATTTGTCCTTTAATATGAAGCCTGTTAGTAAGGCGAACCTGCCTGAGGCTTTGCCTTTCTCATTAGGAGACCTAATGGCAAGGCTGGATTCTTATATATGAAATGTACTTACTAGGCATCTGTTGTTAAATTCATAAAGCTGCAGGCAGCTGTTGACCCCATGAGAGATCTGAGAAGGATAAACTCTAGCGGGAGGTATAATCCAAATGGCTTCTCCATCAACTAAAATGACAGAGAGTTACCTGGAGAGTCACCCTAGGCTCCAGGGCTAGTTTCCATAGGGGCAGAGGACCGTCTTTGATTATCACATAGGACAGCATTGAAGCTTCCACTGCTGCACAGGAGGGCGTAGGCCTTTGGCAGGCAGACCTGGAAGGCCCGAGAGATTTTCCCATGGATGAGGAACTTGGGAAAATTGGCCCACTCTGACTTAGGCAAAGTCGGGTGGTCGACCCAACAGTATCCAGTTTGTGCAGGGCCCTGGCAGCAGGCGAGGCATTGTGGCAGGTTTTCCCAGTGGCTAACATCGTCACACTCCAGGTCTGTCCCCGCCTGTCTTCTTTGGAGACCACAGAGTGACCACTAGGCTCTGGCATTTCTGTCTGTTATAGGAAGACTTTTCCATGAAACATTTTTTGTTTAGTTTGGTTTCGTTTTTTGAAACAGGGTTTCTCTGTGTAACAGAGTCCTGGCTGTCCTTGACTCACTTTATAGACCAGGCTGGCCTCGAACTCCCGGAGATCTGCCTGCCTCTGTCTCCTGAGTGCTGGAATTAAAGTCATGCGCCACCATGCCCAGCTACCATTAAATGTTGAAAATATCAAATTCAGCAGATCTCTGAAAAGCATTGACAGCCATTATTAAGTACACCTGATTTTAATTAAACTTTACCTGTTTTCAGTTATTTCCTTTAGGCTTAACCCTGAAAACATACAAAGGAGACTAAATAAAGCTTATTCCTGTAAATAAATTGCATTTTTATACAGCATGACTACAGGCATAGTTCTGAACAAATTAAAGAATCGGTCACTTAGAAGGTGACTAACTACCAGCCTGTATGTCTTAATTTTTTTATAATAGCAACTTAGTAGCTTTTATAAGATTAGGATTCAAACTTAGTCCTAAACTGGTTAGCACCTTCATTTTAACATTAGTCTTTAGAGACACTGGACTTGTAGTCGGGGTTAAGACTGGGTGTGCTCTAGGACCCATAGAATTTAACAGGAAACACAGCAGCCATTGACAGCCCACCTCCACTCAGCAGGAAGAGCCAGTATTTAGCATTGCAGAGTTTGCACCTGCATACTAAAGTGTCTGGACTTTCATGCGATCGTACAGTCCTGGGGAGCCAGCAACTGGAGCGCATCACCGAAGTCAGCATCTCTGTTTCGAGGCAAGGCAGACTTTAAGATGCCATCCTTGCACTAGAGCTCCCTGTGGGACCAGAACTTAATGGAATCCTTTTAGGTGTAGTCCTCTCTGTGAACTAGAAGTGGCAAAGTTATTAGAAGAATGTTGGCACATAGCAAACGACAGCGTCTCTGGTTTGATAAATACAGATACAATGAATTTGAGAACATTTAAGGCTAAACGTTTTGGTTCAATGAATGACATTTGAGATCAAGTTGACATCCAGAAATTCCGTTATTTAGTTTCTTTTTAAGAGCGAATAGCTATAGTCCATAGCGAACATTTATGTTACTTTGATTGAGGAATAAAACTTATTACAGGTTTTTATTTATTTTGGTTTTGGTCACTCTGTAGACCAGGCTGACCTCGAATGCAAAGATTCTCCTGCTGTGGTTTTTTTTTTTTTTTTTTTTTTTTTTTTTTTGGAGTACTTTATACCAGCCACGACCTAGTGCAGACCTAGAGAAGGTACAAGCCTCTGCCGAGGCCGATCAGGCCCCTGCAGCAGCAGATTTAAAGAGATGGACGCAGTAAAGCAAGCAAACAAAAATAATAAACACACAACGCAGACCATTAAAGTAGTCAAAAGAGACTGGTCAAAACCAAAACATGCAGTGGCCATCTTCACTCACATATTTAACTTGCCTTGACTGGTTTCCATCTTGGTCCCTAGCATCCAAGAACCAGGCGGGCAAAGGGGCTTTCCTTTAGTGCTCTGGGTAGGAGGCGAGCAAAACACAGAACAAAGCACAAGGGACCTGAGAGCCAGGTGGAAGGTCTTGCTAGTGCCCAGGACAGGAGTACATGGACCTCCTTGGGTACCTCTCTGCCCCCAGACAGGATCCTACCACAAACAGAACCAAAAGTCATGGAAGGAGACACCCTCTATGGCTTACGGATAGATGCCTCCTCAGACATGTGCCTGCTGGTTTCCCTTCAGTGCAGGCGTTTGCTCCAACAATCTGCCAAATCGAAGGCTTGCCTCCGAGCCTTGGGACATTCTTCAAGATGTGCACTGCCTCCGGAGGCAGCATCTCCACCTAGAGTACTAGCTTCCGGATTTGGTCGGGATTTTTATCTCATGGGGACCTCCCAATCGTTAATCCCACCAAACAAGAGTAAAGATCGTTAGCCGCATTCTTTGGTCAAATTAAGCGAGGCTTATATAAACCCCAAATACTGCAAGACTAGGGGGTTTTCATGGGTTGGGGGATTTCCAGAGGAATTTTGGCTATGTAGGAACTTTGCTGAATATCTCAAAATTATTTAGCAGCACCCCCAAGGTGGAGGTCAGGGTATAGGGTGTAGGACATGACAAATTCTACAATATGGCTCAATGCCTGGTCAAATCCAAGTTTACAGAAAACAGAAATGAACTTATTTTGACCTTGTAACAAGATGGCTTTTAATCTTAAGATGGAGTCAAGCTGGTCATCAGAGTGTCTTAATTAAGCATACAGAAACCCACAGAGAATATGCACCTTACATGTGCCCCAGCTTTTTCAAACCCCGTGTTTGAAAATGAAGAGTGTGAAGGAGAAAAAAGATGGCTCAAATCCATGAAATGAAAAACCCATGCTCGCTCTCACATGGTATAAAGGGGAATTTTACACTGACCTTTCTTCACACTGAAGTTTATTTATGACATTATATTTGAGGTGTTTTTTTTTATTCCATGCCCATATTTAAATGTCGTTTTCTCTGTTGTATAAATATTAATATACTAGAAACTTGATAACCACACAGACTCAAAGTGATTTTGCAGGAAAGACCATTTGGGTCTCCATATTTGGGAGAGCTACATATTTTCCAGTAATGATTACTAGGACTCTTCAGAACTAAAAATCGTAAAGTCAGGGCTCAGGATATAGCTTAGTGATTGAACACCTGCCTAAGGCAAGGCTAGGCAAGGTCTTGGGTTGGATTCCCCAGAGACAAGGTGTGGGGCAGGAAAGGAGGAGAGAAGAGAAGGGAAGAAAAGAAAATCGGAGGAAAGGGATGGGAAGAAATAGAAAGAGAATGGAGGAGAGGACAGGGAGAAAGTGAGCACCATTTATGTCTATCTCTGTGGACCTGCTATCTACGTATGTGTGTGTATGAATATATATTATGGGTATAAGGATTGAATCCAGGGCTTTTAACATAACAGCCTGCCACGGAACCACACTCCCAGCCCAATGCCTAAAGGCTCCAGGCGGTCTGGTGGACATCTGTGAGAGTCCTTCTGATAGCTGGTGCTGGTTAAATCAGCGGTATGCTGTTCCTCTATGGTCCACTCTCTTATGATTGCCCTGCAGGTTTATTCTCTCCTAGGTTGCAGTTGAAAATTGTCCTTTCTTCAGTGAGAAGAAATACGTGATTTTACCATGCACATACATGCCATAGCACACATATTCCGGTCAGGGGATGGTCTATGGAAGTCAGTTCTCTCCTTTGACGAGGTGACTTTGTGGGACCAAATGGAGGTTATCAGGATTGGCAGCAGGTGCCTGTGTCTGCTGAGACATCTTGCCTGGTCCCAAATTATTAGTGCGGAGGTTTGGGGTGGGGGTGAGTGCCGAGGCACACATGTGGAGGTGAGAGGACAGAGGAGTCATTCAGCACCGTGTAGGTTTCAGGGTGCCAGGCTTGCCCTCTAAACCCACTCATCCTCCTTTTGGTGAATTTGGAAGCCACATCTGTTCGCCAGCTTTATGCACTGTGGGGCCTGATTTTGTCCGTAGGTCATAACTTACTGAAACCTCCTATGGCACCAACATTTTCAACTTTAGTAAGGTCAGACATGTGACTTTTTAAAAACCACTATGGTTTATACATTTGTTGACTTGTAGGAAATCTTTTTTTTTAAACTCTGAAATCATAGAAACCTTTATTTATTTATTTATTTATTTATTTATTTATTTATTTTTCAGACAGGTTCTCACTATGTAGCCCTGACTATCCTGGAGCTCTGTGTAAATCAGGCTGGCCCCAAACTCACAGAGATCCACCTGCCTCCCTCGTGCTGGCATTAAAGGCGTGTGTCACTACACCCAGCTCATATAAATGCTTATATTTTATTTCTAAAGGTTTTATTGTGCAGCTCTTCACATTTAGCTTCTTCTCCATCAAAAATGTATTTTTGTATAAGACATAAGGTAGGAATCTAATTTTGCTTTTTCCCCATATGGGAGAGGATGGCTGTGTCAGCCTCCCCCACCCACCCCCGACTGGGAATGTCTGTTCCGTCAAATCCCACACCTCCCTCACGCCTCTGCGTGCCCCACTCTGTTTCTCTCTTCTCAGCTCGGTTGCCTCAGACAGTTTTCTTTTTTTTTTTTTTTTTTCTTTTTCATTCCAAATACAGTGGTAAATATTAACAGCTTTGGAGTGAATTTTGGCTTCTGGCAGGGTAAGGCCATCCCTTCTCCCCAGAGCCTGTTCTCCAAATTCATCTGTAGCTATGTTTTTGTTATTGCTGTTGTTTTGAGACAAGGCCTGGCTGTGTAGCCCTGGTTGACCTGCTTGCAGACCAGGCTGGTCTTGAACTCACAGCGATTCACCTTCCTCTGCTTCAGGAACGCTGAGATTAAAAGGCAAGGGACGCCACTCCCAGCCTCTCCCGTTTATTTTTATTTTGTTGTTATTGCCGGGGCTGCTGAAACCTAACGAAGTGCCTCCCGTGAGGAGACTTGAAACAAGCCCTGAGGAGTAAAGGGGAGAGGCTGGTTATGCAATCTGTAGCTATCCCCTGTGGCTTCCTGAGCAAGAACTCGGGAAAGTGAAGGACGACGTGTGAATAGGCCTCCCTGGGATGGTCAATACAAGATCTAGAATCACCAAGGTGGTAGGCCTCTGGCCAGGCCCGGGAGCGATTACCTAGGTGATAATCAGCGAATATCGCCAGAAAGGAAGCAAATCATGCCTTAGGTTTGGGTCCTGGACTACAAAAAAGTGTAAAAAGCAATATACCTGACTGAAAATTTCAAAGCGCGAGTTAAAAATATTAAGGAGAGAGGCCTGCAGAGATTATGGGTGCTCAGAGAGTAAGGGTGCTTCTTGCTTTTCCAGAGGAATTGGGCTCAGTTTCCAGTACCCAGGTTGGGGCCATGGGGGTGCTCACAACCACCTGTAATTCCAGCTCCAGGGAATCTGACGCCCTCTTCTGGCTTCTTTGGGCACCTGTATGCATGTGGCACCTGTACACACGCATATACACAAACACAGACACACCCCCCCCCCCACAGAGATAAATCAAAATGAAAGAATAGAGAAATAAGAAGGAGAAAGCCAGCTGAACACCAGCCATCACTGTTGCCTGTTTACTGACTGTAAACCCAGCACGGTGGGCTGCCTCCAGTTCCTGCTGCTGGGCCTTCCAGGAACATGCGCTCCAACTAACCCTTTGCTTCCTTTTTCAGGGTGCTTCACCACAGAAACAGGAAGTGAAACCAAGATGTCTCTTTTCTCCTCAAACAACCCTGGCACAGGGTGCTTGCGTGCTGAGGTAAGGCAAGGTGAGCCCACCCTCCCGAGGGTGCAGCTCTGGAAAGGCCTCCAGGCCTTCAGTGATAGCAGGTGTGGAGAGCAGGAAGGACGAACTCAAGCTGTCTTCTGTGGAATTGCTCACCTCAGACCTTTCAGCAGAGCAAGCTCTGCCACTGCGCCTTGAGGTGTCGGTCACGAAGGTCTTGCTCCTGCAGCTAAGCCATGATTGTGATTGCTATTTTTTTTTTTTGGCATGTCTCCCTCCCAATACCTACACAAAGAGATCCTTGAGGGAGCAGGAACCAGAGGCACAATGGAAAGAACAAGAGCATCTGCAATCTACCATTTATTATCTGTGGAACCCAGGCTCTCTGTGACTCAGTATATCTCTGGCTGCAAAATGGAGGAATGTATGTAAATAGGGATGGTTGGGCTCTTCATGCATACAGAGGCACGAGGCACTTTGTAAGTGTTCCTGACCACATCCCAGACTCTGTCTCTCTATCCTCAAGCTTGAGTGTAGAGTCCCAAGTATCCATCAATACTGGTCCAGCGAATACAGGTTAGTCAGCTCTAGGAGCTCCAGTCTGAGGAAATCTTTTCGGTCTTGACAGATCACGAGGAGATCAACCCTTAGGATGATCCATAGGCAAGAAGAGCCTCGGGCTGGGGTGCTAGGATCCTTGAAGGTGGCTCTTAAATGGTACAGTTAGACAACAGGTGGCAGAGTAAATGGACCCCTCGAAGGCAGAGGAGCCCAGATGTGTTCTGATAGATGTGTGTGTGGTTGGATATGGTTAAAAAAAAAAAAAGCTCCCCAGTTTTGTTGTGGTTGGAAATGCAGAAGACAGGTCAGTGACAGGCACTGCCCACATCTTAGCACGCTTCCCGGCAAGGTCACCAGAGTTTAGATAGAAACAGAGCCAGTTGGTGTGGGGAGGAGCGGGGTGGTGGTGGGCAGAACTCCCCAGTCGACTTATGCAATCTGCCTGGGTTTCAAAAGCCAGTGGGGAAGGAAGGAAGTGACGGCCACAAAAGGAAGGGAGGCAAGGACCATTCAGAGGCACTGGCCCACGTCCCTTCTACGTAGACTGCATCCTAGCAGCATCGGTCCTAGGCCCCCAGAGGGGAGAGAACAGGGTTCATCGGTCCTCTCCATTGCACTTTCAGTAACCTCCCTTGAAGAAAGCGTGGCTCCAACCATCTGAGGCCATCTTGGCTGGAGGCAGTTGCCCCTCCGCTGGAACACTAGCGTTATGCTCCATGCCCTGCGAATCCAGCCCTCAGCTTCTGGTCTCCACCTCTAGCGCAGCTGACTTGGAAGACAAGAGTCTGTTTCTAGAGATGCTGGCATACTCCACAGACAGAAGGGGTTCAGGCGAGGGCTTCGGGTAGGGTTGGGTGTTGCCATTGTTGGAATCCTGAGGGCTTGTATGGTTTAGGTGGATGAGAGATGCATACAAGATGCTCCTGGTGTCTTCATTGGAGAGGATCTGCTGGTCCTGAGAGTCGAAGGAAACAGGTGTTTGCTGAAAGAAAAACAACCCGAGTGCTCAATGCCCTGTGAGGAGCCAGGACTGGGTGGGGGGACAGGGACAGAGTTTAAGATGTAGAACACGGACTGGAGTGATTCCTAGCTGGTTGAGAGCATGGACTACTCTTTCAGGGGACCTGGGTTCAGCTCCTGGCACCCACGTAGGAGTCTGTTAACTCTAGTTCCAGAGGATTTGACTCCCTTTTCTAGCCACCTCAGTCACTGCATACCCTTGGTGCACATACATACATGTAGACAAGACACTCATGCACATAAAATAAAAATAAATAAATCTTCTCTTAAAAATATATGAGGCTAGGTGTGGTGGCACACACCTTTAATCCCAGCACTCAGGAGGCAGAGGTAGGCAGATTTCTGTGAGCCTGAGGCCAGCCTGGTCTGCAAAGCAAGTTGCAGGACAGTCAGGACTGGTACACAGATCCTGTCTCAAAACCCCCAAATAAATAAATAAATATTAAAAATGAATAAATAAAAAGATACGGGATGTGACATCGGGCCTGTAGATCCTCTGGGAAGGGGTGGCTGGAAAGTTGCCTTTCCTGTCACTGAGCTGAGAAGCACTGACCTCCCCAGGCTCCTGTGCTTGACTCCAGATCCATGAGAGCAAAGGCCCAGTGGGTGGGGGCTAAGAACGCATTAATTTGCATGTTTTTCATGGTTAAGGATGGGATGCAGGGTTTTGCACATGCATGACAAAGACTGTACCATTGAGCTACAGTCCCCAGGCCTTGTGCTTTTGAGACTGGCTCTCATCTTGTTGCCCAGGCTGGCTTGAAATTGGAGACCATTCTGCCTCAGCCTCGTAAATGCTGGGATTACCAGCCGGTGCCACCGCACCCTTCAAGAAACTTTTTATGGAGTTCTCCACGTGCATCTTACGCACATTCAAGCTTGACTAGGGCTGAGTTAGAAAGGGCTTTGCTAGGGATGCATTTCATGGAATCAGTTCTAGCATCATACAGAGGGCTGGGTTAGATGACCTTGGAGCCCCCTAATTCTGTGGGTCTTCAGTACCAGTGTCTCGGGTCTGACAGAACAACCCAAACCACCCGGTCCTCAGGAGGACTTAGAGAACCATGGTTAATCACAGTTTTTCTACACTGACTGGGCCAATGGCAGCTAGTCTGTAGGAGGTCTGGCGACATAAGGCACAGGAAAAGCTGTCTCCTATGGAGCTGAAGGCCAGGAGTTGGTTCTGCCAATCTCTCTCTCCCTCCCTCTCTCTTTCTCTCTGCTCTATCTCTCTGTCTCTCTTCTCTCTCTGTCTATCATGTCTCTCTCTCTCTCTCTCTAGTTTGAGTTGGGGAACACGAGGAAAAAACATTGCATAAAAGGGGAATACAAACGGGTCATGATGACACAAGCAGTCATGAGTATGTGTCACCATTTAGAGTAAATAGAAACCAAATGCAGGCCCAAGTTCACAACAGCAGATATACACCAGAAGCTAGGGTTCCCTAGGTCCTGGAGGAGAGTGTTTCCTACTTACAGTTGTCTCCTTCTGTCCCGGTAAGTCTTCATAGATATGGTGACATTCATTCTCAACTGTGAGGAAACAAGCAAAGTTAGCGGAGGGACTTGCCCTGTGCCACTTCACCCACTTTCTATGGCAATAACAGCTTGGGCAAAGGAACCCTGATGGAAGAGAGGCCAGCACTTGGGCAACAGAATAGTTTCTGCCAAGGGAGCTCCCAAATACCCAGCACCAACTACTGTCCAGAGATTCTAAGAAGCCAGATATCCTGGTTGCCTGTGTTTAATATAAACCCAGTCAACTTCGTGATCAGTTTCAGGTGACTACCTGTAAATTCCATATTTAAACACCAGATTTAAGTATAATCTCTTCACCGGTGGGGTTATATGTAGTAAGAGGTTGGATTTCTAGTTTGTAATATCAAAAGCCCTCAGTGTGAAACATAGCCTTTCCTGTGAACACGCCCTCCCACACTCACACCTGTATGCACCCTCACGCATACTCCTAAATGAAAACTCATTCAGAGTTTTCAGAGTCCGGGCATTTTGCTGTTTCTATGTTGTTTTCCAAAAATGTCAACAGTGACCCCCACTAAACTGATTGCATAACATTTAGAAAATAAGCTTATAGAATTTTAAAATTCTCTCTTCCCTAAGGATTTTTTATTTTTTTATTTTATTTTATTATTTATTTTTTTTTCTTTTAGAGCTTGAAAAAAAAATGATATTCACAAGCTCCAGGAGCATTCTGATCCACTCAAACGCATTCTAATCTTGTTCACAGAACTATCTGGAAGGCATGTGGAGAATAAATACTTAAGACACAGAGGCCAAAACAAAGCAAGAAAGAATGCACAAGTCCTCTGAAGGCTGCAGAGTTCTTAGGACTAATGCTAAAACCTTAGAAGTTTAAACATTAAAATGTCGTTGAAGAACCCGAAGAAAAATGTTCTTTCCCCTTGTGCCACATTCGCTTTTGGGGGCTGTAAGTGTGTATGTGTGTGTGGAGGCATGTGTGCATGTGTGTTCAGGTGTTCACGTGTGTCTAGAAGACAGAGAACGACCTCGTCTTGTTCCTCAGGAACTGTCCACCTTGTTTTCTGAGACAGAGAGACAGTGTCTCTCTTTGGGACCTGGGGCTTGCCGATTCGATGAGGCTCAAGGATCCACCTGACTCCAACTTCCCAATGGTAGGATCACAAGTGTGCGCCCTGATTTCTAAACAGGTGCTGGAGATCGAGTTCAGGTCCTCATGTTTCCACAGTGAGCGCTTTACCAACTGAGCCAGAACCCCATACCCCTGTCTCTGCTGTGGAGGCTCAGTGGGTGAATGTGTATTTAACATGCCAGGGGCATGAGTTCCCTCTTTAGTACTACCAAATAGTACTAAATACTAAATAGTGTGTATACTTTAAAATGTGTATATGAAATATACATCACATGTTGCATAATGTTGAATATCTATAGTAAAATGGTTAGCAGAGTAGAGCAAAAGGGTAGGTCTGTCCTCTCGTAATTACCCTTCGGTCTGGTTTTATTCCTGTTGCTATGACAAACGCCCTGACCGAAATAAGTCAACACAGGAAAGGACAGGGTTCATGTGCTCACAACTGCAAGTTACGGTCCGTCACTTTGAGAAGCTGAAGCAAGAACTCCAGCAGCTAGACACACCGCATCCACGGCCAAGAGCAAAGAGAATAACACATCCTGCTTGTGTGCTCTCTCCTACTGTCCCCAAGCCCCTGCCTGGAGAATGGTTCCGCCTACATTGGCTAGGTCTACCTACATCAGCTGACAATCATAATACCCTCCCACCCCTGCAGACACGCTCACAGACTAACCCGACCTGGTGCATTCTTCATTAAGACTCTCTTCCGGGGTGAGTCTAGATATGTTGAGCTGACAATTCAAAACTAACAAGCCACCCATATCCCTTCTTGGCAAGAGCAGTTACAAGCTACTTGCTTGTCAAAAGTATAAGGTATGGTATATTAGTCTCACCCATCATCTTCATGTTATACATTAAATCTTTCGACTCATTCATTTTACATATTTGCTACTTGGTGATTTTTGACCTACATACATCTCTGCACTTCCTTCATATTGAGAAAAACAAAATTTAAAAATGATAGCAAGATACATTTCAAGATCTATATAAACTTATTAATAAGTCCCTACTCATAAAGTTGAAAAAAGAAGTGCGGGCCGGAGAGGTGGACCAGTGGTTCAGAGCACTGCCACTGCTTGTTCTTCGAGATAACCCAGGTTTGATCCCTCGCAGCCACATGGAGGCTCAAAATCTTTAACTCTAGTTCCAGAGTTGCCAGGGGATCCAATAAGTACCAGGCACACATGCACAGGGTCCCTAGAAATACGTGCAAGCAAAACACCCGTACTCAAGAAATAAAACAATAGAAAAATTAAGATGAAAAAAGTACGATCCAGAATCCTAGCACTCCTTGTCTTCAGCAAATAGGTGGGGAGTTGGGGTGCCTGGAGGTAAGCTGAGTGGAACCAATGTGTGTCATCCCCACTCACCCCCAGTGTCCACCCCACCCCCAACACTTCCCTAGGCACCTGGTCACCAGGGCTGCCACCTTGTAAAGTGGAAGAAAGCCACTTGGGCACCTGGCCTTTCAAGCAAAACAAACAACATGGGCTTACCTTTCTGGGCTGGTCCTCGGGATTTCCTGAGGTACAGGACCACAAGGACGACAAGTCCGAGCAGTAGCAGGATGGCCACAGCCACTCCAGCAATGATGGCCTTCCCCATCCCGTTACCTAGAAAGCTTTGGAACAAGGATTAGCCAGGTGAGGAAAGTCAGAATCCAACACACGTCCTGCGGGAAAACCTTCCTTCCTCACGCCTGCAATTCCCACAGGTCCTTCCCCTACCCAGCCTCTTCTGAGGTACCCTGCTCAGCTGGGCAAGGGACCGCTTTCGTATGCAGTAGACCTGCCTCACAGGCCCTGCGGTCTCCATAACAGGGTAATGTTGATGATGTCACCAGCCATTGTTCCCTTTCCTGTTCCTCTCTCCTGTCCTTTAACTTTGTTTGGGACGCCAGCTCTAGCCTCCTTCATTCAGGTGTCTTTGTCTCTGTCTTGAAGCTTTACGTCAGCCCTTCTCTGTGAGACGCAGTCAGCTCCCAGGAGAACCAGAGAACTTGACAAACAGCCCTGCCAGCTAAGTGCATTCCAGTATGTCCTACTTTGTGTCAAAAGAGGGACTCGGAGGTAGATAAGAATACACCTGTAGCAGCCTCTAGGATTGGGGTCTGAGTGGCAAGGCCATAGAGAACGGGGAAGCACATCCGGGGACATCTCAGCTCAGCTGGTGTCTGGTTTAATTTTTAGACAAGTAGTGGCCTGCAAGAGCCTGGGGTCCACTGTCTTCAGGGATGCTGGGTTCAGAGAGAAGTAGATGGCAGAGGCCAAGGGCCTAGGGCCTGGGGCCTGGGAGCCCATTAGCAGGCATCAAAGGTTCCAGTCCATGAGATCGGGAACTGCACACTCAACACAGCTCGCTGACCACAGCCCTGCTCCTGCCTGTTGGAAGGTCCCTGCTGTTTGAGGTTGCAGTCCTCCCAGGCAGATAGCCATTCTGAGCTCGGTGCTAGAGAGTGGAATCCCTCTCCCCAGCAGGGCCTCCTACTCTCTGCCTGACTTCATCTGGAGAGTGTCTTTAGACATAATGCCGCCGACCACACTTGATATATGGCCTTTGATACAGCTTCCTGCTAGCTCTCCCCTCCCTGCGCCTATAGGATAATTAGGTTCTGTGTTCCCATCCGTATGATAGGGGCATGCTGTTTAATGCAAACCAAGCATCCTTGAAGGGCCTAGTTCTACCCAGTTATGTTCACCTATCCTGGGAACCTCCCATCTACTCCCCAATGGGTAGATAGCCTTTGTTCTCCCGAATCAAAGTTGAACTATCTCCCTGAAGTGGTTCATTCTCTGTCGTGCTCATGGCCTTCCAAGCCCTGTGTCTCACCTTCTGTTCCGCCTGCCTTCGTGAGCTGGTGGCCAACAGCCCCCCAGGGAGGAGGAGAACCACAATGCCGAAGAACAAGAGAGGGCTGGAAGAGGGGTGGAGGTAAAGACAGCAATGCCGTCGCATGTTGCCTGTCCCAAGAGGGAAAGAGTAGGCAAGTGGGGATCCTTGCTATCCACACCCCAGTCCACCCTCACTGTACTCCAGGAGACGGTGCGACTGAATGGAGGGTAGCCGTGTTCTTCATGACCCAGCCAGTAACATCTGGTGACATTTTCAGTGGCCACATGTGTGTTCAGAACAACACTTGTGCTACTGCCCATGAAAGGTCAAAGACATCTTGAAAGGCACAGAACAGCCTCCTGGGACAAAGAATTAGCCAGCTGCAAAGGCCAAGAGCCTGGGCTGGAGGCACAGGCCCACGGTCCGAGATACTCAGGAGGCAGAAGCAGGAGGACCAAAAGTTCAAGGTCAGCTTGTGTGATAGAGTGGATCAAAGACCAGCTTGAGTTTCTTAGTGAGATCACAATCTCAAAGTGAAAAGCAGAAGGCTGAGACTGCAGCACAGTCATTGAACTCCTGCCCAGAAAATGTGAGGCCTCGGGTACAGTCTGCAGCATAAAAGATAAATAGATGGTAGATAGATAGATAGATAGATAGATAGATAGATAGATAGATAGATAGACAGATAGATGATAGATGGTAAATATATGTACAGATGAATAAATTGTAGATAGGTAGATGATAGATGATATAAATATATGCTAAATAGATGATAGATATATGGTAGATAGATATAAATAGATCACAGATATGTAGATGATAGATAGATACATACATACACACATACATGTGGGAATATTATTGTGATCTCAATTTGCAGATGAGAAAAACTGAGCCTATATAAAATGATCAGAAGTGGCCGTCTGACTCCATCCATCCTGCGAGAGTTGGTATCTGTCAGAGTGACAGTTGGGGTCCTATAGTTGGGAGAGTGGGAGGAAACACAAGACTAAGAGGACAGGCCAGGGAGCAGGTTGTACCTGTCAGTGTCAGGGCTGTCGGTAGAGGCCAGGGTGGTTGTCATCCGGGAGGTTGTCATCCGGGAGGTTGTCATCCGGGAGGTTGTCACCCGGGAGGTTGTGGGTGCGACTGTAGCTTTAAGAGACTACACTGAGTACTACATCTATCTTTTCCCCCCCTCAACCCCCGACTCTCCAGCCCTGGAAGAGGAGGAGCCCACACAGGGCCCTGGAGCCAGCAGGAGAGGGCTCAGCAGCACCCGTCCACCCGGCACGGAAGGGCGGTGTTCAGCGGGGAATGGGGCTAGAGGCACTTCCTGAGAAAAGCCTCCGTGCACGTGGCTGCAAGTGAGGTCTCACATGTTCCAGGGCCACTCCTGTCTCCTGCGTTATTTCATTTTATGATTTCTGTTATTTTTAACTACGTGTATGTGGTGATGGTCGGGGTGAAATGTTCATGTGAGTTCAGAGCCCATGGAGACCAGAGGTGTCAGAGCTCGGGACCTGGAGTTAAAAGCTGCTATGAGCCACCTGATGAGGGTCCTGGGAAACTCATTCCTCTGTAACAACAGCAAGCACCCCTTGCTTGTCATCTGACTAGCCCCTGATGTTCTTTTGAAAATGTGTGTCTTTGTAATTGCATGTGTGTGTGTGCAGGGGCATATGTATGAATGTGCATGCATGCTAAAAGATAATTTCAGCTGTCCTCCTGTCTTCATCTCCCTGGTGCAGGCATTACAAGCCAAGTGCCTCCGTGTCCAGCCTTTTCTTTAACGTGTCTCTGGGGACTAGAGCTGGGGTCCTCATACTTGCACAGCGTCTCAGATGCCTTTTTCATTACTGTGACAAAACACTCTGTCCAAAGCAACTTGTGAGAAAAAGAATGCACAGTTCAGGATACTGTCTGTCCGTAGCGAGGAAGTCAAGGCTACGGGAGCTTGAAGGGCCGGTTGCAGCGCATCCACTGTCAAGGAGCAGTAAGCACACTCAGCTCACACTCCCCTCTTCATTGAGTCCAGGACCCCAAGCTTAGGGAATGGTGCCACCAACTTTCAGAGTGGGACTTCCCAGCTCAAGCCAAGATGAGCTCTCACAGATGTGGCCAGAGCCTTGTCTCCCTGCTGAGTCTAGGGCCTGCCACACTGGCAGCTAAGATTAATCATCACACACATGGCAAACATTTTACTCTTTGGGTCACCCCCACCCCAGTCCTGTGTCCACCATGTTTGAACATGAAGGAGAGTCAACACCTGTTGTGTCTCCTACATAGAATGTGCCTGGGCGAAAGCTTTCAGAAAAATAACCTCCAGGCACCCATTGAAACAGAGGGCTGGGCATGCTCTACAGCGGGGAAGTGCTGGGACAGGCCTTTCAGATTATGAGCATATTAACATCAAGTTCAAATTCAGAAAGTTTTAGGTCACCGCAGTCTTCAGCATGAAATATACAGGAGACACAAGATCGTCACCAGAGGCCTCTGGACCACCATCCCAGAGCTCAGAGGCTTGCCAAGGGCAGATCCGTGAAGAGGACCCACATCTCCCAGCCTTCTCCACTAAGCATCAAGTCCGCCTCGCTGTCTAGCTCTCCCCTCCCAGTCCACACCTCTCAGTGCCCCCTCCGTTTGCTGTGAGCTCTCTGTGTGCCGGAGCCCACTCCCCTGGAGAGAAGGTTTCTGATGGGATTACAGGCCAGGGATGTTCAGAAATGGAAGGCTGTGACAGCTTGGGAGAACTTTTAAGATTCTTCCAAATGAATGGAACTGGGGGATAGCTCAGCTGATAAGTTTCTTGCTGCCAAGCCTGATGGCCTCATTCAGGCCACATGGTGGAGAGAGAGAAAATCAAGTCCCAAAAGCTGCCCTCTGACCTATGCATGCACTCTAAGCATTGGCATTATAGCATGCAATTATAGTTAAATACATATTTAAGAAATAAATGGAAGATTTCTGTTAGCAACAGCAGCAAAAGTGTTCAGAGAAGCCAGTAAGAACCATCCAGTGGCCAGCAAGCCTGGGTGCTAGGGTGGGCTGAGCTTTTAACCAGCCTGTGGTCTCAGGGGAGGGGCCTCTCTTCTCTGCCCCAGTTTTCAGCTGCTAGAGCACTGGTTCTCAACCTTTCCCGGTGCTGTGACCCTTTATACAGTTCCCCGGGTTGTGGTGACCCCAACCATAAAATTACTTTGTTAATACTCCATAGCTGCAATTTTGCTGCTGTTCTGAATCGTAAGGTAAACATCTGATCCGCAGGGTTCTGTGGCCCACAGGCTGAGGACCTCTGCTGGAGGAAGCAGTTTCTAGAGTCCTCTCCAGCTCTGCAGCCAGGTGACTGAGGAAGGCTGAGAGGCACATGGAGGGGGAAGCTCACCTTTTGCCACCGACAGGCGGATGGCTCTGAGAGTAGTGATCCGCACGAAAGTAGAGTCAGTTCTGCGATTTTCAGCGATCGCACAGTAATAGGTGCCTGAGTCACTCCGCTTGAGCGCAGTCATTTTGACAGTGAAGAAGTGAGACTCAGGATGGTCCTGGATGGTGTATCGTAGTCCTGCAGCCCCTGTGTTCACACTTGACACTAGGATTTTACAAGTTTCTGCTGATGTTTTCTGACACCAGACTTTCTCCTTCCATCGTTGGCTGGAACCATACTGGCATGTCACAAAAACAGTCTGGCCCTCCATTCTTTGAAGGACCTCTCTGTCCTGTGCCCAGGAACCTGGGAATACATTCTTCATGTCAGAGAGCCCCCAGCCTCCACAGCAGGACGAGGAGATGGGTTCCCCTCTCAGAGAGTGACCCTCTTTGTGGCCCAGGATTGGCCTAGAGCCAGCCGCTGGCCACAACCCCCCACGTATTCTGCCTTTCCAATCACAGAGCCCCACTCCTGCAGGCCCCCACCCCCTTCCCTTTCCTCAACCTGCTTCCTTCCCTCCATCCTTGACCCTGTCCTCACCTGGGGCCAGAAGCACCAGCAAGAAGCAGAATAGCAGGGATGTGGCTTGCCAGGCCATGGGTCCTCTTCTTGAAATGGGATGGGGAGTAAAAAGGAAGAGGCTAGGGATGCTCTGAAGAGAGGAGGCAGCTCTGGGTAGGATTCAGGCAGCTGCTGCAGCCAGTCCAGTCCTGCATGGATTGCGGAGGAAGGCAGAGACCTCTGTGGACAAGAGGAAAGCTGAGCAAGGCCCGTGTGGCTGAGGATCCTCCAGCTACAGGCTTTGAATCGAGACCCCTGAACTACACTAGAGGAAGGCTCTCAGAGACTCTGTAATCTCCTGTCTCATAAGGCCAGGGGTGAGGAGAGCTGAGAAAGCCCAAGAGGAAACCATGGTGAAGTAAGAGCATGCGCATTTCCCTTACACCCGCTCTCAACTTCCCACTTCCTCTTTAGCTTAAAGGTTTTGTTCTCTACCCAAGTATGGCACCCACTGAAGGGAGGTGACATGACAGACCCAGAGGCCCTTTGGGGCCCTGGCTAGAGCTCTAAGCCCACTTTGCCCTCAGGGTCAGAGCCTTGCCGACTAGCCCAGGTGGGAACTAGAAACTTCCATGTGGACTAGAGGGAAGGAGAAGAAAGGAGAGGGACATTTATTCTCAGAAATGAAAGAGCAATGGGGGAGGGGTTCTGGTTAGGGTGGGGAACAGCAAAATTGGGTTTGAAGAAAGGATTTAGAAGGAGAGAAAAGAAAGGGGCACCCCAGGTCCCATGTTACCACCCTGTACCCAAAGCCACACTCACTGCTAAGCATTTCATGAAAGACTGCATTCATCAAACCCATTTTGAAATAAGTGTCACCACACAGCAAGATGACCCAGCAGGTAAGGATACTTGCTGCCAAGACTGAGAACCTGAGTTTGACCCCATGACCCACATGGTGGAAGGAGAGAACCGACTCTCAAAAGCTGTCCTCTGACTTCTCCCTGTGTGAAAAACTTAGTAAGTAAATATAACTGCCATTCTGTGAGCTGTGAAAAATCAGTAGCTACAGGCTGCTCATACTTAACAGGAGAAAACCAGGCATGGGGGTGCATGACTGTAACCCTAGAACTTAGAAAATAGGGGCAGGGGCATGTGGAGATCAAGTTCATCCTTAGCTACACAGCAAGTTCAGCCAGGGCTACATGAGACCCTGCCCCCAAATCAACAATAAAATTATCTACATGAGACCCTGCCCTCAAATCAACAATAAAATTATCTACATGAGACCCTGCCCCCAAATCAACCACAAAATTAACTACATGAGACCCTGTCTTCAAATCAACAACAAAATTAAAAATTTAAAAACCTGTAAGAATGGGAATCTCTCTAAATGAAAAATGTGGTGTAGCAGGTAGGATGTAGGGAACAAGGGCTGATCCAGGTTGGTCTGGGACTTGGGAAGGCTCTGGGGAAGAAAGGGCCCGAGGAGTCGCAGTACTACAGGCTCTGAGGAAGCACAGGCAGCTTGTGAGGAGGTAAGAGAGACAGGGTAAGCCTGGATCAAGTTGGCAAAGGGGTGCTAAGCCTTTGGATGTCTGTGGCAAGGCAGGGTGTCTGGGGGGGGAAGTGGGGACTTGGTCAAGTGATGCTCAGCAGCTGACAGGAGTACTGAGGTGACTTCTCACCACTGCCACATGGAACAGGAAGTCCAAGGATGCTCACGGCAGACCTGGCAGCACCCATCCCTGCAAGCAGAGCGAGGCATGCATTCTGCAGCCACTTTGTAAACCTCTATGGGAGGATGCACAGCTGTGGCCACAGGGTTAGTTCACCTGCCCCTTCTGGCCAAACAGAGAGCCTGTGCAGGGGTGTTCAGTCCCTACAGCCTGTAGCTGAGGGGGCTGTTTCCTCTCCAAGGACTGGCTGGTTCTCCTGGTGGCTCTGCCCCTCCCAGCCCTTGCCCTACTTTGGTTCTGGGTCCTCTGGAGCTCAAGAAGGAAAGGAAGGAGGAGGAGACTGGCCTGGGGTTTGAGAAAAGAGAAGCCATGCAGGCCACCGGCATTGAGGAAAGGAAATGGGTGTCTACAGCAACTCCTCAGTTCCCAGTGTCCCTACCATGGAATTCTCACATGGGGAGAGACTGAACAGCTCTCATGCATTGCTGGCTTACAGAAACCCCTCATCTGCACACACAAGTGGGGAATCCCTCTCACGCTCTCCTATCTAACCTCTTTTTCACTGAAGACCTCTAAGCACCCTCCAGTTGGGGGTGGTCCTTAGCCTCCTCTGTCCACACAGCTCCTTTTGGGGCAGCCTTCCCAAGGTCTAGCCTGTGCAGTCTCTGCACCCACATCGCTAGGACCTCCTGCAGACATCGCCCCTGCTCTGGGCTATATAGAGCAAACACCCCCATGAAGCCTGAGCATCCTGAGCTCGCAGGATCTCCAAGGCTCCCCTCCCTGAAGGGCTCAAGCTAGTCCTGCCTCCTGCCCCATTAGTATCTGATCCTGTGTGAGGGTCTAATGGGAACAGAATTGCACAATGCTTTTTCTTCCCTCGGTTGCTATCAGACTGAGGCCAGAGCTGGCTGACTTCCTTTTCCTGCCTGCCCTGCCCCTCTAGATACTGAGTTGTGCTCGTGCAATTGACAGGCACATGTCCTTGCCTTGAAGATGGTATACAGGGACTTGAGCTTTCTCCATCCTCCTGTTCTTAAGAGGACACAGTATCAGAGAGGGACAGTGACTCATTGCAGTCACACTGACACAAAAGGCTGCCCTGAGGATTTGAACTCAGGCCTTGATTTCATACCATTGCCCTACGGTGTATCTTAACTACTCACAAAAAAGGTCTCACTAAAGAGGCCACTGCAGTGGTCTGGATGAGATGTCCCCCATAGGCTCAGGCATTTGAGCATTTGGTACCCAGTTGTTAGGGCTGTTTGGAACATATTTGGATTTGTGGCTTTGCTGGAGGAACTATGCCACAGGAACCCTACCATGAGTTTCCTCTGTCTGCTTCCTGCTTGTCTACCAAAATGTGTGTTCGGAGCATGCTCCTCCTGCCTGCTACCTGCTGCCTGCTGCCAGCTGCCTGCTGCCAGGCTACTCTGTCACTGGAGTCTTACCCCCTTAAAACGGTAAGCCTAAATAAACCCTTTTCTTTTATAAGTTGCTTTGGTCACACTGTGACCTGGACCAACAGGCTTCAGTGCAGGTTCCTGAGACAGTGGGCCAGGAAAGAGAAAAATGAAAAAGACAGGAAAGCTGGGATCAGGAGGTCTCACAGAAGCCGATGTCTTATGCCAAGCAAATTTATCGACAAGAAGAGCAGTTTTTATACGGTTTGCAGAGGGGAAATGAGGCAGAGTCGGGAGAAAGCTGTCATACAATGGGATAAAGCCAGCAGGAAGATAAGCAGCGCTGCACAGCAGTCCACAGCATCTCTCAACCGTCACAGACTGAGCACATACTGGCCTTGGGATTGGTAACCACAGCTCCCTGTGTATGGTTGGGGGAGAGTTGGCTCTCAGGGTTGGAATCATAGCTTCCCCAAGGTCCTGTCCCAAGACTATTCCTGGCTTTTTCAAGGGTGTTCTTGGTGTCAGACAAGAAACGCATTCCTTCTCCATACTTCAGGGCCTCAGGGAAAGGCTTGGATTAGCCACAGCTCCTAACCATAATGCTTTATCGTAGAAACTGAAAAGTAAATGATCCAGCCACCATCAGTGTAGCTGGACTTTGCTACATTGTGGGTTCTCCTTTCTTTTTCTCTTTCACCTCATTTATCCTCCCTGTTCACCCCCTAACACTAGATGAAAGAGAAAGAAGGATAGAGGGGAGAGAGAGAGAGACAGAAAGAGATCCTGAATAAAGTACGGGGTCGGAAAGGGGGTAACCTTATTGTTAGACTATTTCCTGCTGATTACAGGTGCCAAGTCCCTTGGGGCAAGTTTGACCTTTGCCATCAGAATATGTAATTTCTTCTTGTTGTTTCTTCTTTGCACACGGCTACTTAACAAACTGAGACCAACAACCACCACCAAGTGAAATGGTGCATGCCTGTGATCCCAGCACTCTGGGAAGCAGAGGCTGGTGGATGGCTCTGAGTTCAAGGACAGCCTGGTCTATAAAGCAAATCCAGGACAGCCAAGGCTACACAGAGAAACCATGTCTCAAAAAAGACACAAAAAAAGAAAGAAAGAAAGAAAGAAAGAAAGAAAGAAAGAAAGAAAGAAAGAAGGAAAGGAAAGAAGGAAGGAAGGAAGGAAGGAAGGAAGGAAGGAAGGAAGGAAGGAAGGAAGGAAAAGAAAGAGAAAAAAAAAACACCACCACAACCACCAACAAAAACCCAACAACCAACAACAATGACTTCTCTTCTCAGGACCTTAGTATTTATGTACCCTCTGAAAAGTCCCCAGAATTTCAGACATCACATAATCGCAGAAACTATCTGCAGCCGGAAAAACCACACCTCTGCTAGAACATGAGCCAAGTCATAGTCAGGTGCTTTGGACAATCCGAAGCAGCCCCACATCCCCACACCTGGGGTTAAAATGAAGGCACAATCTTACAATATTTCTGTGTTTTTTCAAAGAAACTCACTACCCATCACACAGTCACACCATCCATGTGGTGAGGATAGAAGAGGAGGAGACAAGATAAGATCAAGGAGGTTGACATTCAGCTTTAACTGTCGACTTGACACAGCCTAGAGAAGGCAGGCTCAGTTGAAGGATAACCCTGAGCAGACTGGGGACATGTCTCTGGGGCATTGTCTTGGTTGTTAGTTGCTATAGAAGGGTCCAGTCCACCATGGGGGACACCATCCCCTGGGCAAGTGGTCCTGAGCTGTATAAGAAAGCCAGCTAAGCAGGGTCCTGAAAGCAAGCAAGCAAGCAAGCCAGCAGACAGCACTCCTCCATGGCCTCTGCTCCAGTCACTGCTTGAGTTTGTGTCCTGATTTCCTTCAAAGATGGCTTGTGACCCGGAAGCATTGGCCAAATAAACCCTTTCCTCCATAGGTTGCTTTTGGTCAGAGTGGTTGGTTTTTGTTGTTGTTTTTAAAGATTTTAAAAATATGTTTTGTGTGTATTTGTGTGTAGCTGTAACAGTTTATATGCACCATGTGTGTGAAGTGCCTGCGGAGGCCAGAGAGGGGCATCATATACCTTGGATCTGGAGTGACAGGACGAGCTGCCCAATGTGGATGCCGGAAAATGAACCTGGGTCCTCACAGGAGCAATAAGCATGTTAAGTATCGAGCCATCTTTGAAGCCCCTGGGCAGAGCATTTTAGTCACCAGCAGCAGAAAGAACACTGACATGCCCCTCAGTACTGAATGAACAACAGGGCACAAAAGAACTCCAGGGAAGTAATCACAAGATGATTGCAAGATGGCACAGTATTTATGTCATTTCATCACATCCCCCAGACAATCTTTAGAGGTAGGAATTATTGTCCCCTTTCATAAGAGAGAGAAAACTGAGGCCCAGATAGGGTTCATTGCTTGGTTAGGGTCACACAGGGACAATGGCACATTGGTCCTTATGCCTTATGACTGCCTCTCCATCTTCTGTGCAGGAAACAGGGTTGTCAGGGCCAATGAAAGGACAACGGAGGTAGGGACCTTAGAGGTGCTGTGACTTAATCTACCCTAGTTCCTCACTGTGGTGTTGGCTCTCCACAGACTGCTTGTTATCCAGAGATGTGCATGTCTGTGTGGATCTGTCTGTGTGTCTATTCTTCTAGAACTTGTTTGTCAGTTGTTGAGTCCAAGTCTTACCTGTCACTCTCTTCTGGAAGCAGAGAGGAGATGCCCGCTCCCTTCTCTTCCCCAAGTTTACACTTCTGGCCCTTCCTTTCTCTTCAAAGCCATCCTGGAGTGCTCCTCAAGGCCCAGCTGCGTCACCCACCTGCCTGTGGTGCTTGTTTTTTCTTCAGGAGGTCCCTGGCTGAGGCTTGAGGGTGTCAATGTTGCACTTGGCCCCAGGGGTCTTTCCAGGCTCCATGAGCTAGTAGGCATCCATAGTAAGGAGACAGTTCAGCCCATAGCTATTCCTGCTCAACTCTGGACCAATGATCTAGACACTAAAGGCGTAGTCTGAGCTCTGTATAAGGAATGAGGCAGAGTCAGTAGGCTATCAGTGCCCTGAGCTCTGTTGTCTCCACTCCTGCCTGGAGAAGTGGCCCTGTTGCTCAACTAGGAGGGATGGATCCAAGCAGGATTTTTGCTGCCCAAAGACAGATATCTCCTCTTTCTCTCTTCTTCTTTTTCTTCTTCTACTTCTTCTCTTTTTCCTTCTCCCTCTCCTCCTCTTTCCCTTCCTCCTTCTTCCCACTCCTCTGTGTGCATGTGTCTGTCCATGTCTGTGTGTCCATGTGTCTGAACTTCTAGCCTAGAATCTGGTTTGCCATTCTCCAGCCCTGTGCTGTTCTCTCTACTGTTTTGAGCAGAGCAGTTCCATGTGGTCTTCTCTCAGAAGTGGCTTTTCTTTGGTCCATGCCAACCCATCTCTAGAGGAGGGGCCCTCCAGATGGGACTACAGACACCCCATGGCTTAGTCTGTGCCCTCAGTCTCCTCCATGAGCTCACCAGTGTAGCATGGGAGCGGGAACTGGAGAGGGAAAGCCCAGATTTAGCCTTTGCGTCCCTCAGTGGGAGAGCCTGGCCTTCACTGACCTGAAGGGGCCAGCAGGCAGGAAACAAGTGGAAAGGTGCTATCTGTAGGCTTCCAGGACAGAAGGGACCAGCAGCCACAGTCAGGGAACATCAGAAGACATGCAGC
Organism: Meriones unguiculatus; assembly: GCF_030254825.1. Taxonomy (NCBI): domain Eukaryota; kingdom Metazoa; phylum Chordata; class Mammalia; order Rodentia; family Muridae; genus Meriones; species Meriones unguiculatus. Next base: position 30,801,498 of record NC_083363.1, on the reverse strand, counting down.
CTTGGTCATCTACCAACCCCTCTGTGGCCCCAGGTCTTAGTCACTGTTCCTTCTCAAGCAGAACAGGACTCTGAAAACTTTGGCCATCCAAGGGGCTCCCGGGACCTGGCTCTTGTCTCCAAACATATAGCAGGGTTTGAAGGGAACAGAAGGAAGCTGAGGACACAGTGGCCCTGGGTGAAGGAAAGGCAGCTCTGCTGTCCTTGTGCCTCAGGGCCATTGTCTGGTCTTTAGTCCTCTTCTGACCTTCTGAGTCCACTGGAAACGGCTTCTCAGCTCACTGAGTTATCTTAGACCAAGCAGGCTTCCACAGTGTCTCTGATCCTTCAGGAGGGTCTAACCAAGGTTTAGCAGAGCTGCTGCCCAAGTTGTATGCTACAACAAACAGAGAAGAGAAGTGAAGAAGGGCCAAGCCCGGCTCTCAGAGCCCTGATACCCCTGGGTGATCTTTGACAGTCTCTGGACTCTGCTTTATTCTTTCATCCCATTAAGGGACATGTGGGGTCATTTTGCCTGGCCACTCTCCTCCTCACTGGATGTCGCTGGTCCTCTTGACTGGACACAGAGACTTAGTACCATAGTCCTTAGATACCCAGAGTTTGGCCCCGGGAGACCAGGGCTGGATCTACTTACTTCCCATGTGTCTCTTCTTCCAAAACCCATAGACCACGACCAACACCATGGGTGCTGGAAGGAATGTTAATAGCACCACAATCGCAGTGAGGTAAGTCTCCTGGGACCTGAGAAGGCAGGACGGAGGGGAAGAGTTAGCACTATGATCTCCACCTTGGTCACAGCTTCCTTTGGCAGCGTGAAACACTGATCAGGCAGGCGGCCTTGCAGCACTCCCCACCCCACCCCAGGTAGATGGCCTTTCTCTCTGTCTCTCTGTCTCTGTCTGTCTCTCTCTCTTCCCTCTTCTCCTTGGATCTAGACATGGGAAGAGAAAAGGAGACGTCAGAGTCCCAGGAAGCATGTCACCAAGGAGAAGGGAGCATCGCCACCCCATACCTCTCCTCCAGGTCGTCCTCCCACCCATTTGCCAGCAAAGACAAGGACACTACAAAATGCCCATTCGGGACTGAAAAGATGAAGATTTTTGCCTCCCCAGTGACTGGGTTCCCTCTTGCCCCCTTTGTCTTCTGTAGCAGAAGCACCCTATTTACGTGTTACTAGGGCCTGCACAGTCCTTTGTCACTGGAGCCCTTTTTGCTGCCCCCTACTGATTGAGAACAGGAGTTGGCCTATCACTGTCCTTCGCTCCATTGGCCTTGAGTGGGCATCGAGCAAAATGGGGCGGTGTTCTTGTGTGCACAGTAGAGGCTGCCTCTAGCACGGTTCGCCACTTGCATTCTGCGTCCCACTTCCAAAATGCTGCTCCTCACCTCAGGGTCTGAGGGAACCCAAATAAAGCATCCCCATTTCCCATTTCCCAACCCCCTGGCCAGCCCTCCCTTCTCCTCTGTGCCCATGGTCCTGACCCTCATCCCCATCGCTTTCCATCATGGCCCTTCCTGTTTCCCATAATTCTATTCGGCATCTGGCTACCCTGAGATCCCAGGGAGCAATAGAAGGGTTGGATACGAGGGTGGCCTCTTCAGATCTGTGGGGCTCCAGGTGCTAGGGTCACACTCAACAAAACATCAGGTAACCTGCTGGGGGTTAGCTGGTGGCACATCCCTGTGGTGGACAGGCTGCTCATCAGGTGCCCGGTGGAGGTGGTCCCTGGATCAGCAGAGAAGGGTCTTGAGTTGCTAGGAGACAAGGTCACTGGCTGGAACTCCGTGCTCCTCCCGTGCTCTGTAACAGTGTCACTGACGTCGGTGAGATGGTGGTGTGTCACGGGGGTTGGTGCAGCGGTCCCTGAGGCCAAGGTGAGGAGTCCAGATGTGAACACAGTCACGTCAGAGGCGAAAGGGGTATGAGGGTCTGAACTAGGGGTTTGGCCCGTTGTGACAAATCCACTCTTGAGGGTGTTGGTTAGATGTGTGGGAGGAATGTTTCTCTCAGTTGTGAGGGCTGAGGGACCAGAGAGGGAAAAAAAAATGTATTAGATTAAGGCAGAGGCTTGCATGCAAGGAACAGGATTCACAGCCCCCTCAGCTGTCAGGGACAATGGCAAGAGCCTGACCCTCTGTGACGTTGGGCGTGGCTTCTAAGGGTCAAGTGTGTGTTCTTTCAAGAGTGACTTGAAGGAGGGGACACTTAAGAGGAGGAGACATTGGAAAAATCTCTTTAGCCTCCCCTATCGGGCCTGCTTTCAGAGCGGTTTCATCCTCCTTCCTCGCTCCCTGTCCTTTACCAGGCTCTCCTCAATCACAAGCACCAGAGAGAGTCCCTCTTCAAATTCCGTTCATTCACTGTGTGTTTGTGTGTCAGTGTGCATGCCACAGCACGCGTGTAGAGGTTGGAGGACAACGTGTCATTCCATCATATGGGTCTTGGGGTTTGAACCTGGGTCATCAGGCTTGATGACAAGAGCTTTGACCCACTGAGCCATCTTGCTGCCCTTTTTAGAGTTTAAGAAATATTTCTATAATATGATGCTACCCAAAGTGCCCCATAATTGTCAGAAGGGAACAAGAAATGGAGACAGAGATGGGCCTGGGGTCCCAAATTCTGGAGGAAACTGCAATAAGCTGGATTCAAACACCTTCCTCGGGATGCACTGAGACACAGATGCAGGCCTTGCCCCTTCAGAAGCTCATGCCAACCCTTTCTGCCAAGAAGTTTGGGGTCTGCATGCAGGAACTGCAATCAGGAGTTCTGACTCTCTGCAGGAGCAAGACAGGGAAAGGCTTCCAGCCCCTCCACTGGGCATAGAAAAGACACATTCCTGAGGCCAGCCGTCACTGTTCAGGGAGGCCCAGCCCTTGTTCTGAGCAAGTGAAGCCTGAACATCAGTGTAGGTGAGGGGAGAGGTGGAGGACGAGGTCAACGTTTGCCTAGACTCCCATTGTAAGGACACCTGGAGAAACCTCCAAAGGGGTACCTCAGGAGAGCACGCGTTTAGACATACGCATCAGAGACTTTCAAAGCATTGGCAGGAAAGAACTCTGTCAGCAGAGGGGACCCCCACACCCATTAGCTAAGCCAGGCCACTAATGGTCTTCCGTCATTTCTGTTCAACACATCAGTGGGGGAGAAGGAGCGTCAGGAGAGTGATCAAAAGGAAACAATCCCACCTCCAAAAGTGAAGGAGCTGGGCAGGAGAGCCACTGCTTCCTCAGCTCAGCTGTCCTGAGCTACAGAGCCTGGCTGATGCGGGTGAGACACAGACTTCTATTAGAATTGTAATTGACTGAGGCTTACATTTTTTTCCATATTTATTTATTTGGGGGTGGACACACACATTCCTGGCATGAGTAGGGAGATCAGTTCTCTCCTTTCAGGAGTCATTTCTCTCCTTCTACCATATGAGTCCCAGGGATCAAACTCAGATCATCAGAACTGGCATCAAGTGTCTTTTCCCACTGAGCCATCTCACCACTGGCAGGAGATTTTTTTTTTTTCTCTTAACTGAAAACACTGGCAAAGTTGAAAATTCCCCAAGATTATTCTTAAGAAGCAGAAAATGAAGATCTGGAGAGGAAGCTCAGTCAGCAAAGTGCTTTTCCATGCAAACATGAGGCCCCGGAGCCCAAGCATGGTGGTGCATGCTTACAATCCCTGTGCTGGAGAGGCAGAGACAGGTGATCCCTGGGGTCACTGGCCAGGTAGCCTGACCTACTTGGCAAGTTCTAGACCAGCGACAGACCCTGTCTCAATGAAAATTCAAAATAAAATGAAATAAAATAAAAGAGTGGGTGGCACCTGGGTGTGGCACCTGAGTTTGTTCACTGGCCTCTGTATGCACATGTAAATACATGCACACGTACACAAACATACTTGGACAGACATATACACACAAACACACACACACAGAAATAATAAGAGAAATGACGGGAAAAACGATGATAAAAAGTAAGTCCATTTCATGACGGCACCACATCCTTCCAAATGAAGACCCCAGAGCCAGTGACCTCACCTGCTTCTTGGGTTGAACTAGACAGAAAAGAAATGAGATTCGGTCCCACAACCGAGAAATAAAGCTCTTCCTGGTTCAGCCCAGGGAGGGTAGAGATGGACTCAGGTGAGAGGAACAGGAGATGACTGGTGGCTTTCCCCGGAACTTGATGGCTCCTCACCCTTTCCTGTCTATACATCTCCATTCTGACTTTTCTCTCTTATTTTCTGTGCATGAGAGAGTTTTTCTACCCCCTTGGTTTGAGATGAACAGTTTTACTGAAATATGCTGAAGGAGAGCTCTTGTCTTTAGCTCACACCCAGCCCTAAGCAGTGGTCTTCAAGTGCCCTTGACTGTCTTTATAGAGACACTTTCAAGTGCACATCCCAGTTCTGCCCTGTCACTAACACTTCAGCTGCCTGGGTCACCTCGCCACTGGATCCTGCAAAGTGCTTCCCATGAAAACAGGGCGCCTGATTTCCCCTCGTAAGAAGCTCTCTTTGGAGTTTCCCCACTTGGCAAATGCTACCATCTAGCTACTGATGGGTCCATAGTCTCTTCCAATCTCCCACTTGAGCAAATCCTGCCCTCACTCCAAAATACACAGAAAGTCTGAAAAAAAGCATAGAGGTGAGTCCATCTAACACCCCCCCTCCCCACCTGTACTGCCCAAGTCCCACTTGTCCAAGCCGCTGCTTTTGCCAGTCAGGCATCTACCTTGGTCTCTTTGCCTCTTCTCATAGTCCTGCCTTTTGAAAGAAAGCCATGACTGTTGCCTCGCAAAGAAGAGACTGAAGTCATGGCTCAGTCAGTAAAGTGCTTGCCTTGAATCAAGCATGGGCCTGGGCACGTTGGTGTGTGCTTTTAATCTACACAGAACTTGCTAAGACTCATTTTCCTTGTTTGCAAAGTGGTGACAGGAAACGTACGTAGTGAAGAGCCATAATTACACTAGCCACCAAGGCAGGCTCTGGGCGGGTCTGCTCACCTGGATACACCTCCAGCTGGAAGCCCACCAACGGGTAGAGATTCCCAGCCGTGTTGCGCATACACCAGTATCGCCCGGAGTCCTGCACTCTGAGGGCCTCCATGGTGATGTGGACCACTTTGGCCTTGGCATCATCCCGCATCAAGTAGCTGGGCCCCTTCACCCAGCTCCGGATGAAGCCGACCTCGCACTTCTTCCTCTTCACCTTGCACCAAGCCTTGTCCTCCATGCGGTTCCGGCGGTTCTTGTAAGAGCACTGCACAGACAGAGACTGCCCTTCTCGAAGCTGCACTTTCTTGTACAGGTGCTCATTGGAGGGACCTGGGGAGACAGGACTTGGTCAGCAAGGGCTGCGGAGGAAGAAGAGGACAGCTTGAAACTTGCCCTGACATTCCTGGACCAAGGTGGGAGCACAGCCCTGCCCTCAGAGAAAGGGCAGAGAAGCACAGGCACCTGTCCTCAGGTGGGGAGAGAAACACAGGACCATAAGCAAAAGATTATTGTGTAATTCAAATGCTGATTTCTGTAACCCCCATATCTGGCTGCCATCCTTGTTCTGAGGATCTCCTGCCTCACTGTTGTATAAACACTGCTCCCCAATTGTCCCCTGATAGGCCAATAAAGCAGCTTACAGCCAATCACTGAGCCAAGGACTTCCTGACAGCCAGGGGAGGAGGGGTTAGAGGAAAAAATTAGGGGATTCAGCCACAGGAGAGGTCCAAGAGACAGCAAGAGAGAAGAGGCTGGAGCAGGAAAGCTACAAAGCACAAGTGTCCCTGGGATGTGAGCTGGGAGGAAGCCAAGTTAGCCTAGAGGGTTAAGAATAGAGTAATAGCTGCTCAGTTACTGTGCTGTAAACCTTATTATTCAATAAATATAGAGTCTCACTTATTTGTGTGACAGTCAGGTTAAGAGAGAAACTGAGAAACAAACACATTTTTATAAAAATAGCATTAACACAGGACCCTCTAGCAGGAAGGAAGGAGACCCCAGTCCAACGAGGAAACACGACCCTAGCACCAGACCTCCATCAGATACAGTCTCTTTTCCTCTGGATATTTTTCAGTCCTCAGGGATGCCCAGTATTTCAGGACAGACCCACCTCAGGGAGGCAGATATGAAGACACAAAGAGGTCACCAAACTCTGGAACCCGAGAGCACGAACTCCTGAGGTGACGAAATGATACCATTTCCCGGAAAATGATGGTTTGTTTTTCCCAATAATAACCCTTCCTCCTCCTCTTTCTCTCTGCCTTCTTCATGCTCTACTTCCTGTTTTGAATGGAGTGGTGGCGGCGGCGTGGGGGGGAGGAATCACACCCATGCTGGGCAAGCACTCTACGCTAGGCCACACCCCTGTTCCCTGTTGAATATTATTTAAATAGCACTCTCCATGGTGCTTAATTTTTAGATATTGCAGTTTAACACAGATTAGCCATGCTGCACAAGCTTAAGCTCCCACTGATGAGCCAGCCAATGGATTCTACAGTATCCACTGCTCATCCATCTTTTGACTTTGGAACTTGACTTTTGCCAGGATGCTTGGGGCCTGCAGACTACTGGCTGGATATGCAAGGTAGAGTATCTGGTGTCTATATCTAAGAATGAGATGAGGCATAAGCCTAAAACATCACAAGGGAGACTGAGGTTGAAAGATTAGAGTTTAAGACTAATTTGAGATACCTAATGAGTTCAAGCTAGCCCAGGACAAAACCCCATCTCTAAACAGAAAAAAAGGGCTGAGGAGATGGCTTCATGCTAAGCATGAGAGCCTGAGTTCAAACCCCAGGGCTCATGTAAAAAGCCAGACACCATCACTCATGTACCTGTAACCCCAGTGATGGGCTGGGGCCAAGAGCATGGGCTGGGCTGCACACACACACACACACACACACACACACACATATACACACGCACACTCTCATGTGAAAAGGAGGGAGAGAGAGAATAAATATGAATGAATGTATGAATGTTCTCTGTGCCCTTCATAATCCCAATCTGTTCCAGAAAGAATAGAGCTAGAGTTGGCAGGGCAATTCAAGAGACAGAGAGAGGGAGAAGGTACAGTCAAGACCAGAAGCCCAGGCATCTGCCCCTGTCTCCAGAACTCATCACTATAGCTGAAGCTCTGAAGTCTCTTCTTTCCTTGCCAAGTAAACAGAACAGAACAGGCCTCTCAAATCCACCACAGCCCACCCCAGTGTTTTGAGAACCTTCTCTCTGCAGGGTGGGCAGAGATCACCTGAAAGAAGCCTCTTGGGGTCCTGGGTTCATTTGAGCCTTCACTTTTGTCAAATGGTGAGGAGTGGGTTTCCCAGCCCTACCCAGAACAGAACAGAACAGAACAGGAAGTGGTAAGTGGTTGCCTTGGCAGCCAGAAAGAAGGAATGGGTGAGTCCCCTGCAGATTAGCCTTGAGTAGGAAAAGCCCTTTGGGGATTGGTTCCCTTCGGGTCAGAGCAGAAGGACCGGATGTGGCGTCAGCATTTCAAGAAATAACGGAATTTAAAGTGTGCAGACAGGATACAAGGACTCACACCAGTACCAGCCAGACTAAGGCCAAATGGGTCATTTCTGTGAGGAAATGAAGTGTTTAGTCTCCAAACCAAGGAAACCCAGAAGATAAAGGCCAATTAAATAAAAGACACAGCTATATCTGTCTTGTGAGACTTGGCTAAGTCTGCCTGGGGCCAGATAGGGAGCGTGAGACATTCTCACTGGTCTTTGGTAAAGATCTGCCAGTGGGCCCAACCTCCTTCCCCAACCCACAAAACGTTAAGATGGCGGAGCAAGAAAAGGCAGTGGAGGACAGGCAGGAGGAAGCTGTCTTTCCCTTCTAGCAGCCCCCACCTCTCACCTGAGACACAGCTCTGTAGCCACAGGAGCAGCAGCAGCAGCAGCAGGAACACGAGAGGCCATGGCTCCATCCAGAGGCACTGTCACAGTCACCCGGGGAATCTAAGGTCACGGCCCACACTGACCCCGGGCATGCTACCTGGACCTACCAGGGAGGGATGTCAGGTTCTAAAAACTACAGTAGCCGATTTTGGGAAGTGAGGCTGCGTGGCACCCAGCGCCCAGCAGAGCCTATCGCAAGCTTGGGGTGAGCGAGTGAGGGCGGGGGCGCTGTCTGTTTCCGCCCTCTTCCTCAGAACTTCAGGCAGGTGTGGCTGTTCCACCCCGTCTTGGGGCCCCTGGGCCAGGGAAAGCTCCGGAACCCCACAAACTCTGTGATTCTCTACGGAAAACCTGATCCATCCGGGGGTGTCTCCTCATCCAAAGCAGCTGGTCCAGCCAGGGGACTGGAGGAAGGCTTCTGGAACATTCTGTAGAGACTTGACGGGATCTTCTGGGTTCAGGGCCTCAGGAGCAGGTGCTCTCCGGCCGGCTGTGGCCCTCCTCTACAGGGAAGGCCTTACAGCCAGTAAAAATGCATTTCTTCAGCCACCCTGAGCCTCTCTGAGCCCTGGCCTGCTTACTTCAGTCACTTCTGCTCGCTGGTGCAAAAAAAAAAAAAAAAAAAAAAAAAAAACACCTCACGTGCGTGCGATCCTATTTTTGTCATGGGGGGAAAATATGCAAATTTTAAAGCACACACACACACACTCATACACTCATACTCCCTTTTCCTATCCCTAGCTCAACCGCTGTTTGTGGCTCCTCCTGCTGTCTAACTCACCCAGCCGCTTGCTCTAGCCTTCTACTCCTTGAAGTACACAAAGCTCCCCCTCCCCCACCTCCTCTCAAATTACCTCGCCCTCAGAGCCCCTCCCTCCCCTCTTGCCACGGGCTTCACCAGAGACACAGCCCTGTCCCTCTGACTTCCTTCCCGCAGCCATATCTCTCTTCCACAGCCACCCAGTTCCAGTTGAAATGACCCAGCATTTGGCCCAAGGCTCCACCCTTCCCTCAGTCCCCAAAGAATCAAAAGACTCTGCTGATGTCCAACAGCTCTTTCGTGGGCTCAGGGGAGCCCTCCATTATATGTGTCTCCTCTAGGCTTTCAGGCCACTGCACAGCCACAGTCTTAACCTGAACTTGAACGTCCAAATCCCAGACCGAAGGAGTTTTAGCTTTGCTTACTTCAGACTTCTCACATTTTAAACTCATTCATTCATTCATTAGTTCTTACAGCCTCCTTGCCATGCATGGCCCTGGACACTGTGGGTTAACGGAAGGAAACACATTAGTCGCAGAAAGGGTTCTGACAAAACACTGAAAGGGGACACTGTGACACGTTATCTTTTGGGGTGAGGAGTTTATTTAATGCTGTGAGCAGACGTTCCTGGAAGGATCTGCACTGGCTCCTGAGCCTTCTACAAAGCTGACTGACTGACTAGAGTATCAATTAACACACTAGGGACTTTCTGCATTCTGACTGTTGATCCCATGGTGCTTCAAGCTCCCACCACTGTCCCTTCCTCACCAAGATGGATCATCTCCTTAAACCACACTCCCAAACCGGTGATGGCAAGATGGCTCCGCAGGTAAAGGAGCTTGCTGATGAGCCTGAAGACCTGAGTTCCATCCTCAGAGCCACATGGTGGAAGGAAGAACTGAGTCCAGAGAAGTGTCCTCACAAAAATCACTAAATGTCCCCCCACACACACACACGCACACGCACAGGCACGCACACACATGTTGATAAGGTCAATATCCTGAGGGAAGGCTAGCTTTGCAAAATTCAATTCAATGAACAAGAGAAAGAATTGTTTCTTATTAAGATAATGTAGGTACAACTATAAGGTTAAATAAATCATATTTTATGATGATGATGATGTCGTTACTTTTTATTCTCATTGTTTTGAGACAGGATTTCCTGTAACCCAGGCTTGTACTCTTTATGTTGACAAGGATGACCTTATGCTATAAGCAATAAAGGTTTTTGCCAGCTGTGACAGCGTACACGTTTAATCTCAGCAGAGGCAAGCAGATCTCTATGAGTTCGAGGTCGGCCTGGTCTACACAGTGAGACCCAAGTTCCAGCCAGGCTTACATAGTGAGACCCTGCCTAAAAAATAAGTGAGTATTCGCTCTGGGTTCTGTTTTTTTTTTTTTTTTTTAATTTTTTAAAGTATTTTTGTTTGATGTGTATGATTTTTTGCCAGGATGTATGTATGCATACTACATGTGTGCTTGTGGAGGTCAAAAGAGAGCTTTAGATCCCCTGGAAGTGGAGTTACAGACGGTTGTGAGCTGTCCTGTGGGTGCTGGGAATTGAACTCAGGTCCTTTACTGAGCCCTGTCTCTAAGCCCCTAACTTCAATTTTTAAAAGAAGAAAACTGCTTTAATGGCTGTGGAGAGTTTAATGAAGACAGTACGCAGCCAAGTTATCTTGGGCTATCTTTAGCTCTTCCTGATAGCCGCCTCCTGCCCTTCTCAGTATGTGACCTAATATCTCTGTGACCAATGCTCCCCACCATTGAAAAGGCTGGGAATCCGGTCAGATAACATCTGGGGCCTGGAGCTGAGATTTCCACACTTGGCGGTGACCCACCTACCTGAAGAGTCCACCAGTGTGTTAGAAGCGTCTTGAGGAACAGTTTTGCTTGTTACATTACTGTAGAACTGCACGGAGGTGCCAGCAGGTGGCTCAGCTGCCAAGAGCACTCTTCGTTCTTGCAGAGGACCTGGATTTGGTTCCCAGCACCCACGTGACAACCTACAACCCTCCTGAACTCCGGTTCCAGGAGATCTGGTTCCCTCTTTCTGGCTTCTGAAGGCAGTAGGTACACATACAGTGCACATACATGCATGAAGGCAAAACATCCGTACACACAATCAATCAATCAATCAATCAATCAATCAATCAATAAATCTCTTTCAGAACTGTATGGAGGGGCTGGAGAGATGGCTCAGCAGTTAAGAGCACTGGCTGCTCTTCCAGAGGACCCAAGTTCAATTCCCAGCACCCACATGGCAGCTCACAACTGTCTGTAACTCCAGTTCCAGAGGATATGGTATCCTCGCACAGACATGCCAACAGACCACCAATGCACATAAAAATAAATAAATCTTTTTTTCAAAACTGCAGTGGAAACACTGATACTTTAAAATTTGAAATTTGGGGTAAGCTAGTATGGGCTCTGAGATGGTGGCCACTCTTGGCTCCCAAGTAAACTCAGTTTTGTACCCACTGAGGTGAAAGTTGTGTTTTTGCACACCATATGCCCTTGACATACAGGCAGACAGCAGCATGGCCAGAGATGGGAAAACTCACAGGAAGTGGGAAGTTCCAAGTCACACGCATGGTTGCTGAGTGCCCGCAGTACCTGCTGGCCACCTGCTATGTCTGAGCCAGCTCCAAGTGTGGGAGGGCACAAATCGACAAAGCAAGCCACAGTTCAACCAACATGGAGGAGCTTCAGAAACCGGTGTGGCGCTGGCTAACAGTCTCTTCAAGTCTTTCCGCTCACTGAAGACGTGTTGTCTTGCTCACTCGCTCTTTTCCAACACTCTTCTCCCATGCTCACACCCCTGAGTTCAGGGCCTCCCTCCTCCCTAACACACCAGCACCTTCCTCCCCCTCCCCCGCTAAAGCAGAGGCTTCAGGCAGGGGCTTCACACTCACCCCTGTGAGGACACAGTGAGCTAGAGTCATGCCATCTACGAGACAGGATGATAAGTGAGGTCATGGCGATGGAGATCCTGGTGTTAGGAGCCATCCAACTTGGGCACTGGGAACCGAACTCTGGTCCTCTGCAAGGGACTCGTTCTTAACTGCTGAGCTATTCCTCAAGCTCCCATTTTTTTTCTTTATGCTTATTTTTTCCCCACTTAAAAACTAAGTAAACTTCACCCTCTTCAATGCACAATCCAGAGAGTTTTGCATCTACTACGGGAATTGAATCTACCACTCCCCCAAACTTCACCCTTGCTAGCCCCTCGGCCCCTGGCTAACCCTGATGCGGTGAGATCTTTTTTATCGTGTTCCCTTTAGGAAGTGAAAATGATATAGGATAGGATGGACCATTTTGTGTTGGTTTTGTTTGTTTGTTTGTTTGTTTGTTTTTCAACACAGGGTTCTCTGTGTAGCCGTGGCTATCCTGGACTCACTCGCTTTGTAGACCAGGCTGGCCTTGAACTCACAGCTATCCACCTGCCTCTGCCTCTGCTGGGATTACAGGTGTGCACCACTGCACCCGGCTTGTGTTGATTTCTCTTGGTCCAATCCTACATATATAATTGTAATGGCTCTTATTTTTGTTATATCCAAGAAACCTCTGCTTAACCTAAGTTCACAGACTTTTAACGGCCTTGTGAGATATAATTCACATGAAATTAACCCACTGAAAAATATGTTTTGCTGGCAGCTAGAGAAATAACTCAGTTGTACAGTGCTTGCCTGGCATTTGTGAAGCCTTGGGTTCAATCCCCAGCACTCCACAAACAGGGTGTGGGGGTATGCAAATGTAATCCTGGCACTCGGGAGGAGAGGCATACTCCTCTCAAGATCATCATCAGCCACACTGGGAGTCTGAGGCTAGCTTGGGATACGGGAGACCCTGCCTAAAGAAATAAAATATACAATCCTGACGTCTTCAGGGACTTCTGACAAGATGGCTTCCTGGAAGTTCTAAACAGGCTTCTCTCAGGCAAAGAAGGACCAAAGCAAAGAACAAGTAGGGACTGTCTAAAGCCTTGAGGGTGTCAGGCTGGGGGTAATGGCTTAGACTGTATCAGGCTCACCACCCAAGCACTAGGACCTGAGTTTGCATCCCTAGTACAGACATAAAAGCAGAGTGTAACGTCATACACTTGTCAACATAGCAGGAGTGAGCGTGGAGACAGGTGGATCCCACTGGACAGCCAGTCTAACTATGTCAGTGAGTTCTAGGTTCAGCAGTAGACTCTGCCTTAAAACCAAGGTGGATAGCCATTGGGAAGCTTACCCAGCATTGACTTCTGGCCTCTCACACATAATCCCACACTCATGCACCTGCATGCACATGAGCACACACCCACACACATCCACATCCACAGACACACACACACACACTGGGGAAAAAACTCCGGAGCATGAAACAGAGAAAACCACAAAGATCTTAGATGACCTTGCCAAGATAAGAAAACATAGGGTTGCTGGAGAGAAGTCTCAGTGGGGAAGAGCACCGGCTGCTCTTCCAGAGGACCTGGGTTCAATTCCCAGCACCAGCAAGGTGGCTCACGGTTGTAACTTCTGGTGCCCTCTCCTAGCTTCTGCAGACACCGAACCTGCACATGGTCCACAGACATACTTGCAGGCAAAACACTCTACACATACAATTAAAAAAATATTTTAGGAGGAAGTGAGATCCTTTGTGTGCCTGTTCTGATGCCCCACTGTGATCTAGAAAACTACAGTCTTCCCATGATGGGGAAAGGTACACCAGCAACCTCAGAAGATACCACAGAAACTAGAAGATGTCGCCGCTGAGGAACCCTGCAGCCCTTGAGGACCCTGAGCCCAGTGCAAGGGCCACATACTTCTTGTATTGTTACAGGGAAGTTCAGCCCTCTTACTAGGCCAGCACTGCATGGTGCCATTGTAAGAGGAAACCTACTTTTTAAACAAACAACAGGTTCTCACTATGCCTCTCTGAGCGGCCTGCAACTTGTTATGTAAACCCGGCTGGCATGGAACTCACAGATCCTCCTGCTTCTGTCTCCCAAGTGTTGGAATTAAAGGTGTGAACCACCATGTCTGGCATCAAACTCATTCTTGGTCTCACACTTGCTGCCACCACCCCCACCCTGCACCCACTGGAGAGGTTCCATCAATGAAGGATCCCCAGAATCTGAGAAGCATCCATCTCCTCTTCTGTATCAACTGCACCCTGCCCGTGTGGACCCACCAAAGTAGCTCCTCCCCACCACAGGACCTACCCAAGCCTGCCTTGCTAACATCATTAATAGGGATCCCCGCTGAAGAGGCCTTAAAGAGCAACACTGCCAAGCCCGAAGATGCATCTTCAAAGGGATGCCTAACAGAAGCCATGACAGTTTGGACAAAGGTCTTCTAAAAGCTTTCTCACCTGTCTGTCTTTTCTGAGAAGTGACAGAACTTTTAGGAGGCGGGGCCTGCCGTGCTGTTAAGTTTTATGTCACCTTGACACAAGTCAGAGTTAGAAAGAGGGAATCTCAATTGTGGCAATGCCCCACCCCAGGTTGGGCCTGTGGGCAAGCCTGTGGTGCATTTTCTTCATAGATTATTGATATGGGAGAACCCAGCTCACCGTGAACAGTGCCCGCCCTCTGGGCCGGTGGTCCTGGGTGCTGTGAGAAAGCAGGGTGAGCAAGCCTTGGGGAGCAAGCCAGTAAGCAGCACTGTTCCATGGCCTCTGCCTCAGCGTCTTCCTCCAAGTTCCTGCTCTTGGTGACAGACTGTTACCTGAAAGGAAAGAGATGCTTTTCTCTCCAGGTTGTTTTTGGTCACTGCGCTTTATCTGTCACAGCAATAGAAACTGGGAGGGAGTTGGTTTTTGCTCCCCGGTGCTCTCTCTGTGTGTGTCTCTGTCTCTCCCTCTTACTCTCTACCTCTTTCTATCTATCTCTTTTTCTGTGTGAGATTCTACACCTTCTCCTCAATGCTTTTTTCTTTTTTTTTTTCCTTTTCCTCATGGTGTTTTAAAACACAGACAGTCCTAAGTTTGCGTTGCTTTCTAGGCAGCTCTCTCCTGCAGCCAAAGCTGATTTCGAAGCCAGTGTGTAACTTCATTATTTACCCTGCCTCCAACTTCCTGCTGGAATTCCAGGTTTGTGCCGTCCTGTCTGCCTTTAGGGTTTTACACCGCTGGCCTTTTCCCCCCTAAGGCTCCTGTCTGTCTTCTAGGGCTTCCCCTCTACCTCAACACACGTATATTGTTTTGTTTGTTTGTTTGTTTGTTTTATTTCTAAAAGTCTTCTTACTTAACATTTATATTTTCAGTTCTTCTTACGGTTTGGTTTAGCTTAAGGTATATATAAACGAGATGATTATTTTCCTAAATAATTAAAGATGTCCTCTCGGCTTTTGTGACTCTCTGATCTGGGTGACTCTATGATGCGCCAAAAACGTCTGTGCCTTTGGGCTTCTCTGGCAAGATCCTCACCTCTATTCGCCCTTGGGCGTTCTAAAGCAGTGAGTCGTCAAAACAGAGGAGGAAAAATAAGACGAGAAAGGTTGCCAAATGCTATAAAAAGAAGAACTTAAAAAAAAACTTACAGAGAAATAAATAGAACAATCATCCCACTACAGGAGATGGGAAGCCATAAAGTTTGATGTTAAAATGAAGGTGATAAGTTTATCCAGCTGGGCATGGTGGCATATGCCTTTAGTCCCAGCACTGGGGAGGTAGAGGCAGGCAGGTCTCTGTAACAGAAGCAGGACAATCAGGGCTATGTAGAAACCCTGTTTCAAAAATATCAAGGAAAAAAAAGCTTATCCAGAGAGACAAGAAGCAACAGAGAATGTTTGTCACTTGATTCGTGGTGTTTCAGATTTCTGAATAATGGGTGAATGAATGTCTGGGAAGAACATATGTGCAGTACCCAGGAAAGCCAGAAGAGGGCATTAAATCCTCTAGGATTAATTTTCTGTCTTTCATCCATTTCGACTGCAGTTTCCTTTCCCTCCTCTCTCCCAGTCTTTCCCCGCCAGCTCTCCTCCCGCGATTCCATCCTCCCTCCGCCTCCCTTCAGAAAAGAGCAGACCCCAAAAATATCAACCAAACATGGCATAACAAGCTACAGTTAAGACCAGGCACATACGATCGTATCAAGGCTGGTGAGGCAATCCAGGGGGAATAAAGGGTTCCACAAGCAGGCAAAACAACCAGAGACTGCTCCTGCTCCTGCTGTTAGGAACCTCACAAGAACACCAAGCTACACAGTATGTGTGCAGAGGACCTAGCTGAGACTCCTACAGGCTGCCTGATCTCAGACTTGAGTCCTCATCAGTTGATTCTGTGGCCATGTTCTTGTGCTGTTTCCAAACCAGTGGCCAGTGTTCTGATATCCTCCATCTTCTCTGAATCCTAGAATCCTTCCACCCCCTCTTCCAAGGAGTTCCCTGAGCTCTGACGGGAGGGACCCAATGGAGACCTCCCATTTAGACTCTAAGGCTCCCTGGAGTGGTATGGGTCTCAAGGTAAACCAGACACGGGTTGGCCACCCCCACAAGTCCTGCACCACACCTTGCAGGCTGGACAGAGTGCATTCCTGCACCAAAGACACAAGAACGTAGGGGTCAAGTCTCCATGCAGGCACCAGCGAGGCATTCAGTAAGCTGTACGAATGTTGTCTTTAGCAATGGGGACCAGCTGTCAGCTCTCTCTCTCTCTCTCTCTCTCTCTCTGTCTCTCTCTGTGGGGGGGGGGAGGTTGTCATCCTAGGAGTCAAACTCAGGTCGTCAAGCTTAGCTTAGCAAGAAAGTGCCTTTATCTGCCGAGCCATTTCACAGGCTGTGAATAACCCATAACGAAAAAGAACAAATTAGAGATTCTATTTGAAAGCGAAAGTTGTCAAAATACTGAGCAAGCAGGAAAACTGGTCAGGGAAGGTTATCTGCAGACACTAGGGAGGGATAAAGTAGGGACGAGTGATAGAAAATGAAGATGCAGAGCAGGAGAGCTGGCTTGGCAGCTAAGAGCAGAGGCTGCTCTTCCAGGGGACCTGGGTTCAATTTCCTGAATCCATACGGCCACTTACAGCCATCTGTTACTCCAGTCCCTGAGGATCTGGCAGCCCCTTCTGACCCCACAGGTACTGCATCCACAAGACGCTCAGACATACATTCACTTACAGACATAAAATAAATTTTTTTTTTTTTAAAGAAAACTTAAGAGACAAGGAAGCAGGAAACAGGAACATTAATGTGTCCTCTGGGAAGTCCCCATTGGAAGAAGATACGAGTAACATATAGAACTTTTTCAAAACAACACTGAGAACTTCTCAACATTAAAGTCACATATAAAACATCAGATGGGATGTGTTCTGAGATCCAAACAGAATGAGTTAAGGCATTAAGGCATTTAATATCATTTTCAAAGAAAAATTATTAAGATGTCTCAAAGAGATAAAATAGATCAGTCAAGGGAAAATTACACCAAAGCTAGAATTTTTGATAGGAACACTGATAAGACATTGATGATGTGATGATATATTCAAAAATGGAAAGAACGATAACTTTTAGGTATTAAGATGTTGATAGAAGCCAGGCATGGTGGCACACGCCTGTAGTCCCAGCACTCAGGGAGGCAGAAGCAGAAGGAGCTCTGTGAGCTCGAGGCCAACCTGGTCTGTGAAAGTGAGTCCAGGACAGCCAAGGCTACACAGAGAAACCCTATCTCAAAGCAAAGCAAAGAAAAACAAACAAACAAACAAAAAGGTCTTTATGCAAGTTTTAAAATGGTGGTGAAAAATGTTAAAACAACTCTGAGACCAAGATACCAAGATAAAATATGCAAAGGCTGTAAGCAGGGCTGGGAAGGGGCAGCCAGAGGGGAGAGTGCTTGCACACAAGCATAAAGATCTGAGTTCAGATCCCAGGATAGAGTCAGGCGCAGAGGCACAGACCTACACTCCCAGTATAGGGTGCGCAGAAATAGGTGGAACCCAGGAGCCGCCGGCCAGCCAGTTTAGCTGAGCAAAGGAGCTGCTGGTTAAAAGAGACTTTGTCTCCAGAAACAGGGCGGCAGGCTGCAGAGATGGCTCTGCAGTTAAAGAGCACTTGCTGCTCTTCCAGAGGACCAGCGTTGGAGCCCCAGCACCCATACCAGGCAGCTCATGGCTGCCTCTGACTATGGTTCCAGGGGATCCCATGTCTTCTTCTGGCCTCTGTGAGTACCAGAACACACCACACGAACACGCACACACACACGCACACACACACACACGCACACACACACACAAATCTTAAAAAAATAAAATAAAGTGGAGAGCGACTGAGGAAGACACCTGGCACCAGCCTCTCCCCTCCACACCCAGGCCTGCACACCTCATGGGCATCCATACCACATAAGTAATAAACACTTTGCATGCTGTCTCAGCATCTACATTCATAACTGTGAATTTTCGTCCAATCCATTTTTATCCCACTGCTCATACTCTTTGTGTTTCTGTGTTACAGGTGTGAATTTCACCCAGTCTTTTGCAGCTTTGATGAGAACAGAAGATAGACATTGGCTGAACAGATTAAAGGCAAAGACCCTAAAGCAGCATTTCCACAAACGTCCTTGGTTCTTGGCCTAAAATGCCGGAAGAGAACTGCCCTAGTTTGCTCTTTGGTATTGTGATACACACCATGACCAAACACAGCTCTGTGAGGAAAGGGCTTATTTAGCTTACCGGCTTACAGGCCTTTATGAAGGAAGCCCAGGCACCGAGGGAGGCACCGAGGCAGAAACCATGGAGGAATGCTGCCTGCTGGCTTGCTCCCCGTGGCCTGCTCAGTCTGTTTTCTGATGCAACCCAGGGCCACCTTCCCAGGGGTGGCACTGTTCACAGTGGCCTGGGCCTTTCCATCTTAGCCATCAATTTAAAAAATGCCACAGATCTGCCCGTAAGCCAATTGGATGCAGGTTGAGTTTTCCTATATCAGGTGACTCAAGTTTACATCGAATTGACAAAAAGTAAACAACACGTGTGTGTGTGTGTGTGTGTGTGTGTGTGTGTAGGTGGGTGTGGGGGTGTGAGGGTGTGTGTGTGTTATGTTCTAGTGCCTGCAGAATCCAGAAGAGAGTATCAGATCCCCTGGTACTGGAGTTCCCTATGGTCCACCCAACCTGGGTGCCTGGAATTGAACTCGGGTCCTCTGGAAGTGCTTTTAACCACAGAGCCATCTCTCTGGCTCCCTTAAAAATCTTTCATTATGGAAACCATGAACCCTAAGAAGGGATCCAGATTTCCCAGGTAATATGTAGTAACCCAGCTGGGACTCCGCAACATTTTCAGCAACGGTTTTAAATAATCAGTGGTTTGTATTCAATCACATGCAATTCAAAATCGGTTGTGCTGACACCAGTACACATGTGCTTAGACTTACACGCTACTTGTAGGTGAAACTTTTCATGGATGCACAGAAGTAGAGCGACACGTACATCTGGTGCCTCGTACCCCACTTAGTTGTATTTGCTCTCACGTCCTAGTTTTTCTCTTCTAACTTACTCTCTAATAATTTCATATCTGCATATACGTATTTAATCTCATTCACTCCCTCCTTTCAACATCCCCAAGCCCTCCTCACACGCTCCTCTGCCAGTTTCATGTCCTCTTCTCTTTATTTTTCATCGTGATCTGTTGAGTCCCGTCCTTACAACCCCTGTGGTTGGAGCCATCGGCTGGCTGAATGGAATATGAGCAACCTACCCACAGTCAAGCCCTAAGGGAAAATGCCTCTCTCTCCCCCAACGGACAACAGTGTCTTAGTAAGGGCTGGGGCCTCGTGGGTCCCTCCACTATCCATCCATGCTAGAATGTTGACTAGTAGCGGCCATGAGTTCATGTGTGCAATTGCCATGCCATGTCCAGGTGACAGCATTTCGCAGCACTTGTCCCCATCCCAGGCCTGTCACTGTGATGTCCTCTGAGCCTTGGGACAAAGGATTAATATAGATGTCCCATTTAGGGCTCAACAGTCACTTACTCTCTTATTCTCGGCCCTTTGACAAGTTCTAAATCTCCGCGTTAACTACTGTCTGCAGCAAAAAGAAGTTTCCCTGACCAGAGCTGAGAACAGCACAACACAGACACATACAAACACAAATATTTCAAAAGCAGCTTAATGTGACCATTGAGCAAAACCACACCAGCTGATTTCCTCTTACTGCAGGTGTCATGGCTGGCAGCAAAATGACCCTCCAGGGGTCAGGAATGAAAACACAGGTCAGGCCGACTTAGCTGCGCTGTACCAAACTTGTCGAGTCTGATGTCGTTGTCAGCATAGTTAAACCCCGTCTAACTTGGCAAGAAATTTCCTGGTGGAATAGAATCCCCAGCGCATGAGGAAGCACAATTACATTGAAACTCAACTCAAAGTATGTGTTAGTTCTTCCAAGAAGATGGGTTCTAGAGACAGGCTATCCATATTACCTTATGGACTTAGGGAAGTACCTGGCCTGGTCTTGGTCATACAGATAGAGTAGAGGTCATTTGGGCTGTTAGCCACCTCTGGTCCTGGTTGTGGAAGCCTTGGAAGCCCCTGGTTATACAGAAAATGTAAGACTCAGTCAGACTATTAACTACCTCTGGTCCTGGTTGGGGAAGCTTGATTTGGCCTGGCCCGACAGATAACACAGATCACCAGACTGTTAATCACCATCAATTCCCAGCCTTCTGGGTGGAAAACAGATTGTATTGCCTTTAGAAAGGCAATCCTGCATGCTTAATAGTTCTGGTTTCTTTGGTCATCTGTGGGCACACAACCTTCATGCTTCCAACATCTGCCCATTTTCTTCTTGGATGACCAATCCATAGATGGTTTTGTGTACTTCCTGTAGATGCACAGGCAGTCCAATCTCTGGCTTTCTAGTCGTGATCAGGAAACAGAGCTGGAAGCATCAGCAGCTTAGATCCTGAAGCCCTACAAACTCTTTCGGGTATAAATTCTAAAGGAAGTCGCTCGTAATTCAAAAGACAGTATGATGGAGATGCTCACCACAAAACTATTTGCAATGGGAAGACGAGAGTACAGAAGAGCACATGCACCTGGCTTCCAATTGCCTCTCCTGGTGGACAGCATGCGTGCAATGCAGTATACGTCAGCACTGGAGAACAGTGGCCTGGGCATCTGTACCCAGCAATGAGCGAGAGAAATACCCGGGGAAAAATGCATCACGTCATTTTACAGAAGTACAAGATACAGGCACAGGGCCTGGACAGATGGCCAAGAGAAGTCACTGACCTCACAGAGTTCCAGCATCTCACAACTGCCTGTGACTCCACCGCTGGGGCATCTGATGCCTCTTCTCTCATCTCTACAGGCGCAGCACCCGTGTTCACCCCCCCCCACACACACACAACATACACACACACAACCAAAAATAAATATAATCACAAAGGGGGGGATGCCTCCTTTTTGTAAGATTGTAGTCAAATCCAGGATTACGTAGCAAATGCGTCGGAGTGGTGGCCTCAGTTTGAAGAAATCAAGTGGAAATGAAAAGTGAGAGTGAAACGGGGTAAATGGACCACAAGTGTCGCGTGCACAGGTAGATGACAGCCGTGTGAAATAAGCTGAAATATCTGTGAAGAAACTTCTGTATTTTATTCTCCCCCACATTAAAAAAAAAAAAAAAAAAAAAAAAAAAAAAAAAAAAAAAAAGGAAAATAGGATGTGTTCTCTTTGTAGTGGCCTTTCTGAGGTTGGGAGGCTGACAGTCAGCGTGCTGGTGACGGTGGACGTTCAGGAGGCTGAACTGGACGTGACGTGTGCCAAACCTCACTCTGGCCTCTTCTTATTTTATGAATGTCACATGCTTTTTGTTTCCTAAAGGACCCTGCCCCCTCCCCTGCTCCCACCAGTCAACAATCCTGTTTGAACAACCAGACTTCCTCTGTGAAGATGAAATTGCTTCACTCGATAGACCAACACAATACTGGCCCCAGATGGTCAGCTCTGAGGTGTGGCTGGGTGAGCAGTGCTCTGCTTGGGAAATTTTTCTGTCCCATTAAAGACCCTTTTTTTTTTTCTTGACTTCCTCTGTTTGTTGTCTTCAGATCACAGCCTTTCTTGGTTCCCCATCTTTTCATTGAAGTCATTTCCCCCTCGTATTAAGAATTCTAAATCTAGAGTAGAGGAAGGCCAGGGGCCACGGCATCACCTTGCTCTGCTCTGATGCAATCCAAGAGTCTGAACTTAGGGCTTGAGTGGCGACTGTGCGTGCGTGACTGTGAGCACTGCACTAGGGAAAGAGAGCGGGTGAGGCGCATGATGCCAGCGGAGACAGGACAGAGAATGAGACCATCCTGGGGCAGGAGGCACAGGGGTGGTGCTCTGGGGGGAGGTACTGGAGCTGGGTGTTGGGGCGCTGAGAGAGTCTGACTTGCAGATTGACTTCCTGTGGGAGGTCACCCTGGAGGAGGTCTGGGTTATGGGAGGGAGTGGCTCTTAGGGGTGACAGTGAAAGGGTTAGTCTAACTTTGTAACCTATATGTCTTCTAAAGCCTATAGTTTTGAGTTTTAGGTCCAGGTTAAGCTAAAGCCTCTTAGTACCTTTCCAGAGAGTGAAGAAATGTGACCCTATCCGTGAGGACAGATATAAAAAAAGGGCAAGCAAGCAATGACCTTCACTCAGCAAAAGAAGGACCAGACCCTTGTCCTTGAGATAGCATTTCTTAGCAACAAACCTAGACTTCTTCTGAGTAGCTTTTGACCTCCAGCCAAAAGTCTGTAGCCCCTAATCTTCAAGGATGAGCTAACCACCCCTACCTTAAATTGCAGCTGCATCCACACTTGGCAGGACTGGCCAAGCTTGAGCACCTAAGACTAACCAATTATCTTACTTTATAACTTCTTCATCCAATCCTAAATTGCCAAAACTGCAACTTCAAATTTCCCGCACTTTTTCTTTTAAAAACCTAAAGGCCTTTGTCTCCTGGTGTGGTGGCACTCTTTGCTGACCAGCAAGGGTGACCCCGTTGTACAATGGTTAATAAACCTCTTGCTTTTGCAACGAGTCTTGGTCTGGGGGAGTTTCTGGGAAGGGCGCGATTGAACAAGAGAGCGAGTGAGGCGCGTGATGCCAGCAGAGACAGGACAGAGAATGAGACCATCCTGGGGCAGGAGGCATAGGGGTGGTGCTCTGGGGGGAGGTACTGGAGCTGGGTGTTGGGGCGCTGAGAGAGTCTGACTTGCAGATTGACTTCCCGTGGGAGGTCACCCTGGAGGAGGTCTGGGTTGTGGGAGGGAGTGGCTCTTAGGGGTGACAGCACTGCTGATTTGAGGGAGGGCCTGACGGTTGTCTCCTGTCGGCCTGTCCCACGGCTTCAGTAGAGTTGCAGCTTGCAGTGGTTGGGGCGGCTGTGGTCACTGGGTATAGTCGTTCTTCCCATACCCTGAGGACTTCCGGACAGCACTGAAGCTGGCATATTCTGAAACCTCCATCTTCACTGCCTCTGCCCTATATTCCTGTCCCTGAGGAAGGAGGGGGAAGGGGAAATTCAGAGTGAAGGCTTTCTGCGGCGCCTTCTCCTGCCCCGGGACTGCTAGCTGACATCTTCCTCTTTAGCCCTTCTTCCCGGCACCTTCTGTTTTTCTCTGACCTGAAGAGAGCTCAACAAGGGCCTCAAGCTTCTCTTTTCCTCAGAGGATGCTTTCTGAGGAACAGGCAGAGAGTCCAAGAAATGGCACTTCTATTCACAAGACCACTAAGATCTTACCCATCCGTCTCAGCCCTACTGTCCTGTCATGAACCTTCCCTTGGTATGTACACATGAACAGTTTGAGCTCACTGCAGAGCTGTCTCTGGACGTAAAGCTCTATCATGCCCGATTCAGATCAAAGCAAGTTTGTTTCAAAGTGTCCTCCAAGCCTCTGGGGATGGGTGGCCTGGTCCTCCTAACCTTAAGACAGGGAGGGAAGGGAACAGCAAAACGGGCCAAGTGAAAACGCTAACTAGCCCAAAGGCAATTGTCTTATTTAAGGTTTTATAGCTGTGAAGACACACCATGACTACAGCAATTCATATATATATATGAATATATATATATATATATATATATACATATATATATATGAAAGCATTTAATCAGAGCTAGTTTACAGTTTCAGAGGTTTAGTCCATTATTGTCTTGGCTGGGAAATATGGTGTCCTACAGGCAGACTTGGTGCTAAAGGAGCTGAGAGTTCTACATCTTTTTTTGGTTGGTTGGTTAGTTTTGGTCTTTTGGGTTTCTCTGTGTAGCCTTGACTATCTTGGACTTGCTTTGTAGACCAGGCTGGCCTCGAACTCACAAAGATTCATCTGCCTCTGCCTCCTGAGTGCTGGGATTACAGGCTTGTACCACCCCCGCCATCCCCACCAGCTGAGTTCTACATCTTGATCCGAAGGCAGAAGGAGACTGTGTGCCACACTGGGCATAGGCTGAGCCTATAACACCTCAAAGTCCGCCCCAACAGTGACACATTTCCTCCAACAAGGCCACGCCTCCTAATAGTATCACTCTCTATGGGCCAAGCATTCAAACATATGAGCCTATGGGGGGGGGCATGCCTATTCAAACAACCACATTAATGTCTCCAGAGGAAGTTACTATTGTTTACCTGGTGATAATGAAAGTGCAGAAGCAGGGAAACAGGAAGTTCAGCCATGGGAAGCTCATCCGTGAAGGGAAAGCTCAATTAAGAACCAGCTGGCTGCCTCAACGTTCCTAGGTGATTTTTGTGGGGTATTATGAAGACCGTATTTGATGGTATCTGTATCTGTTCTGTCTGTTTGTTTGTTGAAGCCTCATCCCAGAGGACACGGCTCTACCGGGGACTCTGTTATTAGAAACTCCAGCTGGTGCCTCAATGGGGCTTCCTTAGGTTTTGCTGGATGTTTTAAATGCCCTGTTTCATGATGGCTTGCTAGCTCTCTGTCATTTGGTATCTGTTCTTTCACTTTGGCTTTCTGTATACCTCATAAACAGACTCACTTGAATCTGAAACTGTGGTTATATGGATCGTTTGCCAGACCCTGCAGAGCACCCTCTCCCCAGTCAGGCTACTCACCTGGCAGCGCCTTCGGCAAATAACCACACAGAAAACTGACAGCAGCAGGCCCTTGAGCAGGAGGAGTCCACACTGAACGGAGAGCAGAAGGCTCGTGGAGGTCCAGCAAGGAGAGGAAGGAGAACTTTGGTTTCTGGAGGCAGGGAGCAGATAGAGGAGCCTGGGTTAGGACAACTGTCACCTGCTCCTGTGCAACCCCCAGACAGCTCCTTGTAGCTGGAGTTCACCTGCCTGAGGACCCACCCTGAGCCTTGAAGGGAAAATGGATATAAGTGGGAGAGACAGCCATAGGGTCTCAGGGCTGGAGAGGAAACTGAGTTATAAGAAACCCAATTGGAAGGGTAAGAACTCTGGCTGGGGATCTGAACTGAGCTACAAGAAGGAACCTTCTCGCCGGGCCAGATAAGAAGCCGTCAAGCTGGTCCAGAAGCAGATCTGCTCGGAGGAGATGGTCCCAGGACCAGAGCTCAGCAGGCCAGTGAGGAAGTCACAGAGAGACCCTTCAGGGAACCCAAGTTGTCACCTTGTCCACTCCTTCCCAGTGTGTGGCTGCTTTGCTCACTGAGCAGATGTGAGCTGGTGGCTCCTGGTGACTGATTGGTATGTGTGAATATGTGTGTTTGCCTTTCAGATTTTCTCTTCCATTGATTATATTTCTCGTTGTCTGCCATCTTTTTTCACTGCCATCTTTTTCTTTGAGGACTATAAATTGCACTGCTGTGTTTGTCTTCGGCTCTTTTCAATTAACTTTCCCCAGTCTGTTCTCTGCTTGTGAACACTTTCCTTAACGTTGTTTGTTGAGTAAAATGCGATTTGTTTAACTTTCCCCCGTGATGTGTGTTTCTAAAGTTTTCTGGAAAAAAAAAAAAATCCTCTCCTCCTCACCCAGACATTCATTTGCTTTTTTATTTATTTTGCTCTTTTGAGACAGAGTCTCACTACGTAGCCCTGGCTGTCCTAGAACTCACGATGCAGACCAGGCTGGCCTTGAGATCACAGAGATCCCCCTGCCTCTGCCTCCTAAGCGCTGGGATTAAAGCTGTGCACCACCACGCCTGACATCATCTGCTTTAAACAAAAAACAAAAAACTTAAGTTTAGTTGGGGTTCATTCTTAAATTATGTAGCTAGTTTTCCAAATAATGGGACCTTGTCCCTACTGTCTGTGGATGTCACTTCATATTACATTATGCTTCTGCTTGCATGCTTCCAGCGTGGTCCTCATTAGGGTCCACTCATTAGGGTCCACTCATTAGGGTCCACTCATTAGTGTTTTTTTGTTGGTTTTTTTTTTTTTTAAGATAGAGTTTTATGTAGTTCAGACTAGCCTGAATTGTTTTTTATTCACTTTACATCCTGGTTATAGCCCCAGCCCTCCTTCCTCACGGTCCCATCCTTCCACCCTCCCCAGTCCCCTATTCCTCAGACAAGGGGAGCTCCCTTTCCCATCCACCCCAGCTCATCAAGTTGCAGAGGACATGAGCCAGTTTTCTTCCCCTGTGGCCTGGCAAGGCAGTCCTGCCAGGAGGAAGTGATCTAAAAGCTGGCAAGTGAGTCTGTATCCGATGCAGTCCCCACTTCTCTTACTAAAGGACCCACTTGAGGCCTAAGCTGCCCATCTGCTACATCTGTGTAGAGGCCTAGGGCCAGTCCATGCATGGTCCTTGGTTGATGCTGCAGTCTCAGTAAACCCCTCTGGGCCCTAGTTAGCCGGCTCTGCTGGTCTTCTTGTGGAGCTCCTGTCACTTCTGGGTCCTTTTCTCTTTCCTCCCACTTTTCCACAAGACTCCCTATGCATCATCCAGTGTTTTAGCCTCAAACTCTTATGTAGCTAGACCAGGATGACTTTGAATTCCTGACACCACCCCCACCACCACCTCCCAATTCTGGGGAGTACTGGCTGGGCAAGGCTCACTCCTCTACCTGTACTGCACTGTTCTCAGAGGTAACAGTTTTTTTTTAATCTTATGTTTTGTATGAGAGCTCTGCCTGCACATATGTATGTGCGCCATATGCATGCCCAGAGGGCGGAAGGGGATGTCAGATGCCAGGAACTGGAGTTACAGACAGTGGTAAGCCTATTGCGGGTGCTGGGAATTAAACCCGGGCATGGGCTTTGTTGATCTTGGATCTGAGAACCTTGCCTAGCTCTTTGATGGGACTTCATGGTTGCTTGATGTCTGGGGTTTTGTTGTTGCTTGTTTGCTTCTTGGATTTGAGGAGGTAGGTTGGGTTTTGTTCTGTCTCCATTTGTTGCTGGTTTGTCGAGCTTGCTGTTTGCACAGCCCTGGTCTTAGAAGCTGCTCTGTAGACCAGACTGGTCTTGCTCTCACAGAGATCCACCTGCCCTTACCTCCCCAGTGCTACATATTTTATCTCGGTCATGACAGCAGTATATCTAGTGTGCTAAACTTTTCAAAGAAACATTTATAGGTTTTTCTGGTCTTCATTTTTTTAAAAAAAATATCCTTTTAATTTTTTGCGATCTCGCTGTCTTTTCTTACTCACGGGGGTGTGTGGGGCGTCTGATGGCTTCAGCTATCTCATTACATTTGATATGGAATCCCATTCTTGTCCTTTGTAGATAATCTGCACATTTCTAGAATGTTCTCATCTTGACCTTCTCAAGTCATGAACTAGGTCTACAGATGTCTGCTTGTCTATGTCTGTGGGCGTGGTCCCTGTTTCCTCTCTTGACAATGACTTTATATGGGGGTGTGGTGTGGTGTGGTGCTAGAGGAGAGAGAGAGAGAGAGAGAGAGAGAGAGAGAGAGAGAGAGAGAACTCTCTTATGTCCAGCATCTTTGTCTACCTTTTGAGACAAGGTCTCTTCCTTAAGGTAGAGCTCGCGGCTGATGAGACTGGCTGGCCGTTGAGCCTGTGAGATCTGCCTGTCCCTGCCTTCCAGCACCGAGATTACAGGTAGATTACATGCTACTGTACCCAGCTTGTTATGTGGCTGCTGGGGACCCAGACTCAGGTACTCATGTTTGCACGGCAAACACTCTAATCTAGCCAGCTTCCTAGCCCTGTGTGAGTCTTTGTAATCTGAGAATCTTCCTTTTCCAATTCTGTGAAATCTGTATTTATTCTTTCTTCAATTATTTCTTTCTTTCCATCTTTTCTTACAGAGATTCTGGTTTGTCCTGGCCCTCTCTGCTTTTTCTACAGCCCCTCCAATGTTTGGGACCTGTTCCCCAGACCCCAGTCTTCTTTTTCCCCCTCCATGTCAGAACCTGAGAACTCCTCTGCAGAGCCGGGTCCCCAGCCATCCTGAGATTGATCCTGGGGTCCCTGGTTCCTGGACCACATGCGCTCCCTGGGCATTCTTTCCCAGGACCTTTCCTCTGAAGGCACCTGACTCACCTGTACTCAGAGCCATTGATGGACGAGCCAGTGGTCTCCTCTGGAAGAGCTGTCAGAACTAAGAACACAAAGATGGTGCTTTCTCAGAGAACTAAGACAAAGACCAAGACCGGGTCCCAAGAACATGAGAGGAAGTAGAAAAGGGTTAGATGGGACCGCACCTCACATTCCCTCCAGCCAGGGCTTCCTGGACCTAAAATTTTTACAGTTATGATTTCTACATATGTTTGGTCCTCAATCATAAAGGCAGGCCTCCCCTAACCTCACCCTCCCCAAGTTGACTGGTTATCCCTGTTTCCTTTTGGCAGACCTACCTGTGCTTGTTGGGAACCAAGTAGTCATCTGTGGAGGAGTTGATGCTGGAGAAAAAAAGACAAAGACCAAGACCGGGTCCCAAAACCATGAGAGGAAGTAGAAAAGGGTTAGATGGGACCACACCTTACATTCCCTCCAGCCAGGGCTTCCTGGACGTAAAATTTTTACAGTTATGATTTCTACATATGTTAGGTCCTCGATCATAAAGGCAGGCCTCCCCTAACCTCACCCTCCCCAAGTGGACTGGTTATCCCTGTTTCCTTTTGGCGGACCTACCTGTGCTTGTTGGGAACCAAGTTGTCATCTGTGGAGGAGTTGATGCTGGAGAAAAAAAACAAAGGCAACTACGCATGAAAGGGAGAATGGAGCTTAGGTCCTAAACTGTGAAAGATGTAGGAGACTCAGAGATAACTGGGCCTAAAATCTTTAACTTAAAACTTTTACATATTTGTAGGATGTTGAGATAGCCTGATGATCTGAGTTTAAATCTTAGAACCCACAGTGGAAGGAGAGAGTCAACTTCCAAAAGTTGTCCTCTGACCTCCATATGTATACCATGGCCCATTCACTCATTAATAATAATAATAACAAATTTAAAGGGGCTTTTACAGTTTACATTTATACTATGCCATTTACCGTTTCAATACTTGTATATATGGCATGACAGTCAAACCAAAGTTAGCTGTGTACTCAAAATTTATCATTTCTTCATGGTACGAACATTAAAAACCCTTTCTTCTAGCCTTTTAAAAATGATTAGAACCTGGAGTGGTGGCTCTTCGGTTAAGAGCACTAGCTGCGGGGATGAGGTCCCCCCTATCAGTGGACTTGGAAAGGGGCACGGTGGAGATGAGGGAGGGAGGGAGGGACTGGGAGGGAATGAGGGATCGGGACACGGCTGGGATACAGAGTTAATAAAATGTAACTGATAAAAAAAAAATTAAAAAAAAGGAAAAAAAAAAAGAAAAAGAAAAAAAAAAAGAGCACTAGCTGCTCTTACCGAGGGTCGGGGTTTGAATTCCAGCATCCACACGGTAACTCACAACCAACCATAACTCCGGTTCCAGGGGACCCAACATCCTTCCCTGACCTCCATAGGCACCAAGCATGTATGTGTCGCACAGTTTCCGGTGACCACCGGTCTATCCAACGTCTATCAAATCAGCATGCTGCTATTGTTGTTTGGTGGTTTTTGAGACAGAGTCTCACTATGTAGCTCTGACTTGCCTGGAACTCCCTGTATAGACCAGGCTGACCTCAACCTCATGGAGATCCACCTGCCTCTGCCTCCTGAGTGCTGGGATTAGAGAAGCGTGTCACCATGCTGGCTAGCATTTTTTTTTAAGTCAGGGTTCTATGTAGCCCAGGCTGACCTCATACTTACTACACAACTCGAGACGGTGAACGAGTGATCCACCTGCCTCCACCTCCCAAGAGCTGGGACCATAGGCTGGCAGGACATACAGGACTTCCAGGTCGTTTACACAATGCCTGTGCTAATCTACACTCCCACCAGCCACATAGAAGGCTTCCCTTGCCCCAAGTCTTCCCAGCCCTGTTATCTTTTGCCTTTCGTGGAAAGTGAGATAATCTTTCTAGATTCTTTCTAGAGTGAGCTAGTCTCTCACTGTGGTTTTCATTCACATTTCCCTGGTAGTCAGTGATGTTGCGGATTTCCTTGGACATCTGTACGTTGTGATTTTTTTTTTTTTTTTTTTTTACGCCTGCTCAGATTGTCAGGGGATCATTATGCATAGCAGAAAGCAAATTTGGCCTCCCAGTGGGGAAGTATGTTGTGATGTACCAGATAACACTTCATCTCTCTAGATCCGAAGCCCTGAAGGGAGCTTCCTCATTGCCCAGTCCCTAGGGTTTTCCACCCAAGGGGAAAGCCCACTGGTTCCCCAAGTTGCCTGTCATTCCTCTTTCCTCCTGAAAATCTACCCATCTTTGTTTGGAGCCAGATGCTGGTCGGTGGAGGAAGAGTGGACAAGGCTGTAGGAGAAAAAGAGAAGATGACTGTGCAGTCCAAAAGAAAATCAAGTTTGACCCACTAGCAGTGACAGGATATAGGGGAGTGCAGAGGAGGTCATTGGGGTCCCTTGAGCCAGCACTGGTCTGCACCTCAGGTCTGCACAAGTACACCTGTGTAAGAAAGAGAGCCGGAGGGCTGGAAAGATGGCTCAGCCATTCGGAACACAGATTGCTTTTTCAGAGAATCTGTTTGTTCCTGGCACCCACGCTGAGTGGCTCACAGCCTCTAGTGACTCTAGTCCCATCGGGATCCTACTCCCTAGCCTCCGTGGGCTCTGGAAAACATGGCATGTGCCCACAAGTGAACATAGCTCAAAATAAAAACACCCCAATACTTTTGAGACAGGGTCTTACTATGTAGCTCTGGCTGGCCTGGAACTCACTATATAGACTAGACTGCCCTCCAACCCAGAGAGCCACCTCCCTCTGCCTCCCAAATGTTGGGATTAATGTTGGGTTTTTTTAGATTGCACTATGCCAATCAAAAAAAAAATGAGTCAGAAAGACTCCAGGTGCCTGCCCCATGAAATTTAAACATCCTTCCTCAATGCCTGAGCCAGGAATGACAGATCAGAAGCTGTCTGTAGGGACAGGGCACCCATGCTCTTCAGTCAGATCAGATGTCAGATTTGGGAGGGGACAGAGACAAGGGAGAGGTGATATGTATTTCACTTGGTCCCTAGAAGAGAGGTTATATCTCCCAAGAAAGGCCTCACCTGGAGACACCACCAGGCTGATGTTTCGGAGAACGTTCATCTCGTTGCGGGAGGGGTTGTATGGTCCACACCAGTAGAATGCTGAGTCCTTCTCCGTGAGGTGGGTCATGGTGATGCTGAAGAAGCCGGCTTCAGGATCATCCCAGATTGTGCTCTGGGACGCCTTGTCTGCCTTCCGAGGCTCAGAGGTGGTGACCACTCGATTACATCTAGTTGGAGCTGTCTGCTGACACCACGTTTTCTGCACATAAGGCCCCGCCTCGGGCTTGTACTGGCACTGCACCGATAGGTTCTGTCCTACCACTCTACGGACTTCCTCAGATACTGCCGCACCCCAGACACCTGGACAACAAACCCTCAGGTCAGAGCCCCAGCTGTATACATCTGTTTGCAGGGCTGGGAATGCCAAGAAGCAATGACTTCCAGTACTAGACTCAGAACATGGCCCCCAAACCAGCTCTGGTCACAGGGTCAGCCTGACAGCTACCAGACCCTTGTCCTTTCATCCCACCTCTCTATACCTTGTACCTTGAATCACCTCACCTGAGGCCAGGAACACCAGCAACACAGGGGCCAAAAGCAGTTGTGAGCACCTCCAGGCCATACCACCCCGGATTCTGTCAGTGGAGGAGAGGAGAAGGGGATGCCTTTAGAATGGGCAAGAGTCTCCCTTGATTCTCAGCATCTGTGACATATAAGAAGAAAGGAAGACCAGAGCTGTGTTTGGGGAAGTAGTTGGCCTGGGTAGGCGGGTTCTATGGACACAAGAGGAACAGTAGTCAGGCCTGGACTGGGGCCCCCTTGCTGCAGGGTCCACCTCTGGCCCTCACACTTCAGCCCTGTTCCTACGCCTTGCCTTCTTTTTGCTCATCCTCTCCCCAAGGCACTCCATACCATCCACAATCACATTTCTGCATTATCGCTACCACAACAAAACAAAACAAAACAAAAAAAAAACAAAAAACAAAGCAAAACAAAAAGTTAAGAACACTCAAGAAAAAAAAAATAGCTGTGTGGAGCAAGAGGTTCGTTCCTCTTTTCTTTTTCAGTGAGAAAGGTCAAAGGTCCCTAGAGGTGTGCCCAGAGTCTTGGGTATGCCCACCTCAAAGATAAGTCAGGGGCCTCACTTCCAAGCAATAATGTGTTTTCATCCTGGGAGGTTTGTGAGCCACCAGACTCCAAGGGCAGGCTGTAAGAATGGTCCCTGGAAAGGGTGAGGGGATGGCTACCAGCAGGTAAAAGAACGCTTGCGGAAAGATTACCGGAAGGGAGACCAAGAGGAAGGGAGACCTTTTAGCGGTGAGAAAGGAAGAAGGGGAATTCATGACTATGTCAACTGGTATTTGTTGAAGGGACACATAAGTGAGTAAAAAAAAAAAAAAAAAAAGAGGGAGAAATCATCTTGTGTTAACATCTCACATGCAAAAGCGTGTGGAAGAAATGGTGAAATGCTGAGACAATCTAGCAATAAAATAAATGGATGTTAGACTTTATATTCAAAATATTAAACAGCCACAAGTTCCTGTTAATTTAGGAAGATGATGGAGTAAATAATCAGGAGAGAACTATACCTCCCACGTGCAAGGATTCTGGAAACTATCGATGGCAGACTAAGGACCGTATCCCCCCAAAGTCATGGGATGAAACCAGAGGTCGGGCCTTTAAGGGTTGACGGGTTACATGGGCTCAGGATTGCAAAACAGAGCAAGGGAGAGAGTCTGCCCCTGCCCTGCTATGATTTGCATATGGTTTGCATTTGCTCCTAAAGGTGGTGTGGATCAGAAAGCTTAGTCCCCAGAATGGTGTAGAGCCTTTAAGAGGCAGGCTACCTGGGAATCCTTAGGATAACTGAAGCATGCCCTGGGTGGTGATTATGGGACCCCAGAATCTGTCTGTCTGTCTTTCTGTCTATCTATCTATCTATCTACCTTTCTCTCTCCACATCCTTTCCTCTTCCCTTTCCCCCCACCCCAATCCATCCATCCATCCATCCATCCATCCCTCCCTCACATGCCTCTGGCTTCTTGTTGAGTGACGTGATCAAAATAGACTCTTAACATCTGATGCCATATAATTTGAGACCTTTACAAGAGCTAACCTAAGCTCATGTCTTTAAGCCTTTAAGTGTTTGTAAATAAACCTCATTTCTTTATAAAGTAACTGCCTCAGGTATTTTATGATAGTTATAGTAAACTAACACAAATGCCCTCTTCTAAGCCTCAAGAACTAACTATCTACAATTGTTTATAAAGGAGACAGTCTAAGTATTTTGTTACAGTAGTTTCAAAGTGCTGGAATATATCTGAAATGTTTATATGCATACTCTTCTCTAAAGAAGGAGCATAATATCTGCTGCGTATGTGTGGACTCCTCATCAATGTGTTAAACCACTGATTAAGTCACAAATGTCATGATCTAATAGTCTCTCTCAATAAATACATACATTCAATATCCCAGATGTTTCTCAGTCCTATTGGACCATGACAGGCAGAGGCAGGAGAATCAGTGTGAGTTCCAGGACATTCTGGTATGTAGCGTTCCAACCATTAAACGCGTGTATGAAACTTAAACCTGGCATCAAATGAGTGAGGAGAAAGGCAGCCAGTGTCTCTGGAGTTTAGAGCCAGAGCTGTGTTGACCATTTGCTGATCAGGAGAATACTCTGGTTTCATTTCTGTTTCCATGCTAAAATACCCTGAATAAAAACAACTTAGAGAAGGAAGGATTTATTTTGCTGACATTTCTAAACAAAGGCAGAGATGGGAAGCCAAGGCAGGCGCTCAAGCCTCTAGTCGCATCACATCTGCAGGCAAGAGCAGAGAGAGAACAAATGCACCATTGCTAACATGTGAACAGCTCTTTCTCTCTGTTGTTATCCTGTTCAGAAACCCCTTCCCAGGAAATGGTGCTGCCCGGATGGGCTAGGTCTTCCTACAAGTTACAGCCGAAGAGATGCTCACAGACCAACTTGATCCAGAAAGTTTCTCAATGATGCTGCTTCTCTAGGACTCCAGGCCATTTGGAGTTAACAGTTAAGGATGACCAGGTCAACTGTCAAGAGCTGAGAGACTGAAACAGGAGTCAGCAGTCAGCAGCATCCGTTAGGAAAAGTGTATACACACCACGTCACGGAAACCTCCGCTTTCACCAGCAAGCCCACAGTACCGGCTGGGACCCCATGAGCCATCAGAACACCTGTCTTCTGACTTGTCTCCCTGCATCCACTCCACTCCCTAGGGACCTCCTATGCGGCAGCTGAGGGATGGAGATGGCAGAGCAAAGAATAAAAAAGCCAATTGCTCTCTTGTCCCTTTGAGGGGCTAAGATCCAGAAGTTTGGGGAAGAAACTTTAATATTTGTTTGGTTGGTTTGCAGTGCTAGGAATCAAACCTACGATTCTGCAATTGCTAGGCAAGAATGGACTCTACCTACCACTAAGCTATGTGCCCAGCCCAAATCTTTAATTGTAAATTCAGTCTTCCCCTACACTAATTACTGAACTGAAACTAGCATTGGAATCAGATTTTATTTCATTTAAATGTCGTCACACAGTTAAGAAAGGGCACTCTCTGCTTTGCAGAGGACCAGAGTTTGGTCCCCAACACCCATGTGAGGCAGCTCACAACCACCTGTAAGTCCAGATCAAGGGCATCTGACACTCTCCTCTGGCCTCTGCACACATCCTCATGCACAAATCCACAAAGAGACACAAACACTTATTCATAAATACAAACAAGTCTTTTTCTTGCAGTCACTACCCAAGATATTTAGGAAAATGAATTTTTTCTTTATAACACTGAAATGCATCCTTACACATTTGTCAGTATCCACAGAGAGCATGACGCCCAGAGTAAATCCTAAAGAAGCTGGTCTCAGCTGATAGTGACGTCTCTGTGAGCTCATCCGGTGTAGCAAACACACTGTTCTGGAGGGACAGAGTGCTGTGAGGGGAAGAACGGTGCCTGGGGAAAGGCAGGGAGGGGAATTCATTTGCTACTTTTCATTTCTGTAACAAAACATGCTGACAAAGCAATTGTTAAGGTTCGGAATACTCGGAAAGAACGACCCCAGACTCAAGTAGCATGCAAGCAACAAAGAGCTTTTACTCTGCAGAAGTCCAGCATGCTGGGGTCACCATCCTGACAACATGGCTGCGGCCCCAAGGGGAGTTGAAGGCCCCCTTTAAAGCCAGAGAGGGGAATTCCTACTGTGGCTATATAACCTCGATTGGGATTGGCTGGTGCCCACTGGTCAGGATTTAGGTGCTTTCAAACTGGCAGTTAAGCAACGATCTTCCCCAGGCCAGATGTCTTGGCCTTTTCAGATTAGCTGCCCCTTTTTTTGTGGTTTTTCCTGTAACTCTTAGTCCCATTCTATCTAGCAAGAAAATGAAGCCTGTCACGGAGTTGGTCAGGCTTATTTAGCCAGACTCTCTCACAATTTAAGGGAGAAAACATTGGCTTGGGCTCAGAGTTTTAGAACATAGCCTACTGAACTGGGGAAGTTAAGGCAGCAGAAGCTTAAAGCAGCTAAAGCAGAAAGCAACAAATGCATGTCTCCTAGTGTTCAGCTCACTTTTCCATTTTCCACAGTCCAGAGTCCCCTGCCTAGAGAGTCATCATCTCACAGTTGAGGTGGTGTTTGGGGGCTGGCGAGATGGCTCCATGGTTAAGAGCACTGGCTGCTTTTCCATAGGACCTGGGTTAGGTTCCCAGCACCCACATGGACACTCAGGATGATCTGTAGCTTTAGTCCCAGGGGATCTGAGGCTCTCTTCTGGCCTCCGTAGGCACTGCACACACATAGTACATAGACATGCACAGCCATGCAAAACATCCATACGCTATAGATTTTAAATCTAATCTTAATGTGTATTCCTACATGTATTAGCCACTGTTCTATATATGACCAAGGCAACTCTTATAAAGGAAAGCATTTAATTGAGGGCTGGCTTACAGTTTCAGAGGCTTAGTCCATTATCATCATGGCGGGGAGCAGGGCAGCAGGCAGGCATGGCAGTGTAGTAGCTAAGACCTACATCCTGATCCATAGGCAGAGAGAGAGAGAGAGAGAGAGAGAGAGAGAGAGAGACTGGTGTGGGCCTTTGGAACCTCAAAGTTCACCCCCAGGAACACATTTCCTCCAGCAAGGCCACACCTTCTAATCCTTCTCAAATAGTGTCACTTCTTGAGGACTAGGCATTCGAATTCATGAGCCAATGAGGACCATTTTTATTTAGACCTCCACTTTTCACTTCCTGGGCCCTGTAGACCTGTAGCCAGGTCATAATGCAGAAATGCTTTCAGTCCAACTTCAAAAGTCCCCATAGGCTATCAGAATCTCAATATTGTTTCAAAGTCCAAAGTTCAAAGTCTTTTCTGAGACGAATGGCAATCTCTTACTGTAATCCCCTGTAAAATAAAAATTACAAAGCAAATCACATACTTTCAAAGTACAATGACACAAGATATACATTCTCATTCCAAAATGGTGGGAAAGGAGCATAATAAGGACATTCTGGACCAAAGCAAGACCAAAAACCAGCTGGACAAACTCCATATTCTGTATCTTCATATCTGAGATCAAAGTGCTCTTCAGATCTCTAACTCTTTTCAGCTTTGCTGACTGAAACATACTTCTCTCTTGGGCTGATTCCACTCCTTGTCAGCATTTTCCTTGGCAGGTAACCCACAACTCTGGCATCGTCAACATTTTGGGATCTCCAACACAATCCAGGCTTCACTTCACACCATCACTTAACTGGGCATCTATTCAGGGACACCCCTGACACACACCTGGCTTCAGCATCTTTCCTTAGCCAACGAGGAAGATTCTATAACCTTTTTTTTTGTATCCTTGACTCTAAAGCCAGAAGAAACTTTTGTCTGAAAACTGTCAAGTTCTGCTGCATGATATGCTGCAACATAGTCCCCTCGTTCAATGACATCTGCATTAGGTTTCTGTTGATGGTTTCCTTCACTGCTTAAGATTTTTTTTAATTCCTTTTCACAAGTTGAAAGCTGAGTAGGTTCTTACCCTGAGATCACCACTCCTTTATCCCACTTAAGAGCAGGCTTTTCTTTACACATTTATTTTGTTGTTGTTTTAGATATAGGGTTTCTCTGTGTAGTCCTGACTGTCCTAGAACTGGCTCTGTAGAACAGAGTGGCCTCAGAATCAGAGGTCTGGCCTGACTCTGGCTCCTGGGAGCTGGGACTGAAGGAATGTCTCACCACACCTGGATTTTTTTTACATTTTTTAAAATCTCCTTAAGCACTGTACTTAGCTCAGTTACACTTCTTGGCTCTCCTTTTTATTTTCTCCAAACA
The DNA here is from genome assembly GCF_030254825.1 of Meriones unguiculatus. NCBI lineage: Eukaryota > Metazoa > Chordata > Mammalia > Rodentia > Muridae > Meriones > Meriones unguiculatus. Next base: position 30,764,076 of record NC_083363.1, on the reverse strand, counting down.
ATACACTTTGTATTTTTCTTGGTCCAGCTTACTCCTTTTCATTATAGATCTGTATAACAGTGACCACTAATAACCCAGCCTGCACAGTCAATACTAGGCTGTCTTGAAATCTCCTCTGGCCGGTACCATTAGTCTGAAGGTCTTTAATGTCACCCAGGCAGATTTTTAGAGCAAAGGAAAGGGCAGCCACATTCTTTGCTAAAACCTCACAAGAAAGGTCTCTAGGCCACTTACTAATACTTTTCCCCTCTATAACTTTTTAGTTATGGCACCACAATTCCAGTGACCCTCAGCACTGTTTTCCATGATCCTGTTAGGTTATCCCATTAAGCCACACTTAAAGTATCCAACTGCTCTTCTAGTCCAAAATCTTCCAACAAACATCTGAGAGAACCAGGCCTGACCTCCTTCCCCCAAAAGTCACCAGTCCCAGGAACTAGGCCATAGGTCACCAACTTCAGGAACAAGACAATAAAGTCCCCTACCCAAGGAATAGCCTGAAAAAAACCCACCAAAAATGTGCTTCGACCACTCACCCCTGGTAGTATTTAATCATCACCCCTGGCAATGACTAACTAGTGAATACCTGGAGTTTGCCCAGGTGTTCTTTACAATAAAGGTCGAGTAAAACAATTAAGGTTTGGCCCTCTGGGCAAACAATCAATCATAGAACTGCCAGGTTGAATTTCCTGAAACTCGATATACCCCTAAATAAAAACCCCTTTCTCCCTGCCCTTAGGGCTCTACACTCAAGAACCTCTGTGTTGGTGATGATGTAGGCCTGAGCTCGAGCTTGTGATAAAGACCCTACTGCATTTACATCGGAATCAGCTCCTTGGTGGTCTTTGGGGTCTGTGAGACTTGGGCATAGCACATCATGGTCAGGCCTGTCATGGCAATACCTCACTCACTGGTGCCACATCAATTAACATAGACAAGATAATATTTTACAGACATCCTAAGGACCTAACCTCAGTCTAGACAACCCCTCACAGATACGCCTGGAGGCTTGTCTTCAAGGGGATTTTATACTCCATCAAGTGACAATTGATATTCACCATCACAGGAGGGATATAGGAACTCTAAAACTGCATGAAAATATATATTTTTTTAATTATCAGAGAGATTGGTTATGTCATATAGGTTTTACCAGTCCACATCAGGGTAGATCTGGCTAGCAGGAGGGTAATGGGGACAAGGTTCTGAGAATTCTCTGTGAGTCCCATTTGACTGCTCTATCAAAGGCCCAAATCTCTTGCAGTTTCATGAACTCCACTGAGGCTCCTTCCATCCCACCCTCCTCAGAGCTGTCCTCTTGGGTAGCAGGGGCTGAGCAGTGCTCAGGAAGAGAATGTATAAAGGCTCAGATTGTCCCAACACAGAACAAATAGAGGAGGGTAGGTGTGCTCACAGCTCATAGGAGGAAGGCTACTATTTCTCAGAGACTCCCTGTACTTCGGACATCTTGGAAGGCTGTGACACCTGTGCAGGGAAAAGAACAGAAAGGCTTTTGAGGCAGGGCCTGTTGGTGCACACCTTTAAGGACAGACATCAGTAGGCAGAGGCAGATGGATCTCTGTGAGTTCTAGGGCTACACAGTGAGACCCTGTCACAAAACAAACAAAACCAAAAAAGATATGACTAGCACAGAAAGCCCAGGCTTGAGTCAAGCCTCCCTTCTCTGAAGGAAAGCCAGGGTGACCCACCCCACAGTCCATACCCTTGGGGTCTTCCTAGCCAAGGGAAACCCATTAAAAACAAGGCTCCAAGGATCTTGGCCTATGCCCTGCAGTATGCTCAGGGATCACTCTTGACCACAAACCCCTCTGAAAGGGACATCCAATGGACAGGTTCTGAGGCCTTTTGGGGATCATTTTGATCTACCTCTTTCTTAGCCTGTCCCACTTACCTTAGGCCCAGCTTTGCAGAGAAAAACAAACAGGACTGAGAACACCAGGCCCTTGTTCAGGATAAAGCCACATGTTAGAACGATCACCATCACGAGCTGGTCTGTGAGAGTAAAGACAAGTGTAGGCATTCTAGGGATGACTTTGCTAAATCTATGTGGCCAGGGGCTATCTGCCTTTGGGGCTCTGAAGTTGGACCTGCTACCTGCTTTGCACCAATGAGAGCAGCCAAGGGGGTTGCATGCCCTCTGCAGAGAAGACCTTGTCCTTTCCTATGATCCTCATCTCAGAGACACAAGCTGGCTTTCTGTCTCTGCTACCTCCCCACCTCATGCTTCTTGAACATGGTTACTAGTTCTTGGCATCTCCACCATCCATTCACTTCTCTCCTGACACTAATGCCTCTCCCTTCTGCACTTTCCAAACCCTCTGCTGCCTTCAAAGGGTCTGGCTCCTAACCCTTCTCACAGCACTATTTGGCAAATACTATGACCTGGGAAGAGATGAAGACTGTTTGGGAGAGGGTTGGCAGAGACGTGGCCCCCACTGGATGCCCAGGTACTGGTGATAGAGTTGGACATTGTACCCTGTGCTTGCTAGCTGGTCAGCCAACCTAACTAACTTAAGCTGAGCCAGCAAGGAACCTGAGGGTGTTTGGAACTTTTCTTTTGTAGGCTATGCAGCTCTCTTCCCAGACCATCACCATAAGACTATCTGACTGAGGGAGAAATGTTCACTGGATCCTAGAAGGTCAAAGAAGGGATATCCACTTCCCAGCCAACATCCCAAGCTTAAGTGATAGACAAGAAACATTCAAGTTTGACACTCGACAGCATTAGAGCCAGCACTGGGCCCAGCTCTGCTGACCCTACACCTAAGTTATGCTCTTGACATGGTGCTGGTATCACCCTTCAGAGTCCCATCTATGAGTCTGGCTGAGGGTCTCAACACTAAGCAGGTTTTCCCACCCACTCCATCGTAGCTGAGCTACTTGCCCACCCTGGCCACGGCCTTTCCTGCTGAGGTGTCTCTGGTCCATGGTGGCAGTCCTAGGTAGGACTGTGATAAAAACAATGACTGTGTTGGCTAGTAGAAATTAGCAGTGATTAAGACAAGTTGGTACAAGGAGTGGGGTATTGTTGTGACAAACCTGACCATGATATTTTGGGGAGGATTGTGAAAATACTTTGGAACTTTGGACTGGAAAATCCAATGAGTGTTAAGAGCTCAGTGAATTGTTCTATAGGATCTTGGAAGATAAGACTATTGAGAGCAGTGCAGAAGATGAAGGCCTGGCTTGTGAGGTTTCAGAGGGAAGCAAAGACAATAGTGGGGCCTTTATGTGAAGATTCTGTGGTTCTGTTAGTTGGGGCTGAAGAATAATCAGTGATTAACAAGAGACCAGAACCACTAAAGTAAAACCTTTGTTGTGCTGAGACAATGAATTCTGGTCAGCTGGGCCTGAAGAATCAGTTGTGACTAAGAAGAGATGAGTATCATTGAGGTAAAGTCTTCTGAAATCACTTCAGTATTTCCTCGGGATCAGCACACAGAAGCTGTGTTCCAGAAGCTGCCAGGATTGTCCCTCATGCTGGGAGTTGAACTTGGTAGTGTAAGAGTTAGTTACCCAGGTGGTACTGGTTTTGAAGGCATGAAGGGATCATGGAAAGCAGCAGAGGTCTGTCACTTGTCCTTGAAGAGAGCCCTCAAGATGCCATTGGTGGAGAGTGCAGCCCAGTTACAGCAAGACACACTAACAGTCTTGGAGGCATCAGCAGTGTAGAACACCCCACCAGGAACAGCAGCAGAAGTGGAGGGAGGAGCCGGCAGAGCTTAGAAAACAAGCTGGCCTTCCGGAAAGCAGGCCTGGAGAAGTGACCCAAACCCCTTGGAGGATCCCAAAAGATCCTGAGTGAATCCCATATAATTGAATGCTGAGTTATCCACACTGTTTGAATTTGGTTTTGCTTTGATTTGATTGTGACTGTTAATCCCTCTTGAAGTAAGCACTTAATATCTTTAGATTTTCCAGGAGACCACAGTTGAGAGACTTTGAATTTTAAAAAACTTTGGATTTTAATAGAGACTGGCTACTTTAAAGAGACCGAATTCTTAAGTGTTTGAATTTTTAAAGACTGGGACTTAAAAAATTTGTAATGTTTGTGCTTTAATGTTGAGATTAGTGGGTAGTCTTTGGGAGGAATGGGAAAGGAAAGGTTATGACCTAACAGTGATGTGCTTGTGTGTCTAGTTGACAAGCAGCCACTATGCAACACCCCTCCATGAGCTCCTGCCTCCAGGTTCCTCACCTGGTTGAGTTTCTGTCCTGGCTTCCTTCAGTGATGGACTGCCACATGGAAGTTAAAGCTAAATAAGCCCTTTTCTCCTCAACTTGCTTTTGGGTCACGGTGTGTTTCACCACAGCAATAGTAACCTTAATTAGGATAATGAGCAAAAGCAACTTAAGGAAGAAAGATTTTATTTCATCTTACACTTCTAGGTAACAGTCCATCACGGAAGGAAGTCAGGCAGGAAACCAAGTCAGGAACCTGGGCTTGTAACTAAAGTAGGGGCCGTGGAGGAGTGCTGCTTATTGGCTTGCTCAGCCTGCTTTTTCATCCAACCCAGAACCACCTGTCCAAGGGTGGCACCACACACAGTGGACTGGACCCTCTCACACAAATTGACCATAAACACAAGGCCACAGGCCACTCTGATCTGAGGAATCCCTCAATTGAGACTCCCTCTTCTCAGGTGACTTCTGGTTGTATCAAGCTGACAATATAAAGCAGCCAAGACATCTAACATGCCATATGTTCCATCCTCACTACCAGAGAGGGTGGGGGAAAGAAGGAAGGGAGAAGGAGAGGGAGGGAGGAGGGAGGAAGAAAGGAAGGAAAGAAAGGAAGAAGGAAGGAAGGGAGAGAGGAAGAGAAAAAAAGAAGGAAGAAGGTGGGAGGGAAGAATGGAAGAAGGAAGAGAGGAGGAGAGAAGAAGAGAGGAAGAAGGAAAGTGGAAGGGAGAGATGGTACGAGGTAAACTAAAAATAAAAATAAAACAAAGAACTGCACCTGGCTGCCTGCACCGTCCCGTCTAGACTGCTCTGGCCACAGCTGCAAGAGCCCTCTGTGAAGGGTTATTTCCTATTTCTCCTGCCATCCCTGCAGACAGAGAAAACCTACGCAAGATGCCATTTCTCAGCCATCTTGGCTTGAGCTTTGTCCCATCACAGTGTTGCTTCCTGTCCCTCCTTGCTTGGATCTGGTAATGTTCATCCTTTTTTGAGCTAGATGCAGTTCTCACGTAGGATGGTGGATTCAGGCATTCCCAGTGACTTTTCTTGTAGCTTTTTAATTAGGATTTCAGCAAACTGACTGGGTGGGAACGGAGTGATGATGGATTTAGATCCAAACTCTTTCCCAGGGCCTGGAGCAGGTAGACTTGGCCCAAATGAGACCTTTAGCTCCCTGTGACCAATACATATAGAGGAACCCAGAACATGGCAGCCGTCAAATGCCGTAATGGGGCAGCCAAACTTACAAGAGCTTACTGACTCCTGGAGAGGTCACTGAGCAGATTCAAGGCAGACAGCAAGCAAAGATTTCGAATCTGCTGCTCCCTGACGTGGCACTGTGCTCTGGCGAGAGCTGCTGAGTTAGGCCTTGCACAGCTCTCAGGTTGATGGGTGCAGGTTAATGACTCCAAGCTGCGGGTGGCAGAGCTGAGGGCGGGGGAGCTACCAAACCACGCAGCCGTCAGCCTCTCCATTCCGGATGTCATGTGACTCTCCTATTGCCCGGTCAGTAGGCCTTGGCATCCTGTCACCACCTGATCTTTTTGCTTGGTCAGATCTTCGGTCTTTTTGCTTGGTCAGTCCTTTGGTGTGAGGGGACAGAGAAGCAGGGGGCACCCCCGGTGTTCCTCAAGCCCTCTGCTTTGTGTTTTGTCTTGAGACAAGGTCTCACTAGGTATCCCTGGCTGGCCTGGAACTTGCAGTATAGATGGGTTGGCCTCAAACAAAGCAGCCCACCTCTGCCTCTCTAAGCACCACCACATTCAGCCCCCTTCTTGTTGCTTTCTTTGTTTGGAGGTTTTGTTTGTTTAGCTCTCCCCCACCTTTCGAGACAGTCTCTCTTTGAGACTTGGGCCTCACTAATTAGGCTAGGCTGCTCTGCCAGAGAGCCTTAGGGCTCCTCCTATCTCTTCTCCCCAGCACTGGGACTACAAGCAAGTGCCACCATGCCCGGCTTTCTACAGAGGTCCTGGGGATTGAACTCCGGTCCTCATAATTGCATGATAGGCACTTATAAACTTAGTTGTCTCCCCAGCCCAGGGTGGTTTTATTCTTTGTTTCCTCGTTCTTTCTTTCCTTCTTTCTTTCTTTCTTTCTTTCTTTCTTTCTTTATCTTCCTTCCTTCCTTCCTTCCTTCCTTCCTTCCTTCCTTCCTGTCTTCCTTCCTTCCTTCCTTTCTTTCTCTCTTTCTTTTGAATTTAGTACCTCACACATGCTGGGCAAATACACTAACACTGAGTTATATTCCAATCCTCAACTCTACCTACAAATCCTAAGCAATTCAGTTCAAGCCCAGGTCTGTTCCATGAGATGGCCACATGTTCGGGTAAGCCAAAGAGGGAGGCCCTGTGGTGATGAGGACCTCCTGTACTCACAGCTCCCACAAGGGAGGTTTATTGGATGTTGAAGCCAAGGCATCAGGACCAGCTTTCCACAAGCCTCCTCCCCACATAGCTTTCCCTAGAAAGCTTTAACAGAGGAGGGGCCATCAGTGACCTCACCAGTGAGGAACAGCTGAAGGGCAGTGAACAGTCATTCTGCTCCTTAGTATCTGTTCCTTCTCCACTGCTCTTTAAGACTCCCCAAAAGAGGCTGGAGAGATGCTCAGCATTAATAGTACTGACTGCTCTTTCAGAGGACCAACATGGCAGGACACAATTATTTAACTCCTGTTCCAGGACATCTGATGCCCTCTTGTGGGCTCTGGGGCACTGCACACACACATGGTACATGGACATACATGCAGACAAAACATGCATATACATATTTACATACATATGCACACATTTTAAAGCCAGGCAAGGCTTTCTTTCAGTGGTGGGATTAGATTGCATTCAATTGATCTGTTGGCCAAGGTGGTCCCATGGAAATACCCAGACTATTGTTAAGACAAAAGGTTGCTCTCTGCAAATTGACAGCAAGAGTGGGGGGAGGGCGCACTGCTGAGGACAACACCCATACAACTCAACAAACACGAAGTTGAGCTGGTTCCTACATGGAGACCTCACCCCTGCTTTTTAGCCTCTTCAGTGTGAGGAGGTACTCTGTAGGCTACCAAAAGAGAAATGTGGGCACCAACACAGCCACAAAACTTTGACCTATAATCTGTCCTGCATGGAAAATATGCCAGGGCAATAGTGGCACAGAACTTTTGGGAGTAGCCAACCAATGTTTGGTTGGACATAAGGCCCACTCCACAAGAAAGATCTCATATCCAACACTGCTTGGGTAACCAAGAACCAGAGACTAGACAGCCCAGACACCTAAAACAAACAAAAAAAATCAATAAAAATATTCCTAATGGTATTCTGTTATACTCAAAGATCAGTGCCTTGTCCAGCTGTGGTCAGAGACGCTTCATCTGGCAGCAGATGGGAACATAAGCAAAGACACACACACACACACACACACACACACATACACACACACACATATGCACACACACACACACACACACACACACACACACATACCCGCCAGACATTTTGTAGAGTCTAAATTGAGGGTCTCCATCAAATTCCTTCCCTCTGAGCTCAGAGAAGAGGAGGTAGAAAGACTGTAAAAGCCAAAGGGCATAGAGGATACCAGGAATACACTCTTCTATGAATCAAGTAAGCAGGGCTCATATGGGCTCACAGACATGGAAGCAGCAAGCACAGAGCCTACAGGGGTCTGTATCAGGTCCTCTCTATATTTATTATGGCTATTAGCTTAGTATTTTTATGAGACTCCTGACTGTGGGAACCTGTTGGGGTGACCTTACATTGTTTGAAAGTATGTCTCTATATTTTCAATTGTTAATTCAGTACCAGCCAAAAGCTAAGTCCTGGCAGGACTTTGGTACTATAATTTCTACGGCACATCACTGGTTTTCTATATGTAAATGCTTGTCCTTCCTCACCTGGCCAAAAGATGAAGGTCAGGCAGCCCTCATGAGATTGACTGGGCATTGTCTTATGATTGCTGATTGGTTCAGACTGGTGTTTATATATAATAAAGAGCTGAAGGCCAGACCTGGGGCATGAAGTACAGGGGAGGGACTTCCAGGCAGAAAGAGAAGACATGAGGGAGACTCATGCAGATACAGCAGATCCAGGAGAGGCAAAAGCAAGCAGAATGAAGAGTAAACAGCAGGCAGTGAGAGCCACATAGGGAGGCAGGATGGCAGAAAAGCCAAGGTTAAGTTAGATAGCTAGCTGAGAGTCTGCCCCAACAAAAGGTCAACAGCCTTAAACTTTATAGAAGTCTATGCCTTTATTAATAAAGCACAAGGGTGATCTGCAAATGGCCCAAGTGGGTCTCTGACTCTTGTGCCTGCTCTTGGGACTCCTTTCCTCCTGTTGGGTTGTCATGCCCAACTTCATTATAGTTTTTCCTTCATCTTATTATATTTTGTTTTGCCATGGTATGTGTGTGTGTGTGTATTCATATATGAATAATGCTTTAAAGAAAAAAAATGACATCTTTGGCTGATTAAAAAAACAAAACAAAACAAAACTAAAATCCTCAGACCAGTTAGTATCATATTGGCCAAGCTAGGCCATTTCATAGTTCTATCCAGGACTTTTGAGAGGAGGGCGCCTGTGGTCCTAGCAGCTCACTGATCTATAGAGGAGCATCGTGAGTGATTACACTCCTGGGTCCTCCCTGGCACAGAGTGGCAATGGGACAAGTAATCAGCTGCGGCCTTGGCTTGTGGCAGATGGCCAGTTACCAGTTTCTCTGTCAGATTTCACGCCATGGAAGCAGATGGGTTCACCACATCCAACTTCCTTGTCTTACAGACACAATAACTGGGGCACAGAGAATATGCGTTCCCCACAGGGAGAAGGAAAGGTCTAGAACTCTCATTACTCTGAGCTTCCTCCTTAAAGCAGCAGATCGGGGTCCCTGTCCACTATTGATCGGGGAGAGACTACACCTGACAGGGTCCGCTGGAGCTCACCTTGGCACTGTACCAGCCGAATCCGATCATGCAGTACAACAAGGTTGTCAGGGGACAGGAAGACCACACACTGGTACAGCCCCCCATCCTGCCTCTGCAGACCAATCACCGTGACCTTGACAACGGCTTCAGTGGGATAATCTTCCAGCAAGTACCTCCCAGCCTGGGCAAAACTGAAGTCTGTATTTCTGCTGTTTGTGAGCACCAAGGTCTCTGGAGAACCCAAGCTTCTCACCCACTGCCAGGCCTTCAGGCTGAGTGAGTATAACCTGATGCTGTAAGGACAAGTCATGGTCAGGTTCTTGCCTTCCAGAAGGCACTTCTGTTCTTCCTTACCTCCTGCTTGGAGCCCTGGAATGGGAGATACACGCTTTGTGGGACCAACTTGCCTCTTGTATCAGCCGTAGGCAGTACATTAGTGACCCCAGAAGGCATGGAAGGGTAATCTAGAAGTTCTGTAACAATTCCAATGTCATTGATTACTTTTTGTGTGCCTACATCACAAACGAGGCAAGATATCCACAACAGTTGACTGAATCTAGGCGGTGCGTTTGCAGTAAGTATTTTGTCTGCATTTTGTAGAGTGGAAAAAATCATGTTGAAAAGTTACAAAATATCTTTACCAGTATTGCATCATCATTTCTGTTTCTAGAAATGGGTGTACATAGGAAGATACTCCGTCATCCACCTGTCTCCTTCCTAATCTTTTCCCTTTTCCCCGCCAGCCCCATCTCTCTTTCTCATTCCAAGGTCCCTGAACTTGTAACGTATGCTGCTTCAGATTCATCACAACCCTCTCACCTCAGCCTCCTGACTGCTGGGATTACAGCTGTGTGCCACCATACCCATCTCTCTATTGTTTTCTGTTCTATTTGTGGTGGCCCAGTCATGCACGTTGCTGCCTGGCAACAAACCCTTTCTGCTCATTGTACCCTCTGGTAGAATCCTCCTTCAACCCCTCTCCATCTGTCCAAAGGGGGCATCCACCTGAACAGTGCCAACTACGCTTACCTTTTTCCTCTCTTGGTCTTTCATGCCACGGGCCATCCACACCATGCTACGCTGCTACCACCATCATCCCCTATAATTTTGATTACGTGTTTACTATGTTTGAAACACTGAGCCACGAGCTTTCCATCAACCTGTCAGTTAGTTTTTAGGCTAACTTTCTCTACATGCCATTTATGCCACTCTGTGATTGATTGTTCCTTTAAGGGAGATTTGCTTCCAAGGTTTTACCTCTAGGTGGGTGTCAGCGTAGTGCAGGGGGTTACCTGGTTACCACCACATAACTTTCTTAACTTCCAACTCGTTTCATGGCCCATTCCCTGCTGGGTCAGGATGAGTCACGGTGATCTATCCCTACTTCTTCCTCAGTACTCGCCCATCTCTAACACATACCTCATCTCCAAGTCCATCTTGAGAAACAAAAGTAAACTTCTGTTAACAGTTAGCTCCCCTGCTGGCTCCATCCCCCTTGTTGGCCCCCTCTCCTCTAGCTTCCTCACCTACCTCTTCCTCATCTACCTCATCTCTCCTTACCCGAGATGCAGAGCAACAGCCCCAGCCATAGCAGCAGTTGTGAAAGCCCCCAGGGCCCTGCCTCCTCCATCTATCGAGCCTTGCTGGGTGTGCTATCTGCCAGTGGACAGAGGCAAGTGGCCAAGCCACTTAGAGTGAGCTGCCCCACGTAGAAGTTAACTGACTTTTGTCCCCAGAGGCTCTGTTATTTCTTGTTTCGTCCCATTGAGAAACCCTAAGGGAAGTGTGACAAGAGGAAACTGCCCGGGAAAATGCAGAAGGGGAAAGGGAGAGTATCCTATTTTGGGACACCCTCCTTCCTGCTTTGATGCCACAGTCTGTTGAGAAACACAGTGACTGCCATTTTCCACCACATCTGAGGTCCTCACGCTGCCCTCTACTCATCATCTCTGGGCACCAAGACATTGTCACATCCACTGACCCCTCACACCAATTCTCCCCCAGCCAACGATGCTGAACATTCATATTTTCTCACCTTCCAAAGCCAGGAGAAAACCTGGTGACACCGTTCGGCAATCCTTTCCCTCGTTTTTCTGAGACGGGCTCTCTCACTAGTGTGACCCTCACCAAATAGGCTAGGCTGCTCGTCCCTGTCTTCTCAGGGCTGGATTACATGTGTACACTACCACATTTGGTGTTTTGTCTGTGACTTCTAGGAATCAAAATCAGGTCCTTGTGTCTATGTGGCAAACACTTTGCCAACAGAGGCATCTCCTCAGACCTTGGCTCATCGTTTGTCTCATTCTACTCACGGATCTCAGCATGGCTCTGGGGCTGAATCCCTCAGGGAGCCAGGAATGCACGGTCACCTCTGGGCTCTACCCTCACAGGCCCTGTGTGCACCAGCCTGCAGAAGGACCAAGAAAGCTGCACTTTAACAAGCAGCCTAGGTGATTCGGCTTAAGAGTCCAATTCGACCACTACCTTAGGACACAGACACGGCGTGCCGTGAGTACAGGCACTGGGTCTGAACTGCTCTTCATTTTTATGTATTTTTCTCTTTCAGATGGGGTTTCACTACACAGTCCAGACTGTTCTCAAATCTTCCGCCCTCTTGCCTCTCCCTCCCAAGTTCTGGGATAACAGCTGTGCACCAATGTTCCAGTTTCATTCTGATGCTGTGAGAAAAATATCCTGATTTAAAAAAAAAAAAATCAACCAAGGGGAGAAAGGGCTAATATGTTTTACAATTCCAGACCTTCGTCCGTTATTGTAGGGAACCAAGACAGGAACTTAAAGCAGCTAGTCGTATCACATGCACAGTGAAGCGCTGACCAAGACTAAACAGCGGGACCTCTGTGGTCTCCCTGCTTCCCATCAACTAGGTTTCCTTGTTCTTGTACACCATTGGGCCGAGCCTACGAAATGATGGCACCCATAAACAGGGTGAACCCTCCCACCTCAGTCAACACTCAAGATAATGCAGCATGGCACAGGCATGCCCACAGGGGACAATTCTTCAACAGAGGCTCTCTTCGCTGATGACTTCTAGGCTATGGCAAGTTGACAACCTGAGAACTATGGCAGATGCCACACAACTTCTGCAAGCATGGGTGTGGGGTGAGGAAGGGACATCTGCTAAAAGGTCGAGGTCGAGGGTTTCCAGATAGCCTCTGAGCTCAGGAATGACAACAGGCTCCCTTTCTCAACGAGGTTCCCTCGCCACCTGATCTGGGAAACCCCAGATCACATAGCCCTCAGGAGATTTCAAGCCCAACCCTTTCCTGGTAAGAAACCCATTCAGCAAGCACCTGGGGATTCCTGGAAACATTCATCCTATATTAATGAGATGTCTTGGTGTCTTAGTGTCTTGGTGTCTTGGTTTTCAACCAATGTTCTTCAGTTGTACTTGGAGCTCTTCCCCCGCCCAGAGGATAATTAAGTACTGCTTTCCCCTCTTATGATAAGGGCTGTTTTCTTACATGTAGATTAAGTTTCCTGGAGCCCCTGGCCCCATAGAATCAAACATATTCACCCTCAGAACCCCTCCCACTGCCCAAGGGTTTTAAGTTCTCAAGGAAAAAAAATTAAAAATAAAACCTCTCACTTCATTCCTCCACTTGAAATTCATCATTTATTCTGGAGAAGGAAGGGCTCCCTGGAGAATCACCACTGACCGCCTCAAGACTGGCTTCCAGTGAGGCAGCCACCCATCCAGCTGCCAGGAGCTTCTTCTGTTCACTGGTGTGCAGAACTGCCTCGATGGCCATTGACCTCCATCCCATCAGAACTTCGTTCCACTGGACCTGCCTTCTGGTCAGTTTTGAGCTTTTGCCCACACCCCTGTCATTAATACAGTGGCTTATCTGAAAGTCTGTAACGCTATAGCATCATGTCAGGCTTATGGAATGCCTGAGTTTCCACTGCCATCTGATACCAGCAATTTTAAAAGAGCTAATTTTAACACCCAATGGAAAACTTATTTCCCCCGCCCCAAGTAAGACCAGGAGGCTGACCTAGTGCACAGGCCTTGCCCTAATGGATCTAGCCATTCCTGACAGAAATAGAATCTTTGATCCAGTGTGTTTCCTCTGTTCCTATCTAGAATCAAACAGTGCCTGGACAGATCTGCGGGAGAAACGCACACACATATCTTTCCTGCCTGGGCTGACACATCCATTTCCTGCCCATCAGCCCAGGTGCTGCTGGGAAACACAGTACAACTGCCTACCACCAAACTAAGTTCACAGCACAGACACGCCCACGGGGGAAATTCCTCAACTGAGGGTCTCTTCACCTGTGACTTCTAGGCTATGGCAAGCTGACAACTTATGGACTATGACAGACACCACACAACTTCCGCATGGACCTGTGTGTTTGTGTGTGTATGTGGTGGTTGTTGTTGTTGAAACAGGGTCTCTCACTGAACAGAAGAGGGTCTCTAGCTGGTGAGCAAGCCCCAGGAAGGTGCCTGTCTCAGCTACCCCAGTGCTGAGGCTGTAGGTAGAGCCCATGCTAACCTGGTCCTCAGGTTAGTTGTTCAGGCTTGCTCAGGAAGAATTTTACCTACTGCGCCATAAACCCCTGCTTGGTTCAAAAAACAAACAAACTGCGATGATGAGTTTCTGGACCAGTCTTCCAAAGACTCATGCCGAGGACCAAGACACAGTGAACTCCACTGAGGCCTCTCCCCACAGGTTGGAGGTTGTGGGGCTGCACATACCCTGTGTCTCCTCAGGGCCATGCCAGGGTGGGATTATACAGGGAGCCATGTTCCCAGTGAAATGTCCCTATGTGGTAGAAGCATGCCATGAGACATGGGGTCACTTCATGGGTAGGGGAAAGTCTCCCTGACAGCAGCATGCTTTCCTGACTGGAGATGAGTGGTCCAGCCCCTTGTCAGCCTTCTGGCTGAGGTCAAGTGAGCTGGCTGCTATGTGGTGAGACGTGTTTGCTCTTGGGGACTTTAGGATGAAGCTGGCCTCAGCCATTGCTGAAGTAGAACGAACTCATGTACCCATGGCATCACTTTGTCTTTAGAGACTAAAGAGGTGGAAAAAAAGAAAATGTTGTGTGTCCCAGAGAAAGCATTGGCGCCATAAGGCTCCTGGGAGGAGACTAGAGGAGAAAGAAGGTGAGTGGAAGGTAGAGGCACAGGGGACAGCCTGGGATGGGCTCCTGTCCCCTCCCATGCTGACTTCTGCCTCTGTACAGGAAAGGGGTATTCAGCTAGCAGCAGAGCCTGGCTCTCCATCTCTCTGTCTTTGGAGCCCTTCAGCAAGGAAACTTTCTAGATTGCATTCCTGCCAGGAGGTGGTGGCCTATTACTCCTGTGGCCTCACTCTGGTCACATAAGCTTTAGCTTTTATAGGTTGCATGAGGAGTCAATGATGAAACACAGCATACTGATATCATGTATTGATCCAACCCTATGGATGCCACCCTCTCTTCCAAGTGTTTGGGAGTGTCCAGAGAACCACAGATGGAGGCAGAAATCTGAGTGTCTGACTCCTAGAGAGGAAGGCCCCAGAGGCTGGAGGGCAGGATGCTTCATGATCAAGGACCCCATCTAGGTGGCTAGAACTGGACCACGGAAGGGACAGACAAGGGGTGGAAATGTCAACGGTGACCCCTAGACCTCACTTCTCCCACAAAAGGTGACAGGGAGATGACCTGGGCTCTCTTTATTTCATAAACCCTCCTATTAGGGGGAACGGCCAGCGTGTGCTGAGGTTGCTTCCTCTCTTCTGAGGTCACACATCCCAGATGACTGCTGAGCTGAGGAGAGTGAGCATCCCGAGCCTTAGATGTCACCTGCAATCACAGCCTCAGTTCCTGTCACAGCTTCATCTTAGCCCTCCACCCCAGTTCCTCCTGTGAGACAGCCATGGCTGGAAGTCAGAGGTCACTGTTCATGCTCTGTCATCCATATGACCTTTGTGTGACAGCAAACAAGACAGTGAAGATCAGAGTCTTACTGAAGAGTCCACAGACCACGAGAACAACAATACTGGTTATGGAGGCCCTGTGGAGAGAGGAGATTGAAGGTTAAGGCAATGACCATCCATGCTGCAGAGTCTAGGAAATTCTTCCCATCCAATCTTTCCAACTTAGGTCCTTCGTGCAGCTTTCCCACAGCCTCTGACCCTATGCAGTTTAGATGTTCACCTCCTAAAATAACCAATGAGAAACACCTTTAGTGGAGAGCATAGAGTTCAGGTCCAGGAGATGCATACTGGAGGAAGGGTTAACCCAGCATCATGGCCTTCTCTGAGGAATGGAGTGGGGTCCATATTAGGGAACCTGATCTCTGTTGCCAGCATTCTGACCAGCTTCTGAGGATGGTCCCCTCACCTTTAGCTTCATTTTCCCATCCAAAAAGCCAAGAAGAATCTAACTGTACTGAAAAGTCCACTGTGCATTTGTCATGATTTTAGCAAAATGATTCTCTAAGTTCCAGGCAGACAGCAATAGATATAGGAAAGATACCCACACAGGAGGGAAAACTCTGCCTGACCCTGAGCATATAGGGAAGCAGAGGAGGGGACTCAAGTACTCTGCATGACAGGACACAGGGACAGAAGGAGTGACAATGAGTCACATAGAGGGCACATGGGGTATTAATGATATATAAGTGTGGGGAGGTGGTCCTGCACAAACGCCATGGCCAGCACAGTGGCCATCTACATGAGGGAAGAAGGAAATCCATTTCAGTAACCTTCAGTAGACAGTGCTGGTTGAAACATCTAGAGCCTGACACCCGGCAGTTTATTTTAGGCATATGTAAGCACAGGACAACTTAGGAAAAAAGAGCTTCCTGGTTCTAACGAACTCATTCCTGTGTGCACAACAGAGCATGAACAACACAATAACATTGAAACTCTTTTCAAAGTGCAAATGGCCTCCTGAGAAACAATGCTCAAGATGAGGGTATAGGGAGAATGACTGAGATAAACATAAAATCGGGGGGAGGAGGGCAGGTGTGACTTGGCCACACAGAGACTGGATGCACAGGACAGCAGGCCATTAACCACAGCCAATCCCAGCCTTCTGGGCAGCAATCAGGCTGTTCATCTCTTCCTTTGAAGAAACAACAATGGATGCTTAACAATACTGGTTTCCCTGGTGCTTATATGTGAGCACAAAGCCGTCATGGCCTCTACATGTCACATCTTAATGACTAACAAAGCCAGACATGTCTCATGCCCATAATCCCAGCACTGAGCAGGGAGAAAGATCACAAGTCTCCAGCCAGCATGAGCCACAGAAAGAGAACTTGTCTAAAAAAATAAGTAGAATGCAATGGCTTGGTCAATGATCTGCTTAGTAACTAAAGCAAAGATGGTTTAGTGAATAATCCTAGGTACAGCTATACTACATAGCAGTGTAAAGTTCTATTGGCCTGAGATATAGAGATACATATTATAGATATATAGATTATAGACAGATAGAGAGATACAGAAATACAGATATAGAGATAGAGATATGGGGAGGGGTCATGGAAAATCTCTGGGAAATAGAATTGAGTACAATTAAGGAATAGATCAAAACTATAACAGCAAGCACTGCATGCACGCTTTCAGATGGTACTGCACTGAGGCAGCCTGCCCACGCACGCTGACATCCTCTCCAACCTCCTGTCCTATCAAGGGGACACTAGCCCCAAAGTCCAGCAGCTCAGAGTGCTGGAGAGGCAACCAGCCGAGAAACGCCAGCTCCTGTCTCTCATCTTGTGGCCTCCACAGCACCTTCCCTGGTGCCACCCTCAGCCCCCCCAGGGGAGCCTGCTGCTCGAAAGGCCTTGCTTCTGGCCTTTGCTAGTCTTCCCCAGTCTAACCTGCCAGTGGTCCATGGTATTTCCTTGGAACCCTGTGCTGTTTTCATGTGTTGGGATCTAGGACATACCCCTTTACAGCAGCAATTCACGCATCTTTTTCTCAGGCTGTGTGCAGACTGTGTGGGACCCTTGAGGTGGTGGGAATCGTGTACCCATGCATTGCTTAGGGCTTCCCTTATAGATGAGTGGATGTAGGAATATATATACTCCAGGCCTTCTGCCTCTGATAGAAGCCGTTTCAGGTGTTACCCAGACTCCCTGGCAGGAGCCAGCCTATGCCACACCTGAGAGACTGGCCCTGTTTATGACCCTTTCTTGACTTCCTTCCCTTCCCAGTCTCACTTCCCTATGATTCTGCCAGGGATGACTTCCTAGAATGTTTTCACAAGGTTTACTTTCCAGTGCCCTACCGACAAGGAAGTAACCCCACCACAGGAAGAAAGGGCTCCCTGCAATGCCCGCCCATCAACAGGGCAGGGTCTCTGTTCTTCCGTCACCTGGGAAGACAACTTATTGAATTCAAACACTTCTCTTGTGGACAGCTGGGGTGGCTGCTATTGTCCTGCCTGGACTCCAACCAACAAAGTAACCAGTGTTGGCGAATGATCCCACGCTACAGTCACACTGTGTAGTGTGAGCAGGCGGAAAAGGTATAGCAGTGGTCACTGTGTGAGCAGAGTACATGCATCCTGTGCCTTGAAAACAGAGGCAACGAAGCAAAACTAACTCCTGGGGAGATAGCTCCATGCTTAAGAGCATATGCCGTTATTCCAGAGAGCCCAGGTTGTATTCCCGGCACCCACAATGGACTCACAGCTTCCTGTAACTCTAACCCCAAGGGATCCAAAATACCTCTTGCAAGTCTATGCACGTGCACTCACACACACCTAATTAAAAATTAACATTTCTTGCTGACTCTCACTAGATTTTATTTAGTCCACGAAGGCTAAACGAGGACCTGTACTCCTACACTTCATGCCAGACACTCGAAACAATGCAAAGGCGGGGTGGGGAGTCAGCCTTCAAGCTGGGAGCAAGGGTCCGCCCTCACATAGAAATGAGTGTCATGAGCACTTCACATCTATTTCACTAAGAAGATCCTTTTCTCGGTGCTGAAGATGGAGCCGGAACCGTGTGGCATCTTAGCCCACGCTCCGAGCCATATGCTCAGCCCTAGGAGGAATGTCTTAGCACACGAAGCCCAGACGGCCACCCTGTGGCAACACTGCCTCGCTTCTGCACTGTGGCTCGTCTGCAAAATAGTTTAAAATGATCTTATTTATGTCTACGAGTGTTTGCCTGGGCTGTGTTTATACACCATGTAGGTGCAGTGCCCACGGAAGCCAGAGAGGGCAGCGCATCCCCTGGGACTGGAGATACAGATGATTGTCAGACACCGTGTGGGTCCCGGGGATCAAACCCAGATTCTCTAGAGAAGCAGCTAGTGCTCTTAACCAGTGAGCCATCTCTTCAGCCCCCAAAATCCTGATATTTAGAAGACAGTTTGTATATACGGTAGCATGCAAAGTGGCATAAATGCTCTAATTCTTTCAGGGAAATTTTGTTAATATAAAAGATTTTAAAAATCAGCCTGGAGAGGCAGGTGGGTCTCTGAGCTTGAGGCCAGCCTGGTCTACAGAGTGAGTTGCAGGACAGCCAAGGTTACACAGAAAAATCCTGTCTTGAAAAACAAAAATAACAGCATCAGAAATATTTTTAAATGAAAGCAGTATCAACGGCTAAAAACAGGCAAATGACTGAGCTTTATGTTTTTTCTGACATAAAAAGTGTCTGTTTATTAACATTATGATTCTGAGGAGCATGTAGGGTTGTTGAAGGATGATTGTTTGTTTGTTTGTTTGTTTGTTTGTTTGTTTTAGTCAGGGTTTCTTTACGCAGCTCTGGCTGTCCTCGAACTCACTATGTAGTGCAGGCTTCCCTTGAACTCACCGAGATCTGCCTACCTCTGCCACTTCCTCCCTCCCTGGACATTTCTGCACGGACTGAGGTGACTCAAGTCTGCTCCTACTCCACGCCCATCCCCCTCCTCATACCTTCTCAGCACAAGGATAATAAACAAGGGGTGTCCAAACCGGGAGCCCAGGAAACGTACCTGTTAACTCTTGGTACATTTGTGAAGGTGACTCCAGGGTTAGGAGAAGTGACAGCAGCAGTGGACTTGGGGAGAGATCGGGTCACAGTTGGGTCTTTGGGCAGGCCTTTTGTGGTAGTGAGGATGGAAACCTTAGTCGGCCTTGAAGTAGGAGTGATGTCAGGAGTGGATGCATCTGAAGAAGCTGCAAGAAGAGGGTTGATAGGTGATTGATGGATGGATGGATGGATGGATGGATGGATGGATGGATGGATGGACGGATGAGTAGGGGAAGAAAAATGGAACCATTCAAGAAGCAAGGTTTTGTTTTGTTGCTAAACTTCAAAGAAATAGTGTAAAGTCAGCCCAAATCAGTAAAAAGGAATGGAAGGAGAAAAGGAGGAAGGGTGGGAAGAGGCTTCAGAAAAGACTTCTCAGGATGTTTGAGTTATGGGAATGCTCTTGCCTGCTGCATTCACCTCTCCCTCTGCCCCATCCTCTCCCTTACACCATTCTCTCAGCCTGTGTAAGTCACGTGACTCTGAAATTGTCCTTTACTGGCTGCATCTGAGCCCCGTCTTAGGCTTGGCACAGACTCTCCTGGTTCTAGGGAGGGAGGCCTGTTCCCTCCTTCTCTGCCATCCTTGGTGCATCCACTATTACTCGCTGGGGATGGAGAGCCCCCAAGGCACCTGCTCCTCCTTGGGGAATTCAGAAATTCATAGGCGGGGCTTGTAGGTACATGGGTCCCTATGGGAGTGAGCCTAGAGACTTGTTCTTCCTAAGCAAATGTCACTCAGGTCTACCGAGCCAGGGTCTGCATTTGAAATAAGGTCTTCAGGTGGTTTGTGCCCTCAGCCTGAGTTACACGGTTTAGAATCCCGTGGGAGGGCCACCAACGGCTTCTTGGGATGAGGAGAGTAGACCTCAAGAGCTTCCTAAGAAGAGATCACAGCATCCATGGATTACAGCCGACTTGCAAGCCAGCAGGAATATAGTGTTCACAGCCCAGTCAGTTCAGGGACATGCAGACACCAGCCAGTCACACAGGCCACCAATATATGGACCCTGTGGACACCCTGTTTATGTCAGCTATACCCAGGCCTTAGACCGCCCTATGTGCAGACTGCATATGCAACTTCTTTTGGACAGCCTCCAGCTGCCTTCCAGGAATATAGCTAGCCTGTCCAGGGGTATGACACGGTGCTTATGACACTACTCCTACCACTGTCACCACCACTAAGACCTTCTATGCAGCTCAGCTGGCACACAGCACTCAGCCTGCTTACCCAGCCTATGTCAGCAGATAGCAGCCACCGTGCCTGGGAGACCACAGGGTAGCAAAGAGTCTGCTGAGATTGGTCAACTCCAGTGTAGCACAGGAGGTTAGAGCCAGCCCAAGGATGTGGACAGTGCGAAGGCGGTATCCCGGGGAAGCCACCCGAGGCAGCCAGTCAGCGCAGACCCACACTGTTCTGTCGGGAATCAGACTGAATCCAAGATTTTCTTACAGGCCCCGATGAAAAGACACAGGGAACAGAAGTTCTGTGCTCTTGCCCAAAAGCAAACATGGCAAGGTTTGATCTGAGGCAAGGGCCAGGGTCTCAAAGGACTTAAGGTTTCAGTTCCTGAGAACCTGGATCCTGGCTGGAAAGACTAGAGCTATCGGTCCCGTGGCTGATGAGCAATGGGTCTATTGCGCCCTTGAGCTTTCCTGTGCTCCCTTTGTGCAGTATTGCTCGATTGGATCCCGCTGACTTTGCCCCACTGTATGAAAACTTTCTGCTGATTCTGTCCTGTTTCCCAGCCTACTCCACTCCCTGCAAACGGCATAGAAGATGCTGAGCTTTTTGTTCGTTGTTTGTTTGTTTGTTTGTTTGTTTGAGTTAGGATCTTATTATATAGCTCTGGCTGTCCTGGAACTCACTTTGTAGCCCAAGCTAGTCTTGAACTCAGAGATCCACCTGCCTCTGCCTTTCAAGTGCTGGGAATAAAGGTGAGTGCCACCGTGGCCAACTGACGTTACACTCCTCAATAAACTTGCTTAGCATAAAACAGTTGTGCAAGACCTCCTGAGCCCTTTCCGAGTCTTTATTATTATTATTATTATTTCTGATCTTCTGGTCCTCCCGCTGGGGTCATCCTCATGCCAGCCATTCCTCTTCTCAGCCAAATGGTTATGATCGTAACGGTTCCTCTCAGCAGAACACGTATGGGCAGTCAAGCAGGTATAGACTGCAGAGCAGCTAAGGTCAGCAAAGCAGGTATGGGAGGCAGTCTCCCTCTAATTACCCCACTCAGATTAGACCCTACAGCCAGCCAAGTCAATATAACCAATAAAGCAGCATCTACGGGTGGCAAATCTTATTCCACAGAGCCCACCCAGCAGCATAGGCGTTTATGGGCAGGGGTCTGGAGCATTTCCTGGACCAGAAGACAGTTGGAATAGGAGTGGATGGGAAAGGGAAAATATTTAATCCTAACAGAAGTAGGAAGTAGGCAGAAATAGGCATAGAGAACAGAGTGAAATGGGCGCTAGAGAGGTAGGAGGCTTCAATAAGCCTGGTGGATCCATGGCTGAAGGGGCAGGCTTGGCCCATTATAGATCTCCCTATAAATCTTGACGAAGATTCTGCCTGCCAACAATGCAATTCATGTCCAAGGATTAAACCACAGTGTGACTTTGGAAGACCTCCAAGATTTCTTTAAGCAAGGAGAGGTTGTTCAGATGAGCAAGAGAACTTGGAAACCCCTACTCCACATCTACCTGGATACAGAAACAAACCTGAAAATGATGCCATTGTGTCCTAGGGAGATCTGACAACTGACAAGGTTGCCATGGAGTAGCTTGATGGGAGATTCTCAAGCAAGTAAACTGAAATGTTCTCTTGCCTGAAAGAAGCCTCCAACAAACAGCATGTAGAGTGTTATACCACCCTGAGTGCAGAGGAATGCCACCACCAATCTGCGGAGGCCCTGATGGCCCCGGAGATCCTAAGGATCCATAGGTCATATAGGAGGTCATGGAGGAAACAAAGAGAGTTTCTTCCCAAAAAGGCTCTGAGATTCCAGAGAGAACCCCCTCTGGAGGAAGTAATGTCCAGCACTAAGCAAGAGTCCAGGCGGGGCTGTGGAAACTAGAACTTTGCCTGGAGAAGAGAATGTGCAACCAGGATAAACCTGAGCACATCCTCCCTGGCCCTTCCCACCTCTGGACTGTGACCATGGCAGAGACAGCACTGGTGGCTCGTGGGGAGAAAAAAGGCCATAAAGAATTGTGCAGACTTTGAAAAGCATCCAGAGATTGCTTCGGAGGTGAGGTGGCCATGGCCTGAACCAAGGTGACCTGTGTGGAGGAAAATGAGGTGGCACCATGAGGTCTTCTGAACCTTTGATGGAACAGCTGTTTCTTTTAAGCCCGAAAATGCTCTAAATGTATAGTTTCATATTTATAATGTTGGCCACAACGTGTTCTCAAGAAGTATTAAAGCAAGCTAAATGGTTAGTTGAAAAAGAAAGGCTTCCTAAGGACATGACTTCTAAACAGAGGTCTCAGAAATGGAACTAAATCATGTTCCAAGTCTACTGCTCACCTCATCCCAAGGGGAATCTATATACAAGATCCCCTAGTTACTACTAGGCCAAGTGCCTGCCAAGAGCCTTGAATGACAAGCGAGATTTTGAAAAAAACAGACCCACCAATGATACAAGTAACTACACAGAGGCTTTTTAATATTTAAAGCTTTGGCCTTCTAGCTGTCTCCTGGCTGCTCTAAGCTCATTCTGACTAATCCTGACACTACGTCCCATCACTCTGCTTTACTCTGGTCTGTCCATTCATCTCTGTATCCCTGGCAAATCTCCTACATCTCGTTTCTTCTCCCGTCGTCTCATTCTCTCATCATCTCTCTCTTTCTCCAAAAGCTCCACCCTCTACTTCCTGCACAGATATTGGGCATTAGCTCTTTATCAAAGCCAATCAGATACAATTCTAGATTACCTTAGGCAGGTTAGGAAGGGCAAATAGAAAACCTGGTAATGGGCCTCAGAAGTGTCAACACCAGAATCCTACCAACACTTAGCTCTCTGCCAGTACAGAATTAACAACTGAATACACAGTGTACCCCATCAGCTCCATCCATGCCTTGCCCACCTCTCTCTACCCTCTCCCCAGACCCTTCCTGGTCACTCACCCTTGGCCACCACCAGGCGGACAGGATAGAAGAGCAGAACAGGCTCCTGCGAAGGATGGTAAATCACACAGCGATACAATCCAGAGTCTGTCACTTGAAGGTCAGTCATTTCAACAATTAGCATGGACTCCCCAGGGTCATCTTTCAGTATGTACTTCCCCACACGGAACTCCCTGGGTGTAGATGACTTTTCAGTGACCACCAGATTCAAGGGCTCCTTTCCAGCCTGAAGCCTCTGCCAAGCCCTCCGGCTGCTGGCATACTTCATGTTGAAGGGACATCTCACTGTCAAGGTCTGCCCCTCAACTAGGTCATACCTTTCTTCAGGCAGGTCAATGGCAGCTTGAGTTTCTATAAATAAGAAAAAGGAAACCGGCTCTGGAGGGAGTAATCTCTGTCCAAACTCCACTGGGAAGGAGTTGTTTGGTGTTTGTCTGTTTGTTTGTGAAAACGTTATTTGATGGCTCTTATACTAAACAAACATTTGTTTCACTATAAGAGCCAATGATATGCGATCCATGGGAATCAAACTTTATAAATAACCC
This sequence comes from Meriones unguiculatus, assembly GCF_030254825.1. NCBI lineage: Eukaryota > Metazoa > Chordata > Mammalia > Rodentia > Muridae > Meriones > Meriones unguiculatus. The sequence goes on along the minus strand of NC_083363.1, from coordinate 30,740,282 downwards.
TTTTGTGAGTACATGTCAATGTATGTATGTGCGTGTGTATACATGTGGTATGCACATGCCTGTGCTGCCCACAGGCCAACCTCAGGTACCATACACATCTAAAATACTATCCGTTTGGTTACCTTTTTTCCCAAGGTCTCTCACTCTTTACGTGGGACAATTCAGCTGGGCTGTCTGGTCATTGAGTCACAGAGATCCAGCTGCCTTTTCCTCCCTAGTGCTGGGATTAATTGTGCATGCTACCATATCTGGCTTTTTTACGTGACTTCTGAGGACCAAACTCAGGTCCTCCTGCTTGTATGGCAGCACCTCACTGACCATGTTATTTATTTCTCTAGTCCTAAACCATCCTTTAGAAAGATAGCACAGCCTGACTGAAGACATGAATGGCCAGGGCATGATGGGGAATGGTAAAGAGTGGATATAAGGATCTTCGCCAAGCACAGGATGATACCTAGGAAGTTTGAGGGGCTCCATCTAAGTCAGGACAAAGAGATCATCAGTTCAGGAGCCACCAAGGAAGTATCAAGAAAAACAAATTAGATAAGGTATCATGGGCACGATGGATAGGAATTCTGCCTGTCTGGCACCATTTTCTCCCTTCTTTGAGTCACAAAGCACTTCTTTCTCATGGTAGCCATCCTCTGTGGCTCAGCTGATGGGCCTACCCATCTTCCCATGAGGAGGATTAAGAGTCCTAAGACCCTGGCCACACAGATTGGCTTAGGGATAGGCGCGTGACTAGGGTGAGCCCATCAAAACCTGTTCTGTGACTATTCAAAACCTTACGCAGAGGCTGATGATCTGCAGGATGTGAAATTCCAATTCCTCTATCTTTACCACATAGGAATCAGCTGCCTGAGAATGAGCCGAACAGAAGAGAGCAGAGAGAAAGAGGGAAGCTGACAATTTCGAGTGATGGTTTTCAAGCCAGTATCCCTGGATTCCCTGGTACCTAAGCCAATAAATCCCTTCCCTTTTTGACAGAAATCACAGCCATGTTTTTTCACTGGTTGTAAGATGTCCTCCCTCTTTGTGTAAGGTGTACCCCACTGGGGGTCAGGTGTTCCCCCCACTGGATGTCAGATGCCCCCTGCACCGGATACCAGGTGTGTGTGCCCCCCACCCACTGGGTGTAGGGTATTGGGAAACGTTTTCAGTTATAAACAGGAATGAGAGTGTCCGGATGTCATTCTCCAACAAAGGCATGGACAGGATGCCAGATCAGTGAATTGGACTTTCGCTTCCCCAAATTTCTACTGCTGTTCTTACCACAACTGACACATGCACACACACAGGCCAAGACATACCTCTTTAGAACCCCACACAGGATGTCAGGTTCCAGAAGGCTTGTTCTGCCCTCACCTGGCCTTGGTAAGACTCAAACCCCCATGGAGGGTTCTGTAGGTGTGCAAGGCTGAAAAGCCAATTAGGCCTCTAAGACAAAAAAAAAAAAAAAACAGGCTTCCTTGTGCTCTGCCTGGAAATGCCTCCCATACCCAGTTTGACAGTGTGCACCTGTAATCTCAGAAGTCAGCAGGCAGAGGTTGGCGGATCAGGGAAAAGTTCAAACTCATAGAAACTCATAGCTACATAGAAAATTTGAGGTCAGCTTGAGCTACATGAGGTCCTGTTAGAAATTTTTTTAATTTTTTAAAGTTGGGGGGCAGAATGTCCCCACATATACACAGACAGGTCAGCAGAGGCATTGGGCTGTGTTGAATCAGTTTTGATCATTTCATCACAGGATGGCTGATTCACCCTTTGTGACAGATTCATGGGCTCCACCCTCGGGCTGTCATCATGGAAGCCCTGACTCACTGAAATGTTACAGGGGCTGGGGGCTGGGCCAGCCCTGTCCAGCATATGTGATGTGAGAAGCTGAACTCTCTGGCTCCAGCATCACCCGAAGGGCTGAGATTACAACCCCCGTGAGGACGGACACAGGCTTCTGCCTATATACCTTTGGCCTCTGAAGTAGCAGCTTTGCTGGCCCAAGGCAACCCTGGGAAATATCCTTTAAATGAGTTACATCTTTGGGATCTAATGGGCTGCCCACATCTAAAGCATCATGGGGGAGTAGAAGAAAAAAGCACTTCATGAAATACAATACATGAAATAGTATTCAGATGGCTGAACATAATGAACCACACATGTTTAATTCAGCACTAGGGAGGCAGAAGCAGAATAATCACTGGGTGAGTTTGAGGCCAACCTGGTCTACATAGGTAGTTCAGGACAACCAGGGATACACAGAAAGACTCTGTCTCAAAAAAAAAAAAAAATGTGTGTCTCTGACATCAACATGCACATGGCAGATTGACCTACAGCTCAGTGGTAGAGCCTCTGCCTGGCATGTGGGAGGCAAAGAGCAGCCGTTAAGAGCATTTGCTGCTCTTGCAAAGGACCAAGATTTGGTTCCTAGCGCCTGTGTAGCAGCTCACGGCCATCTTTAACTCCAGTTCCAAGGGAATCTGATTGCCTTCTTCTGGCCTCCTCAGGTACCAGACATGTATGTAATACATGTACATACATGTATGCAAACACTCATGCAAATAAAATAAATCAATTTTTACAAAAGCAAGCATAGACCACCCGCCTCCTTAACTCACCCCTCCTTATATTTCAGTTCATCGGCTTCAGGGGTCTGATTTTCTGAGCTCAGGTGAAGCCTGGCCTAACATGAGCAGCATTTGGCCCTGTGTGTGATTGGCCGTACGCTTAGGATAGTGATTCTCAACCTTCCCAATGCTAAGGCCTTTTAATACAGTTCCTCACGTTATGGTAACCCCAACCAAAAAAAAATTATTTAGTTGCTACTTTATAACTGTAATTTTGCTACTGTTAGGAATCACACTGTAAATTTCTGTGTTTCTTAGGAGACTCCAGTGAAAGGGTCATTGCCACCCAAGGCGTCTCAACCCATGGGTTGAGAACCACTGCTTTAGCGCTTCAGCAAGAAAGAGTGTCAGGGAGTTAGAGCTGCTCAGTTGGTGAAGCGCGCTCTGCGCAGGCGTGAGGACTGGAGCTTGATCTTCAGCGTTTGTGTAAAAGTCTAATGTGGTGGTACACTTCTGTCCCAGCGCCAGGAAGGTAGAGACAACTGGCCCCCTGAGGTACCCCAGCCAGGTGGCCTAACAAAGAAGCCAGCTCTGGGCTCAATAAGAGACTCAAAAGAAGGGAAAGCAATAAAGGGGAGGCAGTTCCAGGCCAGCCAGGCTACGGAGTAAAAACCTGTCTCAAGGGAAGAAATGCGGAAAGCAATTGAGGAAGACACCCAATGTCAACCTGTAACCTACACCACACACACACACACACACACACACACACACACACACAGCTCCTGAAGTTCTGGTCCAGGACCCTCATCTCCTCCCATCTCCCACCCGCCTTACCTGAGACAAAGAATATCCACAACAGCCCCCAGAGTCCAGGCTTCCTCATCCTTCAAGTTCAGCTCCAACTGCCTCTGTGGGCTGCTGGGACAGCTGTAAGACACCCTGTCCCCAGAAAGACTCTCTGGGAAATTTCACAACAGGACATGAGGCCATTCCTGGGAGGTACAGTGCTTGTCACTGGCCACCCTGCCTGCTGACGTCAGCAGTGGGGTTCAGAAGACCAGTGCTCAAACCTCAGCTAAACCTCTTTGAGCCTCTGTTTCCTCTTCTTTGAAAATTAATTTATTCTTTTCTATCCTGTTTTTTGTTTGTTTGTTTTTTGTTGGATTGGTTGGCTGGTTGGGTTCTTTTGTTTGTTTGTTTGTTTGTTTGTTTCAGGTTTTTGTGCTGTTTTTGGTTTGGTTTGGGTTTTGGTTTTTGGACACTCTGGCTGTACTGGAAGTTACCGTGTAGACCACCAGCTGGCCTAGAACTCACAGAGAATTGCCTGCCTCTGCCTCCCTAGTGCTGAGATTAAAGGCACTACAGAAGCAATTAATCTTTTCAATCACACAAAAAATAGTTTCGCTTGTTTTTGTTCAGAGAAGGTTTTGCAATACAACCCAGGCTGACCTTTAACCTGTCATCCTCCATGCTGAGGTGATGGAGGTATGCCAATACGCTCACTTTCAACCTCAGAAAATTTCAGTGAGAACTATGTAGTCAACTCTTGTGCTGCTGCAACATCCATTTCAAACACACGATCAACTTTCTCACTTCAGAAACAGGAATTCATCACCCCTGACATGCTTTCCAGCACTTCATGACACACCAGTTCCTCAATATGCTGAACCCAATTTCCTCTTGTAACCACCTTTGTCAGGGCAGCCAGACACAACCTGCTTGACTGACCCTACGCAGATACCTTTGAGTTAATTAATGATACTCCAGAGCAACTGTGTTCTCCTCTGGGGATGAGGCAGGTACCCCATAGCAAAGCATGATGGGGGCACTGTCCTTCATAGGCAGCCTGTATAGTCACTTCTGTGACTGTGTCATAGCCATCAACACGTGGGTTGATGCGCATGGCAGCCGCACACCAGCATCTGTGGCACTGGCTAGGGTGGCCATCCTCTGTTACTAAGCAACTTGCTCTGTCTTCCCTGCTGTAAACCTTGCCTTGATGTGGTACCTGCACATCATTCTGCATTCTGATCCATCCCTCAGGGTGTCCGGGCACCACTGCGCACCAAGCCAGGAAGAATGAAGTCCAGACAGGGTGGTGTCTACAGGATCCTGGTCCGGCTGGGAGTGATAGGGGAGGGGAGCTTCTCGGAGAATGTTTGCACTACAGCTCTCTTGGCTCAGAGCTGTCCCAATGAAACAGCAACTCTTAGACAACATTTAGTGAAACAACTTATGGGTGTTTATTCCATGGTGAACAAGTACTATAGGAACCCCAGGGAGGGGGAAGAGGTTTTCAGGGTGAATGTGTTTCTTTGTCTGGGGCTGTGATGCTGGTGATGCTCTGTTTGCATCCAGGTGCCGGCTACCTGTGACAACCTTGAGAGTTGGCGGTTGCCAGCCTATGTGCCCTAGGGCATGCAGGCTCAGAACAGGGAGGGAGCTATTCTTACTCCTGCCCATCTCAAGTTTGAGACTTCCGGGGCTTGAACACGCTCAGCCTCACCAGTTCCATGCCAATTTCCCACACTTACAGAATTAAGCTTGGTGGCTGAGATTGTGTCAGCTGAGAAGCTTTGTGCTGGAGCCTGAGGCTTGGTGGTGGTGGTGGTGGTGGTGATGGTGACAGTGAGGGAGATGATGATGGTGATGGTGACGGTGATGATGATGATGTTGAGGGTAATGATGACAGTGATGATGATGGTGATGATGGTGTTAACGACGATAGTCAGGATAATGATAACTGTGTTGGTGGTGATGATGGCAGCAGCTCAGTGGTGGAGCACTTACCTGCCTTGGGCAAAGCACTGGGATTCCATCCCCAGCCCTGAAATGAACAAATTGATCATACCTGTGGATGCTTACCCCAACCCTTCAAAAGGACATGAGGACACTCTGCAAAGGGAAATAGCTGCCTGGAAGGGGGGAACCCAAACAGAAAAGTCAGCCCCAGAGTTTTCAGGTAATGATCATTTAAGATCAAAGGTAACAGGAGACTCCTGGATACCATGAGGCTGACTGGCCAGTTGACTATCCAGAGAGAGGGAGGTGAAAACTTTAGTCGGTGAGAAATGCAAGCCATTCACCTAACAAGTTAACAAGTAGTAAGCTGTTACGCTGAAGAGATAGCTAGTGGTTAAAAGCACTAGCTGCTCCTCCAGAAGACGTGGGCTCAGTCCCCATATCTAGTGACTCTCAACCCCTTGTGACTCCAACTTTGCAGGATCCAATATGTGTGGCCTCTGCAAGCTATGGCAGACTTGTGAACAGCTTTTTCAAAACTTCTACAGTATGGATCCCAGAGACTAAACTCGGGTCATCAGACTCAGTGTCGAGGGTCTTTACCTGATGAACCAGTTTACTGGCCCATGTATTTTTTATACTTTTGATTCAATTTGAAATTCAAGCTGGGCCTGGTGACACACATCTTTAATCCCAGCGCTTGAGAGACAGAGAGAGGTGGGTCACTGTAAGTTTGAGGCCAGCCTCGAACACAGCAAGTTCCAGGAAAGCCAGGGCTACAAAGGACACCCTAAGCACAGTGGTAGCCAGTGTTTGTCATCTCAGCGCTCAGAAGGGGAGGGAAGCAGAATCAGTAGTTCAAGGTCACCCTTGTCTATATAGGGGCCTCCAGGCCTGCCTCAAAATCAACAAGCTGCCAATACGCAGGGTATGTCCTCCACTGTGGGTGGGCCACAGGCAGGAGATGGTCTGCTGCCTCCTCAAAGCTGCCTGTGTTCAAATACAGGCTTCTTGCCATGCCTCATATGCCATCCCTCACGGAGGCCTCCATCCTCTGTCCTCATGAAGGAAGAGAATTCCTTTTTGCCATTGGTTTGCAGACAACACTGATGCCCACCAGGACCCAAATGCCTGCGGAATGAAATTCCAGGCCATGGGGGAGCGCATAGACGCCATGTGTGGAATCCTCATGAGCGCTGGGCAGCAGCTGCAGCTGCACAAACTTGGAGGGCAAACCAGGCCCACGAAGGAGCTTCTGCACAGATACAAGCCCTTCTGTGTTGCTGTAAATAAAAAAGGGTGTTGGGCTGTATACTGTTATGAGCCCTGTAACTGTGGTGGCATTATTTAACCTGCTATCACAATTAATAAAACATAGACACCTGTTAGATCTTATAATTGCCTTATTTCCCTTGGGTTGGGCAGATATTTTACCTGTGCTGTCTCAACAACCTCACCATCTACCCCCCAGCCCCATCCAATGCCATCCGCCTTAACCACCCTTATCTGAGCTACCTTCCATCCATAATCCCAAGATACTTGCTTATATATATTTTTTTTTTCTTGGTGTCTTCTCCATCTACGCCATCTTTGGAGTCCTTCCTCCCAGCCCACGCGGTTTCTTCTCCATGCTAACCCATCGTGGCATCCTCCTGCCTCCTCTCTTCCCATCTCTCTGTTTCCTGTGATTCTCTTGAACCCAAAGCCGGGGAACCTTAGCCATGACTCCCCCATTCTGCCCTGCCCAGGCTTCAGGCCTTTAATCAACCAATCAAGTGTAATATCTTAAGCAGGTTTACACAAGGATAGGTTTATCTAGGCAGTAACCAGATCTTGAGGGCCAGTAATTAGAAAAATGCAAGCATCAGACCAACCCCCAACACTTCTGCATGGCTCAGATCCCCAAGGAGTAGGGCCACCCCCAGGGGGTCCATACCTTGGTGAGCAGCTCCTTAGGAGCTCAGCCCTGAACTGTGAACCCCCGTGGGGTTTCTGGGACTGTGTTCATCCTTAACTCCCCAAGCTTGTATTTGTCTGCTACCGAAGGACTTGTTTGGTGAGAGGAGCACAGTGGGAGGTGGGGCAGCTGGTCCTTTAGCTGCCCTCTGCACTCCCCACCCATGCTACCGTTCCCGTGTACCAGATACAAACTATTCCAGTGATATAGTTCACGGAATACTTGCATAGAATTCACTGGGTAATTGCCCATACTCAGCTGGCGTGGATTTGATACAGTGAAATGAGGAAGTGAGACTGAAAAAAACTACACAATTGTCTTAGACTATGTGGGCCTAGGAATTCATTTCTCTCTGCACTGATATTCAAACCTGTAAAACAGGTGGGAGGGCACATGCCCTCCACGGTAATAGTCCTCAACCCCTGACACTGGACTTTGCAACTTAGCAGGATCTCTCTCAAAGGCTTGCCCCTGCCAGCCAGGGCCCTAGACGAGGGTCCTCATGGGTTCCCATGTGGAAGGCGGCTGCTGGAATCCAAAGCAGAGTCACTCAGGTCACATCTGCCTGCATCCGTGTCTCTTCCCACTTGAGATCTGACTCTACATACAGGCCTTGGGATAACAGACCCCAAACTACCAGGTCCTACCCGTAGTACCTAGGATGCTGGAGTACATTAACTTAATGGACTCCTCTCCTCACTGCCCTCCATCCTCAAGGTTATACAATGATTCCTCAAAATGCAGGAGCGTCTCCCTTCCTCCAAGGGCCCAGAAAAACCTAATGAAACACGTACTGTAGAGAACTCAATCGTGGCCTTTGCTCTGAAAATACTAGTAAGGAATCCCATCAATCCTTGCAATGTTGATAGCATCCTCCGAGGTCAATAAGATGTACCCAGGCAAATGTCGTATGCTCTGAAGGAGGGGTGTGAATAAGTGGGTAAGCCTCTTCCTGCCCCTCCTGACTATGGGCAGCAGATGGGTTAAGAGCGGAGCCTGGGAGGTAGTATGAAAGTCAGTTAGAACCATCCCGGGGCACAGAGGTAGGAGGCCAGGAGAATGTGGTAAGGCTACAGTTCACTTGCAGTTGAAAGAAGGAAGTAGACGAGCTCTGAACCGAGTTATACTGCCATGTTGTGATTTGTGAGGGGAAGTCAGAAGGCTGCCCTCTTTGCCCAGTGCCAAGCAGATGCAGGGAAGGCAGCTCACAGCTCGGAAGCGCTGGTCCCTGGACTTTGTGTTCACACCACAGACCTGTCTGTAAGCAGGGTGGTAGACAAGGATGTGGCCTAAGCTCCAGGCCAGCCTGGGCTACACACCGAACTCTTTAGTGATATTTGGAGGTCGGTGGCTCCAGTTGGAGTTTCCCCAGTTTCCTATTCAAGAAGTGTGAACTTGCTCCACACTGAGACTTAGGGCCCCAACCACCTGGGATCACAGCCAGCTCTAGCTGTGTGACTTTGTGCACATGACTTGCTCACTTGTGCCTCAGCTCCCTCATCCTTAAGCCAGACCTTATCAGTTTACCAGGTCTACTGTGAGGCCCGAGTAATTGTGACAACCAAATAGAGTTGAGGTGGCCCTTTGTACCCTAGCGGGACCGGTTCCTTGTTTAGGAGTCGTGAGGAAACAATGAACACCCTTAAGGAGAGCATGCTGGGAACCAGTCTTCCCTGGCTTCAAGTTTTGAGTCCCAGAGCAAGACCTACCCACCCCCACACCACAGTACATGGAAGAGTTCTCCCAAATCACCCAGAAGCCGAAGCAGCGGGGACACCAAGGGTGGCTGGCCCTCCCGGGCTGCAGTTAGACACCTTGACTGAAGGACAAGAGCAGGTAAGCTCCAGCCCTCAGAGGAAACAAAGGCTCACGTGGTGTCCTGTCCAGGTCTCAGGCCTAAATGGTCTCTTACCCTCACCACGGCTCCTTTCTCCTTTCCGTTTTCCGCTGTTACCAGAGGCCCCGGGCTGTTCTCAGCACATGTCTGACCCCTTTCTGTGAGCCCAGCCTTCGTGTGCACAGACGCTTGAAGGTACCTTCAGGCAGAAGTGGACATGCTGGGGACAACTGGAGAAGAATCTGTGAAGCTGGTGCTTCTACCGACTCACTAGACTCTCGTCCGTACAGCATCGTGATGATGGCTGAAAAGCTCACCTCTGTGGAAAACAGCAAGCTGCTTCCACCCTACACTCCCCAACCCCTCCCATCTCTCAGCTAGATCTTGAGCCTGCAGAACCAGCCTGTATGTTCTGCCACTGACAAGGCCTGTGGGGCCTTCCTGAGGTTCCTTGAAGGTAGCTGGACCATCACCTCTTCCTGCTCTCTCCAGATAGAGAATAGCATCTGATTTGAGTACTGTTTCTCACTTCTGGTCTTAGCCCTAGAGCATCCTGGGTAGTGCCTCAGCATCTCTGGTCCTGGCCCTAGGGTACCCTGCCCCTTTGGGGATAAGCTTATACCTCTTGGAAGCTTTGCAACTAAGACCTGACATCAGTCAAGCTGGAAAACACCAAAGATGCTCAGGCCGCCAGCATTCAAGACAGTTGTTATGCATTGACTTAGCTAAGAGGTCAGCTGCAAGCTCTGTCCTGAGCCAGGCTCCCACCATGCCCTGTGATTCTGAGAACTTTTCCTTTTTGTTCTCTCTCTCTCTCTCTCTCTCTCTCTCTCTCTCTCTCTCTCTCTCCTCTCTCCTTCCGGCTTCCAGGCCAGCAGCAGTGACTACAGGCCATCTCCTTTCTTCCTCTCGGAGTTTCTGCTCACTGTGGTTTCTAGGTACCCTGTCCAATGCTTTCAAAGAATGGAGCTGAGTGAGAAAACTCCAAGAAAACAAAACAGATCTTGTGACCTCTGTTCCTTCTAAAGATGACCTTGTTCTTGGAATGTGCTTTCAGGCCCCTTCCAGGTGTAGTAAATAGGAGTGGGTGTCGGGAGTGGGTGTCGGAGTGTTTCCCAAGTTGCACTGTCCTTGTGTATGTCTAAATCACAAACTCGTGTGAACTTTGCTCTGATGACCTTGCTTAACGCTCAGAATATAAACTGTCTGATGCTCTAAATAAAGTTGGTGATTGCATCAGAGTTTACCTCATTTTTAAGCTCCATTCTCCCGGGTCCCACCTCTTCTAGTGACAAGTGCCACCACAAATCGGGGACCTGAAGTTGGCTACAAGTTAAGAGAGTGGGAGGATGCAGAGATGGTTCAGAGGTTAAGAGCACTGGCTGTTCTTCAGAGGTCCTGTATTCTGTTCAATTCCCAGCAACCCCATGGTGGCTCCCAACCATCTATAATGAGATCTGGTGCCCTCTTCTGGCGTGCAGCTGTACATGCAGACAGAATATTGTATACGTAATAAATAAACTTTAAAAATATATAAGAGAGTGGGACCCTCACAGAAGGAGGTGAGTAAGAATAATGGGGCAGAAACCAGGAAAGACTTTTGCCTTATGTTGATCTTGTACATCATTTTTCAAGAAAGAAGGAGTACAAGCATCGAAACCACAGTACTAGATTGCCTGCAAGTTTATTATTATAATGGCTGGTTTCCAGAAGAAGAAACTCCAGATAAAGAAGTATGGGAGAGAGTCAGAATATTGAAAAGTCATAAAAGAGGGGAAGAGACCACCATTCAGTTTGGGGTCACTTTAAAATATTTAAGGAAATTAAGAAGATTATTAATTATGTAGAAGAGATGACTAATGAACAATTATACAAGCTCCCTCTGAGCCTTATGCTAGTTTCTTAGGGAGACTCACAGATACTACTGAAAACAAATAAAGGGAACAAACTCAAGAGTTATTACTAAAACAGATGGCTTTTGATAGCGACAATGAAAATTAGTCAGGATTAATCGGGCCTTAGAGAGAGAGAGATGGGAAATGTTATGGACTTTATAAGGTTATGTAGAAAGTGAGGACCTACAAAAACAGGGCAAAATTAGCTGCTACAGAAACCAATGCTGTTCAAAGACAGATGTGGGCAAAGGGTTTCCATTGCTGCCGGCCTGGCCACTTAAAGAAACACCATAAATGGTCTTTACAGCAAATGAATGTTCAGAAGCAGAGGGCTTAAATCCAAAAACAATAACATTTGTGCCATCCTTAGATTGTAATCTATTTTTCTTTCCTTAAAGTAGCTCTTGTTGTTATTCCTTACCCTAAAGATATGCTACACACAGGATCCTGGAGACCTGCAACACTTGGACTTTCATTGCATCACAACTGTTTATCCACGAAAGGGGATCATAGTTCATACGAGAGTCACTGATGAGGATTACACGGAAAAATTTCAGTCATGATCACAGTGCACATTGACTGGCAACTTAAAGTAAGAAGGAAAAATGCAGTTATCATGGTTGCCTTATGGAGGCCCCTCATGAAAAAAAAAAACAAACAACAACAACAAAAAAAAAAAAAAGATGTGCTTTGTGAGGGAGGATTTGGTGGTACAGATTAAAATGTAGCTTTAAAGACCTTGGTGAAGGAGAGCAAGAAACCATTGGATTTAAAAATATGAGGAAAAACTTTCATAGAGTTGATTGATTCTGGAGCTGATGTCTCTATTAGAACTATAGAAAAATGGCCACCTTAATAGTCAGTTATGGAGGTAAATTCAGTCCTGATAGGATTGGGAACTAAGATCTCTAATGATTAAAAAAAAAAAAGTGCTGCAAAATTACAATGTATAGGTCCAGGTAGAATAGCTATCCTGTAGCCATATGCTACCCACATTCTGATTAATATCTGGCAAAAAGACTTTCATCAACACAATCTTTTTCTCCCTGGAGTTCTCCAGTTTTTGTAATAAAAAAGAAATCTGGCAAGTGGAGATCGTTGATTGACTCATGAAATGTTAATGCCACCATGAGGCCGATGGGAGCTTTACAGCCTGGCTTACCTACCCCAGCAGCTAGCGGCCTTTAATAGTCTCGGATTGAAGAGGTAGGTTGCCTCTTTCCCCCTCTGCCCCTCCAGATCCAATCTTCCAGTCTCGTTCCCGGCTCTGCAGCAGAACACCAGCTGCAACCATCCTTCCCCAAGGCCCACATCGCCTGTGGATCCCACAGACCACCCCCTTCTAACCTCCCTCCTTGTGGTTGTACCCCAGCCCCCAACTCCAGCAGACACACCTTGCTAACCCACAGACAAGTCTTGCCAGGAAGCAGGTAAGCTCCCTGTAGGTCATTCCTTCTTCTGCTGCTGCTCCTCTACCTCAGTAGCTCTCAACCTTCCTACTGCTGCAGCCCTTTAATACAATTTCTCAGGCTGTAGTGACCCCAACCATAACATTATTTTTATTTACAGATACTCCATAACTGTAACTTTGCTACTGTTATGAATTGTAACGTAAGCATATGATATGCAGGATGTCTGATACGTGACCCCTTTGGGATGGATCCACCCACAGGTTGAGAACTGCTGCTCTTGAACTAAGCCCCCACCCGTCTCATCCCCAGCTCTATAGCGGACCTTCTGGGGTGACCTCTCACCGCTGACTCCCGCATTCTGAGGAGACAAACTAAGATCCTGGCTGTACTCTCTGCTCTGCTCCCTCCTGTGAACCTTTTCAGTGGCCACACCAAAGAAAATTTCTTAGCAGGCAACTCACAAGCATCACATTATCCAAAAATCTATAGGGGAAACAGAAACCAAGGAACAAAATGCCACCCAGCATAAACAAATCAGAAGTCACCACCTAGATTTATAACCACCCCACTCCCAGATGCCTAGACACCAGCATGAAAACACAACCAGTAACAGCCAGGACAATATGTCTCCACCAGAGCCCAGCGACCCTACCACAGCGGGCCCTGAATATCTCAACATAGCTGAATCACAAGAAAGAACCCCCAAAACCTCCTGTGTGAAAATGATAGAGGTCCTTTAAAAGGAAATTAATAAATCCCTTAAAGCAGCATTTTTCAACCTATGGGTCACAACCTTTTTGGCAAACTTCTATCTCCAATAATGTTTACATTATGATTCATAACAGTGGCAAAGTTACAGTTATGAAGGAGAACAAAAATAATTTTATAGCCAGGGGGTGGTGGTAGCACATGCCTTTAATTCCACCACTTCGGAGGCAGGCCGATCTCTGTAAGTTTGAGCCAGCCTGGTCTACAGAGCTAGTTCCAGCTAAAAAGGATATCTCAAAAACAAAACAAAAAAAATAACAATAATATTTAATAATAATAATAATAATAATTTTATGGTTGGGATCACCACAATAGGAGGAACCTATTAAAGGGTCACTGCATTAGAAAGGCTGAGAGCCATTGCCTTAAAGAAATCCAGTGAAACACAAACAGTGCAAGGAAATGGGGAAATTCCTTGAAGAGATTTAGAAAAACACCAATAGGTTACAGAAACGAATAAAACTCTACAAGACCTGAAATGGGAAATAGAATGAGTAAAGAAAATTCGAACTGAGGGAATTTTGAAAATGAAAACTGTAAGAAGGTGGAGGCCTGTGCAGCATTCCCCTTGTAATTCTCTCCATCTACTCCCTCCCATTGGCCTGGCCCACCTGGGACACAGCCAGCTGAGCCAGCAGACGTGAGCAGTACAGGGCTCTGACTCCCAAACAAACACTCCAGGATCTCGAAAACAATCCTCACAACGAAAAAACTGGTGAAAGTCTCACCATCCCAATTTCAAGCTGTGCTAGAGAGCTACAGTAATAAAAGCCGTGTGGCATTGTCACAAAAGTAGACATGGTGATCAATTAAATTGAAGATATAGATCCACGCACCTATCAACACCTGAGTTTTGATAAAGAAGTCAGAAATACACACTGAAAAAAAATGACAGCATCTCCAACAAACTGGACGGCTGAATGTAAAAGAATGCAAGTAGCCTATACTTATTGCCTGCACAAAACTCAAGTCCAAGTGGATCAAAGACCTCAACATAAAACCAGACACACTGAACCTGACAGAAGAAAGTGGGGAATAGCCTTGAACTTACTAGCACAGAAGACAACTGTAGTTGACCTTTTACTACTTTGTGGGTTCTTTTCCCACACTTTTCCACCCACCCCCCTTTTCTTCCACCCTTTCAACAACCTAACACTAAATAAGAAAGAAAAAACAGCATAGAGAGGAAAGGACAGAGATCTTTGAATCTATTCAGAGATTCTTAGACTAGTTCCTGCTGATTAGGGATGTCAAGTTCCTTGTGGAAAGTTTTATCTTCACTATCAGGATATCTAATCTTTTCTTTTCTTTTATGTGTGCGACTACTTAACAAACTGCAATCAACAGCCAACCAACAACTCACTACCTCTCTTGGGGCCTTAGCATTTATATGCACTCTGTAAAATCCCCAGAATTCCAAAGGTCACACAACCACAGAAACTATCTGCACCTGGCAAAATCATGTGCCTACCAGAGCACGAGGCAGATCATAGTCAAGTGCTGTGAAGCAGCCTGGGAATAAAAGGAAATCCTAGTCTTATGTTTCTGTATATTTTTTTGAAGAAACCAAAATTTCAGAATTATGTCACTACATTTCCCCCTTTATGTTTTTAGTCATGAATTGTGTTGTACATAGCAGGAAATTATAAACAGAGACATTTTCAATGAATTAAGTGCTTTTCAAGCAATGGTCAAGGTTTTCAGGAGACCTGCTCTTTCCACTGAAGCAGCTTTGCCTTTGATGTAAGGAAACAGTAGCAACCACAATAAATTTTTTATAATGTCTTGAAAAAAAAAATTTTCCCTTCATCCCCTGCTGCACCACTCTTGGGCATATACCCAAAGGACACTTCATCCTACAGAAATATTTGCTCAACATGCTCATTGCTTCCCTGTTCATAATAGCCAGAACCTAGAAACAACCTTGCTGTCGCTCAGTGGAAGAATGGATAAAGAAAATGTGGTATATTTACACAATGAATTCTTACTCAACCGTTAAAAAAAAAATGACATAGTGAAATTTGCAGGCAAATGGATGGAACTAGAAAAACTCATGAGTTGAGGTATCTCAGACCAAGAAAGACGAATATCATTATGTATTTGCTTTTATTATTACCTGTTAAGTCAATGATAACCAAGCACATTTCATAGGACCACAGAGGAAGAGACTAGCAGGAAGAGATACATCTCATTAGGAAAAGAAATGGAAGGAGGGGCTGTAATGGGAGAATCAAGTGGGGATGGAGAGAGGAAAGGAAGTCACTGGAGGAAATATGGGGAGAGACAGCTAAAATTAAGGGGCATTTGAGGGATACTATGGAAATCTAATACAGTAAACACTTCCTAAAATACGTATGTGTTGCAGGAGCTTTCGAGGGTCCCATTTGAGGTTTAATAATAAAGACACGAAGACATTTGTATAGCACAAGACTGTTAGCATTTTTTTTCTGGGTCAGTCCCTCAGCTACCCATCTAGACAACTTCCCTGCTCTGTTCCTGTTCTGCTTCCATCCTTCTGCCCCTGCTCCAGCTTCTAGCTCTTTATTCAATAAAACCCACATTCCTTTCTCACACAAAAAAAGCTATTAGCATAGTGAGAGAGATTCCACTCACTCTGAACCAATCAGCAGCTGGACTACGACCTTGTCCATCTCTTAGAGTCACCTTTTGGCCAGATTGAGGACTGTGTAGCCTCCCCATGGCAGCATCCACTTTTGGGGCAGGTGAAGAAGTGACAAGCATTTATTGACGCACCCTGCCAGCACCTGGCACTCCTGGCACAGTAATTGCCGTTTGAAAATGCAGGGACACGCTCTCCGAGCCAGTTGATACAGTATGTGGGGTTAGGTCACCCCTACATCTTCTACCTTTAGTTCTAGAAATGGCTTTATCTCTAACATCAGTGACTGTATATAATAAGAACAATCATGAGAACGATCAGGGTAACAATTATGAGAACTATCAGGACATTATTCTTACCATGTCCAGTCCATTTGTATTTGGTAGCTTTGGAGAAAGTACTCCACTATCTATCTTGTCTTGGTGAATCTAAAGTTCTGTAGAGGGTTTGTGTCAAATGAGCATAATGAGAAGTTTATATTAGAAGTTTAAGTTTATATTAGAAGACAACCAAAGGAAATTTAAGATCTTGAGCTTTTGAGTATGATTATATTAGAAGAACTCCATTGATTAATGTTAAAGCTCTGAACTTTTGAAGTCTTAATGAGACAGTAGCATAGGGAGGAAAAGGAATCTGAAGAATTTTTTTTTATTCCTTTACTACCTTAAATCGCTTTTTTACCATTGCTTAAGCTTTCACATTTTCCAACCTTCATAACTTGCATTTACCAACCTTAAAACACCTTCCTAGACCCTAAAACACTTTCTTAGGTCCTCACAACTTAAACTTCTGTATTCTTACATAAATGGTTAAGGAGGTGGACTCTGTCTAGACCTTGTAGCAGCAGATTTAGGAGATTGAATTTCGTTGCCTGATTTTTATACGTGAAGAAAGTTCAGAAGGCATCTGAAGCCTTGGTTTCTGCTGTCAAGTTGACAATTCTTTCCTCAGTCTAGTCTTCAAACCCCTCAGAGACCTGAGAAGGATAAATTTTACCTGAGTAAGCAGGAAGTGCACTGCAGGCAGCTTCTGAACCTTTTAAAAATGACAGACTTACCAGCTACCTGGACGGTCAACCAAGGTTCCTCTGTGGCGGCATTAGTCTTCACCACTAGGCCCAGAAGATCTGACAGAATTTCCTGTGAAGCAGAAAGTTAAGGCGAACTGTCCTATCTTGTCTAGACAAAATGGGGCAATCAACTTTCCAGTGTTTTGTTTGTCCATAGTTTGAACAGCGTGCTGTTAGAAGTCAGGTAAAGGGCAGTGTTTTGTCCAGTGGCCGGCTTTACCATGTTTCCAGGTAAAGGTTCTTTCCAGGATGAGATTAGGAGTGCTGCTGAGAGACCAAAGAATTAAAAAATTAGGGTTTGTTTGGGTTTTTTTTTTTTGGGGGGGTATTGGTTTAAAGTTTAAAGCACAACCCTGAACAAAGGCCAGCCAGGTGGAAAGGTGTCCAGCCACCTGGGGAGAGGAACCAGCTTAACAGCATTCTTTTCCTGCCCACTAGGGATACAGTTGCTAGGAAACCGGCCCAGATGGCCAGACCAGAACCATTTATGGTCTTGGCTTTAAAGTAAACGAATCATTTCAAAAGTCAGTTTCCCTTACCCAATCATGTAACACCAAGGTATGTAATCTGCCCTTTGCCTATTTTCCCTTTAAAAACCCTATTCTCCTAGACAGGCCCATTGCATTCCTCTCTTGCTTTCACAGGAAATTTTGCAACCTGGGCTCAAGTTTGTATTAAATAAACCCTCATGTATTTTCAGCACAGTTGATTTCCTGGTGGTCTCTGGGGGGTCTCATGAACCGGACATAATACGGCCAAGAGCTGATGTGTCTATCACAAAAAGCTTTTTTTGTTAAAACATTTTAAATGCCATATTCTGAAGAGTTTGAAGACAACCTATCTAACTAAAGCACATCTGAATAGATAAACTTTGTTTATTTCTACTTACTTACTTTGAAAACATAGACTAAGAGAACCAGGCCTGACCCTCCTAAAAGTCACCAGCAACTAGTGACCCCTCTAAAGTCAATAGGAACTAGGCCATAGGTCACCAGTTACAGGAAGAAGATAATAAATTTCCTACCCAAAGAATAGCCTGGAGGTAACCACAAGAATGGGAAAGTATCTTATCTCAGGCTGGGGCATCGGTGCTGGGCAGCCCACCAACCTGGTAGTAAAATTTTCATGGCACGGACATACCTAACATTCCTGAGGTCTATAGTTGGTTTGCTCAATGTTAGTTAGCCACAGTCATCTTGTAACAAGCTTGCCCTTGCTGGATGTCACCAAATTGTGTAACCGCTAAGCTGTAATTTCCCAAACCTCTCTGTAAACCAATAAAAACTCTCCTCTCCCTGAGCTCGGGGCTCTACACTCTTCACTGTTGCATTGGTGACAGTGCTGGCCCAAGCTTGAGCTTGTAATAAAAGCCCCTACTGTGTTTGCATCAGTATCTGATCCTTGGGGTCTGCAAGACTTGGGAATAACAATACAAGAAGGCTTAATAGGGCTTATTTCTGTAATTAATTATATCAGTGCTTCTAGACAAATCTTACTGTGACTTGAGTAGACCTTTGGAGTTTATAAATCTTGATAAATGACAAAGAATCTAAATAAATATGCCTTCTTTATCAAACTTATTGTCACTTACCTAAATTTTCCTGCAGCTTGGTGTTGAACAGTTAGCAACAGTTAGTAGTCAGACATGTATCTTAAATTAGCTTTTCTTAATCTGAGTAGATCTTCATAACTTTAAACTTCATCTAAACCAGAGTTCTAAACCAGAGTTGAATCACATGCAGTATGTTGTAGCAAATGTAACTTCAAATTTGTATCACACATAAAAGTCTATACCAATAAAAAATATTCGAGACTTCTTGCTGCTTAGTACAAAAGGAGATACAATAATAAACAGAGTTCATTAGGATTAAGAAGTTTTAGAGTTGTTTTTTATTGTTTTTTTTTTATTAATTACACTTTATTCACTTTGTATCCCCCATAAGCCCCTCCCTCCTCCCCTCATAATCCTACCTTTCCTCCCCCTTCTCCACGCATGCCTCTCCCCAAGTCCACTGATAGGGGAGGTCCCCCTCTCCTTCCTTCTGATCTTAGTCTATCAGATCTCATCAGTAGTGGCTGCATTGTCAACTTCTGTGGCTTGGTAAGGCTGCTCCCTCCTCAGGGGGAGGTGATTAAAGAACAGGCCAATCAGATTATGTCAGAGGCAGTCCCTCTTCCCATTATTATGTAACCCACTTAGACACTAAACTGCCATGGGCTACATCTGTGCAGGGGTTCTAGGTTATCTCCATGCATGGTACTTGGTTGGAGTATGAGTCTCTGGAAAGACCACTGTGTTCAAATTTTCTGGTTCTGTTGCTCTCCTTGTGTAGTTCCTGTCCTCTCCAGATATTACTATTTCCCACTTCTTTCATAAGATTCCATGCACTCTGCCCAACAGTTGGCCATAAGTCTCAGCATCTGCTTTGATAGTCTGTAGGGCAGAGCCTTTCAGAGGCCCTCTGTGACAGGTTCATAACTTGTTTCCTGTTTTCTTTTTCTTCTGATGTCCATCCTCTTTGTTTTTTAGGATGGGGATTAAGCATTTTAGTCAGAGTCCTCCCTCTTGATTAGTTTCTTTAGGTGTACAGATATTAGTAGGTTTATCTATATTATATGTCTATATGAGTGAGTATATACCATGTGTGTCTTTCTGCTTCTGGGATAGCTCACTCAGGATGATCCTTTCCAGTTCCCATCATTTACCTGCAAATTTCATGATTTCCTTCTTTTTCATTGCTGAGTAATATTCCATTGTGTAGATGTACCACAATTTCTGTATCCATTCTTCAGTTGAGGGACATCTAGGTTGTTTCCAGCTTCTGGCTATTACAAATAAAGCCGCTACAAACACGGTTGAGCAAATGTCCTAGAGTTGTTGTTTTATATCATGTGGTCATTTTGCAGACCATGTGACCACCTACATCCTGGTAGTCACCAGCCAAGAAGGAGGGCCACATGGTTGCTATTTAAAAACACTTGTTCTCTTTGTAGATCTAGCTACATGTATTTATATATGAGTGTATCCAAGTTACATGCAAATATACCCTAAACAAGAGCTGAATCATGAATCACAGATAGATAGATACCCTTGTATAAATTTTTAGTTATAAGCCTTTTGTTTTAAGTTTAAAGCTAAATTTTGTTGCAGATTTTATAGATTATTTAACCATACCCAATAATCTTACAAATCAATCCTGAGATAACGACTGTTTGCAGAATATTATTTAATGATTTCTTGAGAGCAGAGTGAGAATAAATCAAAGATAAAATATTTCTAAGAGTGAGGAAGTAGATGTTGAGGCAGGAATGAGGGTGTTGTTTTCTTTAGACTGCTTCCTGCTGTCTGGAGGTGATGATGTCTTTGGGGATCCTAAGAAAATTGAGATGCTGGCCAAGTCTTAAAAGAGCTGGCTGTTTCACTCACTGTTCAGACTATGTGGGACCATCTGGAGCTCGGAAAGTGCAGGCCTAGCTGAAGCAGTCTGTGAGGCTGAACCATCTAAGGCTAGCCCCTTTAAAGTTGTCCTGGATGGAGATTTTTGAGGAAACACCTGGACCTGGCATGATACTGTAACAGATATACATATGCATACACATTCACACACACACACACACACACACATATATGTGTGTGTGTGTGTGTGTGTGTGTGTATCAGCATCTATCGCAGCATTATCGAAGGCAGATCTTGTTAAGGCCACTTTAACTTCATTGGTGTTTGATTATGCTGCTCTGAAAACACACAAGCTTTAGAAAGTAACACTGTAGGGACGTTTTTTATTATTAACACACGTGTGAAATGTGTGGTGTACACAAATCAGTTAATGTTGACTCTCTGCTTTAAGCCTAAGCAGGTTAAGAACATCTGTCAATCTTTATAAGTCAGTTTGGATCTCATAACCAAATTGTAAGAGGAGGTTATATATCTCCACCCATACCGTATGAAGGGATGGCATGCAATGGTAAATCATGACAACCAGGTAGCTGAAAATATTCACTGACTTCTGCAGAGGTATCCGGGTCTCCTCCTCTTACCCCTCATATCATCAGAAGGTCAGCAATGAAAGTTCTGAGCCTTGTTACCTATATACATACCACAGATACCATAGCCAGAAATAGGTTTGTAGCATTCGAGGGCTTTTCAGCCTCACAAATCATCACCTCTCCTTCAGCCAGTCTCCCAAGTTTTTCCCAGGGAAAGGGATCAGCATTCATGTCATCTGTTTTGTTGTCCTTCTGTTTTGATGTCTTTCTTTGCGCCATCCCTGTCAGACTTTTAGGAGGTCTCCCATGGCCAACTCTAATTTTGGTTAATATTGAAGGAATTTTCTTAAAGTATATAGGCTGAAAAAAAGTATATAGGCTGATCTAATTCGGCAGTTCTTTTCTAAAATCTAGTGTTTTTTCAATAGCAGTGGTGCCCGTCTCACTGACATTTAAGAAAATTAGAGTTAGTAAAGCATTATGTAACCTATCTCCGGGAGATCCCATCCCACATTTGCTTTGTGAGCATCTCCTTTAAAATGTGGTTAGATCTTCCCACCATAACTGTAGGATTGTATGCTATGCCTGTAATATGTTTTGTGTTATAATATACAAAAAAATGTTTCTGGATACATATGCCAGAGCATTATCAGTTTTGATTTTTAAAGGTATCCCCATGATACCCATCACTTCTCTTAAATATGTAATCATAGAATAAGCTTTTTCAGAATTCAAGGCACAAGCCTAATGGAATGCAGAGTAGGTGTCAATTGTATGATGTACAGGCTTTAGTTTTCCAAACTCTTCCAAATGAAATACATCCATCTGCCAAATGTTATTTCTTTGGGTACCTTGAGGGGTACTTTCAGAAAGTAATAGAGCTTAATTATACAAAGAACAAGTAGAAAATTTTTTTGTAACTTCCTTGGCATGTTGCCAAGTAATAGAAAAAAAATTGTTTAAGCTTCTAGTATTTATATGATGTATTTTAGAAAATTTTGATGCTTCTAATACATTTCCTACTAATAAATTATCTATCTCCTTATTTCCTGGGGTCAACGGACCTAGCCAAACCATATGAGGCTGAATATGGGTTATAGATAACAGGCGATCGCTGTTACAAATTACCTGTTCTAGTCGTATAAATAACAAAGTTAATTCTGAATCATTTGCAATAAGTTCAGCAGTTTTTATATGTAAAACGACTCTTTCTAAATAGTGACAGTAAGTAACTATATCAAGAAATTCTGAAAAGCCTAATAGAACCATGAGAATAGCATATAATTCTGATTTTTAAACCAAAACATATGGGCTTTGAATTACTTTACTTATACTTCCTGACTTATAACGTGTCATTCCTAATTTTTTTGGCGTCTGTATAAAAGGCGGGAGATTTAGAAACTGTTGTTCCTCTTACCATTTGAGGAAGACTCTACCTAGTTCTTTTCATAAACTGAAGTCACTTGCTTTTGGGGCATTTGTTACTAGTTTTTCCTTTAGGCTTAGATTTTCTCACCAAACCTCCTTTATTCAGGGCTCTTCAATGCTTCTACCTCCCTTCAATCCAGTCACCAAAGGTAGGGGAGAGAGAAAGTTATTAGGTAAAGGGAGTTGTAGACCTCTTTAGAAGTAGTTCCTTGGGATGACACAACTCTTTGTTGTCCAGATACCAGCAGTCCAGCCCAAAGGCCAACACCAAGCAGCAACCCGAATCAGCATGATTCAGCAAAAGATGCAAGACTCAGTTGTTTTGACCCAAGAAGTTCTCTGGGACATTTTTTTCTGCAAAGTCAAGGGTCGAAGTGTGAAGATCAGCGCAGCGTTGAAAACCCAAAAAGCGCTGTCTCACTGTCCGTGGGCTTCTATGTATCTCCTCTCCTCAGAGTCCACTGCCCAAAGTCACACCCCTCATGAGACAGCTCACAGCAAACCATCACGTGCCCTCTCACAAGCCAGCCTCCAACAAAACATCACATGACTCAGCTGAGTCTTCAAAAGACCAGAAACTTCCTCTTCATTTTCCCAACAGAATTACTTCAAGCTCTCTACCAGTCTTCACTGATTCCTCATAATGAGGTAATTTCAACTTTAGTACAGGGCACTACAAGCTCTGTTGGGTCTGTTCCTGATAATTGATAAAGTCCTTCACAATTAAATCAGAAACCTTGTCTATACAGGTTTTTTCATTTTTTTTTACTGTGTTTATGTGCTAAAAATATCCATTTAAAGATGTTTTTCTCACTGCTTAAGAAGTCCTGTGTGAGAATGAGTAGAAGGTAAAATACCTAAAATTCAGTCAAGCTTGGTATCCATTCACATGATCCATATGTACATCCTGTAATCTCTTTTCTATCAGAGCCAATTCGCTCTCAGCCTCAGTTGATAATTTTCTTGGACTATTTAAGTGAGAATTACCTTGTAAGCTTTGAAATAAATTACCTAAGTCTTGAGTAGTTAATCTAGTGGTGGGCCATAGCATTAATATTTCCCAGCAATTTTTGAAAATTGTTAAGAGTTTGTAACTGGTCTCTTCTGATCTGTGTTTTCTGTGTTTGAATTGTCCATAGACCTAGCTTATATCCTAGATAGTTGATAGAATATCCTTTGTATCTTTTCTGAAACAACTTTTGTTTGTTTGTTTGTTTGTCTTTTATTTCAACAAACACTTTTAAGGTATTTTTATCAGAATCAGCCAACAACATACAATCTATATAATGATAAATTGAGGAAATTGTTTACAAGTTATTTCTAATGGCTGTTGTACAAAATATTGACAGAAGGTGGAGCTGTTTAACATTCCTTGTGGCAAAACTTTCCATTGATATCTGTTTGCACCCTGCTTATTCTTAAATATGGGCACAGAAAAGCAAATTTTTCTCTATCCTGTTCTTTCATGGGTATAGTAAAAAAAAATAATAATAATAATAATCTTTTAAATCAATGACCATAGCAGGCCATGCCTACAAAGAAGGTAAGGGGACTCCCGGTTGTAGAGAACCATAGTCTGAATACCTTTTTTAAAGCTCTTAAAAACAATCAGCAGCCTCCATTTTCCAGATTTCTTTTTAATGACAAATATAGTGAAAAGATTAGACTAACTTTGTAACCTATATGTCTTCTAAAGCCTATAGTTTTGAGTTTTAGGTCCAGGTTAAGCTAAAGCCTCTTAGTACCTTTCCAGAGAGTAAAGGAATGTGACCCTATCCGTGAGGACAGATATAAAAAAAGGGCAAGCAAGCAATGACCTTCACTCAGCAAAAGGAGGACCAGACCCTTGTCCTTGAGATAGCATTTCTTAGCAACAAACCTAGACTTCTTCTGAGTAGCTTTTGACCTCCAGCCAAAAGTCTGTAGCCCCTAATCTTCAAGGATGAGCTAACCACCCCTACCTTAAATTGCAGCTGCATCCACACTTGGCAGGACTGGCCAAGCTTGAGCACCTAAGACTAACCAATTATCTTACTTTATAACTTCTTCATCCAATCCTAAATTGCCAAAACTGCAACTTCAAATTTCCCGCAATTTTTCTTTTAAAAACCTAAAGGCCTTTGTCTCCTGGTGGCACTCTTTGCTGACCAGCAAGGGTGACCCCGTTGTACAATGGTTAATAAACCTCTTGCTTTTGCAACGAGTCTTGGTCTGGGGGAGTTTCTGGGAAGGGCGCGATTGAACTCCTGAGTTGTGAGACCCCAGGTCTTACAATAGGAGATTTCCAAGGTCTGGTGGACTCTTCTCTTTAAGAGACCCAAACAGACTTATTAGTTAACTACTTCAGTGGTAGGGCAGTTGGTAATTTATAAGCAGTGGCCCCCTTATAAATTTGGGAAGCCGATAACTGATATGTCCTGCCTATGATTAACCTGGATGGTCCGTAATTGTTTTTGATAAAATTTTTTAATACCTTCATTGGGAACATCTCTTATTTGACAGCTTGTCCCAGAAGTTGAAGGAATGTTAATCTGTTCTTCCGTTGTTGTTATAGATCTCTTCCCCATAAGTTTAAGGCTATATCTGCCACGTACGGCTTTAATCTTTCTATCTGACCTTCTGGTCTTATACATTTAATCCATTTTAGACTTTGTCTTACCTGAGACAATCTCCCAATTCCTAGAAGCTAGGTAGATGCCTTTCTAAGTGGCCGACTTGGAGTCCAAGAATCTTGTGAAATTATTGTTACAAAGTGTCCTGTGTTTACTAGTCCTTCAGTCTCAATTCCATCTGATTGTGATTTCAACTTCAGTCTCTGATCATACATAGCAGTTTGCCAAAATACTTGTTTTCTAGTACCTTTAAAATCTCTTGCTCTGTCCATCGGAGTTGCTCTGTCCCTGTTTACAGTTAAATTTAGTGCAGCGCTGTCTGCCCTACCAGGCACTAATTTTTCTAGTTGCTCTCCTGGGTAGTCTCTCCTGGGTAGTCTCTCCTCGGCTGATAGAATGAATAGCTCATGTTGTTTTCTGTGGGTGCCTGAGCTAAGTCCCCCAGGACATCTCCCTGATAGTAAGAAATTGCTTTATATAGCTCTGGATGATCTGCATTCATAATCTCTTTGTCTGCTCTTTTCACATCTGTTACATATACTAGGAAGCTTTCTCTCTGAATTATAATGAGAGAAAATATTATCCTTAGTAGCTGTCTACAGTCCTTTCGGAAATGACCTTGTCTTTCACAGCCAAAGCATTGGACATTTTGAGAGCTAATGCCTTTAGCAATTGCCTTTCTAATCATAGCAATATTGTAAGCATTAGATCCAGCATCTGCAGTAGTTTTATTCCATTCATAAATAGGATCTTCTTGTTTTTAAAGGTCTGATAGCCTTTTTGCATTTAGCATTAGCTTTCTCAAAAGGTTTTTTCTTTTTTTAATTAATTAATTTATTTTTATTATTTGCAGTTTATTCACTTTGTATCCCAGCTGTAGTCCCCTCCCTTGTCCTCTCCCACTCCCACTCTCCCTCCCTCTTCTCCTCCCATGCCCCTCCCCCAGTTCCCTGATAGGGGAGATCCTCCTCCCCTTCCATTTGATCCTAGACTATCAGGTCTCATCAGGACTGGCTGCATTGTCTTCCTCTGTGACCTGGAAAGGCTGTTTCCCCCTCAGGAGGAGGTGATCAAAGAGCCAGCCACTGAGTTATTGTCAGAGACAGTCTCTGTTCCCATTACTAGGGAACCCACTTGAACACTGAGCTACCATGGGCTACATCTGTGCAAGGTCTAGGTTATCTCCATGAATGGTCCTTGGTTGGAGTATTAGTCTCATAAAAGACCCCTTTGCCCAGATTTTTTGGTTTTATTGCTCTTCTGTCCCCTTCAGGTCTTTCTATCATGGCCCCCCATTCTGCATTCTACCCAAAGTTTGGCTATGAGTCTCAGCATCTGCTTTAATACCCTGTAGGATAGAATCTTTCAGAGGCCCTCTGTGGTAGGCTCCTGTCACATTCCCTGTTTTCTTTCTCTTGTGATGTCCATCCCCTTTGCCTTTCTGAATGAGGATTGAGCATCTCACGCAGGGTCCTCCCTCTTGCTTAGCTTCTTTAGGTGTACAGATTTTAGTATGATTATCGTATATTATATGTCTAATATCCACTTATAAGTGAGTTATACCATGTGTGCTTCTGGGATACCTCACTCAGGATTATCATTTCTAAAGACTCAGTACCTCTCTTGCATCTGGATCAGATATTGCCCTATTTATACTGAAATTAATCTTTGTAAAAAAACTAGTAAAAGATTCATCTGAGCCCTGGATAATCTTGATAAATGATTTAGATTGTCCTCCCTGTTGTCCAGCCTTGTCCTGCGCTTTTAAAGCTGCTGTGTTACCTTGCTCTAAGGTAGCATTATCAAACAGAATCTGCATTTGTAACTTGGCATACTGACCTTCACCTGGAAACTAATCCTGAACAATAGTAATACCTCTAGTCCTATGACACTGTTCCATAGCTGACGTCTCTTCTCTCCACGTCAGCCTCTGTAGCTGAGGGCCAGCTTCTAAGACAGCTGTCACTAAATCTTTCCCATCTTTTTTAATTATGTGGTTTTGTATTAACCAGTTATTAAGTATCTGTTTTACATAAGAGTAACGCATGCATAAGCTATCATTACCTGTTTAAGTATCTTTAGATATAGCACCTGGATGTGGGTTGTCATCCAAATTCTTTGTAACCTTGTGGATTTCTCTCATGCAGGGGTAACTTTAAGTAGCTGGGAAAGCTATTGTGCTTTCTAATAGGCTTGGACTGCCTTCCTGTAATCACATCATAAAATGGTGTTGTAGGTTTTAGACTGGATTTCTCTGACATGGCTGGAGAAAATTCTTTACTCTTATTGAAAAGCTCCTCTAATTTCTGTTCTACCGCTTGTAATTTAGCATTCTACCTCCAGTCCTTTAACTTAGATAACTAAGTTTATTTCCTGTGACTTCAAGGGAGAATTCACTCCCTTCTTCTTTATTCTTATTTTTCCGAGGGAGGACACAGAAAACTGCAAACATTAGCAAACATACTGTACTGTACTTAGCTCCATGATGATAACTAAAATGAAACTATGTGGGGTCCAGGTGCCCATTACTACTTTTTTTTTAACACACACACACACAAAAAAAAAAAACAAAACAAAAAAACAAAAAAACAAAAAAAAACAAACTTTCTTTTTCCTTAAACTTAAACCTTGCTAACTCTTTCTTCCTTTGGAAACTTCACTTTATTATATTCAAACTTATTTTTTTTTCTTTCTGTGACTGTCTCTATTCAGTTTCCTTTCTTTGTTCAGTGTCTATGCTCATTTACAAAACATTTCTACTTATTTCTATTCTACTGTTTCCAAACTTACTTTCTCTTATTTTTACTGTCTTCAAACTTAATATCTATTTTTGTACTTAAGTTTTTCTAAACTCTGTCCTCTGAGGACTGTTCATTCTGAACATACGTTACTGACTCTGAGGTCTGGGATTTTAGCCTCTCTGTCTTTGGCCGATGTCTCTGTTCCACACTCCTGTGCCTGGATTCTCTCATCCAGGTCTCACGTCAGAACCTTTGTCTGGGGGCTCTCTTAGCTGCAGTGATATCGACCCTTTGCCTGGATCTTGTGCCCCATGCTGAGCACAAGTTACTGCAGGAGCTTCCAGGGGTCCCACTTGAGGTTTCATAATAAAGACATGGAGACATCTGTATAGCATAAGGCTGTTAGCCTCTTTGCTTGGACAGTCCCTCAACTACCCATCTAGACTCCACCCAACTTCTGTCTTGCTCTTATTCTGCTTCTGTCCCTCTGCCTTAACTCCAGCCACCAGCTGATTATTCAATAAAAAACATATTCCACTCTCATCCAAAAAAAGGTATTAGCATAGTGGGAGCCATTACTCAATCTGAGCCAATCAGCAGCAGGACTACATCTCATTCATCTTTTAGTGTTGCCTTTTGACCAGATTGAGGACTATATTACCTGTCCCATGGCAGCTGGCTTTCAAAATAATCATCTCAGACAATCCTCTTTTTGGCCAGGTGAGGGAGTGGCAAACATTTATATATTCTGTTGGCACAGCAATTAACAATTGAGAATACAGGGACATGTTTTTTATAGCCAGTTGATACAACATATCAACTCTGGGGGTAGGTTACCCTAACACATGTGTGAAGACAATCTAGGTAATATTGCCAATGGGAAGAGAAGAGTCCTCACTGGCCATCTCTTGTCACCCAGTGAAGCTTCCAGTACCAAGACTGAGCTGCATCAAATGTTTTGTTGGCCAAATGGGCCCCACAGGAATGTACAAACAGCCCAGGCTGTTACCAAGACTATAGGCTGCTCTCCACAAACTGACAGCCACACCCCATTGCTGAAGACAACACCTACCCAACTCGTTGACTGTGGAGATGTTGATCTGGTGCCTACATAGAGTCTTCACTCTTATGTTTTAGTGTGTTTGGTACAGGAAATTACTCTACTTGCTATCAGAAGAGAAATGTAAACACCAAGCCAGTCACAAGCCCTTTATCTTTAATGGTGCCCTGCCTGCAGGACGTGCCGGGCTCTGCAGTGACTTAATGTGCCAGGTTAGGTTGGAGGACCTTCCCCTTCTCTAAGGAGGAGGAGGGTAGAGAATGGGGTGAGGGGGGCGCTGGAAGGAGTGAAGGGGAGCTGCAATCAAGATGTAAAGTGGCTAGAGTTAACAACTGAACTGTCATTTATACATGCTGGAAGAGGGAAAAGGGGTTTTCTCCAAGGGAGATATACTCAGTATATCACCCACTCCAGGATTCAGAAATAGTTGATCAATATACAGTTGACTCCACAGTTTTTTTTTTTTTTTTGTGTATGCTTTTATTTTAGAATTTGGTAGTGTTTTACTGTTGTTTGGTTGGTTGGCTTTTGTTTTTGTTTTTTTTCTTTTTGGGTTGTGTTTTATTTTGTCTTCTGGGTTTTAGGAGATTTTGTTATTGCATGTGGTTTTTGTGTTTTAAGAAAGAACTTAAAGTTGGGGGGTCGGGAGAAGGGAGCATCTAGAAGGGCTCAAAGGAGGATGAGAATATGATCAAAATATATTTATATTTAAATTAGTTTTAATAATAAAATTAGTTTTAATTGTAATAATAAATAATTTTTAATTTTAATAATAAGTAATAATTTTAATAATAAATTAGTTTTAATAAAAGAAATAAAAATAATTACTGCTGGATCTTATTTTTTTTAATTACTATTTGCTATTACTCTCATTTAAAATACATGTGCTGCCTGTCCTTTGGATAGTGTTGAGCTGACAGCTTTAGGGGCCACTTTTTCTTGGGCTGTTGAATTTAAAGTTCCCTTTTTTAGGAACTTGGTCCATAATGCAAAGTGACCTGTACTGATATGAGCTGTGCAGAGTACCTTGAGTACCTTACAGCAGAGGTTGTACAGGTATGGAAATGTGGTGAACTTCTGAGCCCATGTCAAGACAGGGTCAAGGAGAAAGAAGAAAGATCAAGAGGGAAAGCAAAACTGTCTAGGCTCTCCGGAGACTGGGGGCAGGGCTATCCTGGGTGGATAAACAGAAGAGGGAAGGGCTCAGTGGCCTTCCAGAGAGAGGCTACATCAAACCACAGTTACTTTTGTTTCCCTCTTTTAAGTAGAGTATATTATATTCACAGCTGACTGAAGTTTTTCCTTCCCTCTCTCTTTGGTGCTCAACTCACGTAGACAGTCTAGTGGTATTCAGAAGCCCCTTGTTGTTTTTTGACCCTAAATGATTGTTACCAGAAAAAGAAAATGGGCCTGATAGTTGTGTTTGCTAACCACCTAGGCAGCCACTTCCTTTCCAGGGAGTCCTCACCTCCCTATTTATGGTCAGCATTTATTGTCACAATCATTTTGTTTGTTTTCCTTTAGTGCTGGGAATAGAACCCAAGGTTTTGCACATGCCAGGCAAGTGGCCTACCAGAGAGATGCACCCCCAGCCTCCATCTCCATCACCACCACTGTTGTCCTCATCTTCATCATCATCACCAACATCATCATCACCATCATCACCCTGTGTCTATGCTCCAGAATCCAGCCCAGAGCTTTTCAGGCTGACGATCACAGGACAGAAGTCCAACCCTACAGATTCAGTAGAATCTGTTTGCTCATTGTCTGGTGTCTTTGGTGGGGCAGGGACCAAGTGTCAGGACATTGTGTTGACCCTCCCATTAGTCGCTTTTCTCAATGGTGTGACAAAATACCTGAAAACAGCAAGTTATGGGAGGAAGTGTTCTGTGTGTCTGGGGGACTCAGTCCATCACGGTAGATAAGGAATTCAGGCAGGAGCAGGAAAATGGCCACATGGTGTCCACAGTCAGGAGGGAGAGATGAGTGTTGGTGCTCAACTCACTTTCTCCCTTTTATTCAGTCTGGAATGCAGTGCATGGGGCAGTGCTGCCTGTGGGGATATTAGGGGATCTTCCCGCTGAAATCACCCTAATCTAGAGACTTCCTCACAGATGTAGCAGAGATCTGTGTGATTCTAGATCCTGTTGTGTTGACAGTATTCATCATAATGTCCATCAAGCCAGTGTTTAGACTCATGATAACCAATGAGACTTGAGACCAGGAGTGATGGAGCAAGGAATGAGGTTAACAAAGGGATGCCTGGAGCATGCCAAGTAGGCTGTCTCCCCACTGCCCAGATTAAAAGCACACACCAGTGTGCCCAGGCCCATGCTTGATTCAAGGCAAACACTTTACTGACTGAGCCATGTCTTCAGTCTCTTCTTTTCGAGAGAACAGTCATGGCTTTCGAAAGGCAGGACTGTGAGAAGAGGCAATGAGACCAAGGTGGAGGCCTGACTGGAAAAAGCAGTGGCTTGGACAAATGGGACTTGAGCACTATGGGCAGGGAGGGGGTGTTAGATGGAATCAACTCTATGCTTTTTCAGACTTTTTGTATATATTTGGGGTGAGGATAGGATTTGCTCAAGTGAAAGATTGGAAGAGAATATGGACTCATCAGTAGCTAGATGGTAGCATTTGTCAAGTGGGGAAAATCCAAAGAGAGCTTCTTACAGGGGGAAATCAAGAGCCCTGTTTTCATGGGATGTTGGTATAATGTTCTTTTAGAATGTATACCCCTTATCCTTGTTCATTCAAATGCTGATTTCTCTCCCCCACTCTCTGGTTTCAATCCGGACATTGCACTATGATACTTATTCTAAGCGTCACCTGTCTCAACTTTGTGTAAACATACCAAAATAAAACAACCATCCACAATGTTGAGCAATGGAGAGGAAGGAGTAGGAAGGAGAAGGGAGGAGCCAGAGGAGAAGAAGGGTGGGAGGCAAAGAAGGAGGAGAGAGTTAGGAAAGAGAGGCTGGAGGAGAGGTCTTAGAACCATGTGGAGAGATGGACAAGACCTAATATATCACTAAAAGCAAGTATAATGTATAAAATCTGAATGGTAGGAAACTATGTGGGCTTGGAGGTTTAGGATGGAGTAACTATTGCCCAGCATTGTGTTCTAGGTTAATTAAATGAATCCCAGTCTCTGTGTGGTGATTTGGTTATACAGCTGTTTAGGAATAACCGTAGCATTACTAAAAGATATATCAATAGTAAATATTAATAACACCAATACAACAATGGGAAGCACTTTGCAGGATCCAGTGGCGAGGTGACCCAGGGAGTTGAAGTGTTAGTGATGGGGCAGAACTGGGACGTGCACTTGAAAGTGTCTCTATAAAGACAGTCTAGGGCACTTATGGACCACTGCTTAGGGCTGGGCATGACAAAGGCTCTCCTTCAGCATATTTCAATAAAACTGTTCATCTCAAATCAAGGGGGTAGAAAAATCTCTCATGCACAGAAATAAGAGAGAAAAGTCAGAATGGAGATGTATAGACAGGAAAGATGTATGGGGAAAGCCATCAGTTGTTATAATTTGCCTCCTGCCCTCTCCTGCTCCTTTTAACTGAGTGTATCTATATCCTCCCTGGACTGAACAAAGGAAAGCTTTCTTGTCTGAATTGGTTGAGCAACTGACAAATCAAGTTCTAGAAAGATGGACAGACAGACAGAGAGATCCACACATATCTCTAGCTAGCAAGCAATCTGTGTAGAGCCAACATCCTATTGGGTAACTAGGGGGTTGCTTAACTAAAAAAAAAAAAACCTACAGAGAACCATCCCTTCCTTGTCCTGTACCCCTGTTGTCGCTTTGTTGACCCTGAAAGCCCTGTTTCATGAATGGAGGATGAAATGGCAGTTAGGTGCTCAGTTTGTGATACAATTGAAATAGCCTATGTGACTAAAGTGCAACATTGCTTCTTGCTGACTTCATCCCATTGTATGATAGCTCATGTCTCCTCTGCAAACCACCCCCCCTTTTTTTTAATGCTGTTATTGTTAATAAGTTTGCTTGACAAAAACCATCGGCTTAGGTAACTCCTCCGGATCTCAGCTTTCCTGTCTTCTTTATTTTCCTCATTCCCAGTCCACCCTCTCAGGAGCCTGCACTGAAGCCAGCTGATATAAGTCACAACATGACCAAAGCAACTTATACAAGGAAGGGTTTATTTAGGCTAACCATTTTAAAGGGGTAAGACTCCAGTGACAGAGCAGCCTGGCAGCAGGCAGCAAGCAGGAGCATGCTCCAAGCTCACATTTTGGTAGACAAGCAGGAAGCAGAGAAAGGAAACTCATGGTAGGGGAAGGCCCTAGGTTCTCAAAGCCCACCCCCCTGACATAGTTTCTCCAGCAAAGCCACAAATCCAAAAATGTTCCAAACAGCCCTTACAACTGGGTACCAAGTGTTCAAATGCCTGAGCCTATGGGGGACATCTCATTCACTCCATTGCAGTGGCCTCTTTAGTGAGACCTTTTTTGTGAGCAGTTAAGATACACCATAGGGCAATGGTACTGAAATCAAGGCCTGAGTTCAAATCCTCAGGGCAGCCTTTTGTGTCAGTGTGACTGCAATGAGTCACTGTCCCTCTCTGATACTGTGTCCTCTTAAGAACAGGAGGATGGAGAAAGCTCAAGTCCCTGTATACCATCTTCAAGGCAAGGACATGTGCCTGTCAATTGCACGAGCACAACTCAGTATCTAGAGGGGCAGGGCAGGCAGGAAAAGGAAGTCAGCCAGCTCTGGCCTCAGTCTGATAGCAACCAAGGGAAGAGAAAGCATTGTGCAATTCTGTTCCCATTAGACCCTCACACAGGGTCAGATACTAATGGGGCAGGAGGCAGGACTAGCTTGAGCCCTTCAGGGAGGGGAGCCTTGGAGATCCTGCAAGCTCAAGATGCTCAGGCTTCATGGAGGTGTTTGCTCTATATAGCCCAGAGCAGGGGCGATGTCTGCAGGAGGTCCTAGCGATGTGGGTGCAGAGACTGCACAGGCTAGGCCTTGGGAAGGCTGCCCCAAAAGGAGCTGTGTGGACACAGTAGGCCAGGGACCACCCCCAACTGGAAGGTGCTTAGAGGTCTTCAGTGAAAAAGAGGTTAGATAGGAGAGCGTGAGAGGGATTCCCCACTTGTGTGTGCAGATGAGGGGTTTCTGTAAGCCAGCAATGCATGAGAGCTGTGCAGTCTCTCCCTGTGAGAATTCCATGGCAGGGACACTGGGAACTGAGGAGTTGCTGTAGACACCCATTTCCTTTCCTCAGCGTCGGTGGCCTGCATGGCTTCTCTTCTCAAACCCCAGGCCAGTCTCTTCTTCCTTCCTCATCTTGCCTTTCCTTCTTGAGCTCCAGAGGACCCAGAACCAAAGTAGGGCAAGGGCTGGGAGGGGCAGAGCCACCAGGAGAACCAGCCAGTCCTTGGAGAGGAAACAGCCCCCCTCAGCTACAGGCTGTAGGGACTGAACACCCCTGCACAGGCTTGCTGTTTGGCCAGAAGGGGCAGGTGAACTACCCCTGTGGCCACAGCTGTGAACCCTCCCATAGAGGTTTACAAAGTGGCTACAGAATGCATGCCTCGCTCTGCTTGCAGGGATGGGTGCTGCCAGGTCTGCCGTGAGCATCCTTGGACTTCCTGTTCCATGTGGCAGTGGTGAGAAGTCACCTCAGTTCTCCTGTCAGCTGCTGAGCATCACTTGACCAAGTCCCCACTTCCCCCCAGACATCCTGCCTTGCCACAGACATCCAAAGGCTTAGCACCCCTTTGCCAACTTGATCCAGGCTTACCCTGTCTCACTCACCTCCTCACAAGCTGCCTGTGCTTCCTCAGAGCCTGTAGTACTGCGACTCCTCGGGCCCTTTCTTCCCCAGAGCCTTCCCAAGTCCCAGACCAACCTGGATCAGCCCTTGTTCCCTACATCCTACCTGCTACACCACATTTTTCATTTAGAGAGATTCCCATTCTTACAGGTTTTTAAATTTTTATTGTTGATTTGAGGGCAGGGTCTCATGTAGTTAATTTTGTGCTTGATTTGGGGACAGGGTCTCATGTAGCCCTGGCTGAACTTGCTGTGAACAAGCCAAGGATGAACTTGATCTCCACATGCTCCTGCCTCCATTTCCTAAGTTCTAGGGTTACAGTCATGCACCCCCATGCCTGGTTTTCTCCTGTTAAGTATGAGCAGCCTGTAGCTACTGATTTTTCACAGCTCACAGAATGGCAGTTATATTTACTTACTAAGTTTTTCACACAGGGAGAAGTCAGAGGACAGCTTTTGAGAGTCGGTTCTCTCCTTCCACCATGTGGGTCATGGGGTCAAACTCAGGTTCCCAGTCTTGGCAGCAAGTATCCTTACCTGCTGGGTCATCTTGCTGTGTGGTGACACTTATTTTGAAATGGGTTTGATGAATGCAGTCTTTCATGAAATGCTTAACAATGAGTGTGGCTTTGGGTACAGGGTGGTAACACGGGGCCTAGGGTGCCCCTTTCTTTTCTCTCCTTCTAAATCCTTCCTTCAAACCCAATTTTGCTGTTCCCCACCCTAACCAGAACCCCTCCCCCATGGCGCTGTCATTTCTGAGAATAAATGTCCCTCTCCTTTCTTCTCCTTCCCTCTAGTCCACATGGAAGTTTCTAGTTCCCACCTGGGCTAGTCAGCAAGGCTCTGACCCTGAGGGCAAAGTGGGCTTAAAGCTCTAGCCAGGGCCCCAAAGGGCCTCTGGGTCTGTCATGTCACCTCCCTTCAGTGGGTGCCATACTTGGGTGGAGAACAAAACCTTTAAGCTAAAGAGGAAGTGGGAAGTTGAGCGCGGGTGTGAGGAGAAATGCGCATACTCCTATTTCACCATGGTTTCCTCTTGGGCTTTCTCAGCTCTCCTCACCCCTGGCCTCATGAGACAGGAGACTGCAGAGTCTCTGAGAGCCTTCCTTTAGTGTAGTTCAGGGGCCTCGGTTCAAGGCCCGTAGCTGGAGGATCCTCACAGCCACACAGGCCTTGCTCAGCTTTCCTCTTGTCCACAGAGGTGTCTGCCTTCCTCCATGCAGTACTGGACTGGCTGCAGCAGCTGCCTGAATCCTGCCCAGAGCTGCCTCCTCTCTTCAGAGCATCCCTAGCCTCTTCCTTCTTACTCCCCATCCCGTTTCAAGAAGAGGACCCATGGCCTGGCAAGCCACATTCCTGCTATTCTGCTTCCTGCTGGTGCTTCTGGCCCCAGGTGAGGACAGGGACAAGGATGGAGGAAAGGAAGCAGGTTGAGGAAAGGGAAGGGGGTGGGGGCCTGCAGGAGTGGGGCTCTGTGATTGGAAAGGCAGAATACGTGGGGGGTTGTGGCCAGCGGCTGGCTCTAGGCCAATCCTGGGCCACAAAGAGGGTCACTCTCTGAGAGGGGAACCCATCTCCTCGTCCTGCTGTGGAGGCTGGGGGCTCTCTGACATGAAGAATGTATTCCCAGGCTCCTGGGCACAGGACAGAGAGGTCCTTCAAAGAATGGAGGGACAGACTGTTTTTGTGACATGCCAGTATGGTTCCAGCCAACGATGGAAGGAGAAAGTCTGGTGTCAGAAAACATCAGCAGAAACTTGTAAAATCCTAGTGTCAAGTGTGAACACAGGGGCTGCAGGACTACGATACACCATCCAGGACCATCCTGAGTCTCACTTCTTCACTGTCAAAATGACTGCGCTCAAGCGGAGTGACTCAGGCACCTATTACTGTGCGATCGCTGAAAATCGCAGAACTGACTCTACTTTCGTGCGGATCACTACTCTCAGAGCCATCCGCCTGTCGGTGGCAAAAGGTGAGCTTCCCCCTCCATGTGCCTCTCAGCCTTCCTCAGTCACCTGGCTGCAGAGCTGGAGAGGACTCTAGAAACTGCTTCCTCCAGCAGAGGTCCTCAGCCTGTGGGCCACAGAACCCTGCGGATCAGATGTTTACCTTACGATTCAGAACAGCAGCAAAATTGCAGCTATGGAGTATTTACAAAGTAATTTTATGGTTGGGGTCACCACAACCCAGGGAAGTGTATAAAGGGTCACAGCACCGAGAAAGGTTGAGAACCAGTGCTCTAGCAGCTGAAAACTGGGGCAGAGAAGAGAGGCCCCTCCCCTGAGACCACAGGCTGGTTAAAAGCTCAGCCCACCCTAGCACCCAGGCTTGCTGGCCTCTGGGTGGTTCTTACTGTGTTCTCTGAACACTTTTGCTGCTGTTGCTAACAGAAATCTTCCACTTATTGCTCTACATATGTATTTAACTATAATTGCATGCTATAATGCCAACGCTTAGAGTGCATGCATAGGTCAGAGGGCAGCTTTTTGGACTTGATTTTCTCTCTCTCTCCACCATGTGGGCTGAATTAGGCCATCAGGCTTGGCAGCAAGAAACTTTATCAGCTGAGCTATCCCCCAGTTCCATTCATTTGGAAGAATCTTAAAAGTTCCCCCAAGTTGTCACAGCCTTCCATTTCTGAACATCTATTGCCTGTAATCCCATCAGAAACCTTCTCTCCAGGGGAGTGTGTAACATGTTCAAACGCCGTACATGTAGGGATGGGGATATGGCTTGGCTGGGACAGTGCTTGCCATGAGCATGAGCGCATGAGTTCTGTCCTCAGTACTCACATTAACAAGCCTGTGGCGGAAGTGGAGACAGGTGGATCCCAGGGGCTCACGGCCACCCAACCTAGCTGAATCAGCCAGTTTCAAGGAAAAGTTGAGAAAACTCTGCCTCAAAAAGTAAGGTATCCTGAAGCATGACACGTCAGGTTGACCTCTACCTTCCACACGCATGCACACCCTCACATACATGTGCGTCCATAATCACATAGCAATGTATGCACACACACACACACACACACACACACGCATACACACGGATCATTCCATGGACCACATGTTCCGTGGCTCTTGCAGTTAAAAGAAAACAAAACAAGACACAACTCTATCTGAGTTCTGAGAAAAACCATTTCTTATGGAGCTCAGCTGTCCTTTCAGGCTTACAGAGTACAAGCTGTGAGCGCGGAGCAGGCGCTAGGTCAGGTGATGATGCCCTGGAGCCCAGGATTTCAGGCAGCCTGGCTTTCCCCCAGCATCTTCACCTGAGGTCCATTGCAGGATTCAGTAAAAGGTGAGCAGTAGACATGGAATGCAATTGGGTTCCATTTCCCAAATCTCTACTTAGAGGCTATGCCCTTAGGAAGCTCTTGAGGTTTACTCTCCTCATCCCAAGAAGCCGTTGGTGGCCCTCCCACGGGATTCTAAACCATGTAACTCAGGCCTCGCTGAGGGCGCGAACCACCTGAAGACCTTATTTCAAATGCAGAGCCTGGCTCGGTAGACCTGAGTGACACTTGCTTATGAGGAACAAGTCTCTAGGCTCACTCCCAAAGAGACCCATGTACCTACAAGCCCCGCCTATGAATTTCTGAATTCCCCAAGGAGAAGCGGGTGCCTTGGGGGCTCTCCATCCCCAGCGAGTAATAGTGGATGCACCAAGGATGGCAGAGAAGGAGGAAACAGGCCTCCCTCCCTAGAACCAGGAGAGTCTGTGCCAAGCCTAAGACGGGGCTCAGATGCAGCCAGTAAAGGACAATTTCAGAATCACGTGACTTACACAGGCTGAGAGAATGGTGTAAGGGAGAGGATGGGGCAGAGGGAGAGGTGAATGCAGCAGGCAAGAGCATTCCCATAACTCAAACATCCCGAGAAGTCTTTTCTGAAGCCTCTTCCCACCCTTCCTCCTTTTCTCCTTCCATTCCTCTTTTTATTATCTCTGATTCAGGCTGACTTTACACTACTTCTCTGGATTTTGGCAAAAGAAAATTGTGCTTCCTGAATGGCCATGTTCGTCCTCAGCTCCGTTTCCTCTCTATCTATTCATTTATCCATGTATCATCCATCCATTTATCATATATCTGTTTATCCACTCATTCCATGTGTCTTCTTGCAGATAATTCAAGTATTCCTACCTCTGTCATGATTCCGACTTGGACAGTATCTGAAGTTCCCACCTCCAGGACCACAAAGGACCAGAGTACCACTGCTGCCAGGTACAGAACCGGAACCCAAGTCAGCGGCTGTTGTCTCCCCTCCAGACCCTGAAGTCACACTCACAGATATGTCTACAGGCTGCTGGGATCCTTGTTTGAATGCATTTTGTGTGCAGCCCGAATGCTGAAAGGATGTGGGGGCTAAGGATGAAGATGGAGTGGGGTGGAGCAGGAGCTGACTCAAGTCACCTCAGTGTGTGTGGAAATTCCCAGAGAGGTGAGAGGTGGTGACTGGCTGAGGAAAGGGGCTCCTGCTCTCCCCAGCTCACCTTCTATGTTTCTGTGTAGTAAGAGGGAAATGGCATATTCCACCAACCCAGGAATGGCATGGTGTGCTGGAATGCTCTGAGTGAGCCTGGGTTTTCATGGCAGGCAGACTGCGTGACTTCAGATAAGTCGGGAACCTCTGTAGCATTAGTTTCCTGTAGTGTAGGGACACTGGAGAGCCAGATCTGGAAGGTGATCAAGCCCACAACATGTTTTGTTTTTGTCTTTGTCTTTTTTGTGACAAGAACTCATTGTGCACCCTGGCTGGCCTGGAACTCTGTGTAGACCAGGCTGGCTGCAAACTCAAGAGATCCACCTGCCTCTGCCTCCCTTTAGTGCTGAGACTAAAGGCATGTGCCATCTTGCCTGGCTAGCCCCACAACTCTTACAGTTATGATGATGACCTTCTCTAGTTTTGGCCTTTGCTTTTGTTTTGTTTTGTTTTGCTGCTTTGCTTTACTTGATTAATTAATTTGTTTTCATTTTTGTATGATTTCAACACTGATCTGAGTACTTCACATAGACGAAGTGACAAGACCTGGACATAAATTCTCAACGGTTTCATTGTTGTTGCTTTTAGCAATGCTGGGGATGGAAATTGGGGCCTCACCCATGCTACATAGGTGATTTATCTCCAATTTACATCTCCAGTCAGTGGTCGAAGGATTTTACAATATGAGTTTCAGATTTCTAACAGGCAATTGTGTTAGCCAGCTTCCTATTGCTGTGATGGTGCCTTAGGGTAACCAGCTTATAAAGATGGATGGAGTCTAGTTTGATTGGGAGTTCTAGAGGCTTCAGTACATGGCTTTTGGACCTGTGACAGGTACATGGAGAATGCAGCAGACGGCAAAGCCTTTCCCCATAGCCAGGCTATGAAGAAAAAAAGAAGGGGGACTGGGTTCCATTATTACATTGAGGATGGAAGAATGGATAGAGATAGATATGTATGTGGAGAGATGGTGGATAAATGGATGAATGAGTGAATAATGGAATGAATGAATGGTTGGATGAATTGATAGATACCCTTAATGATCTAAAGTCTCCCACTAGTCTGTGTCTACCTCATCTTCACAGTTTTCATTGCATTCTGCATCACGTCTATTTTAGTAAGACTGTTGTTCTCCTGGCGCTGAGGACAGAACCCAAGGCCTCGTGCATCCTTAGTCATGCTCTGAACTGCACATTCAGCCCCAGCAGGAATAACTTTAAATACTAAACACATGTTGGCTAACCTGCAGCAACACTACTTCATTTCTGCACTGTGACTCATCTGCGAATTATGATATTCAGAAGATGGCTTGCATATGTCAATTGATATGTGCAGAGTGATATAAATGCTCAGATTCTCTTGTGGAAATTGTATATAGGTAAATGATTTTAAATTGTTTGTAAACAATGGACTGGAGAGACGGCTCAGCAGTTAAGAGAACTTGCTGCCCTAGCAGAAGACCCAGGTTCAGTTCTGAGTGCTAACGTCAGGCAACTCATAACCACTTGCATAGCCACACATCCTGCGCCCTCTTCTGGCCTCTGTGAACAGTGCACTCACATGCACAAACCTACGCACAGCACCATCATGTACACATGTAC
Organism: Meriones unguiculatus; assembly: GCF_030254825.1. Classification (NCBI taxonomy): domain Eukaryota; kingdom Metazoa; phylum Chordata; class Mammalia; order Rodentia; family Muridae; genus Meriones; species Meriones unguiculatus. The sequence goes on along the minus strand of NC_083363.1, from coordinate 30,699,687 downwards.
AGAAATAAAAATACAACCTTTAAAAGACTAAAAGTGATATTAACGGCTAATAACAGACTAATTATTGTGTTTTCTGGTTGGTGGGAAATTATACATTGGTGGAAATTAGAATCACTGAGACCAGGGACTGATGCTGAAGGGCAATTTTAGCAGGAACGATGAGGCAATATGAGCAGTTGGAAGTAGTGCCATGCTGAGGTATGTCTAACCATGAATAAAGACTAAGCAAGACTATGGGAAAGCACTTTAGATGGGTTGGAATGAAGGAAACAATTTCTCTGTTAATTCAACTTCTAAATGAAGACACATCCCAAAGACACACTAATATTCAATAGTAACTGTAAAGAGGAGCATGTATGCCAAGTTAATGTCGCCTGCTGCTGCAGTTTAGATCTGATGTGTGCTGCAAAGGCCCAAGTGCTAAAGACTTGCTCACTATTGGGAAGTAGCAGAAACTTTACAAGACTCTATAGCCCGTGTGACCTTTGTCTGATTCTCTGTCACCTCTCCTTTGTCCCTGTGTCCTGTCGTGCAGAATGCTTGGGTCTTTAACTGCTTCCCTATATGCCTATGGCCAGGCAGGGTTTTCTCTCCTGTGTGGGTATCTTTCTATTGCTGTCTACCTGGAACATGGAGAATCATTTTGTTAAAATCATGACAAATGCACAATGGGCTTACAGTAAGGCTGGATTTTTGTTGGCTTCCGGATGTAAAATGAAGCTAAAAGTGAGGGGCCCGTCCTCAGAAGTTGGTCAGAATGCTGACAACAGAGATCAGGTTTCCTGATATGGACCCCACTCCATTCCTCAGAGAAGGCCATGATACTGGGTTAACCCTTCCTCCAGTATGCATCTCCTGGACCTGAACTCTATGCTCTCCACTAAAGGTGTTTCTCATTGGTTATTTTAGGAGGTGAACATCTAAACTGCATAGGGCCAGAAGCTGTGGGAAAGCTGCACAAAGGACCTAAGTTGAAAAGATTGGATGGGAAGAATTTCCTAGACTATGCAGCATGGATGGTCATTGCCTTAACCTTCAATCTCCTCTCTCCACAGGCTCTCCACATCCAACATTATTATTCTCATGGTCTGTGGACTCTTCAGTAAGACTCTGATCTTCACTGTCTTGTTTGTTGTCACACAAAGGTCATATGGATGACAGAGCATGAAGCCACACAAGAGTGACCTCTGACCTCCAGCCATGGCTGTCTCACAGGAGGAGCTGGGGTGGAGGGCTAAGATGGAGCTGTGACAGGAACTGAGGCTGTGATTGCAGGTGACATCTAAGGCTCAGGATGCTCACTTTCCTCAGTTCATCAGTCATCTGGGATGTGTGATCTCAGAAGAGAGGAAGCAACCCCAGCACACGCTGGCCGTTCCCCCTAATAGGAGGGTTTATGAAATAAAGAGAGCCCAGGTCATCTCCCTGTCACCTTTTGTGGGAGAAGTGAGGTCTAGGGGTCACCGTTAACATTCCCACCCCTTGTCTGTCCCTTCTGTGGTCCAGTTCTAGCCACCTGGATGGGGTCCTTGCTTATGAAGCATCCTGCTCTCCAGCCTCTGGGGCCTTCCTCTCTAGGAGTCAGACACTCAGATTTCTGCCTCCATCTGTGGTCCTCTGGACACTCCCAACCATGGACCAAGAAGACAAGATCCCCCCTTCACAATTATGCAACTGGAAGAGAGAAATCAAGTTAAGTTTGATGTTGTTGCCTGGGAAACACTTGGAGGAGGGGATGACATCCATTGGATTGGATCAGCCCATGGCGTTAACATGCTGTGTGTGTTTCATCACTGACTGCTCATGCAACCCCTAAGAGCTAAGGCATATATAACCAGAGTGAGGCTGCAGGAGTAATAGGCCACCACCTCTGGGCAGGAATGCAATCTGGACAGTTCCCTTGCTGAAGGGTTCCAAAGGCAGAGATGGAGAGCCAGGCTCTGCTGCTAGCTGAATACCCCTTTCCTGTACAGGGACAGGGAAGGGACAAGAGCCAGCATGGGAGGGGACAAGCATGGCTGTCCCCTGTGTGCCTCTACCTTCCACTCACCTTCTTTCTCCTCTCAGTCTCCTCCTAGGAGCCCTATGGCACCAATGCTTTCTCTGGGACATTTTCTTGTCTCCCAGCTCTTTGGTCTCTAAAGACAAAGTGACCCTGTGGGTAGGAAAGGATGGTACATGAGTTCGTTCTACTTCAGCAATGGCTGAGGCCAGCTTTATCCTAAAGTCCCGAAGAGCAAACACAACTCACCCCATAGCAGCCAGCTCACTTGACCTCAGCCAGGAGGCTGACAAGTGGCTGGACCACCCATCTCCGGTCAGGAAGGAAACATTTCATCACAACTGTGATGCTTTTTAAATGTACGCATCGTATTCTTGGATAATGTCTGACTTTTGATCTCTGTAAAGTGTGAGCTGTCATTTCTACCTGTGTGATTTTTGGCCCTGATAATTAGAAGTTCTAGAGCTAGAATAATTGCTGTCTAGCAAACCAGCAGCTTAATTTCTGTACGGGAGTGACAGCACCCACAATGAGCTGGGTCATCCCACATCGATTAGTAATCAAGAAAATGCACCAGAGACTTACCCACAGGCCAGTCTAATGTAGATAATTCCCTACTTCCAGATATGTCTAGGTTTATGTCAAGTTTACAAAAACCAACCAGCACAGGGATCAAAATAATAATAATAATAATAATAATAATAATAATAATAATAATAATAGCTTTCTCTCTCTCACTCCCCTCCCTTCCCTTCCCTTCCCTGTCATCCCCTTCTTAAAACTTTTGGTCGATTGACTTATTTTATTATGAGTATGTGCACTGTATGCCTGGTGCCCTTGAAGATGGTGCCAGAGAGGGCTTTGGATCCCCTGGAACTAGAGTTACAGACAATTGCAAGCTACCATGTGGGTGCTGGGAACTGAACTCAGGTCTTCTGCATGAGCAACAAGTGCTCTTAACTCCTGAGCCAACTCTCTAGCCTGGCGAATGGATTCCTCTTTTCTCCTCATGTTGTCGAGTTGCAAACTAACTGAGATGTTGTGTATGCTAGGTAAATGTCCTACCACGGAGGGGCGCCCAGCCCTTGTTTTATTTAATTTCTTGTTTATTTTTAATTGTGTGCATATGGAAGGCCGAGGGTGAGTGTTGATGTGAGTGTCCGAGGAATCTAGAAGAGAGCAATGGATTTCTGGAGCTGGAGTTGCAGACATGGGTTTCGAAGCTGAACTTGGGCAGTATGCTCTTTAACCACTGAGCCTGCTCTCCCAACCTAAGCCCTTGTTTGTTTGTTTGTTTGTTTGTTTGTTTTGGGGGGAGGGTTGTTTGGTTTTGTTGAGACAGGATCTTAAACCCACAATCCTCCCCTCTTAGCCTACCCAATTGGGGATTACACCATCATAGCCAGCAGCCTCCTTGTCTTGGTACCTAGCTTTTATTCTTAAATTGGTGAGCCCCTGTAGCACTAATTTAAAAAAAAAACAAAAACAAAAACAAAAAAAAAAAAACACCTCTACCTTATTTGGGGTGTTTAGACCTCAACCTTCCTTCCAACCTCCCAACCCTACATAGGAGAGAGAAGGTTAGTGGGGAGAGAGGGGCCCTTTACTTCTCCCAGCTGCTTAGGGTCAATGGGTTCTTTTAGGGCTCTATACCAGTCTCCATCAGCAGCAGGCATAGTGTTCTTCAATCCACTACACCCCAAACTGTTTCTTTCCATCTGTCTGCTCCAAACCGCCACACTGCCCGCCTCTCGGGTCTCTCCAAACTGCTCCTCGCCACATACCAACACCACAGGGTGGAAATCAGTGGGCCGATGGCTCACGGGTGTGCCCATGGGTGTGCCCGTGGGTGTGCTCCTCACAGCTCTCGGTACACTGGCCTGTGGGAGCTGGCTCAGGGTCATGTGAGCCACACTCTCATCGTGTCTTAGGCTTGGCGTTTCCTTTATTTCATTTTGGTTCCCTGTTGCCCTGAGGAAAGATGCTAATTAAAGCAATTTAAAAAGGGGGTTTGTTTCGGCTTGCAGTTCCTGAAGGGCACAATTGTCTTAGCAGGGAAGCCATGTCAGAGGAGCAGGACACTTTGCTGGATGGTCACATCACATCTGCACTCAGGAATCAGACAAGGAACGCAAAGTGGGACCCAGCTATGAAACCTCAAAGCCTGACTCCTGTAACTCAGTTTCTCCTGAGGAACCCCAACCCTAAGGGTGCTGCAATCTTCCCAGACTGTGCCACCTGCTAGAGGGCAAATGTGCACACACGCACTAAAAGGGGAATGTGTCACGGCCAAGCCACCATACCTGCTTGCCCTGGGGTCTTGGACACAACAGTAACAGGTGGTGATGCCCCACTTCTTCTCCAGGTATTTCAACAGGTAAGGCTCTTCTGACATCTGCAGGCCCAGCCCGGACTGGCATCGGGGGCCCTCTGAGGGTCACGGCAGAGCCTGGCCTTCCTCTCTCTGCTCCCCTGAAGAAGCCTGCATCCCCAGTGACTGGGCCCTGGAAGCCAGCGACCCCTGAACATCCCCCTTTTCCAGATTCCATACCAGATCCCCACAGCTTCAGTCCTAAGGTCATGTCCTGGGCCGAGTGTGTTCAAACCTCTCCCAACAGCCACCTCTCCTGTGTGGTTGCTCTCACTGGCTTCCTCTGCTTTCACCCTCACCATCTTTCAGAGAATCCTCCCACCTCTTCAGAGCACAGGAAGCCCACACTCCACAACCTGCTCTCTGCCCTGTGGCCATACCCACACATCCTCAGGACCTCAAAGCCACTGTCTACTTTTTGACCCATTTTTTTTCCCCACTCCACCTCCCTGACCATTTAAAACATTGTTCAATATATTTTAAATATTATATTTATTGCACAAGTAATTCCCAAGTATATGCGTGTCAGTACTTCAAACAGGTGTTGATGGAAAGGTACAGTTTTATTTAGACAGATGGGCAAGGTCAGGCAGCCACCACCTGTAACCCTAGCTCTGGGGATCCGACGCCATCTTTTGGCCCCCATGGGTGCCTACAGTCACGTGCACACTCCCACATAGCCACACACATACATACATATAAACAAACAGTAAAAATAAACCTTAAAACATATTCCTAACCAATCCAGGAAGGGTTGACATTTTTTTCTAAATTCTAAATGTAGCCTTCCTCACTCTAAAAACCACCTGGATAACCTGAACACCCTACCTGATATTCCTGCTATCCATCCCTTTGCCCGTCCCTCTGCCCTTTCTAGGACGCTCCTACTACAAGAAGCAGGCCACTAGAGGCTCGTTAAGTATCTCTGACAAGGTCCAATAACTAGCACAGGTTTCCACGTCTAACAGACATGGCAACAGCTCCCCTTGTGGTGCAAAGAGGAATTGTACACCGCCTGGCCACCCATTCTGTGTGTTAGTATTAGTTAGCTCTGCTTATTATAATTTGAACACAGGGGTCTTCCAAGAGACTCATACTCCAACCAAGTACCATGTATGGAGATAACCTAGAACCCCTGCCCAGATGTAGCCCATGACAGTTCAGTGTCCAAGTGGGTTACATAGTAATGGGAAGAGGGACTGCTTCTGACATAATCTGATTGGCCTGCTCTTTGATCACCTCCCCCTGAGGGGGGAGCAGCCTTACCAGGCCACAGAAGAAGACAATGCAGCCATTCCTGATGAGATCTGATAGACTAAGATCAGAAGGAAGGAGAGGAGGACCTCCCCTATCAGTGGACTTGGGGAGGGGCATGTGTGAAGAAGGGGGAGGGAGGGTGGGATCAGGAGGGGAGGAGGGAGGGGCTTATGGGGGAATACAAAGTGAATAAAGTGTAATTAATAAAATAATAATAATAGTAATAATTAAATAAATAAAAATTCAACCATCTAAAAAAATAATAATTCATTAATGAAAAAGATTCAATGCTTTCTTCTGTTTAGGTGTCTTCTCCAGTGTGCACAGATGGCAGAGCTGAGTGTGCAAAGATGAGCCCAACCTGAGTTTCTGGGCCCCCTCTCTCCTATCCCTCTACCCCACCCTCCCACTGTCTCCTCTGAGAACCCCCCACCTCAGGGCTCTTATTATACGTCCCTCACCTTTTCTAGAGGCCATGCACACACCTCTTTCTTGGGATTGAATCTCTATATACCTTGTCTTCCCACTATTCCCGAACACCCACAAACCTTCCCGGGATGGAAGAACGACCCTGATCCACCTGGTGCCTGGACATAAAATCTCTGACCACCCCTGAGATCGGTGATCAACTACACAGCCTGGCCATGAAGCCTCTGACCATCCCTGGGATCGGTAGTCTACTAGACAGCCTGGCCATGAGGCCTCTGACTACCTCTAGAGACAAGGAGCCTTGGGGTGTATGGTCAGACCTCAAAGTACCTGTACCTGCAACTCAATTTCAAGTAATTTTTCCTTGGCTCTAGAGGCAGCCAGGCTGGGGAGGGAGCACGCAGAAGGGAGGGAGGACAATGAGAAAGGCCAGGGACTTGACCACAGCTTCCTCTGACCTAGAAGCTCCCCACGCTGGGGGAACCCAGCGCAGAGGGCAGCTGGGCCCAGGAGAGCACACATCCTCTACAGAGGCCTGGCACCTGGGCAGCACAGGAGGAGTCCTCCAGGCCAGATCCATACCCACAGCTGGAGGCTCCCATGTTCTTTGGCCCATTGAATCTGCCCTCCATGTTCCTCTCCCTTGCCCAACCCAGGCCTGAATCTTCTTCATTTATTCTTATGACCAAGGTGCTGGAAGAGGCAACCAGAGTAAAGCCTCTTCACCTCCAATTCCTTCTCCATCTGTCCCCGGTTCCTGTCCCAGCAGCTGCAGGAAAAGGACCTCGTGGCCTTGAGGTCCTTGCTCTGACCTCTGCTGCTGTCGCTGCTGCTGTTCCCAGGTGAGGAGGGGAGAAGGGAGTGATGGGGACTGCTGTGGGAGGTAGCACTGTGGCCAGAGGCCTGGTGTGGGGCCAGTTGTACGCAAGCCCTTGGCCTGTTCTCCGGGTTCATGGGCACTCTCAAAGATGTACCGTGGTGGAGCAGATATTCCATGTGAGGTCCCAGTACCCACCCATGGGTAGAGCCTATGAGAGGAAAGTTGGTGCCAGGAGAGACCAGCTCCTATATGCAGCGGGTTCTCAATGTGGGATGGCCTCAGTGCTGCCATCTTTACTGTAACCATGGCTGGTGTGAAAGGGGAGGACTGCAGGCATTACTGGTGAACCATGTACCATGGTTCTGGCAGCCCTATCGTCCTGACCTCCAAATTCGACCTGCTGGTGTCTCCAGTGAGCCCCTTTCCCTACCCTCCAGGGAGGGTTCTTTGCTTCAGTTGGCAGCTTTCTAGTCATGGCCTCCTGGAAGGCCGCTGGGAACAGGACTCTGGGGGCTCACATAGATGTAGACGCTCAGCCACCTCAACTGTCTGTGGCTTACAAGCCTGCCGCTGAGGGTTTCTCACACAGAGCAGCCGGCCCTGCTGAACCGTCCGGGCCCATAGCGGCTGGCCTGGTGGAGCCCAGGCCTCATCAGTGCGTTCCATACACAGCAGGTCCTCAGTAAACGTGCATTCACAGGCTGCCAAGAAATGCTCATCTGGACCATCCAGTGGCAGTGTGAGCCTCTGCCTCTGCCTCTGCCTCTGCCTCTGCCTCTGCCTCTGCCTTCTCTGCCTCTGTCTCCGCCTCTGCCTCCTCTGCCTCTGCCTCTGCCTCTACCTCTGCCTTCTCTGCCTCTGTCTCCGCCTCTGCCTCCACCTCCGCCTCTGCCTCCTCTGCCTCTGCCTCTGCCTCTGCCTTCTCTGCCTCTGCCTCTGTCTCCGCCTCCTCTGCCTCCCCTGCCTCCCCTGCCTCCCCTGCCTCCCCTGCCTCCTCTGCCTCCTCTGCCTCCTCTGCCTCCTCTGCCTCTGCCTCTGCCTCTGCCTCTGCCTTCTCTGCCTCTGTCTCCGCCTCTGCCTCCTCTGCCTCTGCCTCTGCCTCTACCTCTGCCTTCTCTGCCTCTGTCTCCGCCTCTGCCTCCACCTCCGCCTCTGCTTCCTCTGCCTCTGCCTCTGCCTCTGCCTTCTCTGCCTCTGCCTCTGTCTCCGCCTCCTCTGCCTCCCCTGCCTCCCCTGCCTCCCCTGCCTCCTCTGCATCCTCTGCATCCTCTGCCTCTGCCTCCTCTGCCTCCTCTGCCTCCTCTGCCTCCTCTGTCTCTGCCTCTGCGTCTCAGGGGCTGAGACTAAACGTGTGTGCCATCACATCTAGAGTAAAATAATTCTTTGTAATGTGAGAATTGTAGGAAGTTCACATTTTAATGCCTACTGACGAAGTTTAAGTGGATCACAACTGTGCCTACTTATGCATGCATTGTGATTCTTTTCACACACACACAATTTCCCATACAGTCACACATATACACAGTCACACACACAGTTACATAACAGCAGAGACCAAGCGTATTAACACATGCCTGTAATCTCAGCATTCAGGAAGTGGAGGCAGAAGGACAAGCATTTAAGACCAGGGGGGATGCATGAAACCCTGTCCCCCCAAAAAAAAAAAAAGTGAATGCACAAATCCATAATATATGCATATTTAATATCTTATTATTATTTGTAGATATAAGAACTATTAGTGACATCATAACTCTTAGGAGATAGTGTGCAAAGAAAATGTATTGATTTCTTTTTTAAGTAATACAGCAGAGAACTGCTCTCAGAGCTTTCATCCTAGCTGGTAAGATGTCTCAGTGGTAAAGGCAGTCGCCACCGCCACCAAGCCTGGCAGCTGGGCTTGTTCTCCAGAATACATGTGGTGGAAAGAGAAAACTGACTCCCACAAGTTGTCCTCTGACTTCCACAAATACATTGTGGTGTGCAAGCACATAACACACACACACACACACACACACACATATACACACACATGCATGCACACATACACGCACTTTTGAGTTATGCTTTTGCTCAGCTCAACAGCCATCTCCCACTCTCCAGGGTGTCTTTCTCTTTCTTAATAAACTGCCTTTACTTCCCTCTCCTTAAGAAAAATAACTAGGGGCTGGAGAGATGGCTCAGCAGTTAAGAGTGCTTGCTGCCCCGACAGAGGAGCCTCCTGCTCCCAGCACCCACACAGCAGCTCACAACCACCTGTAACTTCAGCTCCAGAGGACCTGACTCCACTTTCTGGCTTCTGTAGGCACTGCATGCACGTGGTACACATATGTATATAATACACACAAAATGGAAATAAACACACCTTTTAAAAAAGGAGCAAAGAACAGCTTCTGTCACAGAGGCTCAGAGCAGGAATCTGCCAGAGGACAGAGGTGAGAAAAAAATACTGCTAGCCATGAGCTGGTGAGATGGCTCAGTGGTTGAAATCATTGGCTGCTCTTCCGGAGGTCCTGAGTTCAGTTCCCAGCAATGGTGGCCATGATTCCCTATAAAGGGATCTGATGCCCTCTCCTGGCACATAGGTGTACCTGCAAACAGAGCACTCCCAAAGAATACAGAAGTAATTTTTTTTAAAGGTGATGCACGCCTTTAATTTTAGCACTTGGGTGACAGAAGTAGGCAAATCTCTGAGTTTGGAGCCAGCCTGGTCCATACAGAGAAACCCTGTTTTGAAACACACACACACACACACACACACACACACACACACCTTGCATCCTCCTGCAGACCACACACCTGCCTTAGTCTTTGAGAGCGGACTTGTAGGCAGGTGTTTCCTCCACACTTCTGTCCCCTGTGTCTACCCCTGGCCACAACCAGAAAGCCCTTCCACTGCCCACCCAAGTCCAGGGAATGCCTATAGCTGTCATCCTACATTCTGAGTGAGTGAGTACTAGCCACAGGAAGAAACGAGTCACCAGCCTGCGGAGATGGGACATGTAGGAAAGCAGTGAAGAGGGTCATGGCAGGCCAGGAGCAGCCTTGCTGAGGACATAACCTGTGGGGAGAAGGGACACACCTGTGGGCACCAAGAATGGGTGTGACTTGCTTCTTTTATTTCCTCCTCATCCCAGGGCCTTAAGAAAGCCATGTGGGCCACACAGGAGTTTCCTGGAAGCATCTGACCCAGCCCAGGCCACAGGTCCCAAGATGGGTGGCCTGTCTGTCTCAAGCTGGGACTCAAAGAAGCTCCTCCCTGACCTCTGAATTACACATCTTCAAGAAAAGGCCAGAACTTGTTCCACAGTCCAGGATGGCACTGCTCAACACAGATCTGAGCCCTTCCTGTTAACCTGTTGTTTTTAAACTTGATGGGATGCATCATGTGCCCCAAGTCAAGTTCAGCCACCCATCCTCAATAAGAAAGAGAAAGAAAGAGAGAGAGAGAGTAAGAGAGAAAGAGAGAGAGAGAGAGAGAGAGAGAGAGAGCAAAATTAATAGTGAAAAACAGAAACAGGAGATTTATTCCATGTGGCCACACTGGGCAGAGGGACAAAGAGATCCATGACTCCCTCAAGTCCATCTCTGAGGTCCTAAAGTAAGGTTTAAGTTGTGGCCAAAGATATGCACATGGGAACAGTCCTGCCCATCGTTGACTCCAATGGGCGTTGGTGTCATCCTGTAAGGTGGTCTGAGAAGTTATTAAAGCTGTGTGCATCCCCTCCCAAGCTATCCCTTTCCATCTCCCAGAATGAGATTGCTGGGGAAATACCAACTTCTTTGGGGTCCATTGTTTCAATAGTCCAATAGTAACACTGAGAGACCTAAGTATCACTCTTAACTTCTCCATTAGAGCCAGCACCTGCTAACTGTAGGAGCAAAGCCCAGTGCAGACATCTCTCCACATCCCAAGTCATTGAGGGTCATTCCTGCATCTCCTGATAAAATAAAAAGCTTTGGGCAAAAATCTATGCAGCGGAGTTTATTTGTGATATAACAGTGCATCAGTTGGGTCACTCCCATCAGTTTGCTTTGTTGGCCTTACACAGAAGCTCAGTCTAAACCAATGGCCCACCTGTCAATTGGTCCAGAGTCATGCTCAGCCAGTCCTATGTCCTACACTGTCCACCTTGCTCCCTCCCACCCCTCTTGTCCTTGCCACCACAAACATGGCTGCAGGCTCTAGACAGAAGTGTTCTTTCTTTTGTGTCTTGGCATAGCTGCCCAACTCCCAGAGATCCTGCCCTGTTGTGCTGGTTTTTTCCTCCTGACCCCAAGCTCCCAAAATAGTGACTCGTGAAACTCAAAATATATACACAAATACCTAGGCTGTATAGCTAGGTTTATTCCCAGATTATCTCATAACAACATAACCCATTTGTACCAATCTAAGTTCTGCCACATGGCTGGTTACCTTTGCTCGAGTACCATGGGTCTGTCTTCCTCACATCTTGCCAGGTAAATCTCCCATGCCTGCCTGTATCCTAGAATCCTTTCTGCCTGCCAGATGTCCCACCTTTTATTTACTGCCTCAGCCATAGGGCGTTAGTTTTTACTGGCAGGTGATGCTTCTATACAGACACAAGAAATTCCTTCTACATTTCCACCATTTAGTCCAATAAGAGGCTCTTTCTCTTACAGTAATAAATTGTATACAAAAATAACAAATGTGAAACAATTATGAAAACTATAAGGTATGATATACATTCACAATGTTCATTCTATATGCATGTGGCAACTTTGGGGAAAGTATTCTATTATCTAATCCTAGCTTGATGAGTTCAGAGTTCTGTACCTAAATCATTTTTAATCATAATTTGCATTACCAACCTAAATTTTTTTTTTACCTAAACAAATCTTCTTAAATCCTAAATAACTTAAGCTTAATTATAAGAGTATAACTATCTAGTCTTCAATCCCATCAGAGACTTGAGAAGGAATAAATATTAGTGGTGGGACGTGCAGGGAAGCAGCTTCCAATGCCAAGAATTGACAGACAGCTGCCAGCCTGGACAGGTCCCAAATTTTCTCCACAATGTTGGAGCATCATCTCAGCCTTCTGGCCCAGAATATTTGACTGACATATTGTGAAGCGGGAATTATGAAGAACTTGCTTACCCTGTCTTGGCACAGCTTCGTAGTCAACTTTGCCTACATCCAAGTTTGCCCATTTTGGACATCATTCTGTGTTCAGTTGAAGCAAGGGGATTTTTCTTTGCCAGGTGCCTAGCTTGCCACATTTGAAGCCATCTCTTAATGGAGGTTCTTTGATGCTCAACATCTTTTTCCAAGTCAAACGGGGTGCTGCCAGGAGCTGACATGTCTCAGTGTGAAAAAGCCTTAAATTAATAAAAACATCTTTAAATGCCATATTCTTTAGGCCTCTGAGGTTTTTTTGAAGACCATCTATTTATCTATATACATAAAACTTAGGGCATAATCATTATCTATCTATCTATCTATCTATCTATCTATCATATATCTGAATAGGCAAACATTGCTTATTTCTAGCTATTTACTATCTGTTCAACCTAGGATGTACATTTCTGTAATAAACAGACTAGTATATGACATGACCTTGAGTTTGATTGACTGAATATTAACTTGCATTTTTTAACTAGTTTGTAATAGCAGCTTTTAAAAGATCTGAATTTAAACCTTGTGTTTATAAATGAGTCGTATAGGTCCAATCCCTTAAACAAGAGTTGAAACATACATATATCAAATATAACCCTATATTTGTATCAACATATGAAATCTATACCAATGTATCAAAAATAACCGTAGTTTGAATCAATACACAAAACCAATACCAATGTTATATTATTAGCTTATAAAATGTTCTTTGGTTTAAGAGTAGTTTCAATAATCTACACTTTTCTTTTATTATTTTTATATTATTCCTGTGTGATATTCCTATATTCACCCCTTCTTCTCAACTCCTTTCCCCTTACCTAAACTTGTAACCAATGCCCCCCCTTTTTTATTTTTTGAGACAGGGTTTCTCTGTGTAGCCTTGACTGTCCTGGACTCACTTTGTAGACCTTGCTGGCCTCAAATTCACAGAACTCTTCCTGCCTCTGCCTCTTTGAGTGCTGGGATTACAGGCATGTGCCACTGCACCTGGCTAACCAACCCCTTTTAAATGATAAACATCCATCACCCAATAGAACAACCAAAAACCACCACCCTGCCTTAAAGGAAAGGGATGTCACTCTCCTAATATTGCTTCCTGATGATTTGGGGTATAGTATCCCTTTTGGAGGACCTAGAAAATTGAGAAAGTGGTTAAGAAATCTAGTTGTAACACTTGTTTTCCTGTCTCTAAATGCTGTGAAAATGCAAGCTTAAATGAAGTCCTTTGTTGAACCATCTGGAAGTTTGGACCAGTTGGGACTAGCAGCTCTCTTTAAAGTTGTCCTAAAAGCAAGCTTTGATGGAGCAGCAGTGAAGCAGTCTGAGGCTGGCGCATGTAGGATGCTGGAATAAATGTGTCTCGGTGTCTCAGCACCCTGGAGGGTGAGTCTTGTGAAGTCCACCCCAACTTCCTCGGTGTTTGGTCCTTTTGTTCTGCAAACATATAAGCTCTCACAAGTTGATATACTGTTCTGCAATTACATATGCCTGGGATGTGCACAAGTCAGTTAAAGGTAATTCTCTGTTCTTTGTATGAACAGGTAAAAGACACCTGCCTGTCTTTGTAAGCTAGTTTGGACTATATATATAGTCCAATGTGTATGCAATGTATATCTCCATCTGTGCCATATGAAAGGATGGCATGTACTAAAAAGTCATGAGGATTCTGTAGACAGCAAAGTTTATTGTCTCAGCAAGTCTCAAAGTTGTTCCCAAGTAGTGGGATCAGCAATATAAGTTACCAGCTTTTGTTGGTCTCTCTGTAGTCAAGATCTTCAGGAGGCCTTCCTCATGTTTTGGATGAAATACATAGCTTTTCTTCCCTGTGGAAAGAAATGCAGAATCTCCTTCCCAACGCAACATGCTTCCTGTCTTCTTTTTTGAAGTTAAGACATCCATAGTATGATCTAATTTAACAGTCCTTTCTAAAATCCAATGCTCTTCAATAGCTGTGCTACCTGTTTCATTGATTTTTTTTAATTCAAAGCCAATAAAGCACCATTTAATCTATCCCTGGGATATTTCTTATCCCCCTTTTGTTCTATGAGCACCTCTTTTAAATTCTTGTTAGATCTTTCCATAATTGCTTTATCTGTAAGGACTGTAAGTTATATCCGTAACATTTTCTGTGTCATAATGTCCAAGAAACTGTTGTGTTCCCATGGATATACATGCCAAAGCACCATCATCCCCAGTATGTAAAGGCACTTCCAACAAATGTGCAATCTGAGTACCATCCTTCCCAGAATTCGAGGCAAAACTTTCACCGGGATTCTGAATATGAACCTATGGCATGGTTTATATATTTCAGCTCTCTAAACTCTGTAACATGAAGAACACAAGTCATTGTATGACCTTGCTCCAATGCAACACCAAACAGGATTTTTATGTCTAATTTAGCATATAGACCTTTATCCAGTAATTGAACCTACACAGTACACATATAATATCTAGTCTGAGCATGTTGGCCTATAGCTGAAGCCTTTTAATCCAATGTCTCAATGCTCTGCCATTTTGCAATTTCCTCAAGCCCCTGTAAACTTTTCTCATCTGGAACTATTTTTAATCTCGGTTCCATGGCCTCCAATCCAGCAATCCTTTTCTCAGTCTCCTCCTTCTCTAAATCTGTACTATTCTGATCTCTCCCAACGAAGATATACAAAATCTTCACTGAAAAAAGTATTTGTATGCTAAAAGAAACGTACTCAAATGGAATCCAAATGCACTATGTCATTGTGACTTCCTCCATTTTTAACACAGAGAATTTTTTTTTCATTCTCTCCATAAGGACTTTAATTTTCTATTTTCAAACCAAATGGTTTTTCAGATGATTTTTTTATGCCCAGTTTCCCTTCTCTTTTATTGTTTTCCAAACTCAGTGCCTTGCCAGTTGAGACCTTGCTGCGAAGGCCTCTCCGCTCCTATCTTGTGCTGTTATTAGCCCTCCCCAGCTGTTCAGCTAGCTGGACGCACTTGCTGCTGGCTTCTCCCCCTTCTGGTTGGTGCCTCTCTCTAGACGTGGCTGTTGGCTTTTCCCGGCCAGTACCCAAACTTGGCTGTGGGTCTCCCATGGGCTGCCTAGCTCTCTCTCTGACACTTCTCTGGAATTGGCCACAGCCAGGATTGGGAGAAGGGAGAATCTGCAGCTACTGTGTTTTCAGCATCTGCTCCTAGAGAGACTGCTGTGCTGGGCCCACCACTGTAGTGGGTCTTAAAGGAGCCTTGCCTCTAAAATGCACTTGGCTTTAGTTCTCCATCCTTTGGCTAAGAAACCACCTTTTACTTAGGATTTCTCAAGCTAGTTTGGATTTTATGCCTCGTGTATGGTACAGCATTATGTTGTGGTGATTTTTCCTCCCGGCCCCAAGCTCCTGGAATAAAGACTCATGAAACTCAAAATATATATACAAACACCTAAGCTGTATAGGTAGGCTCATTCTCTGATTAGCTCATGACTTAATATAACCCATCTACACTAATCTAAATTCTGCCACATGACTCGTTACCTCTGCTCAGGTACTATGTGTTTGTCTTCCTCACATCTTGCCAGACAAATCTCCCATGATTGGCTGTATCCCAGAATCCTTTCTGCCTGCCACCTATTTCCTGCCTCAATTATAGACCATTAGTTTGGGGGTTTTTTTTTTGTTTTTTTGTTTTTGTTTTTGTTTTTGTTTTTTTATTGGCAGGTGATGCTTCTATACAGCCACAAAAGATTCCTTCTACACTGCCCAACTTTACACTCTCATGGGGCTATTCTTTTTTTTCTCTCCAATGTATGGTCCCTGCATTAGACCTTTAAGATGGTACCTCTAATTTTGTCATCTTTTCTTCCCTGATTGTCATTCATTTTTCATTAATCTGAGGCAGTTGTTCTTTGTTTGGGGGCACCTGCATGCAGTGTCTGCAAAGACCAGAAGAGGGCATCAGATCCCCTAGATAGCGCTTAAGCACTGAGCTGTCTCTCTGGCCCCTTTGAGATGGGGGTCTCACATTGCCCAGGCTGGCTTCCAACTTGCTGTGTAACCAAGGCATATCTTGAATTCTTGATTCCAGCCTCAGCTGGGACTATAGGAATGATCTATGCCATGCTTCCATCCGTGCCTTCTGAAACAAGCCTTCAAACCCCACTCCAGCTTTTCTACACCACGGTTTATAAAGTCTGCTGCCTGCCTTTCATTTCTCAGAATGTTCCATTTTACAGCACACCTGTTTGGTTTGGACTGGCCATTTTTTTTTTTTTTTTTTTTTTTTTTGGCTCTGTTAAAATGCTAACTCTTTTGGTTTGGTTTTGTTCTTGAGGCAGGATTTCATGTTGCTTAGGCTGAGCCTGAACTCCTTACAAAGGCAGTTTTGGCTTTGAACTCCTGATCTTCCTGCCTCCACTTCTGGCTGTGAGAGACCAAAAAGATTAAAAATTAGCAGCTATTATTAAGGGCTGAACTATGTGGGTGGAGAAGTCTGTTGATGCCCTGAGGGGAAGGACCGCCTTACTGCATTCTTTCCCCACCTACTAAAGATAACAGTTGCTAGAAACTGGCCCATCCCCCTAGGGAGGGACACCAGGTCATTATGGTCTGGGGACCTTCCTACAGCCAATCAATTCAAAATGTAGCATTTTGACCAATAGATGCTTGCCAGGCAGGAATTGCCCCTGCCTTGGGCATGCTGGGAGGAACCAGAATCTATAAATCACCCAACTAACCTGGGGTGGTGCACTCAGCTTGGGTTGTGTAGCCCAAGCTGCAACTTGTAATTAACAATAAAAAGACCCTCATGTGTTTTGCAACGGAGTCGATTCCTGGAGATCTTTTGGGGGCTCGAGAACTGGGTATAACAGCTGCTGAGGTGACGGCTTTTGCTACAAACCTGGGTCTAAAGTGTTAACCCTTGGACTGATTCTTAAGCCTTATGTGTATTCATTTTCCTCTGCCTGTCTTTTTATTTCCTCTTCTCCTCTTCCTCTTTCTTCAGACATGTCTAGAAATTCCTGCAGATTGTCAACAGTTCACAAGGGGAAGTCGAGACCTCTCATGCGTGTTGCGGGCTCTAGACTGTCCAGGTGGAAGATTGCTCTATTCTTTCTCCTTGACAGCTCAATTTCCACAGAAAAACAAGGGGTGGGGTGGAGGCTGTTTGAGTGATAAGCTTCTAGGGAGACTAGGAAGGGAGTCTCCTGGGCAGGATCTTCCTTGCTCTGCCTCTCTCCCTCAGTAGTGCATGGAGCACTCAGGGAGCTGCCTCTGAGGGGATTCCAAAGGGGGGTAACGAGAGAAAAGAGACAGGATGTAGGCTGCTGACCTACTGTTGGTCTCAGGAAGTTGGAATCCAGAAGTCCAGCTTATTCATGAAGCAGCACCCAGGCATCCAGCCTCCATGTCTATGTACATTTTCAGGCAACTGGGGCCTCTGAGATCTCTCAGCCTTCAGGGTTCTAATGTCAAAATGATCTGCTTCCTAGTCCTCCCTCCTCCACCAGCTTCTCCTGGTCTGTGGAATCATCTGATTGTTAGCCGACCTCAAAACTTGTGCTGAGTGCTCCTCAGCCTTGAGGAGGGAGGTCTTTACTTCCTCCCCATGTTCTGTGCTTCCCCCTCTCTGGGCACCCCTGGGCAGCTGTACCTTCTCAACAGGAGTGAGGAGGGAGCCCAGACTTACCTCAGAACACCCACCAGGATCTCTTCACTGAAAGCCGGGGATCCAGGGTCCCAGATTGCCACTAGATCCAAAGAGGCACCCGTCTTCCTTCTATTCCCAAGGTCAGGGGTGGCTCTGAAATCTCCAGATCCATGTTCTTTCTGCTCACCAACATAGTCATTCAGAGTAGCACCTCACTGTGAAGTTACAAGGCGAGCCCCATTTCTACCTGTCATAGTTATGGTTCTCACTGCTGTGATGAAACACCATGACAAAAAACAAAAAACAAACAAACAAAAAAAAACTTAAGGAGAGTTTAGTTGGTTACACTCCACATTGGAAGAAGTCAGGGCAGCTCCTGGAGGCAGGAGCTGACGCAGAGGCCCTAAAGAAGTGTTGCTTACTTGTTCCCTATGGCTTGCTCACCCTGCTTTCTTATAAAACCCAGGACCACCAGCCCAGGGTAGCACCACCCACAATGGGCTGGACCCTCCCCAACTGATCACTAACTGAGAAAATTCATTACAGACTTTTTCTCAGCATTTTCTACCCACATTTTCTCAACTGAGGCTCCCTCTTCCCTGATAATTACAGCTTGTGTCAAGCTGACATGAAATTACCCATTACCCTACCCTTCCCCTGGTCCACAGACTTTGCCCTCTCAAACACGAGGTCTTCAGGACAAGCCACTGCCCTCCCACTTTCTCTGGACACAACCTTCCTGTTCTCACAGATGTCCTCTGTGAGGGCATCGTTTCTTTGCAGTCTTCTTGTGATGTTTTGTTGTTGCTGATTCATTTTCTTTTGCTCTGTTGTGTTATGTGTGTGTGAGTGTATGTGTGTTTGTGTGTGTGCAAGTACACTTGGAGGTGTGCGTATGTGCGTATGTGTGAAGACCAGAAGGTAGCCTTGGCTGTTGCTCCCCAGGTGCTGTCCAGCTTGGTTTTTGAGACAGGGTCTTTGCTGGCCTAGTGCTTTCTAATTAGGTGAGGCTGGCTATCCAGAAAGCCCCAGTGGTCCACCTGACTTCATCTGCCCGGTGCTGGGATGGCAAACCTGCCACCACACTCAGCTTTATTTTATATGGGTTCCAGGGATCAGATTCAGGTCCCATGCTTGCAAGGCCAGCACTTCACGGACTGAGTCATCTCCTTTACCTCAGGCCACCTGAGAGTGGCAGGACACCCCATTGCCCCTCCCTGTCTGCCTGGGCACCTAAGGAGACATCTGCCATCAGGCTATGGCATAAGTGGCACCAGCATCATTGCTACCCAGGCATTCCTCGTTCATCCTCCTAGGTCTTGAACCCAGCTCTGTGCTCTTGCTGCTCCCACCATACTCTTTGTCGATCTTGGGCCTGTATAGACTCATGTAACATCCTCCCCAGGCCCCAGCCTCTCTATTTCTTATCCCTTTCTCCTGTCGTCTTCCTGCCTCACCCCTCCATTCAGCATGAGTGACAGCCCACTCCAGCCCCAGTCCAGCCACCACCAGCCTTTCTAATGTGATCCTCTTCACCACATCCAAATGTCTCTTGACCTTATGACCTCAGTGATCTTGCCGCCTCGCTCATTTGGTCCTCTCCCTTGAACTCTGTGATCCAACCTCAGAGACACTCTATAGTATGCACCCTCAATTCCTGGGTCCTTCTCACCTTTCACTGAAGTTTCTGGTGAAGAGTAGAAACAATGGCTCCATAGTAGACTGTTTGCCTAACTTTCATGAGGACCTGGTTTCAGTTGCCAAGAAGGAAGAAAAGTCAGCACAAGAAAAGACGTTTAACGTTACAAATTTATTATGCATGTGACAGGAAAGAAAGACAAATGACCAAACTTGGTGACGTTGTATAACTTCTTCCTGAGGCAAGGGTCACACTTAGTGAAAACTCTGGACAAGGTGACTGGGCTTCGAGCCTGTGAAAAGGTGTCTTTTGGCATGATGAACACCTCTTGTGTCCTCTTCTGAGACACGGTCGATCTCTTTAGTGATGACACTCTGGGGAGGGGACAGATGGCGATGGCTTCCCCTGGAGGCTGTGATAGCAGGTGTTCGGAGAAAGCCCACTCCACACCGCTGTTTGAAGTCCCGGCTCCCAGCCAGGGTGTTTCAAGGAGATTATCTCCTCACCCTCTCTGTCTCATCAAACACCCAAGTCATCTGAGTTGGGAAAGTAACAAGTGACCATATCCAAGTGGCATAGGTACACAGTGGCTCAGGGGTGTGAGCTTCTGTTCCCTGAGTGCGGACCTTGTGCATTCATGACGTATAAATGTGAATTCAGACCGAGGAACAAGTCTGGAGAAATGTACATGTATGTATATTTACATATATATGATATATTTATATTTATTACATGGCTCGGCGTCGACTTGGTCACAGTCATTTGCTAGGTTGCAAGGAGCTCTTTCTTTAGCGCCGTCTAATGAATTATTTAAAGACGAAAATGTCAGGATATCTGCTGCGATTTATTTTAAAATACTTCTTCATTTAAAAACAAAATGCAGGAAGGTAAAAATACAGAAGTGAGAGGAGCACCTGGTCCCTGAGCTCCGGTAACAAAGCATGAACATCCTGCTCCTCTATGCTAATTAGTCAGATGACCTGCCCCAGAGGATATTACACAAAGGTGCCCCCCCACTGAGTCTGATGCAGATTAGGAGAATGCATTGCCTCCCCAGCCTCCACCCCACTCTGTAGCCCTAGCTGGCCCAGAACTTGTAGACCAGGCTGACCCCCAAATTCACAGAGGGCTGTCTTTCTCTGCTTCCCCCGTGCAATCACGCCCTGTCCAGCTCCTGGGTAGCCCTGATGGATAACACTCCTGAGGAGCTCCTGGGCTCCTGCACAGCCCCTTCCAAAGCCTAGTGATACAGCCATGTCCCAGGGCAGCCCTGAACCCGGCTTTGCTCAGCAGACCTCTGAAATGGCTACCTTGCTCACAAAATTTCTTAGGGGGGTTTTAAATCTCTTCTTTTGGCAAATTATGCATGAATATTAATAAGGGGAAGATATGTCTGATTATCCCACGTTTTTTTTTTTTTTTCAGCAAACTATTTATGTTGCATTAGCAAGGGAGGCTGAGGGAGCTAGTGGCCCAGCTAGGCTTTCCCACCGAACCAACCCCATTGCCTCCTTCCGTCCCATGTCCTTCACCCCAACTCCATCAAGCTCTTGGCTCCTGGGTTTCATGCTGGCCGGTCCTTGCCCGAACACGAGTCTGGATGTAGCTAGATTTCAGCCACCTCAATACCCTCTCTTTCTGTCCCCTCCCCTCCTTCCTCTCCAGTCCCCCACCTGTCAGGTACTACAAAGCTCGTGATGGAATTTGTGACAGCAGCCAGTGCAGACACGCCCATCCTCCCTGTCGGCCTGTCCATCTTTCCAGGGCCTGTGAATAAAAGCGGAGCTCAGGAAATGGTGGGGGAAGTTGTGTGAACCACAGTTCCCCTCCACAAACTTGCTCGGGGCTGGGAGGGGAAGCAAGACAAAGAACTGGCAAAGAACCTAGGAGTTTCCTGAAACTACTCAGGAGAGACAGAACTGAGATGTCTCAAGGCCCACAGGTGTTCCATGCACCTGGCCTCCTGACCTCACCTTGCCTTCACCTATCTCTTCAGAGAACATTCCCAAACCTCCTGCTTTCTCCAAAAAGGCCTTGATTGAGCCTGTCTCAACCTTCCTTTCCAGGAGCCCTGAGGGGCCAGGCCCAGCTCCCAGGGACCACATGATCTCCCCAGCCCCTCACTCCTCACTCAGAAATTCACAGAGAGGGGCTGCCTGCTGGGGAGGGCCTCTCTCCTCTCACTTCACGTGGCCTGTGTGGGCACTGGAGAACAGACTCGGGCTGGAGAGACGGATGGGTACGATAGCCAAGGGTCAGGCAGGAGAGCGGGGCACACAGCAAGAAGCCAGCAGATTGTTCTGCTGTGGGCATCACTGCAAGACTCTAACCTGAGGCCTGAGAAGACATCGCTGAAGCTAACAGCAGGAGTGAGCTGCTGTAGTCAGGACACTAGGCACAGAGAAGATGGGTGCATTCCCATAAAGCGACAGTAACTAATCCCTAGCACACAGTAGGTGTACATGACACCCCCAGGGACTGCAAACTCGGGTCTGGCTCTACCACTCTACTAACAGAGTCCAGGGGGTGAGGTTGGGGACACCGGCAGGCAAATTGATGCTCCTCACAGCCTCCAGTATGCTGAGAATTACCCCTAGGTACTCCCTGTGCAGTGAGAGAAAGATTCCTCACCTGACCCTGGGGAAACTTAGCCCCCTCCAGAGTGCCAGGGAGAAACACCAATGACAATTCCGCCTGAACAGCAGTCCCTTGGTGCATAAGGGGAACGTGAGAGCTATCCTTGCTTGTCAACTCGACTACATCTGGAATCTACTGAGATTCAAAGCTGGAGGCCACCCCCGTGAGGGGGAGTTTTTGCTTAATTTGAAGTAGGGAGATCCCCTCCTGGTCTCCATCTTGAGGTGTGAAGTCACAGGCCCTGAAACTGGGCTGCCCCTTCCTCGGGAAGCTTATGTAAGGACGTGGAAGTAAGTAGCTTTTGTTCTGCTTGCCCTTGGCCTGCTTGCCCTCACCTTGCCAGCACATCCTTGCTCCGCTGGCCTCGGAGCCTACTTCCTCAGGATTCAGCATACACAGAAGACCAGTCGAGACATCCCACCTTGCGCACTGAGGAACTACTGGGTTCTTGGACTTTCCACACATAGGCGGTCATTGTTGGATTAGCTGGACTGCAGCCTGTAAGTCATTCTAGTAAACCTGCTCTCTGTATATGTAGAGAGATTTGTTCTGTAAGTTCTGCTACTCTAGAGAATGCTGACTAATACAGAGAGGGTGTGTGCTTGTGTACATGCAGGCACACACACACGTGTGTGAGCACATGCGAGTATACACGAGGAGCCATCCTCACACGCCCTTCGTCAGCAGCCGTGGTCGGTTTCTTTTTCCTTTGCATGCGTATGTATGTACATGTGTGTTCGTGTTCGAAGGTTTATGGGTGCATACGTGCATGCAAGTCTGAGTGTACATGGGTAGATGCATGCAAGTGAATGTGAAAACCCAAAAATTGCCAAGGGATTTGTCTTCAAGCACTCTCCCCTTCATTCATTGAGGTGGGATCTTGGTCGACCCTAGAAAGTCAGCAATTTCACTGTCTAGCTAGGCAGCGTGCCCTAGACAGCCCCTGTCTCCACCTCCTCAAACAGGCATGTAAGTATCCTCCACCGTGCCTGGCTTTAATGTGGCTGCTGGGGTTTGATCTTGGGTCCTCATGCTTACATAGCAAGCTCTTTCCCTGAGCCAGCTCCTCGATCCCCTGAAAAACAATTCAGACATAGGGCAAAAGACACCACACATGCCATTTTTAAAATAATATTACTTGTGACGCCATCCAAAATGCAAAGAAAAGTGTGGAACCAGTAAGAGGCAAAGAAACAGAACAACGGAAGCTGCCTCCCAGAGAAACACACGCAGAAAGTGAACATAGGAAAGACAAGATCAACCTCATCAGCAAATGGGAAATGCAAATTAAAAAAGCAATGAGTGGCTCATTTCACACCCACCAAATTAATAACAATTTAAAAGATCGGCTATCCCCAGCGGTGATGGTGGTTGTGAGGAAATTCACAGTCTCAAAAGCTGTTGGAGGGAATAAATTCACACATCCTTAGGAAATCAATTTAGCCAGATTTATCAAACTGTTACATGTACGTCCACTTCTGCAGACAATTACACTTCTTGTGACTGTGGAGGAGGATAGAGGATGGGTGCACAAAGAGACGGACACAAAAAGCTGTTTGTTAAGGCCTTGTATATAGCAGCCATGCTCAGAAGCCAATCAAACAGCCACAGATGGAGGAGGAGCTGATAAATCTCCATCTCCATCCCGGGGAGCCACGTATCTCTGTGTGCACTAACGGACACGCATTAAGTCACAGAGGCATACTTGATTTTCAGAAAACCTAAACTTCTAAGTCACACATGCTGCATGCCTGTGAGAATGAAGATAAAAGCCAGGTCTGTTGGTGGCCCACGCCTTTAATCTCAGCATTCAGGAGGCAGAGGCAGGCAGGTCTCCGTGAGCTCTAACCAGCCTGGTCTATATATTGAGTTCCAGGATAGCCAGGGTTACATAGTGAGGCCCTGTCTCAAAAAGAAAAAGGTAAGTGCTGTGTCTACAGACACTGTGTGTGTGTGTGTGTGTGTGTGTGTGTGTGTGTGTGTGTGTGAGAGAGAGAGAGAGAGACAGAGACAGAGACAGAGACAGAGAGACAGAGAGAGAGAGAGAGAGAGAGAGAAAACAGGCAACATTGTATCAGTTGCTTCTCCCATTGCTTTGACAAAATAACTTGTCAAAAACAGCCTTTAAAGGAATGGGTTTGTTTTGACTAGCTGAATGCTGGTATCTGGCCCTCCTTCTCCTCTTTATGCAGTCTGGGACCCCAGGTCATTGGATGGTGGCCCCCACATTCATGATGGGCCGTCCCTCTTCAGTTAAGCTATTTGTGAATGTTCTGAAGACATGTGCAGGAGTGTGACTTCTAGGCGACTCTAAATCCAGTAAGGCTGACAGTGAAGCACCATCACATATGTGTCTAAAATCACCTCTGGAGGCCCACCAAGAGAGGAGTGTGTGTGTGTGTGCGTGTGTGTGTGTGTGTATCCAGGTTATGACAAGAGTTCCAAAGGGGGCCTTTGTGGTTTAGTCCTCATTTTATACAGTATGCAAAAGTTTTACAATTCTATTGTTTGGCTTTAAAACATCTCTCGAAAGACCATGTATGAAGGCTTTGTGTCATTAGAAAGTGGAAGAATTTAAGAGGTAGAAATTGGGCCTGTGGGATGCCTCTGCAGATAAAGGTGCCTGCTAGCAAGGTTGGCGACCTGAGGACCCCAGGACACATGGTGGAAGAAGAGATCAGACCCCAGCCAGTTGCTCTCTGAGCGCCTCGTGCATACACACAAATAAACACCAAAGACATTAAGAATAATGACGATGTGGTGCTTGATAGGAAGACACCAGAGCCTGGGAGATGGGGCCTCTGAGGATTGTCTTCACTGGAGTCACCAGGACACTGTGAGTCTACTGCGAGGTGTTTGCCAGAGAGGTTTAACTGAGCTAGGAAGACCGGCACACGCTGACTGTGGCCATCTCATGAGCTCAGGTCCAGGGCCCTCCTCCCCGTTCTCCCTCTCTCTCCCCCCCATATCCCAGCTGCCTCAAGGTAACCAGGCCTCCTCTGCCACATTCTTTCTCCACAATATACTGTTGAGAAGACAAGCCCAAAGCAACAGGGCCAAGTTACTATGAAACCAACATCCAAGATAAACCTCTCCTCCTTTTAAGTTAATTATCTCGGGTAATTTTCATAGTAGTAGAAAGTTAATGTAGGTTTAGAAGAAGAAGAAGAAGAAGAAGAAGAAGAAGAAGAAGAAGAAGACGACGACAAGCAAGGCTATTACAGGTGCACATCTATGATCCCAGGACCTGGCAGGCTGAGGCAGGACGATGACAAAGTTGAGGTCAGCCTGAGCTTTCATGGTGAATCATCTCCAAATACCAAAACAGCCAAGAGAATGGTGGAAATACTTCTAATCTAGTTTAGACTGTGGGGAACTTGAATGTTAGGAGAGGCAGTGGCATGCCCCCGGGCAGCACAGAAGTGGATTGCACTGTCCTCACCACGGCTCCTGTCGAAGGCTGTCTCCTCCTCTCCGGAGGTGTAGCTTCTCTGTGCTGAGTCTTCACTGGTTCCTTGATATTTTAGTGTCTTGTGTGTTCTGACCTCAACCACCCCTCGACCTTACCTTCACCCACTGTAAGCCCCACTCCAGGTCCCACCTGTGACTTTGACTCACCATACTAACCCAGCAACTCTGCTCAGAGTCTCGCAGACGCCTGGGCACCAATGTTTGCAGAGAAGGACGTGGCTGTGGCTGTAGAGAGTATTGGTAGGGGCAGTTGTGGTGGTCCACGCCTTTAATCTAAGCACTGGGGAAGCAGGGGCAGGCAGACCTCTGTGAGTTCAAGGTCAGCTGGTCTATATATCAAGTTCCAGAACAGCTAGGGATATACAGTGAAACCCTGCCTCAAAACACAAAAGGTAGCGGTGGGATCATCTCTGTAATGGTAAAATATGTGTGTCTACAGGAGGGTGAAGAGGACCTGATAGCTCAGGGCACTGTCTTTGAACGTCCATGAACATCCATAAAGTTTAAAGGAGAGGGCTGACAAGGTGGCTCAGTGAGCAGCTTTTCAACACTTGACAACGTGAATTCAATTCCCAGGACCCACCTGTTGCAAGAGGAGAACTGACTCCCACAAACTGTCCTCTGACATGCATGTTGTACATCAATAAACAAATGCAACAAGTAATTTTTTAAAATAAAGTCTATAAGGGGAAAGCGGAGGCATTGTTTCTTTCGGGCTCTTAGAAAGACAGCTGCTATGAACCTCCATTTATGGGGAGGGGTTGGACACAAATTCTTATTTTCTGGCAGACACGTGAACAGCCTCGAGGAACAGCGTTGTGTCTGTATCCTCTACTATTAAAGCATGACTCGGGGTCTCTGAATCAGATGGCTGAGCCTTTTGACTCCACTGAGAGCCGCGGTTGGGTGGGTTAGTAAATACTTGTTGAGGTACGACAAGGGGCACTTGCCTTTTATCCAGACATTCCAGAGACAGAACCGGGCAGATCCCAGAACTCGAGGCCAGCCTGGTCTACACGCGGATTTCCAGGCCAGCCAGGGCTACACAGCGAGACCTATCTTTTTTTTTTTTAAATGCCTGTTGGGGCTAACGACGCTGATGTTAGGTGAACGTTGTTCCAGGATGCTTTGTACTCAGAACCACACAGAACTGTCACATCTGGGACACCTGCTCTGACAGCTGGAAAGGAGCCCGGCAGTGGCAGTGACAGTCGTACCCACTGGGGGGCAGCAGAGGACGAAGAATGGTTCCCAGCTCTGCGCCGGAGAGGACGCCAAGCGGGGATCTCTGGACCTTGCAGTTAAAGAAGGGAGCAGGGAGGCTGGCTCGTCTGCTCGCCGCCTTCGAGGTTGCAGAAGCGACCCCGCCCATCCTTACACCAAGCATCTTGCTTGTCAGAACTTCAGGGATGGGGTTATCCCGGAAGCCCGAATCTCCAAGAGTTACTCTGATGCCAAACACCTGGCACCTGGCGGAAAACCCCATAGGACTGTTCCTGCGCCCCCTGCCGCCCCGGCTCAGCTCAGCACCTGGTAGGGACCTCTGGTGCAGTGTCCCCTGTGGCCGCTAGGGGGCGGTGTGGGACCACCCGACTGCTTCGGAAAGCCAAGGCACGGGAGCTGCACAGCCTGGATGTCATCTTCTCACGGGGAGACACACACACACACACACACACACACACACACACTCCACTGTCTCTACAGCTTGGAACAATCCAGGGTACAACAGGCAGGAGTTACAGGGGATAAACACCAGACACCCTCCAAACAGGAGCCCCGGGGGGTCTTCACCAGCCAAATTCTGAGGTTGGCCTGGTTCCAGACCCTACCTGACCTCCAGTATTTTTCAAAATATGTTGTGGGGAGTGCAGGCCATCCCCTGGCTTGAGTGCTCAATATCCTACACACTGAACCAGGATAGTTTGGAACTCATAAGCCTGAAAAAAATAAAAAAAGATAATTTAGTTAATGCCCCTTAAGTTTTGTCTATCGTTTTTTTAAAGTTTGTCAGATGGCATCATTCCTTTCCACACGGCTCACAGTCCAAGGCCTCGCAGGGCCTGCACAGCTCTGCAGCAGCATCCAGCCCACCTGACTTTCCACTGACCTCCATCCCATCTCGCCCTTCAGGCCCCAGGTCAGACACCTCCCCCGTGTGACAAGGTCCTCTCTGCCATCGAAGCTGTCCCTCCAGAAATCCTCGTGGCCCATCCCTTATTTCATGGTGGCCCTTCCCTGTCACCCTGCATCCTACTGGTCAAGCTCTACCTCTTTTGCAGTAAGCCCTTACCCTCCCTGCTGCCACATACAAGGTCTTGCACTTGTCTGATTGTTGTCTTTCTACCCCGGGGAAAGCGCGAGCACCCCAAGGCCCGGGATTTTTATCTTTTTCGTGGGCAGACATGTGAGAGGGATTCACTAAGTGCCTGCTGAATGAAGGCACGACCTAGCAAGTGTGGATTTGCTGGTGTCTGCCCTTTGTGCGTTTAATTCACAGTGGCTGCGCCCACGGCTTGGGGTTTCAGCAGGGTGTTTGCTCGTCAGCTGTGGAGAGAATAAATCTGATGAAGGCTCGGGCAGAGCTGGAAGGGGAAGGTGCCATCCAGCCCTAGACAGCCTCTGCCCTTCCTGTGGTGGCCAGCTGGGGACATAGCCGTTGGTCACCACAGACGCTGCCCAGAAAGGGCAAACCCCTCCACACCTTCATTTTTCTGGGCTGTGTGTCCCGGATGTAGGAGGGTGGAAGCTATATCCACCTTCTGGACTCCAGGGAGCAAGAGTAGCCTTGCTGTCTTCTCCAGCTCCGGGGAAGCCTGGGGTTCGAATCCGTCGGATCACCTGGTGGGCGCCTGAAGGAGCAATGCCTTCCCTCATGGACCCGCACAGAGCAGGGATGGGGGCACCCAGGTAACGGTAGACGGGTTACCAGGGCAGAGGAGGAGGCTGCCTTGCACTGGCTAACAGGAGCCCTGGGGCAGAGGGACGGCAGGGGGCAGCGGCCTCCCCGAAGCCTCAGTGAGACGCCCGAAGGGGGCCCCCCCACTCCCCAGCCCAGCTTTGTGCCCAGCTGTAGCACGCAAGGGTGCAGACAGGAAGAGTTAAAGAGGAGGGGGAAGGAGGGCAGGGGGGAGGGAGGGCAGAGGCGGGCGAATCTCTGTGAGTTGGAGGCTAGCCTGGTCTACACAGTTACGCTCCAGGGCACTCAGGGCTAAGCAGTAAGACCCTGAAAGGAGGGGGCGGGGTTGAAGAGAGAGAGACAGAGACAGAGAGAGACGGAGTGTTATAGGTGTGGGCAGCTGAGGATGCGGTCTTCTCTGGTCTGGGCGCGGGAAGCACAAAGTGGAGGAGCTTTAGCGAGCTACTTCAGGAGTCTACACGGAACTCCCCCCCCCCTTCGCTAGTTCTGCGGCCCTTCCTTCCTCCCTGCTTCCCTTCTTTTTTCTCTCTCTTCTTCTCTCTCTCTCTCCCTCCCTCCCTCTCTCCTTCCCTCTCTCCCTCCCCTTCCCTCTCTCTCCGTCCCTCCCTCTCCCTCCCTCCTTCTCTCTCCGTCCCCCTCTCTCTCTCCCTCCCTCCTTCTCTCTCCTTCCCTCCCTCCCTCTCTCCCTCCCTCCTTCTCTCTCCTTCCCTTCCTCCCTCACTCTCTCCCTTCCTCCCTCTCCCTCCCTCTCTCTCTCTCCCCCACTCTCCTCTCTGCGTTCTCCTGGGACTGTCTCTCTCATCCACTCTCCTCTCCTTCTTGATTTATGCCGCAGAGCGGAACGACCTTCCCTGACCTCATTTTCGAGTCGGTGCGAGCACACCCCGCTCCACACCTTCCAGAGGAGGAAGCTCGCGCCCCGCTCACGCTCGCGCACTCGCACTCCGAGGCGCGGCGCTCGGCGAAGCCTCGGACTTCCGGACCCCGCCTGCGCCCGGAGTTCACTCCAGCTCCAACTTCGGGAGGGACCCCGAGAGCTGTCCGGCTCGCGGAGGAAAACCTCATTAGCATCTCGCTTTGAATAGCATTTGCATTTCATTCATCTCCTGTCAGGACGTTCGGAACTCTTCCTCAGCCCTCGTTCTTCCCCCGGGGCCTGAGAGCTCTGGGCCCCCGTCCCAGGCCCTTTCCCTGGGGCCGCTCTCCGCCTCTGTCCCGGCGCCCCTCGCGGGGCCACGCCCCCACCCAGCGCCCCGACCCCAGCCCCCCGGCGACCCCCAGGCTCGGCCCCAAGAACGCCATCCCAAAGCCCTGCGCGAGAGCCCTTTGAAAGAGGGGGAAACCGAGTCACGAAGGTGCTTTGTCCTCCAGGGGTTAGAACTAAGGACCAGGAGCGCGAAACTTGAGTCAGAGGAAACGGGACGTGAAAAATCGAAAGGCTTCGCTCCTTGGCTGCCCGGCCTGAGCCAACCCCGGCCGAGGGTCGGCCCGCCGACGGGGAACAAAGTCCTCCCCGGCCGGCCCCCGCCCTGACCCCTCTTTTCCCAAGCGCAAGGCTCGGTCGGGTCCGTCCGGTCGCCTCGCTCCCGGGGTCGTCCGTCCGCCTGGGCTAGTTAAGAAAAATAAACACCGCTCCAGACCCAGGCCGAGCCTTTCAAGCCGAGCCCCGCCGCCCGCCGGAGAGAGGCCAACCCCGGGGGTGGGGGGCCGGGCCGGCCCCCCGCGTGCGAGCTGCGGGTGGGAGGGCCTGGCCGGGGTAACCTGAGCTCTCCGCGCCGGCGCCCCGCGCGCTGCCCTCCGCCTGCCCCTTCGCCCCTGACCCCGCCGGCCGGCGGCGCGCCCGCCCTCCCCCCGCGGCGCCCACCCCCCCACCCACCCGGGGGGGGGACCCAGGCCGCCCGGAGCCACCCTCTTCCCCCCCCCAGCGTGTCCAGCGTGGGGGTGGGGACCCCATCACGAGGGGGTCACCCCCCGGGGGAGGGGGCTCCCTCGGGCCTGGCGACCACGTGGCTCCCGTGGGCAGCACGCTCCTGCCCGCGGCCCCGCACGGGGGCTCGGCGCCAGAGGGAGGAGGGCACGTCGGGGAGGGGACGGGAAGGCCTCATCGAGGCTGGGGCGGCTTCCACGCGCGTTCCCCCGGTGCAGAGGGGCAGCGAGGCGGGCCGCGGGGAAGAGGCCCCCCGCCTGGCGCGGGCCGGACCCGGGAGAAGGGTTGGCGTGGCGCCGGGAGGGAGTTGCTCAGCCCGGATCCCTCAGGCTCGCGGCCAGGCTCGCCCCGAGGGTGGTGGATTCTGGGACCTTCTGGACCGCGCGGCTCCGGCCGCCAGGGGGAGGTCGTCCCCGCTGGGGAGAGGAAACCGCGGCCACCGGGGACGCCACAGCGCCACCCTGGCTCGTGTGGCTTGGTGCTGCTACGGGTTCGAGAGAGGCCTGCGGCCGCGCGGGCGTGAGCGCCGCGTGGGGGGGGGGGGGGGACACGAACCAGGGACCCGGGAGGGATGGGACCACCTACTCCAGAAGCCTCGCTGCGTGCACCGAGAGACCGAGAGACCCTGCCTGTCGCAGAGGCGCCCGGGGACCCCTCCTCAGGCCCCCACTCCCCGAAGGGCCGCGGGTGAAGTCCTGCGCAGGCTCGAGGCCTAGAGGATGGGGGGGGGAGGGCGCAGCCTTCGAATTCCTTCTCGGGGACGCTGGGGCTGAGCCGACCGCGGCCCCCGACGGTCTCGGGTCACTTCCTGACCCCCCGCACTCTGTCCCCGGGATCCGCCCACCTGTCTTAGCTACGGTCTTCTCCCCTGGGCCCTGCGCGCACTCGCCTCCCCGCCCGCCTCGGGCCTCACTCCCCGGGGGTCTGCGCTCGCTGACTGCGGAGACCCCGAGCTCCCGGCAGCCCCTCGCCCGGGCCTCTCCGGGGTCGGGGCGCTCTCTAAGCGCGCGGGCCACTCTCCTGCGGGCGCACATCTGTCCCCGCGCGCGCGCGCCCAGCGCCTTAGCCGCCCCCTTCTTTGCGCTCCGGGTAAAGGCGCAGACGTGAGCGTGGAGAACTCTCTTTCCCTACCGAGGCGTCAAGTGGGAGCTTTTTTCCCCTACTGGGGTGGGTGAGAAAGGTGGGGCGCGGGGAGTGAGTCTCTCTGCCAGAGCCCGGCATCTCTGGAGCTTCCTAAGTCGGTTCCTCTCTCGGCGCCTGACGCCCAGCAGCCCCACCAGAAAGAATCCATTCATTTCGGATCAAAAGCACCACTTCGGACGCGGGCAATAAATCTGGGCCCCCCGACCGCTGCGCCTCCCGGACCCTGCGGTGTAGACGCCCTTCAAAGGAGCCCCTGGTGGGACCGGATTTTGGAACTCCCGCCCTGGGGTTCCGGGCCCAGCAGCGTTGGGCCGGTCAGACCCTCCCTCCGCCTCCCCTCCGGGTCCGGCTTCCCCCTCCGTCACCCACCCCGCGGCACCCGCGCTCGAGCCCGGAGCCGGGACGCGGCTGACAGTTAAATTGCAGTGTGGGCCGAGCCGGGGCTGAGAAGGGACCGCGTGTCTCTGACGGGCCGCGCAGACAAAGCGTCTAGCGGAGCCAGAGGAGCCGGGCGCAGCCCCGCGCAGACCTGTCAGCGCGTCTCCCGCGCTCGGGAGCCAGTTTGCGAAGTCGTAATTATATCTCTTAACCTGTCTTGCTCTCTGTAGAAGAAGGTCCCATTATATTGAAATGAGATTATTAGCCATCAAATACTTTCTTTCTCGGGAGTTTTTTTTTCTTTCTTTCTTTCTTTCTTTCTTTTTTTTTTTTTTTTATTCAAATACCTTAACGACTTGGCAATTGCATTTTCATCAGATTTAGTTGGCTCCCCAGCCCGGTGCGGGAGCCAGAGCAGGAAAGCAGCTGGGTGGGGAGAGACGAGGGGGTCTCGGAGAAGAGCGACCCCTTTTACAATCTGTCCTAGGTCCAGTCTACCGGGCGGGGACATCTGGGCCCAGGGAGAGGGCGGTGAGAAAAGAGAAACTGCGCATTGAGGGGAAGGTCTTCCTTCTCCCCCAGCCCGGCTCCAACCAGTTCTTTACAACCGGAGTGGGGTTTTCGGTAGGGACCTAGAGGCCGGGACACAGGTCAAGCAGCGGGAAAATGATGGCTGGCAGGACAGACGTGGGGTTGGGGGCACCAGGTGAGGCCTGAGACAGGAGCGGGGTTCGCCTGGGCTTGGCTGTTTCCTCTGGAGCCTGGCTCAGCGCTCCAGTCGGCTTCCCCGTGGATGGAATTTCAGTGTGTAATAAAGGAGTTTTTCTCGCTACGCCCAAGGTCTGTCTGGTTTTACCAAAGATTGTGAGCCCCTTGAGGGGAAAAAAGCCCATCTTGTTTCCAGACCCTGGAACCCGTGTCCCCGCTGCCAACAGAGCGGACCTCCCCGCACCCCTCCCTGGGCTGGGAGCCTGCAGGAAGATGGGAGGCGGAAGGTTTTTCCAGACGGTGATTGTGAAGCCCCGGTTTGGTCTTCAGCTGGGAGGGGGCAGCCAGGCTCCTGTTTTCCTTGGCTGCAACCCAGACTCAAGGAAAAACTTTTGGGGGGCAAGACAGCCACCAGGGTTACCTCCCCCTCCCCTTTCATACTGGGCGCTGCCTTACATTCTTGGTGCCGGCGTTCCAGACCAGTTCCAAATGGCACGGGACCATTTTCCCCATCAGCGCCGTCCCTCTTCAGTAAGGGGAACATTGAACCAGAAATTTGGCAGTCTCTCTGGTCTCTGAACCTGTCTCTCTGTGCAGATGAGAGGCTCTAGATGATTTCCTTAATCTCTGACACCAGTTTTCCGAAATGAAAGCTCAGAGGTCAGGCATAATCATCAGAAAGATCCTAGAGACCCTGAATCAGTTCTCTGTCTCTTTCGAGGGAGGGGAAGCGGTCACCAACTGTGGCTTTAAAATTTTGAGGTACACAGATACACACACGGGACGTGTGTGTGTGTGTAGTGTGTGCATTTGTGCAGTGGTTGAGGAAGCCAAAGAACATTGGATGGCCTGGAACTGGAGTTTCAGGTAGTTTGTGAGCTGCCCTGTGGGTGCTGGAAATTGAACCACGCTTTTCTGGACGAGCAGCCAGTGCCCTAGGCTGTGACTCTACACACAGCAAGAAGAAATGCCTCCTAAGGTGCTGGGGTCTGCGGTCACTGAGACCTCCCGAGAGCTCTACAGTTGGTCTTCAGCAGGGTAGGGCAGAAGGGACTGTGGCTGCTTGTTTAAATTATCTAAGAAGGAGAAACGGGGTTCTGTGGGAAAGTTTTAAAGCACTGATGCTGAACTTGGCAATGCCTTTCTCTAAGGCACAGATGAGCCCCATCCCTAAGACAAGGCTTGGCAGCTAGGGGCTGGGGGGGAGGGGTAGCATGTTATTTAACCAGTTTCCCTGCCCCAGTAAGTGCTCTAAATGCTCTGCGTGGAAAAGGAGGCACTGGAGCAAAATAAGTGCCAGAGATACCCCTACACCAAAGAGGGAAGCCGGTAAAATGGTGAGGCCAGCAGGACTGACACGTTCTGCGAGGGTGCCCACTGCTAATGAAATCCCACCCCAGGACCTGTATGGTGGGAGGAGACAGCCACCTCCCACAGGCTGTCTTCTGACCTCCACCTGCTCACCACAGCACGCCGCATGTATGTGCACACATGCACACAGACACATACACCAAACATGGCTCTAGGCCACAGTTAAGAACACCTACTGCTCTTGCAGATGACCCAGGGTTAGGGTTTTGGTTTTGTTTTTGTTTTTTTTCACCCACATCAGGTGACTCATGAATACCTTTAACTCCAGTCCCAGAGGACCAGACGCTCTCTTCTAGCCCCTGCTGGTGCCTGCATGGATACAGTCCACATATATAGAAGCTTGTACACACACATCATAAAATTTAAAACCACTTACAAATTAAAAACTATACCATAATACCAGATACTTACTGAGCACCTGCTATGTGCTGGGTTAGCTTCACAGATAGTCTCCCTTTCACAGGAAGTTTTAAGATGGAAGAAACTCCTAGTTTGGCTGGAAGGAAGGCTTGGCGGTTAAGACTGCTTGCTGCTCCTCCAGAGAATCTGAGTTTATCTCCAAGCAGCCTTGTCTGGGTAGCTCAAAGCTACCTGTAACTCCAGTGCCACAACATCCAACATAGGGACCCGATACATGCACATACCCTCCTAACAAACACACACTATACACCCCACACATACATGCACACACACACACACACACACACACACACACACATATACACATACCCCACACACATACAGGCTCCCATATATACCCCACTCATATACACACACATACCCACACATACACATAATTAAAAATAAAACACACTTTAAAAAAAATATTTCAAAATGTAGGTCAGCCAGTGTGACACGTGCCTGGAATCCCAGCATGTAGGTATCAAAAGCAGAGGGTTTCAAGCTCAAGGCCATCATGGGGCCACATGCTAAGACAGTGTCTCCAAAACCAAAGATTTCAGCTGAATTGAGGAGAGGGACACAAACATTCAAATGGTAACAAGTGAACGGAACAGGAACCAGGTAAAGGATAGATTTTGTCAAATATTTACTGTATGTGCATGAATGTTTTACATATATGTCTGTATACCATGTGCATTCTCTGGTACCCGAAGACCCCAGAAGGAGGCATCGGATCCTCGGAAACTGGAGTTCCAGACAGTTAGAAACTACCCAGGTGGCTGCTAGGAACTAAACCAGGGTTCTCTTGCAAGGGCAGAAAGTGTTCTTAATGGCTGAGAAATCTCTCCAGCGCTCACACAGAGAGAGAGAGAGAGAGAGAGAGAGAGAGAGAGAGAGAGAGAGAGAGAGAAGGATATTTAAGATAAAGGAAAAAACTTCATAGCCCATGGGGGCTCACAGAGACTGAACCACCAACCAAAGAACATGCATGGACTGGTCCTAGGCCCCTGCACATCTGTGGCAGATGCACAGCTTGGTCTTCTTGTGGATCCCCCAACAACGGGAGCAAAGCCCCCCTCTGACCCTGACGCCTGCCTTTGGATCCTGCTCCCCTCACTGGGCTGCCTTCATGGCCTCCGTGGGAGAGGAGGCCCTACTCCTGCAGTGACTTAGTGTGCCAGGGCAAATTGGTACCCATGGGGGCTTTCTCCTTCAGAGGAGAGGAAAGGATGGGGCAGGGGTATGTAAGGGGAGCTGAGAGCTGCAATCGGGCTGTAAAGTGAATAAGTAAGTGAGTTAATAGAGGGGGAAAAGGAAAATCAGAAAATTAAATGTTCTAGCATTGTGATCACTGTTACTCATACCTGTGAATGCTCTGAATTCACCAAAGTGTATACGTTAAGTAAGGGTAAAGTTACAGCGTAGGAAACTTCAGCTTAATAATAGTTGCTTAATTTCAAAAAGGTAAAATTTGGGGCTAGACAGACAGCTCAGTGCTCAAGAGCACAAGCTGCTCTTCCAAAGGACCCGGGTTTGATTCCCAGCACCCTCACAGAGGTTCACGACTTTCCATGTCCAGCTCCAAAGGGTCCTCGGGCCTCTTCTGATCTCTACAGGGACTGCATACATACAGCGCAGAGACATACATGCAGGCTAAAGACACACCCAGAACAACAATAAAGCAAATCTTAAAGGAAAAGTGAAGGGCAGGCAGTGCTGGGGTTCTCCCCACACAACCCAGAACCAAGGTTTAGAGAATCCCCACAAAATTCAGGGTTCGGGACTTGGGTGTGAGAACTTGAGTTCGGACATGTAAAGCCAGACACAGGCACAGTAGTACGTCCCAGTGGTCCCGTGACATGGGAGCTGGGGACAGGAACTCTCTAGAGGCTCGGGGGCCAGCCTGGGGTAACCAGTGGTGAATAACAAGAGACCCCATCTCAAACTATGTGAAAGGTAAAAACCGGACCCAAGCTCGTCCTCTGACCTCAGTCCACACGGAATAGAGCGTGGCAATGCCTGTACACAACACACAAGTTTAATTCGTGACAGCATCAGCATCCCGAGAATAAATCACTGAATCTATCCAGGGGGGTTGGACTTTTGTAATTCTATTGGGAAAGATAAGCCAGACTCGAAGGACAAATATGTTGTGTTCCCTCTCATATGTGTGTATGTATAAACATGTAGAGGAGCATCAGGAGTTCAAGATCGTTCTCGGCTACATAAGTTCTAAGCCTGCCTGGGTTACATTAAGCCCTGTCTCAAAACAAAGGAAGAGGAGGAGGAGGAACTTCAACCCTTTGCACTGAGATGCTAAAACTGCAAGAAAATTGAAGGCTGTAGGTGCTCCAGTCCCCGTCTCTGTTGCTTCGGTTACCCAAGGCATCCTCTCAGGAAGGGACACCTTGGCCCACGGGCAAAGGGAGTCACATCACGTTCCAGGTCAGATGGACCTGAGGTCAGATGCCTCATCTCGTAATGTCCGTTCTCTGCACTGACATCCACAGAGTCAACACAATTCCCAGCAAAACGGCAGCACGTTTGTGAGCGCACTTGATTCCATGTCCTACTGCAACCTGGACGCTACAGAAAAATTACCCATAGTGTGCAGAGTGGGCGGCCATGACTGAAGAAGCACCAAGACAGTAGGTAGGATGGCGAATGTCTATGAAAGGAGGATCAGTAGTCATGGCCAGCCTCAGGTACATACAAAACGCAAGATCAGCCTGGGCTACATTGAGGCCCTGTCTCAAGCAGGGTGAAGCTGGAAAGGTGGCTTCGTGCTTAGGAGTGTTTGCTGCTCTTGGAGATGACGGGTTCAATTCCCAGCATCCACACTGGGCAACTCACAACTGCCTTGAACTCCAGTTCTAGGGAATCTGGCATCACCCACGTAGTACACTTACAATCAGGCATGCACGCACACACGCACACAAAGATAAATAAAAATATCTTTTGAAAGGCACACTGAGCTACAGAATTCTGGAAGTCCCAACTGGGTTTGAAATGATATAAACATATTCTCTATTAAAATAGACAGTACAGCCTTACATGTTTATGAAGACACAGAAGAAAGCTGAATGAACATTCACTTTAGTAAAGGTGGCAGAGAGAAGGGTTTGCTATCTTCCGCAAGTGATGCCATGGCAGATGCTGCCCTGCGGATGTGAACCCTTTCAATGTGGATGAATTTGCTCAGAGTTTGCTCAGGCAGAGGTTTGGGGAGCGGGTCGATGAAGCCCTTGGGCCACACACTCATGGGTACCAGCTGGCGCAGACGTACTGGCTCCCGCCTAGAAAGCCGCCGGGACTTGACCCCAGCTTTCAGCTTCTTCGGGGAGTTTTGGGGGAGCTGAGGAGGAAAGATGGTCATCCTGGCAGCCGGTGGCTTCCTCTTCGTAGGCAAGCTGGAGAGCACTCGAGAGGTCAGAGGTGGGAGAGGATCTGGCCTGGGATGGAGGACTACTTTTGACCGCAGACTGCACCCACACAGGCAGGCTTTAGGGGTGCCCTTCATTGGGGGAAAGGCCGAATTCCCTGGAGAATAGGACTGCTGGGTGCCCGGGATATCCCACTTCCATCCCTTGCGGGGTCGGGCTTTCCTTGAAAAATAAATGAACAAAGGAATGAATGAATGGGTGAATGGATGGATGGATGGATGGATGGATGGATGGATGGACGAATGGAATGGATACATAGATAGATAATAAGTAGATTAGAGGGAGAAAGAGAGAGAGAAATAGATAGTGAAAAGCCAGAACAGTTGAAAAAAGGCCTGGGAGAAAGATAAGATGATTCCTCCAAATCAGGACATGCCAACCTGATTTCAAACTCGTTCTCCGAGTTTCCCAAGGACATTCTCTTCTTTCTGCAACGAGAGCAGGGACAGATTCTACACCACGGGTGTACGTCTCGGTTTCCTGAGCAGCAGTTCTAAGGGAGGGAGGATTCTGTGACAGAGATGCCCTATTCCCTCAGGCCAGAGGCTAAAATACTTCCAATACCTGTCTTCCAAACACCTCACGTGGGAGAGCTGGTCAGACTCACTCCTGCATACGGTCTTTGATGAAAACTGTCACATGACTGAGGGCAAGCGAGGAGAGGCGTCATGTGGGACCAACAGGACATTTATTTCACTTTCCCTACCTCTGGCTCTAGTTTTCTGAGCCCACAAAAGTCCAAATAGGACATATTGTGAAGGGCTCCCTCACCTGCTATGATGCCACCAGTGATGTCATAGATGGGTGTGTTCATAAACCCAAGGCCTCCTGTGTTACATGACTGAGTTACCCTGACTTCTCTCTTGTGTCTACAAGGTCCTGCTTCTCCTGCTAGTACAGTTACAGCACTTACTTGTCCAGGGAGCAGAGACGGACAGCTTGATAAGGGTCGTATTAATCCCACAGGGCTGATTTAACCATCAGCTCAAACAAACGGCTTTAACCCTAAAGAATCCATTCTTTGCTGAGGTCAAAGGTCAAGGTACTGGCAAGACTGGCAGCCTCTGGGGGCTCTTGAGGGGAAACCCCCTCCATTCCTTTTTCTCTAGTTGCTGGTGGTGACCGGGGATCCTCGACAGTCCGGCCTGTGCTTTGTGATGGTTAGTTTTATTTTTTTCTTTGATCTTCCCTGTGTGTGCTTGTGGGAATGTATACCACATGTGTGCGTGTGCCCATGGCAGATGCTGGAAGAGGGCCCTGGATCCTCCAGAGCTGAAGTTACAGGCCTGTCTGACCTGGGTTCTGGGAACCAAATTCTGGTCGTCTGGAAGAGCAGCAAGCACACGTAACCACCGGGCCATCTCTCTAGCCCGTGACGATTGGTTTTTAATACTAACGTGACACGTTGTGTTCATTGAGATGGAAAGCCCACCCTCTGCGGTGGTACCACTCTCTAGGAAGGGGGTGCTGGGGTGTGGGAGAGGGGAGAGAGCCAGCTGAGGAGTACCATGGAGGCATTGATGCATTGCGCTCTGCTCTTAACTATGGCTGTAATGGCCTGGCTGCTTCAAGTGCCCACCATTTGACTTCCCCATCAAGATGGGTGGAAATTTGGAATTGTGAGCCAAATAAATCCTTTCTCCCTTAAGAGTTATTGTGAGGGATTTTATCACAGCAGTGGGAAAAGATGCTAAGACAGAGTTTTAGTCCAACCTCTGCCCCAATATGGTGCTTGGATGCTTTTCCACGGGGCTTTATTCGCTGCCATTGGAACAGGACCACCATAAGTCAGTATGACCTTGTCCTTACTGAGCTAATTACATGTGCCAAGACTCCTCCCAAGTTTTCACCCTGAGGTTCTGAGTGACATGAAGTTAGAGGAAAGGAACCATTTATGAAGATTTGGGCAGGTAAACAGAGGGAGATTGCAGATCCAGAAAGGCGTGCACAGTTCCAGACCTTTGGAGCATGGAGAAGGACCGGTTCCAGGACTAGGAAGGAGAGCCACATGAAGTTGTTCGTGTGGAGAGAGCTGCAGTCAGCCGCCTGGAAGTGGGCCCAGCCATCATGCTCCACCTCCTTCAGATCTTTGGCCAGGGCCATGGGAGCCACCTGCCAAGGTGACAGACACCAATACAGCGACAGAGGGAGCAGAGTGCTGGCAGTCATACATCCTGAGAGCATCCAGCAGTCTGGAATGGGCAAAGACCACGCAGAGGAGGAGTGACCTCCTAGACACGTCGGGCATCTCTCCGTGTTGGGTCCTTATGGGTAAAGAATGGTCCGCACACTGACCCCAACCATGCAGAGCCATGGTCATGTTTGTTGACAGATGACCAACCTGGAAGGAGTTTTAGTCGTTTCATCAGCTTATTTTTTTTTAAATCTCTGTGTGTGGTGTGCATGTATACATATTTATATGCATGTATGATGTATGTAGGCAAGGTTTGTATGTGTAAATATTGATGCCATCTGCCACAACGCGCATGCAGAGATCGGAAAAACCTGGTTGTACCCCATCCCCTTCCACTGTGCTTGAAACACCGCTTTACTCTTTGCCGCTGTGTGCTCCAGGCTGGCTAGCTCCTAAGCTTCTGGGGGCTTCCTGTCTCCACCTTATCCGACCTTACATAGGTGCTGGGGACAAGAACTCAGGTCCTCAAGCTCGCACAGCAAGCACTTTGCTCACAGAGCCATCTCCCAATCCCAGCCAACTTTTTTTTTTTTTTTTCACAGTTGTTTCGGGAGGTTTTACAATATTGATCGAAAGCACAATAAATTCTCACATAACCCGCTACACTTCCCGCCCACCACTGACATTCTACCAACTACTAGCAGTTTCCAGAAGACTGGAACATCCATGAGCCAATAAACCAGTGCTAGTAAAAGACTTTATTAAATGGACTTGTTCCCCAGGCATCCTGGCATGATTTGAGCCCAGGAAAGAGGCATTTTGTCTACAATCAAAGGTTTATTCAAGTCATCTGCCGCTTGGAAAACTGGAAAGAACACAGACTTTGTATTTTGGTTTTGTTTAGTTTTGCGACAGGATCTCTTGTAGCCTAAGATAGCCTGGAACTTCTTATGTAGCCAAGGATAACCTAAAATTCTGATCCTCCTGCCTCTACCACCCAAGTTCTGGAATTACAGCTAAGTACATTGACATTGATAATGATATTCTCTCTACCTTCACTCATTCATCTTTTCCTTCTTTTTAATTTTTTGTTTGTTTTTCAAGATAGAGTGTCTTTGTGTAGTCTTGTCTGTCCTTCAACTAGCCTCTGTAGACCAGGCTGGCCTCAGACTCACAGAGATCAACCTGCTCTGCCTTGTGGGTGCTGAGATTAAAGGTGTGCACCACAACCACCCAGCTCCTTCTTTTTACTTTTATTTATTTATATCAAGACAGAATCTCATATAGTTCAGACTGGTCTACAATTCACTATGTAGTCGGGGCTGACCTGGAATTCCTGATTCTCCTG
This sequence comes from Meriones unguiculatus, assembly GCF_030254825.1. Lineage (NCBI taxonomy): Eukaryota > Metazoa > Chordata > Mammalia > Rodentia > Muridae > Meriones > Meriones unguiculatus. The sequence goes on along the minus strand of NC_083363.1, from coordinate 30,658,535 downwards.
CCTCCACCTGCTGAGTAGACTTCCATTCCCAGCTTCCCCTTGCTCTTTAATTCTTTTTTTAAATGTTTATTTTTATGTACGTGAGTATTTTGCTCGAACACGTGTCTATGCATCAAGAGGTGCCGTGGCCACAATTGCTAGAAGAGGACATCAGATCACCAGGAACTGGAGTCACAGATGGTTGTTACCATGTGGGTGCTGGGACCTGAACCTGGTTCCTCTGCAAGAGCAGCTGGCACTCTGAACCTCTGAGCCGTCTCCCAGCTCCTCACTCTTCTGTTCCACTGAAGCTGGCCTCGTCAAAGTCACCTCCTCCACAGGGCCAAGTCCAAAACCCAATTCCAACCTCCAGAAGCATCTCATGGGGGGAGGGAGGGATGTCTTCCTGAAACTCTTGGTTCCTATTCCTTTGCTGGGCCTTCCAACCTCCAAGGTGTTTTCCTTCCCTCCTGACTTCTGAAGGGCGGCGCCTCCTAGCCTACATTCCTGGTGTTCCTCCGCCTGTTCTCCACAGGGCACCTTCAGTGAACATGTTCCTTTTCTGCAGCTACAGATCCAGTGGCTGGAAATAAGATTTATTTACGATGATTTATTTACTTATTCCTTCACACATCTGGAGGCCAGAAGTCAGAACACCACATTTCCACATCCCTTGTAGGGCTCTAGGGCGGCTCTCTGACTTATCCGTCTAGTTGCTGGTGGCTGCCAACTGTCCTTGCTGGGGCAGCTTAACTCCTTTCTGCCTCTGTCTGCATGGTGCTCTTCCTTCTGTGTGTCCACATTCATTCATTCATTCATTCATTTCTTTCCCTTCTCCTCCTCCCATATTTTTGTTTTGTTTTGAAACAAGGTCTATGTAACCCTGACTGTCCTGGAACTCCCTATATAGACCAGACCAGGCTGTCCTAAAATTCACAGAGATCTGCCTGTGTCTGCCTCCCAAGTGCAAGAATTAAAGATATGGGCCATAATATCCAGCTTTATATTATTGTGTAATTGTGTAATTGTATGAGTGTGTGTATGTATCTCTCTGTGTGTATGTGCACTTGAGTGCAGGTGCACCCAGGAGCCAGAAGAGGGTGCCAGATCCCCTGGAGCTGGCGTTACAGGGGTTGTAAGAGGCTCACATGAGTACTGCTAATCAAATTCTGGTCCTTTGTAAGAACAGCAGTTACTCAAGCACTGAGTGATCTCTGAGTGATCTCTTCATCCCTCAGTCTTCTTATAAAGACACCAAATGTGGAATCAGGGAACTTCCTAATCTAGTATGACTTCAACTTGTTTACATCTGGGGAAATCTTTCCTTCCCAGTCAGGTTCTTGGTAAGCTTGAATTAGTCTGGAAGAGACTATTCAGTCCAGGACAGTGACATCACTGAGCCTCATGGTTTCAAAACCCACCTCATCATTCTGACTCTAAACTTCTCCTCTGACCTACTTCTCCACACCTCAGTTCACATGCCCAGAAGGTCTGTGTTCTGCAGGAGTCTTGTCCCTATGGTTCTTCCCTTTCTTCAGAAGTGGCATCATGGGCTAGAGAGATGGCTCAGTGGTTAAGAGCACTGGTTGCTGCTCCAGAAATCCTGAGTGCAATTCTCAACAGCCACATGGATCCAACACCCTCTTCAGACCTCTGCAGGCAGCAGACACACGTGTGGGACACAGACATACATGTAATCAAAACACCTATAGAGGCATAAAAAATATTTTTTAATTAAAAAAATAAGTGGGTCAGGTGTAGTGGCATACACCTTTAATCCCAGCACTTGAGAGGTTGAGTCAGGCAGATCTCTGTGAGTTTGAGGCCAGTTCCAGATCAGCCAGGGCTACATAAAGAAACTCTGTCTTGAAAAAAAAAAAAAGAAGAAAGAAAGAAAGAAAGAAAGAAAGAAAGAAAGAAAGAAAAGAAAAGGAAGAAAGGAAAGAAAAAGGGAAAGAAAATGGTTTTACTCTGGTTGGGCCACAAGCTCTGGAGGAATCCGGGCGCCTCTTTATCATCACCCCAACTGTAGTTCACAGAATCTCACACTGACTTGATTTCCAAACTCTATCCCAAGCGCAATCATTCCTCACCTCTTCCATCCATACCTTTCAAGTCACCCACCACAGCTTTGAGGTCCTCTGACATCACAATCCACCCTTCTACCCACTGTGCTGCCCCCACCAACTGACTGGATGTGTAACCACATGATGTGACTGTTTCCTCAGCCACAGGAGGACGCTCCTTGAGGAGCCTATCATCAAGTCATGTCATCTAGAGAAGTTTAAGTATTATCAATGCACAGTTTCTGATCACTATGAAGCAACCACCCTCCCAGGACCTAGAGTAAGACTGAATAAGAGCTCGTATCTCCATGTTCTCCCCAGGAACAGGGCAAGTGTGTAACTGATTTTGGAGGGACCTTCTCCTTGAGCCCCAAAGTAAGGCCTCTCTCTCTAAACCAGACTCTTGAGATACCCAAAGACAGCCCATTCTGGATCAAATTCTTCCCTCTCGCTATTCCATACTCACCCAGAACTCTCTACACTGTGTGTGTGCCTTCTCGCCAATGCAATGCCCTTTGGGGCCTGAGTTGGGAATCAGACCCCCTGGAAATGAAGTCACGGGTGGCTGTGAGCTCCCTTCTCCCCGCCCCATGGGTGCTGAGAGCTGAACCCAGCAGTCGGCACTCTTATCCACTAATTGTCTCTCCAGCCCCATCTGCCAGGACTTTTCGCAGACCAAACACGCTTCCACCGAATGCTGGAGCCTGTGTGTCCCGACCCAGGAAGGGTTGCTACACATTTCTTGAAATCTGTCCATTCCGAAAGGATGATGCTTTTATTCAACAGTGAGTGAGCCCTGGAGATAAAACAGGGAAGAACCCAAAGCCCTGCCTCTAGAGAGAGAGGTGATCATTAACTAATAAAGTGATAATAGCGGGTTTTTTTTTCTTTCATGAATGTTGGTGCTTTGCCTGATGTGCATCTGTGTACCACATGTGTGCCTGAGGAACCCAGAAGAGGATATCAGATCCCCTGGGGTTGGACTTAGAGTTGTGAGCCACCTTGTGGCTGCTGGGAATTGAACCTGGGTCCACTGGAAAAGCACCACTGAGCCATCTTTCCAGCCCTGCAAGTGTCATTTTGGCGTGAACCAGGACTGTATAGACGATGTAGCTGAGCTACAGGACAGTGATGAGAGCTGAATGGAGACAGACAGGGTGCCAGGTGGGTGAGTGCTGAGCCTGGGGCGGTCATGGGGGTTATAAGGAGCTCGTGTAAGGCTAGGTAGGGCTTTATCTGAAGTGTACAAAGACTTGAAGAAAGCACCCTGACCCAGCCACTCTAAGGAGTGTGAAAGTAGAAACAGGCCATGTTTAAGATGCTACCGTGTCCATCATGGTGGCTTACACACATTGCTAGGAAGGTTAGAGTTCATTCTGATGGGGCCTACTAAGGTCTTCGCACAAGAACTTGATTGAGAAACGATTGAGTTTCTGGGTCAAAATTATCCCTGGAGCAATGTGAAAGACAAAGTGAGGCTGTCACCAGTGTGGAACTGATTCCACAGTTGCGAAGCCCAGTAGAAAAAGGCAGGGACTCTTACTCAGAGAGAGGTGTGAATTTCAATATGGCAGCAGCAGAGTATTCCACCAGATGCAGACTCTTCCAGGCCTGGAACCCAGGGGAGCACACACCCAGGGAGTTCACCCTGACCCTAGAGGTTTCCTCACCATACCCTCTTGAGTGTTGGTCAAGAATAGAAGGGAGAAAAACAACTCCATCTTGACTAAGAAACACCTAATTCCTCAAAGCATCGTAAGTGGGAAATGATCCAGCCAAGAGAAACCATGTCAAAGCCCTGTGCCCACTGAAGGCACCAAAGAGAGGAAACCCCATTGAAGATCCAGAAACAGGACATACCAGAAGTCTCAGAAAAGCAGCAGCAGAGGGTTAAACACGGGATGAGCCCTGTGTGAGGGGCAGGGATCCCCCTTCCCTCCTCCCCTCATCATGCCTGTCCAACCTTGCAGGAGAGCTAAAGATTGTTGTACAGTTATGAAGTAAGTGGCCAGGGAGATGACTCAGCAGCTAAGGGTGCTCGCTGCCAAGCCTGAAGACCCGAGTTCCAAATCCAGCACTTTCAAATGGTAAAAAGACAAAACTGATTCTCATGCTGCTTCACCCATGCTTGTGCACAGAGAAATAAGATTTAAAATAAATGTAATTTTTACAAGTTTAATAAAAATGAGTGAACCGGGGAGGCTCTGAGATGGGAGCAATATAAGGCCCAAGAGAGCAAAGTGGGATCTGCTGAGGAAACCTTTCCATCTCATCCCCAGAGAGGACCAGCAGCAGCTGCTAGATTATTTTGTTTACTACCCTGACAGAATAGGATTCAAGAAGCAACTTAAAGCTTCATTCTTGCAGTTGGAGAAGACAGAGACCACCATGCAGGGCATGCATGCAGCAAGAGCAGAGGGCTGGCTGGCCACAGCGTGCCTGCAGTCAGGAAGCGGTGACAGTACTGGGGGGTGGGGGCTGACTGTACAGCCTCCAAGCCCACCCCAGTGAGCCAGCTCCTCCAGCCGGGCCTCTCCACCTAAAGGTCCGCAACTACTCCAATGAGGAGGAGGCTAGGAGATCAGGAGTTCAAGGCCAGCCTCAGCTATACGGTGAGCTTGAGGACAACCTGGAATATAAAAGACCCTGTCTCAAAGAAGAGGAAAAGTGGAGGAAGGTGAAGAAGAACAGAGAAGAGAGGGAAGACAATGAGTTAAAAGGAGGAGACGATCATATTTTCTAACAATAAACTTCTTATAAGACACCCATTTTTATAAAATTTAGTCATTGCCCCATTAAGAGGTAGAGCCTGTTTCCCGGATTTTGAATCTTTGAATATTTCTATGGCTGTGTTCACAGCGCGTAGGTGGGAGATGGTGGGGCCAGTGAGATGGTTTGGCAGGTAAAAGGTACTTCCTGACAAGCCTGATCTGAGTTCAATCCCTGGGACTGGAAGGAGAGAACAAACCCCACAAGTTTCTTCTCTTACACCCACACATCACACACACACTCATACACACACTCACAATCACTCAGTCAATCGATAAATTTTTTTTAAAAATAAATTAAGGGTCAGGCAGTGGTGCATGCCTTAATCCCAGCACTCGGGAGGCAGAGGCAGTTGGGTCTATGTAAGTAGAGGCCAACCTGGTCTATAAAGTGAGTTCCAGGACAGCCAAGGCTACACAGAGAAACTCTGTCCAAAAAAAAAAAAAAAAAAAAGGAAGGAAGGAAGGAAAGAAAGAAGAAAGAAAGAAAGAAAGAGAAAGAAAGAAAGAAAGAAAGAAAGAAAGAAAGAAAGAAAGAAAGAAAGAAAGAAAGAAAGGAAGGAAGAAAGGAAGAAAGGAAGAAAGGAAGAAAAAAAGAAAGGGAGAAAGGAAGAAAGGAAAGAAGGAAGAGAAAGATGAGGGCCTAGAGAGAATTGTCAGCAGTTCAGGCATCTGCATGCCCTTGCAAAGGACCTGGGTTCAGTTCCCAGCACCCACATGTGAGTTCACAACTATCTGCAACTCCAGTTCCCAGGGAGCCGACACCTTCTTCTGGGCCATGCGGGTACCCATACACATAAAAGAAATCAAAATAAATAGTGAATTAGAGTCACATTAATGTGACAAGTCTTAATTTTCCCTAATATCATGAGGCTCACAGGCCCACAGTTCGGTGCTAAGTCAGTCTTCACACTGGCACATCTTCAAAACATTAATGGCTTCCCTGCTGGAAGTCCTGGACATGGAGCCGAAATCAATCACAATCATTGATCAACAATCAAGGCCAGGCTTCCAGGAAAGCAACATGGACGGCTGACTGGCTGAGCTCAAGTGACTCCTCCTTGCCTAGCTGTATGCCTCCTGGGCTCAGCCCGGGCCAGTTGCATTCCGTGGCTGTCTGTCAACAGAAAGACTGCAATTATGTGCAGTCTAGTGGCAGGTCTAATAAGTGCCGTAATTTCCAAGTAGTGATGAGTGTAATGATATTTTGAGATATCTCCAACAACGGAACGTGATATGGAAATACACATGATTTCCACTGCCGGCGATGTCTCCCGTGCTGCTAATGTCTCTGCAGCAGGTTGTCCGTATTCCTCACTGAAAGAAAGGCTGGCTTCCCAGTCAAGGCCCAGGAAAACAAGGCTGGACTCCTGCCAGTCAGCTCCACAGTCTTTCGAGCTGTGTGGACTCAGTTTGGGACACTTGCTCCAAAGCCTTGACGCATGTGGAGCCAGTCAGAAGGCGGTGTGCAGGAATGTTTTCTGGTGAGACATGAACAAACATCAGACTTGTCCCCTCGAGTCTGGTCTAGGAAAGCTGTGGTTTATTGAGCTTATTCCCAGAGCCTGGACAAGGGTAAGGGCAAACGCATGGCTTGTGAAAGCCCCTGGAGTCCCTGGATCCCTGGAGCTCCCAGGACAACCCAAGGCAGTGGCTGCTGGAGTCTCTTCTTCCCCAGCAATTGCTAAGGCTCGTATAACCTTGGTGAGGAGTCCTGAGAATCTTTTATTTTTCAGGAATTTTTTTTTTGAAACTTGTGAGACTTATTTATTTACTAAGTCTGTGCATTTCTTTATCCCCTGGAGTTTTATCAGGTCCCTTCAAGATGAAATGTTCCGCTTCCCAGGGAACTGCATCTCGACAAGGTTTGAGAAGAGCAGAAGGTAGCGTGTGATGTCCTTGTGCTTCAGCCCTGTCTGATTTCACCCGGCAGCACCCCTTTTCCTGGCTGGCTTCATGTACACCGAGGCTTGGCACTTCAGTTACACTCGGACTTCACTGAGGAGACTTGGCCACATGGCTGTACTTCTAGGAAAAGGGGGCAAAGAGTCATCACCTTATCTATTGCCCACGGTGAAGGAACGGACAAGGTGCCCAACAAGAGGTATCTCCCACAGTAAGTAGAGAGTAAGGCCAGTGTCGCTCTTCAGAGCCAAAGCAAAGCCATCTCTGGCCTCTGGACTCAGCTCCAAGCCTATGGCCTTTAGGCGGTGGCATCTCTTCCCAGATGCCCAAGAATCCTCACAGTCTAAGACTATGAACTAAGTTGTACCCCACTCACACTCCCTATATACTGGACCATTTGAGTCCCCTCAGGAAACACAGGCTGTCCCTAGCAACTTACAGAAGTTTGTAGTCTCAGAGAGTTAGAGTCCACGACCAGCATGGCGGAGAGCACGGCAGCAGGCAGGCAAGGTGCTGGAGCAGTAAACTGGGAGCTTACATCTCTATCAACAAGCAGGAGGCAGAGAGATAACCGGGAAATGCCCACCCTGAGAGACACGCCTCCTCAACAAGGCCACACCTCCTAATCTTTCTCTAACAGTTCCACCAATTGGGAACCAGGCGTTCAAATAGATGAGCCTATGGGGGGGGAAGCTCTCTCATTCCAAGGACCACAGACCATGGTCTCACAAACTAAGGTGAGAGTGACCAGAGGAAGATGGCTGATGTAAATCTTTTGGGAACTTAGACTTGGGACAAACTCGTGGCTTTGAAGCAGAAAGGAATTTCAGGACTAGACGGCATGAAACGGGACTGAGATTTTATTATTGCAAGAAAGTCTCAAAAAAAGAATAAAAGTGCACCAAGGGGGAGGGGGGCTTCCCAAGGGTATTCATAATTATCTCAACATTAGCCACGTATGCCATGTTGGTGGCTCAAGTTACAACTCAAAGGGTTGCTAAGCAACGCCTCCCCCCATTCTCTCTCTTTTTGATAAGCGAGATTATAAAGTGGCTGTGGAGCTGCTTTAGAAGGAATTATAATCTGATGAGGTGAAACTGGACCCCACGTGGCTGAAGGAGGGCTTTGGGATGTGGTCTGTCCCTGTCCTGTTTCCTGGGCAAGGGAGAAAGGCCTGCAGGAAAGGCTTGCTCTGCTGGGATCCTTGCTTCTCCAGGGAGTCCAGAGAGAATCTCCAGGGAGCCTTTAAGTGGACTCTGGAAGGAGGCAGTCACTCCTCTCTATGTTCCCAAAACTTGTCTTCCTATCCTTCCTCAACTCAAACACCTTCATGGCCTGAATGTCTATGTACCGTGTACATTCCTGATGCCCTCAGAGGCCAGAAGGGGGTGTCAGAACGCCTGGAAGTGGAGTTACAGTGAAACGATGTGTGGGTGCTTGGAATCGAGCGGAGCCTCTGGAAGAGCAGTCAGCATTCTTAACCGCTGAGCCAGCTCTGCAGCACGCTCAGTTCTTTTCCTTTATTCCATTTTTTGTTTCTTTACTGTGGATCGGGTACGCACATAGAGGTCAGAGGGCGATCTGGAGAGCTGGTTCTCTCCTTCTACCTTGAGTCCTGGGAATCCTGGGGATCAAAGTCAGTCATCAGACTTGGCAGCAAGTATCTATACCCCCTGAGCCATCTCGCTGGCCCTGGGGCACTTTTCTCTGCTTTATGGGGTACGATGTTAGCTGCTCCATTCTAGGGTCACAGGTGACAGACTGCAGAGTGCTGCACAGGTAGCTGCTGCTGCTGTTGTTGTTGTTGTTGCTGCTGCTGCTGATGCTGCTGCTGCTGCTGCTGCTGTTACTCAAGGTCCTAGAAGTCCAGGTCAGAACCACAGAGCATGAGTGACAGCAGAGAGGTTTTGGGGGAAGAGAGGAGAGAGTTGACAAGGATCCCAGAGGAGACAGAAAAGGATGGATCCCAAGAAAGGCAGGGTGGGAAAGTACTCCAGATGAAAACTCTTCATGGATTGCAGGTTACTTAGCAAGGGATGGCAGAAGTGACCCTAGTGTCACCTCTAATGTCCTCAGCCTTGTGGTTCTACACCTTAACCTCTGCTTCACCCCATAAAGTGCCCTGCAGACCCCACCCTCCTAGCCTAATGGCCCCTGCAGTCATGAGGGCAGAGTGTCTCACTTTACCAGAATGTCATCTATTTACCAAAGGATTCAGCCCCTCCTCCCCATTTGGAAGGCATTGCCTCTTCCGGTTTCTGCCTGGCTGAAGTGCAGGTAAGTAACCTCTGAAAGATCCTCCAGGGTCCCCTTCTCACCACACTGCTTCTCACAAGAGTTTTCTGACATTCTAGAACATCCCCCACCTGTTCCTCTAGAGCTGTGGGACTTAGTGTTCACTTATATTTATCTCACTTATTATTTTACATGGGTGTTTTGCTTACATGTATACATGTGTGCTACATGCATGTCTAGTGCCCTCAGAGTTTAGAAGATGACATTGAACCTCCTGGAGCTGGAGGTACAGGCAGTTGTGAGGTGCAGTGTGGGCACTGAGAACCTAAACTTGGGTTGTCTGGAAGAGTAGCAAGTGCTCCTTACCTCTGAGCATCTCTCCATCCCTTGTTTTGTTTTGTCTTGGAAAGACTTTAATATAGCCTAGGCTGGCCTTGAACTCCACATGAGGATGACCTTGAGCCTCTGTTCCTTGCCTCCTCCTCCCGGATAAGTAGTGGCTCACAGATGTGTCAACAAACCCAGTGTACAGTGTTGGAGCTGGAACCCAGGGCCTTGAGCATGTAGGCAGCGCTCTGCTCACCGAGGTGAGCCTGCAGATCCTCCTTGCTTATTCTGCTTTGTCAGCAGTGTGGATCTACCACAGGGCCTTGCATACTCTAGGCAAGGGTCTACCTCTGAGCTGCTTCTGTGGCCAAGATTCAACCTTTTACTTTGAGCAACTCAAACCTTTTCTTTGTGCCTCAGTTCCCCTCTCTGAAATGGGGAAAATGGATAAGAATGGAGAAAGGGCAAGGGGATCTCCCAAATGAATGAATTGGTAAATAGAAGATATCAGGGGCTTGGGGAGATGGTTCAGGGATTAAGAGCACTTACTGCTCCTTCAGAGGACCAGCCCGTTCTCAGCATGCACTTTGGGTGGCTCACAACCACATGACTCCAGCTCCAGGAGGTTTAACTCCCTCTTCTGGCCTCTTCTGGCACCTGCACTCACATGTGGACATGCATATGCAGAGACGTATACATACAGATAATTCCATTCTTAATGTGCTTTTTAAATGTGCTGATTTATTACTAGTTCAGAGCAAAATATTGATTATCAGGGGCTGAGGAGAATAGGAAAGAGAGTTCAGCTGATGATTGGTATGTGTCCAATGTCACAATTAAATAGAAAAATCAGTTCTGGTGTCCTACTAAAGTGAAAGAAGCTGACAATGGGGCCCTATGTAGCAATATTTCAAAAAACAGGAAGAGGAACTTGTTTGGCATAGCGCCTGCTGTGCACAAGTGAGGCCTGAGTATAATCTCCCACACCCACTTAGGGAGTCAGGTGTGGCGCTGCAGACTTCTATTCCCAGCATGGGGGTGACTTGTGGAACCCCGAGGCTCTCTGGCCAGCTAGCTTAGCCGGATTAGAGAGTTACAGAGCAGCAAGAGACAGTGTCTCAAAAATGAAAATGGAGGCCGTCTGAAAGGATGCCATCCAAAGCTGACCACTGGCCTCCTCATGCATATGAACACACGTTAACTAGCACACTCATGCACACACACACACACACACACACACACACACACACACACACAGAGAGAGAGAGAGAGAGAGAAGAAACTTGAATTTTTAAATATCTCACCACAAAGAAATAACAACTATTTAAGGTGATAAACATTACCCTGATAAATAATCTCCCTGATTCGGTCACTGCACAACACATATATAGAAGTACCCTCATGTGTCCCGTTAAGCTGCAAAGACAAAGTTAGACTCTCCTCAGCTTGGTACGCCCTAGCCCCAGGACTTCCAGAACACTGTCGTCCTCACACTCTCATCAAGACCAGTCCAGGCTCTCGGGGTGGACATTGGTGTCCACGTGTGAATGACAGGGGAAGCAGAATATCTGTAGCCACAAAGTGGAAGGGCATCCACGGGCTTCTGAGCGTGATAAAGCATGTAGGATGTACAAGGCTGGCCCCTGCGCAGCCATGGGTCAACAGCATGTAGACTCAAGTTGTGTGAGCAGAGTTCTCTTTTTGAGCATGGGATTTTTATTACTTTATTTTGGAAGTATATGGTTGTCGTGTACATTTGGCTATCAGAGTACAATTTGTGGGACCTGGTTCTCCCCTTCCGTTATGGGTCCTGGGGACTGAAGTCGGGTCATTGAGCTTGGTTGGCAGCCAGCACCTTTACCCACTTAGCCACCTTCCCAGCCTTGAGCAGTGTTGTTGACACTGGAACAGGAGTATGCTTTGACTCCTGTTTCTTTCATAATTCAGGCCAGGTCTTGGAAGAAGAGAAGCAAGTGCTATTGTAGGTGACATTATTATCAGGTGACATCAAAACTTACCCCAAATCTAGTTGGCATGGTCAGTTATGATAGAAATTATGCAACTGGGCCTGTGGTCGCACAACTTTAACCCCAACACTCGGAAGGCAGAGGCAGGAGGATCTGTGAGTTCGAGGCTACCACGGTCTACAAAGAAAGTTCCAGGACAGCCAAGGCTACACGGAGAAACTCTGGCTTTGGGGATGGGGTTGGCTAGAAATTGTACTAACTTCAGAGAAGGAACAGGCTCTCCTGAACTGGATCACACAGCCCAGTGGTGAGCAGCTGGGATAAAGGGCAGATGAACAGTCTGGGAAGAATTTGGCAAGTCAGAGATCCATCAGAAAGCCTGCAGCAGAACAAAGCAGACTGTAAGCAGGATGATAAGATAAGGATGAAAGGAAAAGATCTTTTCCTCTTGTACTTAAAATCTTTCTTTTCTTTCTTTCTTTCCTTCTTTTTTAGATAGGGTCTCAACTATATAGCCCTGGCTGTCCTGGATCTCACTATGTAGACCAGCCTGGTCTCAAACTCCCTGAGTGACGGGATGAAAGGTGTGTGCTCAAATCATTCATTCATTCCAACTGCCCAGTCGTTGATCCATTCACCTGGTAAACAGCCGGCCAGGATACATGCTACCATGCTCACTTTCCTCTGGTCATTCTACCACCCCCTCTCTCCTCACAAGAAGTGTGTGTGTCTGTGTCTGTGTCTGTCTGTGTATCTGCATACGAATGCATATGTATGTGTGTGCATTCAGAAGTCAGAGTTGTTGCCCCTGAGATGCAGCACTTGTTTTTAAACTCTCTTTTATTGGGGGTTTCTTAAAGCCTCTCCCTTCCAACCCCCCAACCCTAGGTAGAAGAGAGAAAGTTGGGAGGGAGGGCGCGGACACCTTTACTTCTCCAGGCTGTTTAGGGCCGGTGGGCTCTTAGGGGCTTGTACCAGTCTCTGTAACAGCAAACAAAGCAGGCCGTCTCCTCCAAGCCACCATGATGTCTGTCTCCAGGCTCTTCAAACTGTCACACGCCACACACCACCACATGCCACACTTTCCTTCTCCGGGATCCCCTATTCCTTTTCCTCAGAGTCCTGGACCACGCCCTTACCAGCTGGCAAAGACCGCACCCAGCACGAGACAATTATCAGCTGTGCACAAATCAGACCCACACTAAAATGCTATACTTGGGATTAAAACCCAAACAGACTTACATAACGTAAGTGAGTTTTTAAAGAAACCAAAACGCCCATTACCCTGAGTCATCATTGCTCAGCAGCCATTTGCCTATTTTCGAGTCAGGGCTTTCACGGGCATGGAACTCACATACTAGGCCAGCCTGGCTGGCCCTGAGCCCCAGGGATCTGTGTGTCTCTGCATCCCCAGTGCTGGGGTTATAAGTACGTGGGTACCATTCAGTATGTAAGTATGGATTTCGGGAACCGCACTCAGGTCCTCAAGCTTGTGGGGTAAGCAAGTGAGCCATCAAGCTAGGGCCCAGGACTCCTCCATGAGCTCTAACAAGAATGCATATGAGGGGGCTACAGAGGCGACTGAGTGGTTACGATCGTGCGCTGCTCTCACGGATGACCTGGGTTTGGATCCTAGCATCCACACCAGGTGCCTGTACCTTCAGCTCCAAAGCACTTGATGCCCTCTTCTGGCCTCTGTGGGCACCTGCACTCAAGTGCGCACACACACACACACACACACTACATACATACACAAGCATGCAGGCACACACACACAGACACACACCACACCACACATGCGTACACACACACACACTTTTAAAAATAATACACATTGATATGTAAGCATGACCTGGCTGCAACATATGTCATTCCATTGATCACTGTAGTTGATTCAGCTCATCTGCCTGGCTGTGCAGATCTCTTCTTTCTCCTTCACCACACTTTGTGTGTCCATCCCAAAGCTGTACACTTGGTTGAAAACTAAAATGTTTCCTGATAAGGTTGGACCATTCTTCAGAATACACACACACACTACAACTTTTAAAACTTAAAAAAAAAAAATTAACCATCACAATAGAATACAAGGTAGCATAATGCCCAGCAGAGAGAAAATACCCACTGAATAGCAGCTGGCATCTTCTAACATGGCCTACATCAGGCTCCCTAGAGGCAAAGCCTGGGTCTAACGTGCTCATACTCCTGAAGGCTCTAAGCAGTGTGAGCTGAAATGATCTGGGCTTAGGAACGCTTGGAGACTTTCAGAGAGACTGCTCCCAGGGGTGGGAGGAGCCCACAGTCAGAGTTTTGAGTGATATGACAGGGAGAGCCTGCAACTTCAGTCTGAGCTGGTGAGGGCTGGTGGCCGCTTGCAAGCATCATGGCTGATCTCTGCACAACGCCATGCCTCTCCTCCCTCCAAACCCTCAGAAAACCTTACCTCCACCCTCCCTGGCTCTACCTGTCATGGCATCTCTTCCCTTTGCTTTGTCCCCAAGGCACTCCTTTCTGATATGGGGCAGCTCCTGACACCCAACTTCTAGAGCCACACACAAATGTAACCACCAGGGAGACAAAGCTCACAAAATAAAACAATCTAATTAAGCACAGCGGCTTCTTGCTGCCAGCCACAGGGAGTTCGGGCTCCTCTCTCAAATATCTGCTTCCCCATCTCTGGCCTCGTATTTCTAAAGGTGCCCAAATGAAGCTCATCCCAGAAAACCAAGTCATACAGGAAAAACACGCACACCCTTAAACTGACAGTGTGATTTAACTTTGCGAAGGGCACTTAAAGTCTAAGTGTCACATGTGCTTCCAAATGTCTTCAAATATCTACTTAAAGAAGAAAGGATTTTGAAGGGCTCCGGAATTCACCAATGCTTTTTCGCTCTAGGCTGACCTTCAAATGGTAAGTCATGTCCACGAGACAGTGCGGCCCGTGAGGAGAGCTCCGGGACTGGGAAGGTGGCTTGTGCCCTTTGTCACTGACCTCCATTCTCTGCCACACGGTCACCTCTTTCAACCTCTGCTGACCTCAAAAAAACAAAAGGCCAGGGGCACTGAGGTACGAGATCAGCTGGGAAAGTGTTAAGGACCCATTTTCCTTTGCCAACACCCACGTAAAGGATGAGCGTGGAGAGATAGCTTAGCTATGAAAAGTGCCATCTACTCTCTCAGAGGACCTGAATTTGATTCCCAGCACCCATATGGTGCAGCTCAAAAAGGTCTGTAACACCAGTTCGGGGGGAGGGGGGGACCCGACACCTCTGGCCTCTATGTGTATCTGTACATATATGCACACACACGCGCATCATTTCTTTTAAAGCTGGGCAAAGTGATGTGCTCTGGGGAGGAGGCGACAGAAGGCATCCCTGGAGCTCACTGACCAGCCAGCCTGGCCAACTTCGTGAACTCCAGGCCAATAAAATATCCCATCTCAAAAAGCGAGGCAGATGTCTCCTGAGACAAAACGCCCACGACTGGCCTCTGTCTTCTGTGGGAATGCACACAGAGACTCGTGTGCATACATGCGTGCGCACAATTTGGGGGAGGGGCAAGTTTGGGGGAGCAGCTGAAAGCATCTCTGCGGAATCAAGTTCCCAGGAGACAGCTGTCTGGGCAGCTTCAGGCTTCAGGCTTCTCCATCCTAGAATGGAACTTACTCTCTGAAGACCTTTTAGCAAGGTCCAATTGACTTCTGAGGGGACCACGGCCAGGAAACGGTGCCCGTGGTTCAAGGAAGCACAGAGATGAAGACAGCATCCCATCAGGGATGTTTGTGAGTCTAGAGGTATACCCAGCTCAAGGGAGAGCAAAGTGCTGATCTCTGCCTCAGAATACATCCTGTGGACCGGTTAGGTTGGGACTGCCAGCAAACTGGACTGAAGATTCCTGTCAGACGCCGAGTAGGAGACTTAACTGGCTCAAGCTGCTGCAACAGAAAACTTCCGTTTGTAAGTTTACTGCTTGCAGTTCTGCGATCCAGAAAGTCCTAGGTCAGGGTGAGAACAAAGTGTGCCGAGAGCTTGCTTTCTGCTTCTGCCTCTGGATCTTCACATGGCTGAAGGGGTGGATGAGCTCCCTGGAACTCCTCAGAAGCACAAAGTCCATGCCTGAGAGCTCTATGCCCAGGGCCTTTACCTCCCAAAAGACAATCACTTTGAGGAACAGGGTCTCACACAGAGTCAGTAGGGGATGATGCGATGACTCGATGACTGTTAGACCACAGAGTCTGGCAAACTAAGATCCAGGAGCTTGAGGACAGATGCTTACAGCATAGGAACCCGCTACAGTGTTGTCAAAAGACACAGCATAAGGGTCTGAGGCTGCGAGGCTAAAATTTAATCCCAAGAAGCCATATAAAAAGCCAGATGTGAACCTCGCACCTTGAATCCCAGCACTCGGCAGGTAGAGGCAAGAGGATCTCTGTGAGTTTTAGACTAGCCCGGTCCACACAGCAAGTTCCAGGACAGCCAGGGCTACACAGTGAGACTTGCCTCAAAACAAACAAACAAACAAAAAACCCAGACGAATGTGTGTGTGACTGCCAAGGCGGCAATCCTGCAGAAAGATGGGAAGCAGAGGCAGGAGAATCGCCTGGAAGCTCACGGGCCAGCCAGCCTGGAGAATTCAGCACAACAGCAGAGACAAGAGAGACCCCTGCCTCAGCAAGGTAGAACACAGCTCTAGAAAATTGTCCTCTCACCTCCACAAACCCACCATGGCCTGTGCAGGCCTGTACACACACACACACACACACACACACACACACACACACACACACGGGGGGGATGAATGAATGAATGAGTGAATGAATGAATGAGTTTTAAGAGATAGTATTGTGTACAGGCACAAAGTCCTAGGTTATCTTAGTCTTTTTTGAGATACTTTGTAGCCCTGGCTAGCCTGGAACTTGCTATGTAGTCCAGGCTAGCCTCAAACTCACAGAGATCCACCGGCCTCTACCTGCCAAGCGCTGGGATCGCACTCGTGTATCAGCACACGCCCAGATTCCATCTAGTATTCAGAGCTTGCTTTTCCCTCTAGCCAGCTGTGTCCTCAGGGAAGCCACCTGCCTTCTCTCGGCCTTGGAACCTGTCTGCAGAGCGCTCTAATGAGAGCTCTAGTGACATTTCCACAAGGGCGGAACACAAGGGGATCCACGGACTCACTGCTTGGCAGATGTCACGGTTCTGGTAGTTCCGTGATTCCAGAATGAGGACTGCCCTGGGCCAGTCTCTATGCCCAGGCTTCCCTCTCAGCGCTTGATCAATCTGCATGGCTGAGACGGGTCACCCCATTCGGTTCGCTACGGCTGACACATGCCTCAGTAAATTCACACTGGGGGTACGGCTCCATTGGCAGGCTGTTCTTCTAGCGTGCACGAAGGACTGGGTTCCACTCCCAGAGCTGCCCAAAGCCAGCTGTTGCTGCTGGGTGCCTGCAGTGCCTGAGGAGCTAGAACCAGGAGAACAGGGGTTCAAGGGCAAGAGGAGAAGTTCAAGGTCATCCCTGGCTACCGGAAAGTCCAGGTCAAAATACAAATTAAAAGAGGTTTAACCTGGGCTCCCACTAGCCTCTCTTAATCCCATCCAAGACCCCATGTCTCACCGGGGCCCTGTGGCTGTTCTGTGTCTCTGCTCCATTCCCTCCCAGTGTGGTGAGTTGGGGGTGCTGGCCAGAATCCCACTCACCTACACAGTTCTCCGGTTCCTAGAAGGTGGGGCTGGGGGGAGTCCCACAAGGCTGGGCAGTAATGAGATGGAAGATTTGGACTAATCCTGACCCAAATGAGGCCCTAATTCCTGCTGTAAACATCTGTCAGCTGCCAGTTAAGAGATCCTGCAGCCTGAGCTTGGAGGCTGGGGAGGGGGCCTCCGCTGCTCAGAAGCTGCTGGGCCTGTACCTAAGGTGTTGTTCCTCTCCCTCTTCCTTGTTTTTTCTGTTTTTGGAATGTGAATATAAACTTTATAGAGGGGCCTGGTCTCTGTTCACACCGGTGCTAATAACCCACAGCTGAAAGCTGAGGTGCAGAGGAAAAGGGGCCCAGCAGGCTGCAGTTACGGGGATGGGGGCCCCCCGAGGAAGGGGGCCAGGAGGATATTTAATATTGAACTTGCTTCTCTCTCTCTCTCTCTCTCTTTTTTTTTAATGTGGAAAGTTTTAGACACAAACCGGCCCCTGTGTTTAAGTCATTAAAACATCTTTAAGCATTTCTGGTTTGAGTTTGTTCTGCAGCCGTCCTGGTTCCTGGAACGTATTTTATTTTTCTTTTAAGTCGGTAAAAAGCAGAAAGGGAGGGGTGGGGCAGCAGGGAGATGCATTTCCAACAGATTTCGTTTGCTTCTTGCTTCTGGGCTGGGGAAGAGTGCCGAGCAGAGGGCGGGGCCACCAGGGCCTGGCGACCCATTCCCAGGAGCCCCACTCCTGCTTTTTAGGACCTGTGCCCTTGCTCACACTGTGTGAGAGGGGGCCAACAGGGAACTCAGTACTCGCTGGGTTGAGGGAGGAGGGTGCGCAGGACAGGGGCTGACTGGCCTGGGCAGGGTCCCACCCCCTCTCTATCCACACTCACTATACAGCCATGACAGCACATTCTCAACTGCTTTAGGCCCACACTGAGCATCTGAGACTATCCAGGGAACAGGGAATACAGAGAGGCGGCTAGGGGCCGAGGGGGTTGCTGCTTGGAGCACTCGGGGCCTGCATGGTTGACCTCATTAAGACCAAGCCCCTAACCACACAGCAGTGCCATCTGGAGTCTTGATGGAGGAAGCCTGGGCTCCGGGTTCTTGGGTCATGCCCTCTGAGTCAGTACTGACAAGAGGCACGGCCGGAAACGGCTGCTGGGAGTCCCTGCAGAGGCTGTGCTTGCAGAGGAGACACCCAAGCCCGGAGCATGACCAAGTCTAGAAAGTGGGACAGTCCTCTTTGCACTCCTTGCAGCCAGAGGATGGACATCCCCAGGAAGCAGTGGGTGTCCAGAACATGTGGATTTGGAGTGGTGCCAAGAGGACTTTGTTCACTCAGCCCTTTCTACAGTAACAGCTCTTCCAGGAAGCTATACTTACTCAGTCTGTCTCAACAGTAAGGTGGGACACACATCTTGGGTGAGGGTATGGGGGAGCAGAAGAAATGCACAGCTTCCCAATCGCTTCTCACGATCTTGGAAAATAGGATGGAGACGGGACTAAGAGATGACAGGTTGACAGGCTGGAGGGATTGTTGGGACTCTGAGTTGCTGTGCTCTGTACTGAGAAGCTCAGAATCACTTTAGCAAGACAGGCTCTGCCAGCCGCACACCTTTGGTCCTACCACTCGAGAGGCAAAGGCTGATGGAACTCTGTGAACCCAAGGCCAACCTGGTCTACGTAGTAAGACCCTGTCTCCAAAATGAATTATGTTGATTAAAGAAGAGAGTAAAAAAGAAAAACACAGACTGAGAAAGCTCCTTTCAAGGTGACCACCTCCTTCTGCTGGTCGGGCTGGGTGGGGCCAGCAGGGAAAGCTGGTTGTCTACAGCTCCCATCACAGTCTTGTACAGCTTCTAGGCTGCCTGGCACAAGGATCAGAGAAGGGGTGGAAGCAAAGATAATATATGAAAGCCAGCCGCTAGAGAGCGAGGGGCAGAACGAACAAGCTGGCCGTACAGGACCTAATGCCTAACTGTGGAAGAACTAGCAGTGAGGTGGTGGCACACGCCTTTCATCCCAGGCAGATAGATCTCTGTGAGTTCGAGGCATTAGTCTACAGCGAGACTTGCCAGAGCTACACAAAGAAACCATGTCTTGAGAAAAAGAAGAGAAGAAGAAGAAGAGGAAGAGGAAGAGGAAGAGGAAGAGGAAGAGGAAGAAGAAGAAGAAGAAGAAGAAGAAGAAGAAGAAGAAGAAGAAGAAGAAGAAGAAGAAGAAGAAGAAGAAGAACTAAGACAGCAAAACAAGGGTCCATGGGTCCCTGACCTACTGGGTACCTTGACAACCGTGTAGACATACACTGTGCATGATCTGCATCTCCAGGAGCGAGATGAATTAGCCGGAATCACTGCCCTGTGGCCAGCATGCCAGCATACTCTTGAACGATCGCACCTCCCTTGAGGCTGGGGAGGAAGTGATGGATGACACCTTCCCACTGCAGGCAAACAGAATGAACTTGACTGGTCTGCAGTGCACAGGTGGAAAGACCTGGTGGTGCTTCCCGGAAGGACCTAGACAGAACACACACAAACACACACACACACACACACACACATACACACACACACACCTTGCTCACACGCTGTGTGCTCTGCCTGGCAGAACTGCCCAGGACCCAGAAGACTTGAATGTCTCTGTCGAGTGGACACAGTTCAATCCTGCAAACCAGCAAGGCCCTGACAGTAATTTGCCTCTAAAAATTGGCGCCACCGAAACAGCTGAGAGCTGGCAAGGCCGGCAGCCCTGCAGGTCAGCCGTCTGTCAGTCTGTTAAGCTATTCGAGGGCACCAGCACAGCCACTGTTGCGTTGCTGGGCTCGATAATTGGTGTCAACTGTCTGAATGCCGTAATTGCTACTGTCTTGGGAAGCGGCAACCAGGCCTGGTGGGATGGATCCTGCAGCTCGTCCTGGGTGGGGGGGGCCTTCGAGGCCATGGACTCCCTGCTCCTCCACTTCTTGCTCTGTGAAAAGGAGAGGAATCTACGGAGTCAGAAGACCTTTCCCTATCAACTGAACCACATCTTAGGAGCGACCCTGGCAGGCTCGGGCCTGCTGGTCTTCACTCGTGTCCCGAGTATCTCCCCCATAATTAGACTCAGAGTCACAATTACCTTCGTGGTCCTTATCACAACTGATCTTCACTGCAGCCAGTGAGGTCCATTTTATTAAATCCTCCTTTTCAGATAATATTTTTTTTAAATGAGTTGAGGGGCGGGGTGCACTTCTATCTGGTGAGAGACAGCCAGATAGGGGAGCTGTAGCCTGGGTCCCTCAAGCCAGCAGCAGATGAAAATTACTCATCTCTTCACTAGACGCCACCTTGGAGGTGGGTCCTTTGGGGATGGCCACGCAGGCTCTCAGGTCTTAAAGCTTTGAAGAGAGAGGGGTCACTCTGGGCATCTAGGTCGAGGCCAGCAGAGTCTTTCCTTGCAGGGTAGACCTGTGAGTTAGGGGATGTTTGGCAGCATCCTGACTTCTCCCCAGCAGCTGCTATAGCACCGTCACCTGTACCCAGCCCTTCCCCAGGAGCAAATGCTGAAGCGCCTCTAGGAACTGCCGAGTGCCCTTGGGGAGAAAGCAGACAGCTGAGAGTTACTGGTGCAAATGGAGCCCTGTAAAAACCAGGCTAGACAACAGTGCCCTGCTGTTGAGCCTGGCAGGAAAGATGCTACAACCAAAGATAAGAATGTTGGGGGCTGCGGGGATTGCCCAGCAACTAAGAGTGCTTCCCGATGACCCGAGTTTGGTTCCCAGCGTCCGGAATAAGGCAGCTCACAACCTCCTGTAACCCCAGCTTCAGGGTATTCAATGCCCTTTTCTGGCCCCACTGGCACCTGGACTCATGTCCACACACCCACAAAAAGACACAATATCTCTGACTTAAAAAAATTTTTTTTAATTTAAAAAATAAGGAAGTCAGCCATGCTTAGTGGTGTACACCTTTAATTTCTGTGCTAGGGAGACAAAGACAGGTGAATCACTGTGAGTGTGGAGTACATAACAAGTTCAAGGCCAGCCGGTGCTACATAGTTTGAACTTGTCTTTAAATAAAAGATAGATGGATAGATAGATAGATAGATAGATAGATAGATAGATAGATATAGATATAGATAAAAGCCCATCTGCTTTTTTATTAAGACCACACAGCAGTAGTCTCAGATCAGTAATAAAACTTCCTCCCTGAAAAAGTAAATAAAAGCTTCACATTTCTTAACATTTTTTATTTTGTATTTTATGTATATGTTTTACCCAGATGTGTGTAAGAGCTAGGAGCTGGACCTGGGCTCTCTGCAAGAGCAGCAATGCTCTTAACTGCTGAGCCATCTCTACAGCCCCACTTTACCTGAAAAACAAAAACAAACAAACAAACAAACAAACAAACAAAAACCTCCTCCTGTGCTATGTCCTAAGCCAGCGCTGCAGTACGTGAACTTCAGTTACAGGTGCTATGCTGAAGAGCATAGCTACGGGCCTCCCCAGTGCATGTGAAGACGTCTCAAGCAGCAGGCAGACTCCAGCCGGGCTCTCCGCCAGTAAGTTTGTAACTAGTCACCTGCTTGGAGCTGCTTCGGTTAGCTTGTGTCGACTCCTGCATCTGTGCAGCCTGCAAACAGCAGCTTCAAAACTAAACAATGACACATCTGCAGACACGAAAGAACAGACTTTCAAGCCCTCTGAGTCAACCTCTATGCTGCTCAGCTTCCGGAGACAGGGTTTCTCCCTGCTGCCTTGCCTTGGCTGTCCTGGACTCGCTTTGTAGACCGAGCTAGCTTTGAACTCACAGAGACACTCTTGCCTCTGCCTCCCTGAGTGCTGCTGGGATTATAGGCAGGCACCACGGTGCCCAGCTGCCGCTCAGCTTCTAAAACATAAGTAAGCATTTACATTTGAGAGTCCCTTCCACAGCTTTCTGCCCCACCCACCTCCAGAATGCTACAATTTCTCTGACACCAGTTACTCCTTTCTTTCCTTTTTATTATTTATTTTGAGACAGGGTCTCACTACTACCCCAGGCTGTCCTGGAACTCCCTGGGTAAAGTAGGCTGGTCTTGACCTCACAGAAATCCACCTGCCTCTGACTCCCAAGTGTTGAGATTAAAGGTGTGCATCACCACTCCTAGCCCACCAATTACTTTGGCCTTGCTTCCTTAATCCTTCAGTGCTTAGTTGAGTAGTTGCCATTATAACTCTAGAGTCAACTAGCATTTTCTTTTCTGTCTGTCAGTGTTATTTGGCTGTTATACATTTTCATTACTATGGTAGACTGTTTAAAATGGCCCCTTTGAGATATCTAATGAATTAGGTGCATTGTTGGTCTGGCAAGAGAATGCTGGGTACAGAATGCCCCAGAGGCCACCCCTGTCCATATCTCTGGCTGCCCACCAAGCTACCTTCACCCCAAGGCCATCAGACTATCCAGCTGTCACACGGACCCGGTACTGTCCCAGCCTTCTCTGCTAGGTCCTTTCTAGACCAGCTCCACCCACTGCCCTCCCCAAGCTGTCCTTCCCTGTCACATTGAGTCTTAATTGCAACAGGGTAAGGGAAACTCTCAAGTGACCAAGGTGTGACCTCGGGGCTGTTGTGCTTAACAGCCTCTTAACAGGACCT
This sequence comes from Meriones unguiculatus, assembly GCF_030254825.1. Lineage (NCBI taxonomy): Eukaryota > Metazoa > Chordata > Mammalia > Rodentia > Muridae > Meriones > Meriones unguiculatus. The sequence continues at coordinate 30,635,984 of NC_083363.1, read as the reverse complement.
CAGAAGCAACCTGTTTAGATTATCGGCATATTAGAGAAACTGAGACTTAAGAGAGAAACAGTTCTCCACCAAAGGACACCGGGCTAGTTTGTGAGTCGTGGCAGAAGCTGAACTCAGCATTCCTGGCCTCCAAAAACATTTGACATAACCTAATGAGGACACCTCTTGGTAGAACTTTTGTCATCACAGGCTGATCCGTGAGGATGTCCTCTCTTGCCAGGTGGGCTGTGTGGAGCCCCCAGCTGGTCCTGGAGTAACCAGTCCCCACATTATTTCACCTCTACCTAAGCCCACCTGACCCAAGCCCCTTTGCAGCTCTGGCCACTGGTGGAGCTTCTTTCAGTACCCAGTGGTTGTTGGCTGTTTTGGTTTGGTCTGTTCCTGTGTTTGTTTTGAGACAACATCTTTGTATAGCACAAGCATGGCTGGAACTCTCTGTCCTCCCTCAAACCTCTTAGGATGACATTTAAAAATAAATGTCATTCACTCATCAGACAGGTACTGTCCTTGGTCCCTCCTGTGCTAGACAAGGGGGTACAGAAATAGTAAATCAAGGCTACTGCCTTCAAAAGCAAGCTAGCAAGCCTTGCAAGGTTGTAGGTTAGAATGGAAGCAGAGTTCCTGCTATAAGCTAGGGTGCTCTAGGAGAGCTTCCCAGGGGAGGTAGCAGTCGATCCAGAAGGATGACAACAGACAACAGACAGGGAGGGCGACAGTGTCCATGGCTTTAGAAGAGGACACTTCATGAGGGGGTGCCAACCCTCCCTCCTCTCCACCAAAATCAAGATCAGGATACTAAGCAAGTTGCTTTAGCATCTTTCTCTTTCAACAGGGTCTCACTACATGGCCCAGGGTGGCATCCAACTCAAGACACATTTGCCTCAGCCCTAAGTGTTGGGTTTTCAGGTGCCCACCTTGGTTTTCCTGCTGCCACTGATTTCCTCATACAGCCATCAAGGGGTCTGGATGCCTTGGCCTATGGTCCTGTTCTGTCTCCACAAGAGTTTTTATGGTAGAAAGACTTTCGATACCATGGCTGTGCTGCCCTCTGCTTTGGGGAACAAGGAGGTAAATCTGGGGACCCTTTAAGGTAGGGAGACCTTCAGCTCTCAGCAGCCGTGAGGTCTACTTGTAAGAGGTCCCCTCCCCCACCACCTCCCAGTTCTACTGCTGAGACGGCTCTGCTCCCATTTCAACCAGCACTGGATCCATTTATAGCATCAATTTTATTTGCTCCAGCCCCGGCTCACTCCCGGCTCCCCAGGGGCACCCGATCCAGAATGCCAGGCCCTGCTTCCTCTTCTCCTGGAACACGCTGACTCCCTCCCTTGGGCGCCCAGGGGAGTCGGCAGGATAATAACCTTCGAGAGGAAAACTCTCTTCTCCCTGCCTTCTAATCTTCAGCGCTACCAAATTAGAAAAGGCATCAGAAGCCCATCGGGCAGACTGCCTCGGGGATGTCATGCCATTAACCCCGGGCCGCCTCCCGCTGGCGCAGGCAGCTGAGGATGTGTCAGCCCCTGCAGCCCTTTCCAGCCGCCGCTTCTGTTCGGGAAGTGGAACCCGGCACCTCTGCGTCTCTCTGCTCCCCCATACTCAGCCCATCCGGACCTCAGCCTTCTCAGCCCCGTTCTCCTCTCCCCATCCTTTCTCACACTCCTGTCCATCACAGGATCCCAGTGCCGCCGGCTCCAATCAGAGCCTGGATCCAGAGGACACTCGCCATGCTGCCACTCCTGGAGAACTGGACAGGCGTCAACCTCCCGAGGCCTCCGTGCACGCGCGCACACACATATCCACAGCCCCCAGCACACACTTACATGCAAGGTGGCTTCTTTCCTGTACACTCACATGAGCAGGCACAGAGGGAGGAGATGGGAACTGGTTCAACTCTTGTATCCAGAGTGCCCAGCACAGGGCCCGTCTGTGTTCAGTGCCTTCACTGAACAGGTGTGCCTGGCATGCAGCACTTGTTCATCGGGTACCACACACCAAGCATGGAATCGCTGGCCTATTTCATTTTACTAATTTTTATTAATTTTTATTTTTTTGTGGAACAGGATCTCATAATGCCCGGGCTGACCTAAAATTTTGTGATAACACACACACACACACACACACACACACCTCAGCCTTCTATGTGCAAGGATGATAGGACCTGCCACAACCAGGATATTTTTTGAGATAGCCTCTCACACTGTAGCCCAGGCTATCCTGAACTCACTACACAGCACAGGCTCAGATTTGTGGCAATTTTCTTGCCTCAGCTGGGATCACACGTGGGAGCCATTGCTTGGCTCGTGACTCCTGCAGAGTTCTAGACAGGCCGATGGTGACTCCTCCAAGATTTCCAACCTGCTAGTGATGCCAACTGAGGCAGGCTGCCCAGGCTCCCAGCTCTCAGCGCTGCCCGGAGAAGGAGAGAGAAAACGTTGCCAGTGAGGATGTCGTCACCTGTGTCACCTGTCCCCATGCCTTGGAGGCAGAGTCCTTCCTTCTACCCGATGCCAACATCAGCAGCCGCAAACACGGCTATGCAGCGGGCCTGTTCTCTCCTAGAACACGGGCGTGTGCACACGGCTCCTGAATTCTAACAGGGCGACTCGCCCGCCCGGCCCTGGTGCTGCAGCCGGGGAAAGGGCCAGCGTCCTCAGCGTCCCCAGCGTCCCCAGGTGCTCACCTCCTTCCCTCTCCTTACGGTTCTGCGACCCCCAAGATCCCCTTCTCCACCTATGCGCCCTGAACACTTTCCTAGACAGAAGGTAGCACTGCAATAGGGCAGAGTTTGTCACCCCGGGACGGCCTGAGTGGCTCCTCTGGGATCGGGCCCAGGGTAGGCTCTGAGTACACGGCACTCCCTTGTGTGGTTGATCCGTCTTGGGTGATTTAGGCAGAGGCAAAACCAAAACCAAATGCTCTGGCAGTGCCACAACTTACTGTGGGACTGGGGACAAGTCAGGCCCACTCCTGAGCCCTCCACTCTTTGTGAATGGCTGTGTTAAATGAACTCTGGGCCAATTTCTTCTGTAAAATTCATGTTTGGTTACAAATACCCAAAGCAAGCCTTTAAGGGGTTAGCTTTAGGCACTCTCCATCCCCAGCCTGGCTAGGGTTTGTCTACTGAAAGAAGAAATAGGATGAGAAACAACAGCAGAGCAGTGCAGAGAAGCCAGCTATGGAGTGTCGTGCTCCTGAAGCCCAGCTACCCGGGAGAAGCAAAAGGACCACCAGAGCCCAGGAGCTGGAGCAAGCATGGACAACACGGACTGACCCCTCAGTAGCTGCAGTACACATCAAGACACGGTGAAGCTGAGGGGAAGCGAGGCTCCTTCTCAGAGTCACAAGATGTGATTATCGGAGGGCTGGTAGGACAAGGAGTGACTCTCAAACATGACTCTTTCCAAGACACACAGAGACGTCTCTCAGCCGCCTTCCTTTACATGTGCTGGAAACCGTGTCCTGCCCTGCCTGGTGTGGAGAACACTGCAGTGCATACAAGAATGTCAGGCTCACGCTAAGTCCATGTACAGATTAGCTCACACTATGACGGAAAGCCATATCAGAGTATGTGTGCCAATGTGTGTGTGCGTGTGTGTGCGTGTGTGTGCGTGTGTGTGCGTGTGTGTGCGTGTGTGTGTGTGTGTGTGTGTGTGTGTGTGTGTGTGCATATGTGTGAATATAAGGCAGGGAGAGAATATACAAGAGATCTGGGGAAGACTGAGAATACAGAGGCAAAAAAGACAGGACTAGCTGGAGGGATGGAGGGAGGGAGGTCATGCACAGAATAATGAGGGTGGCAATAATAACAATAACAAAAGCCAACACAAGCGCTGCCTTTTTTTTTTTCTTCCGAGCTGAATGTGAGCCCGAGCAGGGCTGAGGGGATTAATCTCTTAAAAAATAAGTGCCGTGTGAGGAGACAGGCAGTGATTAAGGTTTTAACTGATCAGTCTGCATCTGACAGTGAACCAGCTATTATCCTAACGGAATCAAACGAACATTCAAAGCCGTGCTCAGCCCCAAACATGAAAGGAGATGTCATCTCTTGGCAGCTGGCAAGCCTCAGGGGGAGCTGGGGGAAGAGAGGGACGGAGGGAAGAGGTGAAGACAGAGGGAACAGTATCGTGGTGGGGGAGAGGGAAGGGGAAGAAAAAGAAAAGAGGGAGAGAAAGGAAGAGAGGTTTTGTAGAGGCTTCACTGCCCCAGTTCTCTCTCTTTCTCTCTCTCTCTCTCTCTCTCTCTCTCTCTCTCTCTCTCTCTCACACACACACACACACACACACATATGTGTGGTGCCCTCAAATCACAGATTCTAATCATGGCACTTATCAGATTAGAAGTCTTCAGTGTCTACCCAATTCCTCCCCCCTCCAAAAAAATTTGAAAATGGGGCCAGAAGAAAGCAGAGGCCAGGGGAGCAAGATTGGAGGCTCCTGCTTATTCTCTGGGGAGACCAGGGCAGGCAGGGCTCCTGTCCTTCTCCTTCCCTGTGGCTCCAGAGCAGGGAAAACAGTTCCTAAATGAATATAGGAGAAAGGATAAGAGACTAGAAATGAGGGAAAAGGAGAGGGGGAGGGAAAAAGGAGAAAGGGGAAGAGAATGAGAGTGGAGACCGAGAGAAGGCCAAAGAGGATAGGATGGGGGGGAAGAGAGGAGGAAAAAGAATGAGAGGACAGAGGAGAGAGGAGAAGAGGGAAGGGGCAGATGGGGAAAGGAGATAAGAGCAGAGTATATTTCCCTAGGCATCAAGACCCATTTCCCCATTATTTGTCTCAACAACCCAGCCATGGTTGCCATCATGACCTTGACCAGAAGGTGGAGAGGTGTGCCTTCAGCTCCTCTGCTTATCAGAGATAATTTGACCCCGTTTCTCTCCTGCTCAGAGTTTTCTAAGCACCTCTCCAAATGGAGGGACAGAAGCCCAGAGAAGGGAAGCAGAAAGAGCTCTGAGGGATTACTTCCTGACCCTTCTTTCCCCTCTCGAAGGAAAGAGGTTTCTGTGTCATTCCCACCCTTTAGAAGGAAGAGCACCAACCAGGAGAATTTGGGGATCCCCGGGGCCTAGATCTTGGGCCCAGAAAAATGGCTGGCACTTATGTTGTCTGATGCTTCCCCACCCCCAACCCCAACCCCAGTCCTACCCCCAATCCCAACCCCAGTTCCACCCCCACCCCCACCCCCACCAACAGTTGAAGCCCAGGACCAATTGCTTGCAGACAAACCTCTTACCACTGAGCTCCACCTCGAGCTCAAGTGTTTATTAAAGGAGGGAATTTGGGAAGGGTGTGGGCCTAGGGTTGGGTGGAGATAGCTACCGGGCCTGTAGCCAGCCTACCCCCTGCCTGGTGGGGCTCTGGTTTCAGGGCTATCAGGAGCAGGAACGCAGCATGGTCATGGCAGAAGCCGCAGACAGGGGGAGGCTGGAGGCTTTCTGATAAGGGAAAATCTGCCTCCCCAAAGTTGTCCTCTGGCCTCCACATGGGTGACATGGTACACACACAGTGAATGAATGGATGAGTGGGTGAGTGAGTGAATATTGGAACTGGAGAGTTAGTTCAGCAGTTAAGAGGACTTACGGTTCTTACAGAGGACCTGGGTTCAGTTCCCAGCACCCACGTGGTGGTTCATAGCCATCCACAACTCCATTCCCAGTGTCTGACCTCCGTGGCATGGCAAGTAGGTGGTGCACATTCATGCAGTCAAATGCTCATACACATGAGCTAAAATAAAAACATATGTGTACACACATATTTAAAAGAATGTGTGTAAGAAAAAATTTAAGTATACAAACTTGAGAGAGGCAGAAAAAAAAAGCATAAAGCCAAGCACAGGGCTAAATGGCTGTCATCCTACATTTGTGAAGCTGAGGCAGGAGGGTCACCAGTTAGAGGCCTGCCTGTCTCAAAATAAGGCAGAAGGGGGTGGAGAGGTGGCTTAGAAGTTAAAAGCACTGTCTGCTTTTCCAGAGGGCCCAGGTTCAAATCCCAGCACCCACATGGCAACTCACAACCATCTATACTACATCCAGTCCCAGGGGATCTGATGCCCTCTTCTGGCCTCCCTGAGAACTAGGCATGCCCATGGTACGGGAATATAGAGGCTGACAAAACACCTATACATGTAAAATAAATAATTTTAAATTAAGGTGAAAAGGAAAAACACGAGAGAATGAGCGACAGAGAGGACAACATATTTGAAAAATTAGAAAACTTGACAAGGATGGGCCACTGTGTATGGGACAATCATTTACCTTGCCTCCTTTCTCTTGCTGACACACTTACTAACTTGAGGAGACAGCTGTTCCTCAGAGAAAACAGACAGATGGTGCTCCCACTTTTCTCTCCATCACACACACACACGCACACACACGCACACACACATACTCATTCAAACAAGCTGTCTCACATATACCATTTTTAATACACATTCTCTTTCTATTTCTCTCTCTCTCTCTCTCTTTCTCTCTCTCCCTCTCTCTTCCACACACACACACATGCACGCATGCACACAGACGCATGAAGCTCTAGGGTCCCTGTTCACAGTCTGTCATTCTGGGCCCAAAGCCTGCTTTGGGTCACAGCCAAATTCCCAGAATTGTTCCTTTTGGCCCAGTAGAGACCAGGTGGAATTCAGCCCATTCCATGGCTGGTGCAGGCTGTGTGCCTCCTCAGTCTCAGTCTCTGTTCCTCTCCGAACACAGCTTTTGAGCCTGCCCCAGAGGAAGAAGCAGGTAGACCCTGCCAGCCATAATAAGTGGAATGAACCCAAGGTACTGTCCCCTACAGGCACACGAGCCTGTGGCTCAAAGGACAGCTATGGATAAATCCAGCTCAACATAAAATCATAAACTTACCTAAAATATTGTGAGATGTTTGCTGGGGATATTTTCTCTGTAAGTCAATTGCATGGTTTTGGGGTGTGATTTTGTAGGGTACAATGATATGCCAAATGCTGGAGATCCTTGGAGCAGTGTCCACCCTCCCTGCCTGTCCTCGCCTTCTCCCTCAGCCTCTCAGGACATCCCCAGTTAAAGCCTGCTCTTTCCAGGCAGTAAACTCATTATTTGAGCCTTATGAAATACACTTTGCAAGAAGAAAACCCACCCAAAAACAGGCCAAACAGCCTGGAAGGCACGCATGTAGGCACAGTTGGGGTCTGAGAATTCTCCCACATCTATGCTTTGACCATTCCATACCCTGCCCCTTGAGGGCGCCCTCTCACTTCTTGAGGCTCTCTCTGGCCCCACCCCCACCCCCAGCCCCTTTGTCCTCCGACTTCAAGGACCCGTTGAGGGTGACCTCTCCTAGATTCCCTGATTGCACAATCTGCTCCCTGCCTGTGTTTATTTTATCTTCGGGACCGCATTGTTTATTATCAAGAGTACAAAGGGTGTTTGCCCTTAGTTACTCCACCCCTGTTACCACCAGTTACCTGGCACGGTGCTAGACATAAAAGCAGAAAGAAAAATGACACCAGGTAATGTAAGTTCTTACTATGGGGAGCTGTATTGGTGGTTACTGCCCAAGAACGGACGTCAGTTACTCAGCTAGTTAGGAAGTATTTTGAGACAGGGTCTCGGGTAGCCCAGGCTAGCTTCAAACTTGCCATGTAGCAGAGGGTGGCCTTGAACTCCTGATCCTCATGCCTCTACCTCACAAGCCCTCTCACTCCAGTTATGAGCTGCCATGTATGGTTTAGGGGGTATGTGGGGTGGAAGCCAGGGACTCTACCAACTGAACTGTTTTCTCCACCCCTGGGGCCTCTCTTCATCATAGATGAGAACAGGTGGGAGATCAAAAAGATCACATCCTTTTCTCGCTCAAGGTCACACGGGTTGTGGAGAGGCCTCAAGGATCCCCGGAGAACAGGAATCTGAGCCAGGCCAGCACCTCAGTCAGTCTTACACATGACAGCCTCAGCTTCCGCCTGGAGACTGCAAGAAAGACCAAGAGAAGAGCTTCCCAGCCAAGTCAGCCATGGCCAAGGCCTCATGTAGCAGGCCGTGCTGGACTCAAATGGACTATGTGGTCAAGGCTGACCTTGAACTCTGATCCCCCTGCCCTGTCTCTGCTTACCCCTTCGCCCAGGTTTGGGGTGGGGTTTTGTATAGGAAACCAAAGCCAGCAGATTTGTTATTCTGGTGCAGAGCCCATAAAGCTTATGAGGCTCGTTGCCCAGGGTCCTGTAGGTCTGATGGCGGGGATTAGGAGTCAAGGTTAGGGCGGACACCCTGCCGCTCAGAGCGTGGAAACAATGAGTTATTGCAGTGCGTCCTCAGTCAGCGATGGGGGCACAGCAAGGCCTGTGTGAAGGGGGCGTCTGGAAACAGCCGCTGACAAGCCAGGCGGCTCGTCTTATTCCGGAACATCTGTGTCCCGCTCTACACCATGGTAGGACGGGGCAGCTGCTTTCCAGCTGTCCCCGGGAAGTCCTCGACAGGGATATCAGTGCACGGGGTGGGACCTGGACGCCCAGAGTCTGGGCATCGCCGTGGATCTGATTTCTCTACAAGACGTCCACAGAAACTTTTTTTTTTTTCTTGAACAATATTTTCTAGGGACTGGAGAAATGGCTCGGTGCTAAAGGAAGCCTACTGCTCTTCCGGAGGTCCTGAGTTTGGGTCACAGCACCCATGTCAGGAGACTCACATCTACCGGTAACTTCAGCTACAGGGGAGCCAATGCCCTCTTCCAGCCTCCATAGGTACCTGAATGTATGAGGCACACACACACAACACAATTTTTTAAAATCTTTTTTAAAGGGGGTTCTGGAGAGGTGGCTCGGGTTAAGAGCACTTACTGCTCTTGCAGAGGACCCGGGTTTAGTTCCTAGCACCCACATGGTGGCTCACAACCATCTGTAGCTCTACTTCTGGGACTGAATGGCCTCCTCTGTTCCACAGGCTCATGAATGTGCATGCATGTACACGCATGCACACACACACACACACACAAATAAATAAATACAATTTTAAGTGCATTCTGATTTTAAAATTACTGAATGAGATCACCTGCTGACCCTCCCAAGATCCGATGAGAGAATGGAATAAACGTTTGTGTCATTTACCCAGCTGCTGTGGGTCCCATCTCTGGAGGAGAATTGGGAGCCGGAGGGAGGAATCCATAGTGAGAAATGCGGGACTCTCAGGCCTGCCAACAGGTCGGTGAGGGGGAAGGTGCTGGAGACAGCTGGGCAGCTGCAAGCCTGAAAAATGCCTAAGAGAGGAGGCCCAGGGCAGGGGACAGGAGAAGACGGGGGCCAGCCCACAGCCCTGTGCTTACCACCGAAGCCAGCATGAAACTGAGCATGGCGGTGTGCTTAGGAGGTGGAGGCAGGAGGATTGGCGTTCCTTCTTTCCATTTTCACGTGTGCATATGCACGTTTGCATGTGTGTGGTCACACATAGGCGTAAGGAAGAGCATGGGCATGTGTGGGACTACCTTGAAGGCCTAAAGCTGAAAGCAGGGCTCATCCGCCATGACTTTTCTGCCTTATTCGTCGTTGAGGTAGGATCTCCCGAACTCGGAGCTCACTCTCGAGAGCCTGCTGACTCTGGGTCTCCACTTTCCAAGGCTGGGCTCACAGGAAGGTTGCCACACCCACCCAGCATATCTGTGGGTTCTGGCGATCTGAACTCCAGAGTCTGCGCACAAACTCTTTGACCTCTGAGTCATCTCACTCCCTCAGGCCCTGGCAAGTTCTGGACCCCCGTCTCAAACTTATACAAAATGGAAGTGATATAACTCCTATCCCTCCCCCCAAAAAATGTGATGGGGTAAATGAGGTGAGTCAGGGGGCAAGTGCAACCCAGTGCTTGACAGGTGGCAGCTGTGACAACCCCCTCCCCAGAAGATCCTTAGAGAGACATGACCAACCCGGAAGTCCCCAAATGTGTCCCTTATGTCATCCCACATAATGGCAGACACTGCACGTGTGTTTGGGGACAGTGGAGGATTGGGAAGCAGAATCTGGGGTCGGTGAGGCTCAGGGTGTCACATAGGAACATACCACAGGCCCCTCATTCCTGCAGGGCCTCTCTGGAACTGGGAACAGTCTGAGAGGCAAAGGGCCAGAGCCCGGAAAAGGCTGGTCAAGCCCCGTAGGGTGCAGGCTGAGCTCCTAGAAAAGTAGAAGACAGACGGGGAGGCTCCAGGTACCTTGACTGAGACACATAGGGAGAGCTGTCCCTTGAACTTGAGATGATCCTCCACATAAAACAAAATCACACTCTAGAAAGGACGCAAGCGAGGCCAGGCTGGAGAACGAGCCAGGACAGGGCTCTGTAGGGGCTGAAATGACTGGGTTTTGGGTCTTGATTTTGCCTTGAAATAGCCATGCAGTTCCGCAGAAGCTACTGAGCCCAGCTGTGCCTACCACTGTGGCTGTCCCTGAACTGAGGGTCCTTGAGGCCTAGCAAGGGAGACATTCAGAAAAGCTGTGCTGAGTCCATAGATGGCTAATGACACATCCCTGCAAAAATGAAGATTTCGCTGTCTCCTCAGAGGGGTCCCTGTGAGATCGTCAGGCTACCTTTGCAGAGGCTGACGGGCAAACACTGACAAGAGTCTAGGAACAAGACAGGAAAGGTCCGAACTGGGGTCCTGGGATGGGGATTGGAGAAGACTGTGGTCTTTTGTTGTTGCTTTTTGGTTTTGGTTTTGGTTTGTTTGTTTTTAGCTGTGTTCATTCCCAGTAGACAAAGTCAGGGGGAGAGGGGCCCAGGGATGAGTCAGGAGGGCCACAGGACTCACAGGTGTCTCTCTGTCCTCTCTCATAGCCCTGCCAGCTGCCCTGGCGCCCCTGGGTCCCCAGGGTCAGGCCATTACAGGTGAGATTTATCACAGCAGGTGTGCAGCATATTACCCAGGATTATAGACTGTAACAGAATAATCTCCCTAATGTAATTCAAGCTCTCGACATGGCTTATGGCTCCTTAATGTACCTCAGACCGAAGAATTACAGGAACATTCTCCCTCCAGCTCCCCATGTCCCCTCCCTCCCTTCCCTGTCAACCCCTAAATGATTTAGGCAATTGCCTGCAGCCAGATATCCGCATCCAGCCATAAGTCAGAGCAGCTCGGTAAACATGACAGGCCAGGAGCTTTTCCCAGCTTATCACTCGTCCATGATTCTCTTTCCTCAAAGGGGAGGACAACCTATGACCCTGGGATGCTGAGAGGGGTCATCCTAAAGTACCCCCTGGGCATCAAAGTTTGAGCAAGCTCCCCCTCCCCCAATCCAATATGATAGTCCCGTGGCCTTCATTACCCTCTGGACTCAGAAGACAACCCCACAGAATAATGTTACAGCTAGAGAGACCTTCAGATGCTGGGAGCTGATGGTGTGAACTTGGACAGAAGTGGCTTTCCTCACAACAGACAGTGTTCAGTGTTTATTGAGCATTTACTAAGTACCAGGCGTTATCCCAAGCACTTTGAGTGATGTGTCCATTTACCACTTCCAACCATGTTTGAGTTGGGACTACTATTCTACACTCTACTAAGAAAACTGAGGCTCAGACAGGTGATGCCCATGTCACAGACTTAGCAAGGAGGAAGCTGCCACATGGGCCCAGGAAACCTGTTCCCAGAGGCTGTACTTGGTGATCTCCTGCTCTATTCGATGCTAGGCTTTACGGTGCCTGGGAAATCCCCCAAGCCCTGGTCCCAGGGTTTTACTCATCTACCTAGCCCCCCACACTCATGTGACAGGGCACAGAAGGACAGCAGTGGGCCTCAAGCTCACTGGCATGATCAGAGACTGGCAGCCGAAGTAATACTTGAAAGCCCTCCAGCTCGGGCCTGTCTGACTTCCCCAGCCCAGCCTGTCTTGGCTTCCTCTGCTGCTGCTACATTGAGCTGACGCCTCACCAGTCCCCTTTCCTAAAACACGGACTTCAGGACCCAAGGAAGGCAGACGGAGAGTCTCCTCGCATTAGGAATCAGCCACAGGCTGGGAAGAGACCCTCCTAAAATCCCCTCGTCTCAAGGAGGCAGTCTTCTGGACGGGGGCTGCATATACTACACCAGCCTTTCCTGAAAGCTCTTCTCAGTCCTGAGCACACCTATTGTGCTTAATCTCTGGGGATCTACTGTCTCCAAAATGGCCCAAAACCCAGTATAGCAAACAAGGACTAAATTCATGGTCCTGGTTCTTTAAATAAACAAACAAACAAGATGGTGGTACACACCTGTAATCCCAGCAGAGGCAGGCAGATCTCTGTGAGTCTGAGGCCAGCCTGGTCTACAAGTTGAGTCCAGGACAGCCAAGGCTACACTGAGAAACCCTGTCTCGAAAACAAGCAAACAAATAAACACAGAATTTCATATAAGGGCTGTACTCTAGCAAATACAACGCACACATATCCAGCCCAGAGCCGTGGGCAGGCTGCTTAAATGAGCTGTGTTGTGGCAGTAAGTCATGATCCTAGATGCCAGGGTTCTTGTAATTTAGCTGGGAAGACCTGTGTGTGTGTGTGCTTGCACACACAAGCACACACTCACACACTCCCCTGGGGTTTCAGGGTCACTTTGAATCTCTAAGAAGGGTCACCTCCATACCTATTATTGTCTTGTGCCTCTGGGCAATAAGAGGAGAAAATCCAGGGAAGGCTTGGATATAGCTCAGCCTTCAAAAGGCTGGCATGGTGGTGCATACATTCAATTCCAAAACCTGGATCAGAAGCTCTTGGCTATACCGTAAGTTTGGGCCAGCCTGAGCTATCTGAGACTGTTTCAAAAAGAAGAAGGAGAGAGAGAGAGAAGAGGAAAAGGAGGTAGGGGACGATAATCCAGGCGCTTGTCTGTCTCTGGCGCTGAAGTAGATGGGGCGGGTTGGGCAATGGGATTAGGTCAGAATTTAGCAGTCACCTGTGTCTGGCTTTTAGGAAGCCCAGCCCTGGGAGAGAGGCTGCAGTGCCATATCATAGCCATCTCTAGAGACCCCTGGGGAGGGCGGGGCACCAAGGCCCTTCCAGCATGGCACTCTGTGTGAGGGCCTGATTTCTTCCCAGGTTTGTCCTTCTTTTGACCTCCTCCAGCTCAGGGTGTCTCAGTAAAAGAGTACTGTTGTTCCAGGACGTGCCACGAGGGGGCGCCGTCATTTGACTGTATGGGGCCAGGAAGGGTGCCCACTCAGTGAATGGGCCCCACCAAGAGCCAGACTGTAAAAGGAGGTTGGGGGACCCAGAAAAGCGGCTCTAAACCACAAAGACTGTATTCTAAGCTCTTAGAGGACAGAGACCTGACTTTAGGTGTCCCGTCTCAGTCACGTCTGCATGAGGAGGTGATCCCCTTTGACAGTCTAATTCACTATGCCATGGGGCAGGAAGAACGACCTATCCTTTACAATGGGGAGAACTGACGCTTCCAGAGGTCAAAGACTGGCATGGGGTCACTCAGCCAACCCCTAGCAGAGCTACTGATAGCCTGGGTCTCCTAATTGCCGGCACAAGTCTCCTGATGTCCCAGCCTCTTTCAGAAACATGCACCATGCTGAGAACACTACGGAGGGATGGATGGATGGATGGATGGATGGATGGATGGATGGATGGATGGATGGATGGGATGGATGTGTGGGTGGGTGGGTAGGTGGATGGATGGGTGGATGGATGGATGGATGGATGGATGTGCAGGCCCTGTGGTCTCGGTTTCCAAACTTCCTTAGAGAAGACTTTTTTTGTTGGCCCACAGGACACAGAACTGAGTAAAGTCTTAGCTTCACTCTCCACCCTTCCCAAATCACAACCTTTTCCTACGATGAGACTCTCAAAGCAGAAGGCAACTGACATAGAGGCTGATTCGTTTCTGGACATGAGCCACGTAAGCTGCAGCCAGGGAGGGTGGCTGGTTCACGCTAAAACAGGGATGTCCTTAGAGCTCCTTGTATGAGTCCTGCTGGGGGTGGGGGGGGTGAAATTTCTTTTCAAGCCTCTTATCGTGGGCTGGGAGTGTGGCTTAGATAGCAGAAGACTCCCCAAGCATTCCCTAAGCCCTGTGTTCAGTCACCAGCACCACAGAAACTAAGTATAGGATGCATACCTCAAATCCCAGATACTAGGAAGATGGAGACGGAAGGATCAGAAGCTCAAGGTCAACCTCGGTGATCGGCGATCTAATACATAGGAAGTTAGAGACCAGCTATTGGACATAGGAAACCCTGTTTGTTTGTTTGTTTGTTTGTTGTTTTTCAAGACAGGGTTTCCCTGTGTAGTCCTGGCTGTTCTGAAACTCGCTTTGTAGACCAGGCTGGCCTCGAAACTCAGAAATCTGCCTGCCTCTGCCTCCCAAAGAGACTCCATTTAAAAAAAAAAAAAAAAAAGGCAATCAAAGCTGCTGTGTTGGCGGCACCTGCATTAGAAGGAAAAGGCAGAAATCAGTGTGTAGATATGCAGCATGCAATATGGTAATAAATGCTACTGGGCACAGGCGAGCAGGGCAAGGGACATGGACTTCCTGCTATGAAGGCTGAGTGACAGGCGTGTCTACGGGAGGATTTCAGACAGCAGACAAACACTACCTGACTTCAGCTTCAAAATAGCCCTCGATGCTCTAGCGGGGAGGGTACTGAGGACGAGACGACGCAAAGACAGTTTGGGGCATTGCAATATTCCATCAAGAAAACACGTGGGCTGGGAGTGTAGCTTGGCTGATCAAGCCTGGAATGCATGACCCCACCGGCTGGACCCATCCCCAGAACTGCATAAGCCGGGTGTCTCGAGAGGGTGAGAGGAGAGGTAGAGAGGAGAGGGTCTGGAGCTTAGAGTCATCCTCAATTATAGTTCCAGCTGGAGGTCAGCCTGGGCAATAAATGAGCAAGGGTGGTGGGGAGAGAAGAGGAGGGGAGGGAAGGGGGGAGAGGGAGAGAGGAGGAGAGGACCAGAGAGATCCCTCTGCAGCTCAGATTAGCACACACTGCTTATGCAGAAGACCCTCTCTGAGTGACCAGTACCAAGCAGGATGGCTCACAAATACCTCTTCTGGCCCGGGGGGCAATTGTTCATTCACTCACTCACTCACTCACTCACACACACACACACACCATATAATTAAAAGCAAAAAAAAAAAAAAAAAAAAAAAAAAAATCTTTTTAATTTTTTTTTTTTTTTTTTTTTTTTCTTTTTTTAAGAAAGAGCTGGAGAGATGGCTCAGAGCACTTACTCTGACCCAGGTGTGTTTCCTAGCACCCTCATGGTGGGTCACAACCATCTGTCTATCACTCCCCCTCCAAAGACGTGACCTGGCCTTCTGCCCCCCCACCCCAGCTCCTGCGCCCCTGTGGTGCTCATAAACTCATGGGAGCACACGGTGCACTTTTAAGAGAGGGAAAAGAAAAGAAGGAACGTTGAACTACGTGGTGACCAGCAGACCCTGGCCTTACTTGGAGGCAAAATAAACAGTGTTAGGGCACTGCGTGGTGGCAGAAGGCGGAGGAGTTTTGCTAAGTGCCTTCAAGATCTTCTGGAGACACAGGCAAGGGGAGTTTGCCCTTTCCTGAAGTAAAGAGGACTCACAAATGGTAAGGAGAGGGTGCCGTGCCGTATGGCCACCAGGTTTTTGACGCTGTGGGAACGTAGTCCAAGATGCCTACTAGGTGTTCAGGCGGAAACAGGAAACTGGGTCTTCGGGTCGCAGAGTAGGACAGATACTAAAAAAACAAAGCTGAAAAACTCAGGTCTCCCAGCTTCCAGCGGAACTCTTTCTCCAGGAAGGAGAAAGCATGCTCTCACACACAATGGGCAAGTGGGATTTCGAAAGTTGGGGCGCAGAAGAGGAAATACGGTAAGTCCTCGCTCGCTCTGCGCGGGAGCTGCGGGCGGTCACCGACTAGGCCGGCGCCTGCCGCGGCGGCTTCCCCGCGGGAACTCGGCGAAGTGGAGCGGCCCAGGGCTCCGCGCTCCTCGCGGGCGGAGCTGCGGCTGCTTGGGCTGAGGAGCGGATCTCCTCTCAGATCTGGATTTCTTCTCTGTCCCTTCGACGGTCTGGACTCCTTCTCCAGAGCCATTTACTTAACCTGGTGGATCAGCTGCCTCGCACCGTCCCAGGCTGCGTCTCCCAGATCTCCTGGGTGTCAACCAGCCCCTCGGACTCCTAGCGGCAGCGCGAGGACTGGGAAGCCACGGAAGCCCACCCTCCTCGATTTCAGAAGAAAGCAGGGACAGGGGTAACCTGCCCAAGAACCCGGGAGCTGTGCCAGACTCCCAGCGCGTGGGGTTCCCAACTTCTTGGCTGTCCAAGGAGCCCCCATGGTGCCAGGGGAGTCTGGTGACTTCAGCTCCACGCTTACCAGACCTGTTTCAGCTTGACCCCTTCCTCTCCAAGGTATATAAAACAAATCGCCCTTGCCCCACCTTTCTGTCCTATAGATGGACAAATGTTTGTGTGTTTGTTTGTTTTTTAATTTCTTTAAGCAACAGCTGTTCTTGACGAACGTGGTACCGTCCTGGCCTCCTGGCCCCAAGCCTGTGTCCTCCCGGCTCTGGAAAGCATGCCACCTCTCCAGCCATCGAGGGGATCGGTGGGCGGGCGGGACAGGCCAGAGTGGAGCAGTCAGGCCCCAAAGAAGCCCCGACACAAAGCCACGGTGTCTGCCCGGCCCCCCGGGGACTCAGGGGTCAGTGACGAGGGCCTTGGAGGAGGAGGAGGAGGAACCGGCAGAGCGGAAGTCCCCGCTCCGAGGCCCCACTCCCAACCCCCAACCCCGGTCGGCCCCGGGGCAGGTGAAGAGAGACCGGGCTCTGCTCCAGGTGGCGGGGCAGAGGCGGGGGTGGGGGAAGGCCCGGGCAACAATGGCACTTTTATTTGGGACTGTTGGTTTCTGAGCGGGTGGGCGGAGGAGGAGGAGGACGCCGACCGGGCCGAGGGGGAGGGGACGGGCCGCAGCATCTGGCTACACACCTGCTCCTACTTAACCCTGTGCGTGCCGAGCGCTCGGCTGCCGGGGTGGGGGCTAACCGACCGTGGAGGCTTTGGGGACCCCCCCCCCGGGTCCTTGGCCAGGCCTGGAGACCTCCGGGAGCGGGAGCAGAAGGGACCCCTACAGAATCACAACTTCCGAGGCGCCTGGCAGCGCCCTCGGACCCCGGTGCGACGCAGCAGGCTGGAGAGCAAATTCGGGGAGCTTTAGGGGTAGGCGAGGACGCCCTGCCGTCCTGTGGCCATGCCGGGGAGCCGGCTCTCCGCAGGTTCGGGGGCGGCCGAGCCCGGCCCGGCGGGGGAACTCTGAGCGGGACAGGGCCCGTCGCGCGCACGCTTCCGGGCCCGGCGCTGCAGGTGAGCCGGGCGCCCCGCACGCTGGCCCCGGGCTGGGCCTCGCGGACGCCCCCTGCCGGTGGGGAGGCCCCGCGCTGCACCTGCCCGCACCCGGGTCGCCCCCGCCGCCTCCCAAATCCCGCAGGTCCACGGTGCCCCCGGGCCGCCCCGAGGCCTGGCGCACGGACTCGCTGCACAATCCGAGCTTGTTTGTAGGCGGAGGAGACGGGTGCGGCGGCCCTGAGCCAGCCCGCTGATCCCATAAAATATTATTTGTGTTTAAAAATTCCAGTAATTGGCTATGCAGCCGCTTTTTCCGAGCCCTGTGCCAAGTGCAGTAAAAATTCGCAGCCCGGCCGGGGTTATTTTCATCATGCAAATTCTCATTTTTCTGTAAACAGGGTTAAAACGTTCGGAAGGCCCACCCCACACACACCACCACCACCACAACCACCATCCTCTGCAGCTGCGACCAGAGAATTAAAGTTAGAAGGACGTTGGTCAAACTGGTCTCCATCCTGGGAATCCCTGGGCAATTGGAGAGCATGATTCAGATAGCCCCCGGCAGACCACCGCCTGGACTCTGTTGAGTAAACTCCCACTTCCCCAACTTCCTCTTCTCCTATCTGAACAACATATATCATTAAATCATGAAATTGTGATTCTTTTTTTTTGTTTGTTTGTTTAAAAAAATTAATTTTTATTGGCGTGGGGCGGGGGTGAATGTCAGAGAACAACTTGCAAGAGTCAGGTTTTGCCTTCTACAGCAGGGAATGGAACTTGGGTCATCGGACTTGGCAGCAAGGGGCAGCCCCTTTTCTCCTCTTTGATCACGCTGAGGCCCAGAGGAGAGAAGGGCTTCTTTAAAGTCACACAGTAAGTTTATGCTGGAGCTCAGGCCCACACGGCTTGCCCCGCCACCAGGCTCCCTGCAGGCGCCGAACAGGGGAAGGCTGAAGCAGGTGGCCAGCGCTTCCCACACCCTCTGTGGGGAGAGACTGACTGATTCTAGGCGTAGTAACTGCGGGGGAAGACTGCAACTCTCAAAGTGCCCACTTCCTGTCATTGCCTGGGGGAAAGCGGGGCGGGGGAGGGGGGGAGAGGGGCGTCCCAGGCAGGGCCCTGGAAACCCTGAGTAATGGACAGGAGCCTCTGCCGGACTCCACCCGCGGCTGGTTGGTGTCTGCTGCACCGAGCTGCTGAGAGGGAAAACTGCGCACGTGGGAGGAAGGGATTGCTTTTCTAGCAGAGGCAGATGGTAAGAAAGATGGAACTCGAAAGAAAATATGTAACACATGGCTGCCGTCAATAGGTATTATTTGCAGTACATCTAGAGACCTACTGTGTGCTAGACACTACTTTTTGCTTGTGTCATCTGACCAGCACAAGCTGGGAAAATGGGAACTAACTTGCTTCCCACTTTGCATATGAAGACACTGAGGCCCTAGATGAAGTCAGTTGCCTGAGGTAGCCAGGAAGGAAATCTCAAGTGTTCAGACCTACCTACCCCTCCTCCCAGACTTTGTAGGCTTCCTTCTTTGGCCTGGATGTGCCTCAGCCCTCCAGGTCATCAAACCCCTAGACCTTTCTTCTTGCTTAAGATTCCGTAGATAGGCAGGCTGGCTATGATTCTGAACTTGAACTCCCAACTCCAGCCAATAAAAACAAGGAAGGGACACAACAAAAGAACCACACAGGGATGCTTGGTAGTCCCACCGTCCCCATGCACACCCCTGAGCCAACCACACCCCCTAAAGCTCCGTAGCAGAGACAAAAGACTGGCAAATGGAGTTCCAGGTCGCTGGCAATTCAGCACCAACTGGAGGGCACACAGATCTCTCTGTTTCTTCACTTCTATGCTCACAAGTCAGCTCTAAGCCTAGGACTCTAGCTATACTGCTATAGAAATTTAGGTTCTCTGTGCCTGTCATTCTAGTAGTCAGGAGCTGAATAATGACACCCAACTTGGCCTAACAAAGAGACTTCGTCAAAAAAAAAAAAAAAAAAAAAAAAAAAAAGCCACGCCAGATTCTTGCTGTCCATTTAAATTTAGTGAACACCTGAAGTTTATCATCAATGTCTAAAAACACTCTCGACGCCAGCCACAACGCTGCCTGCCTGAAATCCTAATCCTTGAAGGTGAAGGCAGGCCACAAATATCATATTAACTTGGATCCACAAGGAAATCCATCCTCAGAAACAAACAGCCAGGCATGATGGCCAACGCCTTTGAGCCCAGCACTTGGAAGCAGAGGCAGGCAGATCTCTGGGTTTGAGACCAGCCTGGTCTACATAGCAAGTTCCAGAACAGCCAGGGCTATGTCATGAGACCCTGCCTCATAAAACAAACAAGCCAGGCTGCAGTGGCCCATGCCTTTAATCTCAGCCCTTGGGAGGCAGAAGCAGGCAGATCTCTGTGAGTTCAAAGCCAGCCTGGTCTACAGAGTGAGTTCCAGGACAGCCAGGGCCACACACACACACACACACACACAAAAGCAAAACCAGTCAAACAAAAATAAAAAGTGGACTATATAGTGAGCTATTCCTACAATCCCCCAAATTTGGGAGGCCAAAGCCAAGGGTTACTATAAACTTGAGGCTAGTTTGGTGTACATTTTGGAGGGCAGACTGGGAGAATGTTAAAAAAAAAAAAAAAACTAAATAAGCAAATATGAATCTTGTGCTGATCCAGATGGATCCGGGGAGAGTGAAAGTTTCTTGTCCGTCTCTGACTACAAATAGTGTCTAGGGAAGATGAAGGTTCATCAGCCCAGCTAGAGCCATTTGTAAAGGCAGCCAGAAGTCTACAGAGGTATGGAGACTCTTTCTTAAGGGAAAAAAGAACATGAGGGAAAAAAAAATGTAAAAGCTGGTGGTTGCTAATGTGGGAAAGTAGACATAAAGGAAGCCAGCAGTCTTGGGCACTGGTAACGACCTTCCCCAGGCACCCCCTTACTGTTCCGATTGGACCCTTCTTTCCAGAATTGCATGAAGGGCCACTTCTGGGTCCTGGGTGTGGGCTCCAAGGATGTGGGAACAATTTCTTTCCTACCCATCTTCCTGCCTGCCTCCCAGCTAGCCCACTCTCACCTGAGCTGAGCTGTGGACTCTCTAGGAGATGCCATCTGTCATGCAGGTGATCAGGGGAGATGAAAGTAGAGTGAACATCCCAGAGAGCCTAACAAGCCAGATTTGGCAAAGACACTATAGTTCCTTGGGTCATGACACACAAAGATGATGTCACAATGGATTTGGAGGTGTGGTTCTTACCTTTAAACTAAGATAAAAAGCAGTTCTTTCTCACATTCCCTTCCCTTCTGCTCCTGAGTGGATAGGATGGAGTGGCATGGGCAGGTTCCATGGCCTGTCAGCCACTGGGCAAGTGACTTCAGAGGTCTGTCTCACCTACAGACATGAGCAGAAATTATCTCAAATCCAAATCTATACAGAAATACCAGTTAGAAATATATATAGTCAAGGCAGAAAGTCCCACTATGGCTCAGTAAGACTCTCAGGAAGCCAGGGACTCTGACATGCCAGGGACAAAGATAGGTAATGGCACCCATCAGAGAAAAACGAGAGGTTGAGGGGTCCTACCCAAGGCATCTGTTTAGGTGGTGAAATAGTCCAGGCTTTGGGCTTGCTTTGCCTAACCGGGCAGAGGTACTGACAGCCAGGTATTGCGTCACATGCTTTTCTGTGATTCCAGAGCTTGGAAGGCTGCACCACCAGCCAGGAGAATCAGGAGTTTGAGGCCTGCCTTGGCTACATAGTGAGACTCTGTCTCAAAAAAAGAAAGAAAGAAAGAAAGAAAGAAAGAAAGAAAGAAAGAAAGAAAGAAAGAAAGAAAAGATTAAGGGAGGTTTGTCAATATATTCTATGTATCAAGATCAGCATCCAAAAGGCCTGGCCTGGGAAGGCCCACAGTAGAAACCTGGGGTGAGCAGTGCTAACTAGGGAAGGTGGGGGTAAGATAGGAAAGACAGGAAGAGAGATTTGTTTCTTCCCCTGACTCTGTTAATCCTGGATTCTCTTCATGTGAGGTTCCTATCCCCCTGTTTTGTTTTGTTTTGTTTTGTTTTTTTAAGAGGAAAGATGGTTGAATTCCATCTTCAATCCTGTGCCCAAGATCCCATCAGTGGAGGATATTTGGGACAAAGAAAAAGAAGAAGAGGAAGTGGAAGAGGAAGAAGGGGAGGAGAAGAATGTAGACCACCAAGAACAAGAGAAAGAAGAAAACAGGTGCGTAAGACAGCACCTTCCCTATGCCTCCTCCCATCCCTCCTGCCCTGGAGATCTCAGTGTTGGCCTGCGCCTTAGCTGTGTCTCCTCCTCTCCCTGATGCCATCCTTCCTTCCTGTTTTGCTCAGGATCAAGACCCTTTTCGGAGTCCCCAAGAAGGACCCAGTGTGGAGCTTCATGTCTTGGCCCAGGCCCTTCCCAGAGCAAGTCCGGTGGTGGGAAGACTTCTCCCTGCCCCCACTGCGAGGACCCTGCCTCTGCAGGTGCAAACTGGGCACGAAGATGAGGCTCCGCCCCCTACCCTCCCTGACCTCCTGCTCCACCCCTAAACCCTTTCCCTCAGTGGCATCCAGAGAAGAGCCTAGCTGGCTAAGAAACCAGCCTGTGATGCAGCCTCCACCAATGTACAGACTGAAGACCCCTAAGACAGTGCCCAAACTTCCTCCCAAGGTCTCCCCTAAGAGACCCACTGCCCCCAAGGCCGGGCAACAGCAGACCGCAGTGTCAACGTGGCCTCCAATAACTATGAGCCCCATTTCAAAGAGCTCTGCTCTTAAGGGACAGCATAAACCCTCTGCCACAGAGGCCTCTCATACCCCAGGTGCCTGGGGCAATCCCTTGCCTCACCTTTCTTCGAAATAAATATTTTTGTTACACCGGCAACAGTCAGGCACACTTCTAGGCACTTTCAGATGTATTAGGTCATGAAATCATCGCAATATTTCTAAAAGATTGAAACATAGTCAGGTTCCCCCTCCCCGACTCATCAACAGCCTCATCCCATTGCCCAGGCTGATCTCAAACTTGCTCTCCAGCTAAGGAAGACCTTGAACCTCTAATCCTCCTGCTTTACTTTGGAATGCTTGGATTACAGGCATGTATCATGATGCCCAGTTTCTGATCTGAGCTACAGCCTTAGCTTTTATATATATCATTCCTATGTATGTATGTATGTATGTCACCATGCACTCAGGGATGCGCTTAGTGTACTTATTTGGCTACTCAAGTTGTTCCCATTCTGGTCATGGGGGGAGCAGGGCTCCTGCCATTTTGCATTCTCTGTTTCTTTGGCGTACTCCCGTCAACAAGAGCTTTGACAAAGAAACACTTTTGCCTTGCTTCACTCAAGTACCCACATAGGCGCAGGAACTATAAAGCATTAGGAAGCTAGGCAATGTAGCACATGCCTATAGTCCTGGTGCCTGGGAATTACAGGCAGGAGGATTACCACAAGTTCCAGGCCAGCCAGGGCTACATAGGAAAAGCTTGTCTCAAAACAAAGTAAGAGCTACTGCTCAGAACGCACTGCCGACTCTGTCCTGGCCTGGCCTAGAAATCAGCTTGTCTGCTGTCTCTCCAAGGTACCCCGTTCCCTCTTACTGGAAGTTTAGATGTAGGTATTATGTGTGCTCATTACTACTACAATCAGATTTCTGTGTGTGTGTGTGTGTGCAGGTACATTATTAGCATGTGTGCATTTACAACTAGAGGCCGGAGGACAACTTCAGCTATCATTTTTCAGATGCTCTCCATCTATCCATTATCTTTCTTGTCTTTTCTCTTTTTTAAAGGATGGAGTCTTTTAAAGGCCTAGAACTTGCCAATTTGGCTAGACTGGCTGGCCAGCAATCCCCGAGGTTCTCCCTCACCAGTTCAGATTATAAACTCCAGCCACCATGGACGATGGTTTTGTTGGTTTTGTTTGTGGGTCCAGGGAAACCGGCGTGAATCTTCCCTGAATTGACAAAGAAGAAACTGAGCTTCGAGAGGCCAAGGACACCTGTGGCTCTGTAGCTCCCAACATGGGAAGTGGTGCCCGTCTGAGCCCGCCCTGCATGAAGCCAACTCATGATGGCTCAGTCCTAAGTGTGCCTTGGAAACTCAGGTTCCCGGTTTGTGCATCAAGCATTTGTAACCACTGAGCCTGCTCACCGGCCCCACCTTATATTTTATTTTATTTTATATTTTATTTTATGTGAATGGGCGTTTTGCCTGCCTATTTGTGTGTGTACCACATGCATTCCAAGAAAGACAGGTGAGAACATTGGATCCACTGCAACTAGAGTCTTGGACTGTTGTGAGCCACCGTGTGAGTGCTGGGAATTGAACTCAGGTCCTCTGGAAGACTGATCCAATACTAACTGATGAGCTATCTCTCCAGCCATAACCTCCCCCGCCATCTCCCCCCCCCCAACTTACGTTTTGCAGAACCTGGAGCTCATTGATTTGGCTGGAGTACCTGGCTCAGCAAGCTCCGTGGATCATCCTGTCTTCACCTCCAGCACTTGGGGTTTTCTTTTCTTTTTGACATGGTTTTGAAAGTCCTAAAGATCTGGACTCTGGTGTTCCTACCTTGTACCACAAGTAACATACCCACTGAGCCACCCCCCTGGCCTCTTTGAAGTAACGACAATTTTCCCTCTTGCATTCTATGTTGCTGTGCCTGGTGGTCCTTCTGGCTCTCCCAGCTCCTTCTTAACTAAAAGCCTCCCCCACCCCCCGTCTCTGCCTCCTATTGTCTATCTTTTATCATCCCTCCCTCTTTCTATCTTCCTAAGCCTGCCCCTTGCTGTCTGCTTCTGTCCTGGTGGCTCTCCCCTGCCCTTGGGTCTACCTTTGCCTCTGGCCTTCTTCAGGACCTTAGCAAAAAGTACCATCTCTGGTTAGGGTCTGGGGGTCCAGATTCCCCCAGAATTGGTTCAAGAATTAGGTTGTAAGGAGGACTTATAGAAAGGCCATTTTTCTGAAGCCCAGAAGAGAAGCCAGGGACAAAGGCACAGCAGGGGTTGGCTGTGAGGAGTGACCTTACTCCCCTGGAAAGGGTAAAAAGGCAGCCATGTCCTGAGCCGGGCAAAGGCTGAAACCTGCAAGAGCAGAGAAGAGCAGAGGCCCTGAAGAAGCTTCAGACTCCAGAATGCAGCCTCCCCAGAGGCTCCAGGCTGATTCCATCCCATCCTCCCACCCTCAGCTTTTCTTACTGGCCACACCCAAAAGCAAGGTGAGTGGTAGCCTCTCTGGGCCCAGACAGAGGTGAGGAGAAGGAAAGGAGCATCCTGGAGAAGGGATAGACAGGGTTACCCCTTCCCAGAGACCTGGCTGAGCTAATCCTCCTGTTACCACCATCCAGGGCAGGCTCCCAAGCCCTCCTGGACCAGAAAAGCAGCATGTGATGCTGGGACAGGAGATCCCAGTACTGCCCCTTACTGTCAAGGCCAAGTGTGTCCCTTCTCCCAGACACTGCTTAAATGTATGTGTCTGAAAACCCAGGGTAATAGTTACTTATAAGAAATACAAGTTTATTTCTCTCACAATCAGAAGCCTCATGATAAGCTCAGCAGCCTGGCAAGATGGCTAAATGGATAAATAGGTCACAGCACCAGGCTGTGGACCCGAGTTTGACCCCCCCAAGAACCCACATCAAGAGGCCCTCTGACCTCTACATGCAAGCCATGACACATGACAAGCACACCCACACTCACACATTATACACACACAATTTTTTTTTAAAGCTTAGAGTTAGTTCGGTAGTTCACAAAGTCCTCAGAATTCCAGGCAGCCCCTTTTGAGTCACTTCCTGAACTCATGGTCCAATAGGATTCCTCAAAGCTCCAGCAACCAGCAATCACACCCACATTTCAGTCATCAGCAAAATATCCTCCAAGGACCCAACTGATATGTGAGTGTTAGTCTGAACTGTGTCAAGGTCGTGCTGAGCTGCAGAAGGATCTGGAAGATACGGTCTTTCTTCTGAGTGCGAGCACGGACAGCAGAGGGATTGCTGTCTCATCATTATCCTAAGGAAGACAATGGATACCTGGGCCAGCTACTAGCCGATCCCGGAGAGCAGGTGGTGCTTCAGAGCTGGGGGTGTTAGGAAAATGGGGGGCTGGAGCTGCCCCCACCCCCGGCTCTCTTTCTCCAGAAAGCCTCCCTGCAGCTGTCTTTCCTTCTGCTGAATGACGCAGTAACAAGCACACACAACTGAAACCGCCACCTAGAAACCAAGATCTGCAATCCTCTTTCTTCCTTCCCTTTCTTGACTGCAGAGCAATCTACACGCCCTCCCTTCCTGGCCCCACTCCTGACCCCGCCTACCGATGGGCGCTCCCTCACCTAGCTCCACCCTACTTCACAGACCACCCTCTCCTGGCCACTCCTACATCATAGACACCCTCCTGATCCTACCTCGGAGGCCTGTCCTCTCACAGCCCCTTCTGCCAACCCCTCTTAGCCCCTCCTACTTCACAGGCCAACCCTTCTTAGCCCCTCCTACTTCGCAGGTACACTCTCTCCTGGTCCTACCTACGTTACAAAAACACCCTCTCCTGACGCTTTTCTGGAGCTCACAATCACTCCAGAAGATGGATCAGCAAAAGGGAATCCCTTGTGAGAGGTCATACCAGAGTCAACTCAAGTCCAAGGCAGGCTGATTTACCCACTCAAAGCTAGTGGGGTCTGGGAGAAAGGCTGGAAGCCCTCTCTTTTCCTGCGTTTGCTCACCTCACTCTTCACACTTTATCTTCCCCTTCAACTTTGGGGTCTGGGCAAGGAGGAAACCACACCCCTCCTGTGAGTCAGGAAGTCAGAGATGAGGTCAAGGTGTGTGTTGGGGTACAGGGTCTGTTGTGGTGTTCTGCTTTGAGGATGGTGTGAGAGGCTAGTCAGTGCCAGGGGAGTGTAAGCACCCAAATTCCGAGTGCTTCTGCCCTGTTCTCTGGCGACACAGCCTTGCTTGGGAGGTTTTGTGTTCCTCTGGGTAGAAGAGAGGCGGCTACTCCCTTCCCTGATTAGCCTGCCACAGCTCATAGGTGCTGAGACATGGCAGGAGGGAAAGGTGATTGCTGGATCACTGTGGGCTGGGAACTGTGAGGGCTCAGGAGGTGGTTATGGCATTCTGAGGAAGGGAGGGAAGGGGAGGGACCCCGAAGCAGGAGGGAGATAAGGAGGGAAGAGTGGAGAAGTCAAGTCTGAAAGGTTGGCTTTCGAAGTCATTCCAGGAATCCATCCTTTCCTCCATTTTCAAGGACAATACGAGGGCTGGAGAGATGGCTCAGTAGTTAAGAGCACTGCTTGCTCTTCCAGAGGACCTGGGTTCAACTCCTAGCACCCACATGGCAGCTCACAGCTATCTGTGACAGTTCCAGAAGATCCAATACCCTCACACAGCCTCACACAAACATCACAAACACGCATTCAGGCAAAACACCAATGCACAGAAGGAAGGAAGGAAGGAAGGAAGGAAGGAAGGAAGGAAGGAAGGAAGGAAGGAAGGAAGAGCCAAGGACAATATGAAAAGGCCCTCAGGCTGGCTAGCTACCTGAGAGTCAGCTAGGTCAAGTGGTAGCCTCATACCCTTCTTCCCAGCCAGCCTTCAAGGGACCATTAAGTATTCAGGGTCAAGAGGCAAACTCAGGCTGGTGACTAGCTTCCCTGTCTTCCTGACTGCTAACCTCCCGCCCCACCCGAGCCATGGGTGGGTTGACCACACTACCCATCTCTTTCCCAGAACTAGGTTCAGAACACAACTCACCTCTAGATCTTCCTTCTCCATAGCTGTGTGGCTGTGGGCAAATTGCTTAGCTCAGAGCCTCAGTCTCCCTGTCTCTAAAAATCACAGACTTCATGGATGCATCCAGCCAGCTGCATGACCCCCCCCCCCGCCCCCCGCGCACGCACTAGAGAGACAAAAGCCAGCCTGCTCTACATAGTGAGTTCTAGGACAGCCAGGGCTACAAAGTGAGACCCTGTCTCAAAACGAAGGGGACGTAGAAGGAGCTGGAGAGATAGCTCAGCGGTTTAGAACTCTCCCCTTGCAGAGGACCTTGCTTTGTTCTTTCAGCCCCGAACAAGGCTAACCTTGTTGCTAACCTTAACTTCAGCTGGGGGAATCCAGCGCCCTCTTCTGGCTTCCGGGGGCTGCCGCCCCACGTGGTGCACATAAATTCATGCAGGCCCACACACATGGACACAAAAAATAATAAATCTTTTTTTTTTTTTTAAAGTTATAGCTGCCGGAGCCAGGCTAGACTTAAAAGGATCCAGTGACAAGATACCTGGGAAGCTGCAAGCATCCTCAAACCCTAGCGAGCACCCTGGAGGAAGCGGCGGGTGGGGGTTGGGTAGGGGATGGGGCGCCAAGGGCCGGCAGGGGTCGCTGTGAGCGCGGGCCCATCTGCACTAGCGGGGCCTAAGGGAGTGTGCCATCCGTCTGGGTACGGACACCCCCCAGCTCTGCAAACCTCCCGCCTCCGGTCCCTCGAGGGCTCGCGCAACCCTTCCGTGCACTTCAGGGCCCCCGCGGGCCACCCCAGGGCGGGCTGGCCTCCCGCCGCGGGGCCGGGGCCACGAATGGGCGCGTCAACTGGGGCAAATTAACACGTAGCAAAACACCCCAGCACCTGGAGAAACAGGAGCCGGGCTGGGGGAGGGGGCCCGAGCGGGCGATAATTCACCCGGGCGTCCTGAGGCCTCCCGCCGCCCCCCAGCTCGGCCCGCAGCCTCCGGTTTCAAAGGCGGACAAATGGCGCACTGTGCGGCTGTGAGGCTCCCTCGCTAAATCTTCCTGTCTTCGACTCCGTGTAACCTGAGCCTCCCGCGCTGACCCTCCCCCGGAGGCCTGGGAGGACAGGGAGGGATGCTGGAGGAGGGAGGCGGGGGAGGCCCAAGAAAGTCTGAGCCCTCTTTTGCTTCTCTTAGCCCGGGTCAACTCCCGCCCACCTCAGGGGCTGCCCTGGTCCCTCAGCCACGGGGGTCCCCCCCCCCAACCCTGGGATGCTGAAGTAGCAGAATGTGTGCGTGCTTCTTTGAAGAGAGCTCCTGCTCCTAGATGCTTCGGGGTAGATTCGGGTGTGCGCGTGCGTGTGGCGTGGACCAGCGTGCGTGTGGCGTGGACCAGCTAGGGGGAGGTCGCATGTGGAAAAGTCATTTTTGCGAGTGAGGCTGGAAGAGCAGAGTCGTCTCCTGCCCATCTCGGTGGGGCTCAGACTGAGCCACCTGCAGACCCTCCTCACGGCTTACTAAGAAGAAACCCGGAGGCTAGCGAAGGGTCTGGTTGCCCCTGGCCAGCACCGCCTGGGACCTGACAGAGCCCCAGGCATCTGCCTGGCCCCTGCCATCGGGCACAGGGTGAAAGTGGGTTGGATCCCAAAAGCCCTTGGGAGTTCAAGTCTCTGAAAGCCCCGCGGGGCTGGCTGAATAGGGGAGGGCGACGGCAGGGGTAAAGGGCAGAGTTCGGCCACAGTTGAACCCGACAGAGGGTCAGTGCTAAGGGTCAAGTCACAGAGTTGAGGGCTGGGGTCAGGGAAGTGGCAGGTGTGGGAGGGATGCCCACACAGATGGAGGGGGGAAGTGTGTCTGGCAAGGCCTGCTGGGTAAGCAGACTTCATCCATTCTACAAGCAACCAGGTATAATGGAACAAAGCTTGATCCCAGCGTTCTGGACACGGAGGCAGAGGGATTGCCACAGCTTCCCAGCCAGTCTGGATCACAGAGCAGGAAGCTGCCTCAAAACAAAACAAAACAAAAGAGGCTGGGGATAGGATGGCTCAGGCTGCAGAATGCGAGCTTATCGGGGATGTAGCTGTGTCCTGTAATCCCAGAACCTGAGAGATGGAAGCAGGAGATCAGAACCACACAGCTTGAAGCCAAGCTGGGATATGAGAGACTTTGTCTTAGAAAGAAAAGGGTCTGGGAGCATAGTTCAGTAATGGAGTGCTTGCCTCGGGTGGGTGAGGCCCGGCAGACTGCGTGAGTACCCCTTCTGTCCCACTGTAGATGGAACAGTGAGAAAAGCTTGGAGTCTGCCCCTCTGTGCTTCCCGGTGGTTGCACGTGAGACAGTGGCCAAGGCCGTGGAGACAAAACTAGAGAAGGTTAGGACATGACTGGGCGTAGATTGCACGCTGGACGGAGCCTGGAAGCCTCTGGGAAGTGAGGGAGCCAGCCCAGTAGGTACCTAGCAGGGGCATGTCCATCGGAGGGAATGGCTCCTGTAAAAAAGTCACTGTCCATAAGCAAGCCTGGCCCTGGAAAGTTCCAGAAACAGCTGTGAGGGTGTGAGAGAGAAACAGAAGAGGAGGCTGGGGAGGCAAGGGGCTGGGAGCTGGCTAGGATTCTCTGGTGCCCGCTCTGTGCCTGCTTCTGCCTCTGAGCAGAGAGACCCGTGGGGGCCTGTCTTCAGAGCCCAGCACAAGAGGTGGGCACGAGAGATGTCAGAGCAGAGGCTCTCAACCTGTAGGTCTCGACCCCTCTGGGAGTCAAACATCCCTTTTACAGGCGTCACACGTCAGGTATCCCTGCCTATCAAAAGTCTAAACTATGGTTCAGAACAGTAGCAAAATTACAGTTATGAAGCAGCAATGAAAATAATTTTATGGTTGGGGATCACCACGGCATGAAGAGCTATATTAAAGGGTCGCAGCATTAGAACCTCTGTGTTAGAGGCAAGTGGAGCGGGTCCCCATGGAGACCTTCAGGCCTGTGGCCTCTGGGCGGGCTAGGCAGCTGCCTTCGATGTCTCTCCCTCCACATCTCCCCACCACAGCAGCAGACACCACTTCACTGGAACCAGGCTTGAAGAATTTTGTCACCCATCCACCCACCCCCACTTGTTTGCTAATAAAAAGACTGGGGGGCCCTGTCTGCCCTCCTCCCATTCTCCCCCTGCTATTCCCTCTCCCTTTCCCTCCCCAGAGCTGATGCAGTTAATTGGAGCGTCTTGAAAGTGCACATTAACACAGAGAGAGCGGCGGAGACATCTTGGCAGCAGAATATCGTTATCACTTCTTGAGCTCCAGCCAAAATCCCCTCGCGGTCAAAACACAATTCTTTAAACCAAACAATTAAAGATTTGTGCGAGTGTGGCTGCCATAAGGTATCAGCCTGGGAACCTCTGCCGGTGTCAGCGGCAACCGGGTCTGGGGGGCCAGCCAGGTGATGGGCAGGGAAGAGGGTGACAACAGGACCTTGACAGAAGCGGGGCCACCAGAGCAATCTGGCCCCTGTTCTCTGATCAGGGCAAAGTGCATCTGAGACCCTAGAAAAAAGTTTGGCAGGCCCATGCAAGCCTGTTTCAATCCTCCCCCATACTCCCACCAGGAGTTGGGGGTACAAATCTACCTTAAAGTCACCTAGGCTTTGCAAGGGTGGAGTCCAGGCCTCTATGCATGTACATATTTCTTTTGTTCTACATATTTCATAAAACCAATTTAATGAGAGACTGAAGAATGTCAGGGGTTAAGAACACAGGCTGAAAGCCGCTGTGGTGCTCACCTGTAGTCCCAACACTTGGGGAGGCAGAGGCCAGTGGATTACTTTGAGTTTGAGGTCAGCCTGGTCTACAAAGCAAGTACAGGACAGCCAGTGCTACAGAGAGAAACCCTGTCTTGAAAAAAAATATATACAAAAACAAAAACAAAAGAACGCAGTCTGAAGCCGGATGTGGTGGCATATGCCTTTAATCCCAGTACTCAGAAGGCAGAGGCAGGTGGATCTCTGTGAGCTGGAGGCCAGCCTAGTCTGCATAGTGAGTTCCAGGACAGTCAGAGCTATGTAGAAAGACCTTCTCAAGAAAGAAAGAGAAAGAAAGGAAGAAAAGAAAGAAAGAAAGAAAGAAAGAAAGAAAGAAAGAAAGAAAGAAAGAGAAAGAGAGAGAGAGGGAGGGAGGGAGGGAGGGGAGGGAGGGAAGAAGGAAGGAAGGAAGGAAGGAAGGAAGGAAGGAAGGAAGGAAGGAAGGAAGGAAGGAAGGAAGGAAGGAAAAAAGAAAGAAGGAAGGAAAGAAAAAAAGCAGGAAGAAGACAGACAGACAGACAGACAGATACAGACTGTTCTTCTAGAGGACCCATGGTTCCATTTTCAGCTACCTACATGGTAGCTCACAGCTTTCTGTTAACTCCAGTCCCAAGGGGTCACACCCCCTCTTCTGGCCTTAAAGGATGCTAGGCACACATGTGGTGCACAGACATGCACGCAAACAAAGCACCCATACATACATAATAAATACATGCACACACACAGACACTCGCCACACCCCAGAGCAAGGGAAGCTGGGGAGGCCAGGGAAGGGTTCCCTGCCTCCAGCTGTTTTGAAACACTGCTGCTCCAGCTGCTGAGGAAGCTGGAGTCTGCAGGAGCTAAACTGCAGCCAGACAGCCTGGATTCAATCCCAGTTTCCCACTGTCTAGCTGAGTGACTTTGCACCAGATGCTTAGCCTCTCTGTGCCTCAGGTGCCGTCTGGACACCGCGACTGGTAACATAGCCTCGACTTCACAGCGCTGATGAGAAAATTAAATACGTTAAAGTGTGGAAATGAGATCAGTGCCTGGCTCACAGGAAGCTCTTGAGGAACGGCAACTGTTATTATTTTCGTGGCTTTCCTAATGGGTTCAAAGGTAGCTTTATGCTAACACGCCACCTAAAATTCATGTCATCGTGCCTACAGGACCTCTCCTGTTGAATCTGAGATGGACAGGACAAAGTAGCCCCGTGTGACCGCCAAGGGTAGGCCAACAGTCAGCTTGCCTTGCTGTCAAGTACCATGAAGGGAGTCCACTGAGCACAGCAAGGTGAAGAAGCTCCAGTTAGCTTCATTCAGGGCTCACCAGGACAGAGGGAGAAGGTTGCCTGGCCCCGTGCCCAGCCTTGTGTCCACCCCGGTAGAGATGTCAGACACATGAGTGGAATAGATAGTGTAGACATCCTTCCAAGTCCAGCTTTGTCTGGCTCCAGTCCCAGCTGCCTCCTGTTGGAACCAAGTGAGAGAGCCCACAGAAAAGACAGCCAGCTGAGCCCAACCACGGGCAGCTGTGACAGACAGTAAATCTGCCTGCAAGAATAAAGTCTTAGGGTCTTAGAGGTAGGAAGGTCAAAAGGAACTTTTAGCAATCCTAATTCGAGCATGTGAGCCTGCTCGCACAGTGCATGCAGAGCCATAGGCCAGCAAAGCATGTCAGGTGCCCTTCATGTCAGTCTCTACCCCATTACTTTGAGGCCGGGTCTCTCACTGAACCCAGAGCTAAGTTAGCAGCCAGCAGGCCTTAACAGATCATCCTGTTTCCGACGCTCTCTCAAGAACTGAAGTTACAGAAGTGCATCGCCACACCTGACTTTTTAGATCGGTGCTAGGGAGTCAAACCTATGTCCTCATGCTTGCACAGCGAATTCCTTACCCACTAAGCCACCTCCCCAGGCCAGCAATCCTCATATAATCATGACCCCAAAATGGCCTCCCATCACTTTTAAAAGATTTATTTTTAAATTTTCATTTGTGTCTGTACATCTGTGTGAATGAACGGCGTATGAGTGCAGTTGCCCGTGGGGCCAAAAGAGGGTGCTAGATCCCCTAGGACTGGAGTTATAAGCAGGTGTGAGCTCCCTGGTGTGGGTGCTGGGAATTGGACTTGGGTTTCTGAAAGGACAGTAAGTGCTCTTAACTGCTGAGCCCATCTAGTTACCTTTTGGGTAAATTCTAGTCCACTTCAAGGCCCAGAAGGTCTCATAGGCTCTGTACCCAACTCTTCTTCCAAAATCACCTCTCACCACTTTTCTCCCTTTCCTCTGCTCCATGCACCTTGGCTTCGTGGCCATTCTCTGACGATGCCAACCAGGCTCCTGCCTCACAGGGAACTCATTGTTCCTCCCTTGAAGCAGTTTTCCCTCCACTCACTTTTTTCTTCTTATTCTTGCTCAAATGGACGAGTCGGCGTCCCTGAGATAGTACCCCCAGTCACCCCAATAGTCCTTGGCCCTGCTGCGTTGTCCCACTGTTCACTCTTGGCTCCCTGACATCATACTGCAGGCTTAATTTTACATCTGTTGGTTAGCTTTCCACTTTATCCTAGAATAGCAGCTCTGGGAAGGTGGAACTTCTGTCTGCTTGGCTGGCCTCTGAGCTCCAAAGCCTAGAACATAGATCTCAGTCATTACTTGTAGAAGATGTGTTTTTCTCCACCCAAGGGAAGGTAACTGGGGCCCAAAGACAGAGAAGAGCCAGTCCAAGGAGGCCGCATCCCTCAGCTCATCTGCTTTTGTTTCATGTTCACCTTCTCTTCCCATAAGACCCCCTTCTTTCACTTCTACTCCCCTTGTCACTCAGACAAGCCCAGAACCCTCAGCTTTCCCAGTAATTTCTGCCAAACAGTATTTACAATAAACTTTGTTTGAACTTTTGTCTAAGCGATAATAATAATAACATGATAATTATACGGAGTATAACATACAGCCAGCTGTACTTAATTAAAGCTGTAATTTCACTAAGGGTTTCTGACTATGGAGTGAACCGCAAGAGAGTTGTGCCGTCCCTACCCTATGTAGGAATTACGTCTGCACGGGAGCAGAGCAGGACTGTGGCAGAGTCCCCAGGAGCGAGAGGCTGCCAGCAGGGTCAGGCTGCTGAAAGCATGAGTGCTCCCATCTTGGGGCTACGTGCAGGGTAGGATCAGGATGGCCCTGGGCCAAAGATGAAGCCTGGAACCTCTCTCTGATCATCCACATGTATTTACTACCCTAAGCTTTCTTAGCTCTCAGGAAAAGTGTGTGTGTGGTGTGTACCTCTGTGTGTCTGTGTTCTGTGTGTCTCTCTGTATGTGTGAGCGTGCACACACATGTAAAAGTAAACCTCAGGTGTCCTTCTTCATGTGCTAGCCTCCTGTTTTTTGGAGATAAGCTCTCTCACTGGCCTGGAGTTCAACAAATAGACTAGACCGGCTAGGCTGTGGACTCTAGGCATCCCTCTGACTCTGTCTTCCAGCCCTGGGTTTATAAAAACACACTGACATCACACTTGGATGTTTGTTTGTTTGGTTGGTTGGTTTTAGTTCTGGGTTTTCAAGATAGGGTTTCTCTGTGTAGCCCTGGCTGCCCTAGAACTTGTCTCTGTAGACCAGGCTGGCCTTGAACTCAGATTCACCTGCCTCTGCCTCCTGAGGCTGAGATTAAAGGTGTGCTCTACCATGCCCAGCTGGTTTTTGTTTGTTCATCTGCTTGGGTTTTTTTTGTTTGTTTGTTTTTTAATGTGGGTTCTGGGGCTGGAAGTCAGGTTCTTCCGCTTGCACAGAAAGGGCTCTGCTCACTTGAAAGTTCTAAGACTAGAATGCAGGGCTGATGGACAGAGGAGCATGCTGGGGCCAGCCCGCTGCTCCACAACGGAGAGTGTGAGACAGGAAAATGAGAACCTGTCCAGGGCAGACAGAACAGGTGTAGCTTCAGTTGGCAGGACCCCCCCCCACCGGTGGATCATACACTGGGTGCCGTGCCAGGCTTTGGGGTGATTTAGGGAGGCATGGGGTTCTGCCCAGCTGAATCCGGTTCAGCAGCCCCGAAGGACCATGCACACAGAGCTCTCTAGAATAGGCTGATTCGCTCGTAGAGAGCTTGTGGGTCACCTTGCTTGTTCCTAGCATATGAACACACACATGTACGTGACACAAATGCACACCTGTGCATATGTAAAATAAAGCACGGTGAGAAAGAGGTCGCTGGACCCACAGAAGATGGTTTCCTGCGGGGCTTACCCAGAACAGCAGGGTCAGATAGAGGCAATTTGAATTGCCTAAAGAGGCTGCAGCCAGGGTGGGGGCTGAGGTAGGTTCCCACAGAGTTGCAGATATATTCCTAGGCAATAAACTATCCTCTTCTCGGCATCAAACTTAATGGCCCAGGCCTCAGGTAAGAGTGTCTTATCAGAACGTGTACCCTCTCCCTAGAGAGGCTGCAGCAGGCAGGAAAAGACAGTGAGGGGGCAGCTTGGGCTCTTCTCACTTTAGAGCAAGGGGGAACAGGATAGTTCTGAGGCAGAGGCCTCTCTGAAAGGCTGGTGTCTACTGGAGACACCGGCTTTTCACCACAGCCGGTCCTTGAATTAGTCAGCCCCCTGCCTGTGCACTTTCCCTTTTCCTCTTTCTCCGGTTCCTTTCTCTTTCTTCTCCTCTTCCTCCTTCTTCTCTTCTTCCTCCTCCTCTTTCTCCTTCTCCTCTTCCTCCTCCATCCTCCTCCTCTTCTTCTTCCTCCTTCTTCCTCTGCCTCCTCCTCCTTCTTCTAGAATGCCCTTCCCTCTGCCCACCTGAGCTGCGCAGGACTGCAGACCTTGTCCGTGTGTACTCTCTTGCCTGTCTGGGCTCTCCCTTGCAGCTGGGACAAGAGGTAGGAGCCCCGGAAGCCTGTTGGGGAGTCCTACACCTGCATCTGCCCATGGCTGGTGAGATTCCGCAGCAACAGGTGTGAGGCAGCCCCAGCCTCTCCCAGGCTTTGGATGGTCCATGCCCTACAGCTGCCAGTACCCCTGCATCTCCTTCCACCCCCCGGCTTGTGCCTCGGTTCAACACAGTGTCTCTGACAGGCCGCTGGTTTAAATATAGTGGCTCACGCAAGACAGGGCTAATTTTAGCTGGAATGCGCTGGAAACTTTGAGGACTCTGTTCTCTAGCTGTCTCCCCTGCGCTCATCGCTAGGGCAGGAAGAAAACCTGAGAGTCCTCCTGCTCCTGCTCCTCACCTTCTGCGCCTGCCTCTTAGCCGCTTCTCCACCCCTCCACCTCCCCACCCCCTGTCTCTACAGCAATCCATTCCCAGCGGCCTGAGCCCACCCAGCTGCTGCAGCTTCCAGATCCCTCAGGGTCCCTCTCCCCTGACCCCCAGACTCTGTCCAGCCAGGCAAGGCCAACAATCACGGGACAGATGGTCAGCCAGTTTCC
This sequence comes from Meriones unguiculatus, assembly GCF_030254825.1. NCBI lineage: Eukaryota > Metazoa > Chordata > Mammalia > Rodentia > Muridae > Meriones > Meriones unguiculatus. The sequence goes on along the minus strand of NC_083363.1, from coordinate 30,599,807 downwards.
CTTCATCCCACCCCACCCCTGTGGCACTCACCTGCTTCAGACACAAATGTCAGGCAAGCAGCTGGTGGAAGCCATTGTATGGAGAAGTGTGGGATGGCTCACCTGCTCAGCCCTCCCCCAGGAAGGCCAATGGGGAAGCCTAAGGAGCCTTCCACTTTACACACCAGGACCCCGAGATGGTGGGAAGTCCCGGGATTCGTTCAAGGTCATCCCACTCCACATCAGCAGTCACCAAGTACGTTATCTTTCTTGGGAGCTAAGCTTGCCTTTCCCAGGAGAGACGAGGAGGCGCGCACGTTGAACACAAAGGGATAAGTCTATAGTAGTGGAGATGCAAAGGCTGATTCCGGAAAAGCCTACCCTGTGGGGCAAGAGTGAGGAAGGCCCTTGTCCTGTTTGCTGGACTTCCTACCTCCATCCCACCCACAGGATGAAGGCAACAGCACCTTCTGCTTATTTATTATTACTTCATTTTAGCAATGCTCGAGGCTTGGCCATGCCAGAAAAACATCCCGTGGTAAGCTCCACTCCCAGCACTACATCTGGTTTTATCCTGGCCTGCATTAATAGGGCACCTACTGATTACTGTTAATAAAGCACCTACTAAGTACCTGGCAGTGTTGCAAATGCCTAGCTGCGAAGATGGAAGAGGAACAGCAAGGGTGGGCTCCTAAGTCCTCACCCAGGAGCCGGTGGCAGGCTCCAGCTACAGTAAACAATTAGCGGAAGCCTCCTCACAGCCCGTAACAGGACAGAGAGGAGAGAAGGAGTTGACACCCAGCACAGGCTGCCTACTGCCACCCCCCCCCCAGAAAGGCATCAACTCGTCCTCCCTCCCAGTGGCTGTAACCGCCCTCTCCAGCATCTCAACATGCCCTGTCTCCCCACAGCCAGCGCCGCACGCTTGTTGTGCTGGAGTGTGAGGACAGTTCTATAATGAGGATGAGAATAGTAACAAGGCTGACACGCCGCAGTAAGAGAGCTCTGTATCCTGGGGGAGGGCTGCCTGCCGGGGACCCCGAGAGAGGCCACAGGAACAGGAGCTGTCCGGGGGCTCCCGGGAGAATGTCGCCCCCTCAGCTGGACCGGCATCTGTGTCCCCCCTCTTTCCTCTGCCATTCTCACCACAGCTTTCAAGTCCTTCTCCTGAACAGTATGAGTTGCCTTTCTGTTTTTCTTGGTATCTATCTCCCCAGTGAAAACGGGTGCCATGTTTGTGGCCCGTGGGTTCTCCAGGGACTAGAGCAATGCCCAGCACACTAGCTGTTCAAGAGAAGTCTGCATAGGAACAAATGAAGGTGGGCTGTCCTGTCCTGTGCAGACTCTTGGTGCGTGAGGGATTAGAGATGAGTTCCCAAGTGCTGGAGCCTGTGTTGGGGCCTACCTGTGAGAAAGGGTGAGAGCTATATGTGTGTGAGGTTTACAAGGGGCGTGTTTGTGTATGAGGATGTGCATGATGCCTATGTGTGAGAGAGGGATGTCTGTGAAGTGTGTGTGTGTGTGTGTGTGTGTGTGTGTGGTAGAGTAGTGTGAATTATGTCTACGAGGTTTGTATATGAGGTGGGTGTGAATGAGCTATATGTGAAATATGTGTGAAGTATGTCTTCATAGAACAGGTATGTGTGTGAGGAGCGCATGTAAGGTACATGAGATACATATGTGTGAGGTATGTCTGTGAGGTATGTGTGTAAGGTATGTGTGTGTGAAACATATGTGTGGATCAGGTATATACGAAACATGTCTGTGCATTGTGTCTGACATAGGTGTGTCAATGAGTTCTGTATCTCTGAAATGCACTCATGTACACTCTCAGTCTGGTCTCTCACTCCTGTCACATTGTTCCCACTGAGTCTCCTCACGTGAGCACTTGGTGGCACAGAAGGTGGCATTTCTGCCCTGGGTCCAGCTTGTAGATTCCTCACCAGTGTCCTCACCTTCTCCGGGTCTGTGGGATAGACTCTGCCACAGTCACGCCCCCACTGACACCCGGGTCACTACAGCCGGTAAGAGTGGACCCCATCCCTGCGGGGGAATGCCCAAGTGAGTTTCCAAATGCTGCTGAGGAGAATGCAAGGCTCGTGGACAACAGCAAGAGTGGGCCCAATTTCAACTTGCACCTGCTACCTGCTTTCTGTTATTCAGATCTCCTCCTCCTCATGAGACCGAGGGAATGTCGGGACAGATGACCACCACAGACAGCACACTCCCCCAAATCGCCTCCTGTCCCCTTCTCACCCCATGTCCTCCTCCCCTCCCCACTACAAGATGCCACCTTTGCAACATAAGGGGGGAGAAGGTGTCTGCTGTCTGAGGGTCTCACATGTGCCCTCCATCCACAGGGCAACACCCCAGAAATGGCTACAGGTGCATCTGCCCCAAAAGATATCCTGAGGTCCCATCCTTGTCACTTGTTCATGTGACTTGGTTTGGAAATCAGATCTTTACAGCTGTAATCAAGGTAAGGTGAAATCGGAGTGGATGTGGGTTGGTATCCTTCTAAAAAAAAAAAAGCTCTCTGGCAGCCTCCACAGCAGCACAAGGGGCATGCCAGCCAACAGGGGGAGGCCAGACAGACACATCTGCCTGCCAAGAAGTATGGAAGATGGCAGCACCGGAGGCAGGAAGAGAGGCAGAGTCCTGAAGCTGGCCTTGACTTGATCTCAGACTTCCACAGAAGGCCATCTGCTCTGTTCAGACTCTCAGGCCTTAGGGTGAAGCATAAATGTAAGAGATTTATCTAAGCTGTTCTGTTGGTGTGCGAGCCCCCTCCAGTGCTGGAAGGGAGTGGTGGTAAAGCCTCAGGGTTCCTTTTCTCTTTCCCTCCCCCTCTCAGTCCCTTCCCCTCTCTCCATCCCTCTCTCTATCCCTCCCCTCCTTCCTTCCTCCTCAGTGTCTTTGGGCAGCAGGAATGTGGCCTCCCCTGGTTGTAGCAGCCAGAAGCAGAAGCCTGTGACTTCCTGTGGCCCCTGTGACCCTAGCTCCAAGGGAGTAGACACCCTCTTCTGGCTTCCCTGGACACCCACATGTACATACACATGTGAAAATACATACATACACATAGATAAACATAAAATAAACCCTTAGAGCCTGGAAAGATGGCTCAGTGGTTGAGAGCACTTGTTGCTCTTGCAAAGGATATAGGTTGGGTTTCCGGCACCACACGGTGGCTCATTATCATCTCTAACTCTAGTTCCAGGCTATTAGACATCCTCTTCTGATCTCCAACAGACCAGGCATGTGTGTGGTGCATGTACATATGTGCAGGCCACACACACATAATATAACTCTGTGTGTGTGTGTGTGTGTGTGTGTGTGTGTGTGTGTGATGAGGACAAAAACTGTTCAGTTCCTTCAAGGCATTTTCTCTGCTCCCTTTGTTCACTTTCCAGCCTCCCTCTTCCCCCCTCCCACCCACCCATGCCCTCCACCATGCTCCACCCAAATCCTAATGGATCTGTCTCTCTCCCTTCTTTCTCTTTTCTTTCCCTCCCTCTCTCAGTCCCTTCCCCTCTCTTCTTCCCTCTCCTCCTTCCTTCCTCCTTTTCTCCCTCCTCCTTCTTTCTCTTTCTTTCCCACTGAGTAAGCACAGCCCTGTTCCCCAAGAGCTGCACATTGCCACCTGTTGCTATGGAGAAGGCCCTTTATCACAAACACTGGGTAAACAGCTGCTGCTGGGAGCCCCTTTGCTGGCCAGGGGTTTATTTGGAGAAAGTCAATAAGGAAAAATAAACATTCCAGGCCCTGTGTATATACAGCCTTGGGACCAGTGTTCCACAGCATCTCAGGACAGCCGGCTCTCCAGAGGGTCAGTGAGCCTACCCCCACCTCTGCTCCCAAGATCCTCCACTCAGCGGAGGTGGGAGACAGCTACCGCACGCTGGACCATTAGGCCACCCCGCAGACACACATGCTCTTCCCTGACCCAAGCCAGGCTGGAGTGGAGAGCTCAGCCCTCCACTTCTCCCTCTCAGAACAGGGTTTGCCAAGACAGCCCCTCTACCATGGTCTTCCCGGGCCATTCTGGCCGGTTGTCTCTTCCAGGAACCACTTTCTAAGTTCCCTCTAAAGATGCTGAGAATGCCTAGGAGAGTGGGGGCGGGGGTGTCCAAAGCCTATGCGGCCTGATTCAGATCCCTCTTTCTTTTCCTCCTCCTCTTCCTCCTTCTTCTTAAGATTTATTTAATGAGGACTGGAAATATGGCTCGCCAGGCTCAATCCCCAGCACCCCCATGGCTGATAACAACCATCTGTCAACTCCAGTTCCAGGGGATCCAATGCCCTATCTGGCCTCCTCCAGCACTGTGCACACACATGCTGTGCAGACATGCAGGCGGGCAAACCATCCATGTGCGATAAATAAAATAATAAGCATTAAAAGATTAATAAAGTGTATTTAATAGTATTTTATGTGTATGAGTATTGGCCAGCATGTGTGTCTGTGTGCTGTGTGTGTGCAGTAACTAAGGAGGCCAGAAGAAGAGGGCATCAGATCCCCTGGAACTGGAGTTGTGGTTGCGAGCTGTCATGTGACTTCTGGGAATGGACTGTGTCCTCTGTAAGAACAGCAAGTGCTCTTAACCTCTGTGCTCTCTCTAACCTGGGTCCTTTTGTCTCCAGCAGCTTAGTTGCCAGCTTAGCTCATGTGTTCAGCTTCTGTTTTGCTGTGAGACAGGGTATCTCCACATAGTCCTGGCTGTGCTGGAACTCACTATGTAGGCCAGGCTGGTCTTGAACTCACAGAGACCCTCCTACCTCTGCCTCCCAGGTGCTGGGATTAAAAGTGTGTGCCACTATAAGCAGCCTAAGGTTTATTTTCTTTTTATTTGTGTTTGCCTTCTGCCCCCTGTCTATGCTGTGAGTTCTGCCATTGTCACCCAAGTGCCTCTTCCTCCAAAGCAGACACTGGGTTTGTTGCTAGGAAGGAAGGACAACGAGAAGGTGACTATGAGATGCTCCCCACATACCCAAAGGTAGTCATCTCACTGTAACCTAGAGGAAAGGACACTGTAGCCAGCGCCCATCCCCCGCCCAGGGAAACATTGGGAATGAAAGCTGGGAGCTGGCAGAGCACCACTGATGAAGCTTTGATGTTACTGTGTGAAACAGGTACCTTCCACAGCTGGGCAGGTTCTATGGCCCGGGTACCACCCTGCCCCAGACACACAGGAGAGTCTGCTAAACTCCATGCAGTTGCATTGTGTCCAGTCTCATTAAAGGTTGGGCCCTTGCAGGCTCCAGGCCCGGTATACCTCCCACCATGGTCCCTTCCCTGTGCCTGCCCATCTCCTCTTCCAAGGCTCTGAGGAGGACAGGAGCCCCGCAGAGCAGAGATCCTGCATACCAGGAGCAAAGGAATTAACATTCCCAGGCTGTAATTATACCTTCCTCTGGGTGACACCTAAGAAAGCATCTTTTTTTAAAAGCAGGTAAATTGAAGGCTTTTGGGGTTGTGGGGACGAGATGGTATTTTTAGCATGCTCCCCTCACCACCTCCGACTGTCAGAACCATGGTAAGTGTTCTGGCATTGGTGGGCTGAACTGAGAAGGGGTTCCAAGTGGGCTTTAGGAATTGTTCAGAAGACAATCCAAGAGGCAATAAGGGACTTGTCAAGGGCTGGAGAGATGGCTCAGCAGGTAAAGATGCTTGCCACCAAGCCTCATGACCTGAGTTCAAAGCCAAGGATCCATGTGATCGAAGAAGGGACTCCAGAAGGCTGTCCTCTGGCCTCCACAAGTACACCGTGGCACACATACACTGAAGACACATACACACAGCACACATATGCACAAAATAATTGAGCAAGAGAGAGAAAGATGAGAGAGAGAAATGCTAGATGATAGATAGATAGATAGATAGATAGATAGATAGATAGATAGATAGGAAGAAATGTAAATTTTAAAAAAGCCTAGTCAGGACTATGTGGTACAAATCTGTAATCCCAGCTGGAGAAACTCCCGGTGAATGGGATTACATCATTCACGAGTAGATAGAGGATGTATTTAAAGATTATACACAGCCAGAGGTAACAGCACTAGTCACAGTAACACGTGCCACTATGCATGTGTGTGTGCGTGTGTATACACATACATATCACTTATTCACACATAAATAGGTGATGAGTGAATAAATTTCCCTAAGGATTTTCCTAGATGTTTACAAATAAAACCTAAAACTTGTCCAATCAGAAAGCTCAGAACAGTAAGGAAGTCCCGCCCCCCAGGACACAGCCTTATGTAACTTCCTGCTCCTCTCTTAAGGCCTTGACATCCCACCCTGTGCTCAGTCAGACACCTTGCTTGGTGGACAGCTCCAAGACTTACTTAAGCACGAAATGCCGAACCAAGAGGCTGGGAGAGCAATCTCTTGAGCTGATGCACTCATCTAGGGAACTCGCTGGGATAGCAGATATGTAGGTAGAAAGAAAAGAATAGGGTTTCCCTAATGTCCAACGCATAGCTGCTATCTAGAGTTACCCCTTTTCTAAGCAAGGACATCAGCATAAAAAAGATACCAGAGAAAGAGGGAGGCAAGGGAAAATGTGATTTTTTTTCATGCAAGCCTTGGTAATCAGCTATTTGTGATGGAATTTTATCTGTCCTGGTCTCTAAGGGACAAGAAGCGAGAGCGAGGGAAAAAGGGTCAGAAATTAGCATGCAGAAATATCTGATCAGCCAAAGTAATTTTCTTTAATAATCGTATTCATACTGCCTGCTCTCTGCTCACTAGAAGAATTAAGTATTTAATAGTAATATATTTCATCTGGCGGTGGTTCCGTTTCGTTAGGAACTGTGATGCCTCGTTGGGGTATGCGGTAGGTGGACGTCTTGGGGACTGGGGACAGGTAAGAGGGTGTCAGAGAAAAAAGAAGCAGGTAGATGAGGAAGAGCAGAATGGACGTGGGTGGCCGGGAAGACAGCTAGAAGGAAGCTGTGGAGGTCTGTCGCTCAGCGGCTTCCCCTGAGCTGGGCTGTCCAGTCCTGTCACCTGGCCGTAGCTGGCATGCTCCAGCGTCTCCACATTGTATGTGGGAGGGGACATATGACACAGCACGAGCCTAGGGGACAGCATGTGGGATTCAGCTTGCTCCTTCCACCATATGGGTCCTGGTGATCAAACTCATGTCCTCAGGCTTGGGGCCTTTGCTAGATGAGCCATTTCACTAATTTGGGGGTCTCTGACTTTTGACTCCATTTCTCAAGCTTCACCCCTAACCCCCAAAGATCATCTCCCCTCCCCCTCCTTTTTTTGTTTTTTGTTTGTTTGGTTTGGTTTTGGCTTTGTGAGTCAGGGCTTCTCGGTGGAGTCCTGGCTGTACTGGCATTCACGCTGTAGACCTGGCTGGCCTCAAACTCACAGAGATCTCCCTCCCGCTGCCTCCCAAGTACTGAGAATGAAGGTGTGGGCCACCGTTATGCTTGGCTAAGACCATTCTTTCCGATTAATTACAGGCCTATACCTAAGGCAAGCCCTGAGTCCTTCTCCCCAAGATTCGTAGAGGTGCTGGGAATCCGGTGCTTCTGGGAACGGCATCGCCCTGTGAGCTGTGACCCATGCTCCGACCCCAGTATCCAAAGCTCTCTGGGTAGATCCCAGAGGTTTCCTCCCCTTTCTTTCCCGGCTGAGAGTGAGCAGACCATTACTGGCTACATCCTGCACCAGGCTGACAGGACAGAAGCAGCCAGTGCAGGCTGGAGAAGCCAAGAGCTGCCTCTCTGCTCCTGGCTGCAGGAGCGGTACATCTTAGCTATTACACGCTTTTAATAGATAAAAAGCAGTCCCACCACATACCAGGGGCATAACTGATGGTATCTGCACTCGGGGAGCTAACCACCACAGGCAGCACGTGGGGAGGCTCTCCATCCCTCTGCATGCTCCCAAGCTCAGCTGTGTCCCGGGGGAAAGCATAAGGGCGCCCATGTTTGCCTGGTGAGAAGACACAGAGAGAGAGAGAAAGAGGTGCTGATCTGCAGACAGCAGGGTTCATCCGCTGCTCTCCTAAGAGTGAACTTCACATGCTGATGTACCAAGGTGCTGGCATTTCCAGACACCTGCCAAGCTGGAATTAAATACCTGTCCATTAAACTGACAGCCCCAGGAAGGAAGGAGATGCAGCGAGACGGGAGCAGGGAAGAACTGGGATTCCAGCCACTCCTTCCCTGCAGGAGGTGATGAGCCTGCCAGAGAGAGAAAGAGAGAGAGAGAGAGAGAGAGAGAGAGAGAGAGAGAGAGAGAGAGAAGGCCGGGAAGCAAGCAGCATGTCGAAGTCCACAGTCTCTGCCTTCTGAGCCAGTATACAGACAACATGTGAAAAGTGGGATTAATCAGGATTTTAAAGATGGAAACGAAGAATGTGACAGTTTCAGGGGAAGCTGGGAGACTGATCTTGGTTTGCTCAAAGCTTAATATTTTGTTGTTACTGTGTTGTTGTTTGTTGTTTTTGAAACAGGGTCTCACTATGGTCCCCTGGCTGGCCTGGAACTCAATATATAAACCAAGTGGGCCTTGAACTCATGGAGATCCACCTGCCTCTGCCTCCAGAGGGCTGAGCACTGGGATTAAAGGCACATGCCCCCACACATGCTGTTTTAAGACAGCCTCACTTTGTAGGTCAGTCTGGCCTCCAAATTGCAGCAATCCTCCTGCCTCAGGACTGGGAAGATGGGTTTATGGGTAGGTAGAGTTCACAGTGGAATCAACAGAAGGATGGAGGAACGGCTGAGCAACAGACTGCCCATAGTCCGCCAGAGAGGAGCTTACCACCATCTTCGCCACTACCCTGGGACTTGCTGGATGACCCTGAGAGTCAGCAAAAGAATACTAGCACCAGCCCAGCAGGGGGCCCCAGGACCCTGCTCCAGGGCCAGAGTCTGTTCTCACTGCCTAATGACACTCTCGGGAGGGGAGATGAACAGAAGACATGGCCGAACGTGAGATGAAGAGACTTGGAGGAAGAAAGTGGGTGGAAACAGAAGGGCCGACTTCTGATTTTTCACTCAGCTTCACCTTGGATTTCAGCTGGAGTCACTGAGCCTCAGTTTACTCACCCCTCCATTGGGGATAATATCTGCCCTACCCCTTAGAGGGCGGCTATGTCTGGTAGGAAGACTGTGCCTCCTTCCTCGAGTCATTATTCTTTGCTGTCCACTGTGCCTACTGAACGCGCCTGGTTCTCTAATAGATAAAAGTGAGGACTTTACATTCCAGAGAGTGCTTGGTGTTCTGCTGTTGGTTGGTTGGTTGGTTGGTTGGTTGGTTGGTTGGTTGGTTAGTTTTGTTTGAATGAGGTACACAAGCCTAACAGATGGTGATGTGGATGGATGTGACGGCCCTGAAGAAGAAGGTTGCCGATGTGGGGTTGTCATGAGATGGGAGACTCTGGGAAGGAATCCCCATGGAGGACCATGCAGAACATCAGCAGGTCCTTCTCCTGGCCTTGACCAGCCCCTCTGTTCACCCTTCCTTCCAGCACACCAAGCCAGCACTTATTCATGGTGGCCAGCCAGCTACTGATGGTGCAGGCAGATCCCCTCCCCCTCTCCTCCCCCCCCCGCCCCCCCCATCCCCCCACTCCCCACCCCCCCCACCTCCACCCCCACCCCCCCCACCCACCCCACCCCCCGTCAGTAAGGCCAGTTCACACAGCAGGGCACAGGTGCTGCCGCCTCTGTGCTCCAGGCCTAACACTTGAAGAGAGTGAGGGGATGAGATGCAACCAGAAAGGCTAGAGGAGCAGGCCAGAAAACCTGGCTCTGAGGAGGTAGAGGCAGGAAGATCAGGAGTTCAAGCCCAGCCTTGGCTACATAACCAGCTGGAGGCTAACCTAGGCTACATGAGACTCTTTCTCAAGCGGGAGTGGGGGAGTGACAAGGTTAGGAAAACTGGGAAACACGTCAGCTTTGTCCCTGAGTCCAGGCACACGGTTCCGCTGACTTTCCTCAGATCATCAAAACCAGGCCTTGGGTGCCATCTCCCAATCCTCCCCTGCCCACTTAGGTCCACTGGAAGGGCAGGACAGACCTTCCGCATGCTGCCATTTGGTCCCATACCCTGGCCTCATTCCTGCTCCAAGTCAGCCTCCTCCCTGACCATTCCCTCACCATTTTGCATTTAGCATTTGGAGGCTCCATGTGTTCCCGTGGGTAAGCGTGTGCCGTGTGCAAGGGTGATCTTCCAAGACAGCCGTCATCCAGACTGCCAGGATCGCCGGAGCGGATTCGTAGGGCCAGGCCACGGATCCTGTCGGCAGTGAGAAGGAAGCCGATACAAATAGGAGGTGTGAAGAGCTCCATGGCCCAAGTGTGAGTCACAGCACCCTGCTGAAGTCACACTCATGTGAGCAGGGGGTCAGAATCGGACAGAGCCTGGTTCAAACCCCACCTCTATCATGAGTCATGTTTGACCCCTCTGGGTCTCATTATTTGAAACCTCCCTCCCTCCCTCTCTCTCTCACACACACACACACTTATGTATTTATTATGTGTACACAGGGGGCGGTGGCACACACACGCCACAACATCTGTGTGCAGATCAAAGGACAGTTTGATCAGATCAGCTCTTTCCTTCCACCACGTGGGCCCCTGGGGTCAAGCTCAGGTTGGCAGGCTTGGTGGCAAATGCCTTTCCCTGATGAGCCACCTCGCCTGCCCGAACCTGCCTCTTTTAAAGGGTTGTTCTAAGGGCTCGAGTGCAGGAATGAGAAAGCGCTTTATCAACTCAAATGGTACAAGCTCACGGGGCATTAGGGTTTGATGGGGACTGTCCTTGCTTGAGTACATCTGACAGTTCGGATGCAGGAAGCAGCAGTGGCCAATCCTGGATAGGCTCGGTCAGAGGCAGAGTGGGGCAGTAGGCAGACTTCTGAGGAGAAAAGTGTGTGCGTGTGTGCGTGTGTGCGTGTGTGCGTGTGTGTGTGTTCTTTAGACCCTGAGTCCCCCCATAACTCACTCTGAGCTGGTGCAGCTCATCCATCATGATCATTCACGGTCTACAGCATTCTCAGCAGCCTCTGTCTATGTCTCAATGGCTGAAACTGAGCGTCTTTCCCTGGCATGGCTTGTGTTCCTGTTTCAGGTGTGTCTCTGTGGCACTTAGCACAGACGTGAAAGATAAAAATGGGAGAGAGGGAGGCTGAGAGACACAGGCCAGCCCTGGATTTTGATCCTCAGATCTCTGGTTCCACAACTCCATCTTCCAATATGAGTGTCCTTCAACTTGTTCAACTTATTCCCTCAGTTTCCCCACCTTCACCCAGCGTGAGAGACTCTGGGACCCCACTCCTAGCCAACTTCTGGTTCCTACACCATCCGCTGGGAACCGAGCTCCGGTGTTCAGTGTCTGGACACTCGCCTCACCGGGCTCTCCACAACCTTCCTCTCATCATCTCCCTATGGCCTCAGCTCCAAGCCTGTGTTTGTGAGCTCACCAGGAACCGCGGGACACGGGCCTTTCTCTCTGCCGTAATGAAACCCTTTAATCATATTCAAATAGGTTACTGTTCAGGGGGAAAATAGAAATATGGATTTGATAGCAATAAATTTCCCTGGCTGGCTAAGCCCAGTTCTTAATTGTCCTGTCCCAGGGCGCACACATTTCATTGTTCGTTAGGTGCTTAAGTCCCTACTCTCATTTTGTGGCGGTGACATTACCGTTGATGGCTCTAATACTCTCATAATTTGAAAGGGGATTTGCATGATAGAACGCAGAGTATTAAAAGAAAAAGAAAAAAGGGAAAGAGAAAAATGGGGAGGGGGGCAAGACGGGAGGAGGAGCTCAGAAGGGAAGGAGGGCAGGGGGAGGGGGAGGGGCCGAGGAAGAACTCAATCCAGATTTTACTTTAAAAAAAAAAAAAGTCACTTTCTTCAAAGTCAAATCAAAAAAAAAAAGAAGAAGAAGAAAAAAAAGGCGAAGCTGCACATTGGGCTGACTGGGCTCTGCTCTTATTGTTCCTAATGGTTATTAATTATTATTACCCGCCATGCAGGGCTCTGTGGACGTGATGTCCCCAATGTCCTTGGAGTGGTATAAGGGGCACCGGGGAGGGCTGGCTATGGATGGAGAGATCCAATCTGGGCCTCAGGAGTATTCGGATGCCCACGTTGGGCAGATGCCAGGAGGATCCAGGTTTTGGAGACAAGGATGGGATGGGCTTGAGGGTGGGGCATGGCAAGCTCATCTCAGGAATGAGCTCATCCTAGGAATGTCTTATTCTCAAAACCCAGGCCCGCAGCTTTGCCGTCCTCGCTGGACACAGACAGCTTGAGGCACTGGAGGGCTTTGAGGCCCTTTTGGGAACTCTCATCTTCACTCCTACTCCAGCCCTGAACTAGAAGGCCCTCAACAGAGTTTGAGTGGAAACTCCCTCCCTCTTCTCAGTGGGCCATAGAAGGAGTCAGAGCAGTAAGGCAGGGAAGCAAACCTGGACTACCTGTATGTCTTGTTCCGTCTCACACCTGCGTACCCCACTCTACTTCCGGGGCTGACCAGCTAGCCCTTCCTGGGCAAGCCTCACCTCCCCTACTTCCTGGAAACTCTATGCTCTTTAACTACACTCCTCCATTTATGTAGTAGGGGATCATGCATGACAGCAGGTGTTCAACCACAGAACTATAGCCCAAGCTCATTTTTCATGTCCCTGTGTGCGTGTGTACATGTGTATATGTTCATATGTGTGCTCATGTGCTGGCATGCTTTTTAAAACTATTTTGTTTATGTTTCTTATGCCTGTCTCTCCCTTCTCCACCCCAGTCCCTTCCAGAACCCTAACACCAGGTAGGAGAGGAAGAAGGTTAGTGGGGAGGAGGGGGGTAGTTCTCTTTAGCTACTTCCTGGGTCACGGGTCACGTGGGACAAGTGGAATCTTCACTTCAGGATATTTCTAACTTCTTCTCAACCAGGAGCAGCGGGGGGGGGGGTGGCGGGGGGAGCATCAGAAGCCATCTTCTTCTTTCTCAGAGGCCCCCTTCTCTCTCTGGGCTCTGGCATTTACTCCCTCTCCAGAGTGCTCAGAATTAAACTATCTGTGTCTGGCAAGAGCCACCCCTGCCCCCAAGAGCCAGCATGAGGCAAAGAGTTTGCTGCTGTGGACCATCTGAATTAGCCCCATATCCCACACCTGGGATAAAACATAACATAACATAACATAACATAACATAACATAACATAACATAACATAACATAACATAACATAACATAACATGAGTTTTAAAGACACCAAAACTTGCCACTACACTCATGCATAGGGAAGGTGGGCACAAGAGATTGTACAGGTCAAAGGTCAACTTCTGGCGTCCTCCTCCATTGCTATCCACCTAATGTTTTAGCAACAGGGTCTCTCACTGAACATAGGACTGACCGAATGCATGGACTGGCCAGCAAGTCCCAGGTATCCTCCTGTCTCCATTCCCGGAGCGATGGCTTTACAGACATACACAGCAGCTTTTCCGTGTGTTCTAAGGATCCCAGTTCAAAGCCCCACCACAAACGTCTTACTGACTGAGCCATCTTCCCAGCCATTTCACCTCCGCTTAACTTTATATTTTGGAGCTGAATTGCCCCGTGTTGGTCTTGAATTCTTCTGTAACCCAGGCAGATCTTACACTTTCTGTCTTCCTGCCTTCAGGGAATCTACTGACCATCCTCCTTCTTCATTCGACTGTTGGGATGTAGCGTGATGGGAAATCAGAGCAGAGGCTGTCCTTAGGCCCTCCTCAGGCTCTCCTAGGCTCTTGTTTTGTGCAACTCCCAACCTTCAGAGCCAGTCTTTTTCTTGTGTGCCAGTCCTCTGCTGCTCATCCCTGCAAATGCTTCTCACGGTATGGCTAAGACTGCTATCCATGCTGGAGAGAGGACCCGGTCTCCAAAGGGATGGGTCTGATGTCTCCAGAGACACCTTGACAGAGACAGCCTTTTGTAACTGAAGAAATCTAGACTGTTCCCTCATTGGAGGGGGCTGACATTGCAGGGAAAAGAAAGAGAGAGAGAGAGAGAAGGAATTTAGACCACCACAGAGTAGAGTAGTCATAGGTGGAAATCCTTGAGAACTAACGCATTCCTTTCAGTTTTTCGTAGAAGGACCAAGCGAAGAACAGATAAGTGGCAGGGTCTGGCCCCCAACCCACACACTCAGAGCAGGAGTGATGGAAGACCACCAACCCGGACTCAAGGCCCTCTAGCCTAACTCCAGATTTAGAACACTTTAGATATGCAGTCTTCCAGGGGGCGGCCCCCGCCCTGTCACCAAGCTCCTCAAAGAGAAGCTTTCTCCAGGAAAGCAAAGAGACCAAGTACTCTAAAATATTTTCCTTCTCTGTAGTCACAGAGGAAGGAGGGGGTGAAAGGGATGAGGGAGGCTGGCAGGGGGGACAAAGGGGGTTTAATAGGCTCCGATGACAGCACAGTGTCCACATTGGGAAAAGATTAATGATGAAAATTAATCGCCTGACCTTTCTTTCCAGGAGCTGGAGGTGAGGCGGGCCATTAAAGCCTCTTATGTTGTAATTAACGTTGGAGGGGAGAGGAGAGCTGCCTTCAGAATGGATGTGATCATTTAATTAGGCTTAGGCGTGGGTGCCACAACAGGTCCGGAGAAGTCATAATTTAACCATAGCTTTAAATTACGGGAGCAGAGTGTGGATGGCAGAGTTTGACGGCAGGAGTGCCTGCCTTCGAGGCTGCAGAAAAACAATTCAATAAACACCCCGCATGAGCAAGAGGACCGGTGACAGAATGGACAGATAGTCTGACAAAGAATGTGAAGGGGCTGGCAGGCAGAGCGATGAGGACGCAGGGAGGTCCAGCCATTAGGGTGGGATAGAGAGACAGAGAGACAGGCACACCGCAGAACTGATGGCACACACACTCTGGGGAGAGTGACTTTGAGCACCCCCCCCCCCGAACTCCTCAGACACATCCACCCCTGAGTCTGTGTCTTCCCTGGGCTGAGAAGACATGGAAATGACACTCATCTGTGTGTCTCAGGACACTGCTCTACCCCACCTCCCATCTGCTCACCCTGGCTAGCATAAAAAGAGATGCCCTCTGTGCCAACTCTGGACAGCCTGGGGAGCCCCCCCCCCCAGCACCACACGCCGCTGCATCCTGGGAAACAGGGGTGGAGGGTGCCAAGCCCGGCTGGGCAAGGTAGCAAGTGGGTCTGCCTGGAGGGAGTAACGGCCCACCATCTCCCAGGCACCAGAGCCCACTTGTTGCTCTACCTGGGAGATTGGCCACTCTGTGAGACCAAGGGAGCACGGAGAAATGATGGGCAGAGTTCTGCTGCCCAGGGCTTGGAGAGGAGAGTTTGTGAGGGAGACAGCGAAGAGTGAAAAAAGGGGTGGGAGCATTGAGAGGCTGAAGCTGTGGGCCTGAGGTAGGGCATGCCACACAAAGGCTGTGGGCTCTGGGCAGTGCTTCTCTGCAGATGCTGCCTGCTTTGCACAGGGAGTGGAGTGTGTCTTACGAGGATCCACGGATCCGGAAGTCCAGGGCAGAGCCTCTGGTTACCAGAGTGGCAGCCGCTGATCATTCTTGGGGCTTCCTGAGCCCCAGTAGGCAGTGACAGACTGCCGTCACCTCCCTTTCAAATCAGGCAGGGCAGGAACATGGAGGAAGGAAGGAGACAGAGACCTAGAGAAGGGGGTTACAGCTGTGGTAACTGGGGAAAGGGTACAGAGCTATGAAGCTCTCTGGGTCCTTAAGGGGTGAGGCAGAACCCAGGCTACCAACCCTTCAGGCCTCCGTCAGCACCCCTCCTTCATGCCACATTCGGGTTGTGGGAATTATTGATATAGAGAAGACAAAACACACACACACACAAACACAGTCACACCATTCATTCACTACCCTCTAGGCTCCACCCAGGGCCAGTTAATCAAGTTATCAAGTTATGAGAGTTTTCTTACTTTGGCCCCGTAGAGTGGCACATGCTTTTAATCCCAGTCCGGCAAAGGCAGGTAGAGTTCTGTGAGTTCGAGTCCAGCCTGGTCTACAAAGCATTCCAGCCAGGTTCCATTGAAGATTTTATCTCAAATTAAAAATTTTAAAAACCAGAGAAAGAGAGAGAGAGAGAGCTCCTACTCCCTACTCTTCCATAGGAAACAAAAGTACAAATCCAGGAAGGATACTTTTTTAAGCCCAGAGCAGGGCAGAGTTGTTCCTTTTTACACACCTACAAATTCTCCAAATTAGTGAGCTTTGTCTCAGTGGGCGTTTTTGTTCCTCCCATGCTGGTTGACAGGTTGATGATTGATTGACTGATTGTCTAATGGGCTTCAACGGTCTCTCTTGCAATTCAAAATCTTTCCTAAGAATGTCCATCCTGCCCTGAGAAGAATGGAGGGGTCTTTGCCATCCGTGACAGAAGAGGGGTGATGTGGAGTGGGGAGAGATACAGGGGTGCCAGATGGGGGACAGGGCTGCATTCCTTACACCAGAACTGGCCCATAAATCCTGGTTTCAGCTCTTCACTGTGCCCTGGGCTGCCTTTGCCGTGTGACTGCCCGAAGAGAACAAATATCCAGATTCAGAGCTCCCCAGGACCTGAGCTAAGTCAGAAGGGAGCAAGACCTGCTTAGCACCTGCAGTGCCCCATGGGGAGTGAGGAAGGAGGATGAGGAGGGAGGAGGGGGCTGGAGAAGGCAAGAGGTAGGAAAGGCGTGGGAAGGCTTGCAGGTTGCGCCAAGACCTCAGGCGGCCTCAGAGATCCCTGGCTGAGAATTAAACCCAGCTTCTACCAGGGTAGCACATATCTGGAAGAGATCCCCAAGTCACAGGTCCCCCAGGCTCCTTTCTATCTCAGCAAAGGCATGGACTACAGTAGGTGTCTAGGAAAGGTGCCTGCCCGGCGCTTCCTGTTTTGTGTGAATAGTCTGAGCTGTTTCAGGAGCCCTAGGCTAGCTCTCCTGTGCCTCCCTGCCTCCTCCCTCCTGCTCCAGTATCCTCTCACCTACCCCCGACCCCTTACCCCTAACTAGCATCTAGAAGTCCAACCACCCTAACCCCAGGCAGTCAGGACCACTGGAACTAGGACCACACTGGCCAGTGGTTGAGAAAACAAATGAGAGACTCCTGTGTTTACATCTGCAAGCTCTGCCCTCCATCCACCCTAGAACAGAAGGTCCCCTTTCAGGGACCCCTAGAATCTGGCTTTAGAGCTTCCTACTGTTTGTAAGGTATCCAAGCCTGCGCAGATAGGACTTGAGCATTTCCCTGAGGCTCACTGACAGGTCACAAATCACCATGTGAAAAAAACCTAAACCATCCCCTTGGCATCCCTGACCAAATGGCCAGGATGGCAGGCTCAGGCCAGAGTGCTGGGGTTCCCTTGGTTAGCTAAGGCCTAATCTCATTTTAGCCAAAACTCTATCAAAGAATTTCTAGAACATAAGACATTTTATAGACTGGGGGAAAGAGTTTTCCAGAAAAGCGGAAGTGTGTGAGAATGGTGGGATGCGACCTGTGATCCAGAGATGGGCCCCTGCCTGGAGGAATGTAAGAGGAGCATCTGGGACTGGGACTGGAAAACAGAGTTGGCCTCTCCCTGTGAACAGCCCCTGTGGGCCCCTGGCCTGTTTGTTTTTCTGTCTGACTGTTTGCTGGATGGGGGTGGGAGAGATAAGGACGTGAAAGCAACCTTAAAATAACCTCCGAGGTTCCTGAGGCAACTGCAGCGTGGGCCCTGAGTCCAGCTTGGGGGCTTGTCTGCTCTTGCAAAAGGAAGCAGGGTTATGAGTGGCCTGTGGCCTGCCTGCGTGGCCCTCCCGCCGTCACTCATTCCCTCGTGCACTCTGGTGCGCAGCCTCTGAGATCTGTCTTCTCAGCTGACACAAGCAGGGATAAATAATCCTGTGACTAGAATTAGGATTTAGGGCCGAAGGGAAGCATCAGAACTGTGTAAATCTCAGAGATGTGGAGCTCAAATGGGCCCCCAGGAGAACTGGGGTCGCTCCCCAGCTCTTAGACTCCTTAATTCACTCGCAGGCTCCTCCCTCTTCCCAGCCCAGTCATGTCCATTCAAAGGTTTTTATCCCAGACTCTAAGCCTTAAGCCTGGTGGTGCTCCCGGCCTTGCTATGGAAGCCGGCATATGCTGCCACTGTGATCCTCACAGCTCACTTTCTCATTCCTGCAGTCCAGTCCCCAGCACCCCTTTCAAAGTCTCTTTTTGCTCGTTCAGGACCAGGCCACTTGGAACAGGTAAACCAAATCTAAACTTACCCCAGCACTCGTCTTGGGAATCTGTGCCTCCTTGCAAGGCTCCAGAGAGGAACATTTCTGTTGAGCAAACAGCCTCTCATTGACCACTAGGCTCCAGGCGACCAGCCCGTCTCTGGGAACTGGTCCTTGAGCAAAGCCTCTGCCTGCCATCTGCAGCATAGGCAAGCCGAGCTCCCTAGCCTTGGCTCTGAGCTGTTGCTCCTCCAAGGGCTATATACATTTCTGGGTTTTTAGATTTATTTCTTTTATGTGTATGGATTTTTTTTTCCTGTAGGTACTTATGTGCTCCACATGTGTCCCAGAAAGGATATTAGATCATCTGGAAGTGAAGTTATGAATGGTTGTGAGCTACCAGGTAGGTGCTGGGAACTGAACCGGAGACCTCTGCCAGAGCAGCAAGGTGCTCCGAACCCTGGCATCCCTCCAGCCTCCAATACATGGTTTTTTTGTCTGTTTGTTTTTTGAGACAGGGTTTCTCTGTGTAGCCTTGGCTGTCCTGGACTTGCTTTGTAGACCAGGCTGGCCTCAAACTCACAGACATCTGCCTGCCTCTGCCTCCCTGAGTGCTGGGATCACAGGCATACACCGCCATGCTCAGCTCAAATATATGAACTCTAAGAGAAGTTTTTGGGGCAGAAAAACTTGGAAGGAGATACTTTTTGAAGTGTGACTTTTTTTTCCTGTTTTGTTTTGCTTTTTAAATGTGAAAATATTTTAATGGCTTGTTTTATTTTAGTGTGTGTGTGAGTGAGTGTGTGTGTGTATATATGTGTGTGTGTAAATGCAGGTGTCTAAGGAAAGGGGTGTAGGATCATTTGGAGCTGGCATTACAGAATACATTGTTCTGCCCTCCAAACTTAGGTCTACACAAGATCAGTAAATGTTCTCAGGAGCTAAATCATCTCTTCAGGACAATTTTGTCCCGTTTTGTGACAAGGCCTTCCTGTGTGCCTCAGCTGGCCTGGACCTCATTATAGACTAGGGTGGGTCAAATGTGCATGCGTTCTCCTGCCTCTGCCTCCTGAATGCTGGGATTGCAAGCGTGTGCCACCGCACTCAGGCCTGAAAAAGGACCTTGGGATGAATGCTTCCTAGTCCACTTGTAAGCTTCCTGTAAACAACAGGAAGCCACCAGGTGCCCCTCACTGTGGAAGGATGCTAATCTTCACCTTCATCACTCCAGTTTAAATATTTCTGAAGTTAGTGTGTCAGGGCCTCAAACTGTTGCACATTGAATCATTTTCCAACTAGACTTTGTTTTGGTTTGTTTTCTGTTTTTACCACGTTTCTTTAGAGTGTGTGTGCATGATTGCATAAGCGAGAGGGCGAGTGCATGCCTGAGTCCCTGCGTGTGTGCGTGTGTGCCTGCATGCCTGCGTGCATGCGTGCATGTCACACAAGAGGACGACGTTTGGGAGCAGATTATCATACTTGGTCAGGAGCTTTCATCTGAGTCATCATGCTGCTCCTCCTCCGACCAGACTGTAAACGTTATCAAGTGCCTACTCTGTGACACGCCTTTGGCGCCCCCCATAATGTGAAAACCAGGATGAGCAGGGCACACAGCCCTTGGCTGCATGGCTGGTAGTTTTCAGCCACTGTAAACACACGAGGCTCCGTTTCTCGGAGGCCCGGGAAGGACACAGGTGTGGAGGACACTCACTACCACGAGTTCCGATGCTTTGTGGAAGCCTCAGGGGAGGGGTCTTCCAGCCAAGTGTCTGCGGGCTCGTATTTGCCACCTTCGCTGTGACCCTGAGAATTGCAGCTTTCCTCTACGTTCACCGTGGCTGAATCAAGAAAGGAGGTGTGGCAGGTTTCTGCAGAATTACGATTCCGTGAAAGATTTTGAAGAGATGAGGAAGCTGATGCCGTTCAGAAAGCAAAGGGACTTTAGGATGTACAGATTCTTTGGACTGTGCTCCATGGACGCTCATGGCTGACCTGTGTTCTTGACTGTGAAACCTGTGGGCTAAAGAGTAGTTCCTCTGTAAACAATTAATTATATGGACAAAAAAAAATATAATAAGATACAGTCGGGGAGCTGCCTCTTATTCCTTTCCTGCCTGTGACACCACGAGTTATGTTCTTAGTTTTTACTTTTTTGAACAAGAGTCTCATGCAGTCCAGGCTCTATGCTCCCGAGGTTTCTGAGAATGGGCTTGAATTTCTGAGCACCCTCCTGCCTTTCAAGTGCTGAGATGGCAGGTGTGTGCTGCCACGCCCGGCAGCACTTGTGTCTCTCTCCACCCAAGTACAACTTCTAGGTTGGGGCTCAAGCCAAGCCTGAAAAAAAAATCACACTTGCAGGGAAGTTGGAGGTCCACCAGTTACACAGTTGCTGTTATTGATCCATTTTCATTCGTTCCTTCACTGGATAGATTTTTCTAGCACTGACTCTGCGTGCAACAACAGAAGACTCTTAGCCTGCAGACAGGTGAAGGGCATCCAATTCATGTGTAAAAGTTAACCCAGGAGGGACCCTGATCCTGGTCTCCGTAATGGGAAGAGGCGCAGGGACGTGGAACCCAGCAGAAGGAGCTCACACCGGGGTCCATCGAGGCTTGGGCAGTCAAGGAACCTGCCAAGGAAAATGGGAGGTTGAATTGGCTTTATTTACCTTTATTGTTTTAATTACATTTATTTATTTATTCATTTATCATTGTGTGTGAGTGTGTGTGTCCCTACCACAGCACACTCGCAGAGGTCAGAGGACAACTTTTGAGAGCTGATTATCTCCTACCGTGTGAATCTTGGGGATCCAGTCCATGTCACCCAGCTTGGGACCAAGCACCTTTCCCTGCTGAGCCATCTCACCAGCCAATGCTGTTTTCTTTTCTTTCTGTGGAACTTGCCTGGCCCTCCTTCCCCAGCTATTCTGGGAGAGGTTTGGCTGGTGTGGACCAAGACGGCAGCAAACCTTCAGCATTTAGGAAGAGGTAGAAGAGCAGGGCCAGCTGTACCTAAAGTCAGACAAGTGGGATGAGAGAGAACGCTGGGCTTTGTGAGATGCTGGGCAGAGACTGCTCTGACTGGATCCCAGCGATTGCAGACGGGGCTGGAGAGGGAGGCGGGCAGAGCCCGGAGATGCCCTGGAGGCTGCATTAGTCAGCTCTCTCACTGTATCTGCTGTGAGTCACTCAAGACTGCCCCTTATAACCGACCTCTGCTTCCCCGCTTCCAGTGAAGGGACAGAGACACAGCTCCACACTGGCACCCTCAGCAGCCTGAGGGGTTCCCTTAACTGGTCAGGGATTTCAACTCAGGCAAACCTGGGATTCTTGCCTTTGACACAGGGAGTAGCCAGCATGAGGCAAAGTTAGAGGTTTTATTCAAAACAGAGAGAGGGTCTGGAGAGATGACTCAGCAGGTTAAGGTCTGGCCTCTGCAAGCACCTCACATCCAAACACGGTGCAAACATACGCGTGCAGGAAAACACTCATAGCACATCAGGTAAAGTAAATGAATACATTTATAAAAGAAAAATAGAAAATCATTTGGGGAAGAAAAAAATCAATGTACACCCCAAGAGCAGGGGTGCGGGTTTCTCAAAGCAGACGCCCCTTTCCTTCCAGCCCTTGGCCCCAGGCAACCCTCTTATCAGCACAGACTAAGTCTCCTTGTCTCTATCGTTTTATAAACAGCACCACGACATTGTCTCTCCTCTCGAGATGGCTTCTCCCTCGCAGTTGTCTCATTTGACTCGGCATGCTGTCCCAGAGGCTCAAGCAGCAGGGCCCTGCTGCCGTGGAAAGCCGAGCAAGGCTGTTGTTTGCGTTCCCAGTGGCTAGCTTCCTTTTTCACTGGGCCGAGTACTCCGCTGTGGCTGTGTGAGTGTCCCCTCACAGAGATCTGCCTGCCTCTGCTTTCTGGGTGCTGGGAGTGAGCAGCGTGCTCACCTGGCTATAAGCCTTTTTTTTTTTTTTTTTTTTTTTTTTTTTAAGTAGCAATTACTGGGTTGGAGAAGTAGCCCGGTGTGTGAGAGCATGGACTGCTCTTGTAGAACACCTCAGCTTGACAACCCCAGAACCCACGCCAGGCAGCTCGCAACCACCTGCCACTTCAGCTCCAGGGACACCTAATGCCTCTGACCACCTAACTCACCATCATTCACACACACATACACATTAAAAATGAAATAATTATGTTAAAATTTTAATAATTTTTAATAATTCTATTAAATATTTTTCTTCAATGCTTTTTTTTTTGGTGGTGTTGGTGTTCGGCTTTGGGGCTGGTTGGTTGGGTGTTTATGCGTTTGTTTTTTGGTAGCGCATATGAACCTAGCAGGTACACACACACACACACACACACTATGCGTCTCTCAGCCTGATTTACGTAGTGCCTAGGGGGCACCTGTGGGCTCTGCGCTCACTAGACCATCGCTGGACCAGCGGAGCACGCGCACAGCCTTAGCACAAGTCCCTTAGAGGAGACGCTCGCCTTTCCCTGGGGGGCGTCTCCGCAGCACTGAAAAAGCCAGGTCACGGGTTAGATGGGGTTGCTCACTGGGTTAGAAGCGTCCAGGGAGTTTTCCAAAGCGGTTTCACTGTCCTCCAGTCATCTGCATCCGAGATCCTGCAGCGCCTGCGCCAGCCAGGGGTCGTTCTCTGTGTCCTAGGCGGCCGAAGGGGCAAGCATGCAAGCAGGGGGCTCGGGAGCTCTCTCTCTCTCTCTCTCTCTCTCTCTCTCTCTCTCTCTCTCTCTCACACACACACACACACACACACACTTTTATTTCTCTCCATTGCTCAGTCTCTCAGTCTCTCTTTCTCTGTCCCCTAAGCCCCTCTCCTCTCCTCTCTCTCACACACACCTGTCATGTGTCCCAGGCTAGCCTCAAACTTACTGTGGAGCAGAAATGACCCTGAACTTCTGACTCTCCCGCCTCCGCCTCGCAAGTGCTGGGCTTACAGTGTGCGCCCCCCAGCCAGTTCCACCCCAGAACCTCGCGAAAGCCAGGCAAACACCCTAACCACGGAGCCACATCTGCTGCCCTTTCCAATCCAGCTCTCTTCTGGGCTGCTGCCCCCAGCGCCGCTGTCAGCGGCTTGCCAGTAGGAGGCGCTGGCACGGGAGTGGAGGGAAGGGGCTAGAACCCCGGCGCTCTAGCCCTGCCAGACGCCTCCTGTTGATCTCCATCCCTGGGTTCCCGCACTGCCCCGTCTCTCTGCACCCTTGTAACCACTTCCCGGATTTTATTCTGAGTTTGTTGTTTCTTACTAGAATCCTTACGCTTTGCTCAAGTGTCACCTTCTCCGCGATGCCTAACTTGAAATTAACCACCAGGCACTTGGTAATTCTCTTTCCTGTTCTGTTTTCCTCCTGTAGCAATTATCGTGTTCTTTCATACTATTCTTACACATTTTACTTATCCTTACTCTCTCACTGTGTGCGCGCGAGTGCGCGCAAGTGTGTGTGCATGTGCGTGCGTGTGTGTGTGTGTGTGTGTGTGTGTGTGACAGATGTGTTTGTGACAGATGCTAATGTGCAGAGCCCTACTGATTTCCACCTTGTTGCTTTGCGACAGGGTCTCTCTTTGAGCCTGGAGCTACAACTGACCACCAACAAGCCCAAGAGATTCTCCTGTTCTGCCCCTCCCCACCTCACCCCATCACACACAGCCAACCCCCCCTCGTCCATACCCATAACACCTTCCCATTCACACACACACCCACAGCCCCTGTTCATTCACACACAAAACCCCTTCCCATTCACACACACACACACTCCGCCCCCTTTCACACGCACTTACTTGAGCAGTCACACCTGGCTATTTACATGGGTTCTAGTTTTTGTTCTATTTTGAGGCAAGGTCTTAGGTAATTCAGGCTGGCCTCCAATTTGCTATGCAGCCTAAGGGGACCTTGAACTCCTGACTCACGCACCTCTACCTTCCCAAGTGCTAGGATGACAGGCATGCACCACCAAGGCTCTGCTGTCTGTTTTACTGCGTCTTCACTGAGCAGTGGCCAGTACAGAGCAGACAAAGTAAGGTGAATGAATTAGCATGGTCAAGCTCCGCAGTAGGAACGCCTGAACTAGGACTCTCTGGACCTTGTCGGTTCGGTGGGTGACGGGACCCTAACTGATAGCCGAGGGAAGCACCTTATCCCTGGATCCCAGCATCTCTCTTCTCAAAGTCGTGTCCCTGGAAGAGATGAGCCACACACACATTCAGGACCTCCCATGCTGAGTGGGCCACCCTGACCCCTACTCAGAGGCCCCAAAGCTGCTCCTGAATTCAGCTGTCAAAGTACACATTTGAACACAAAAGCCCTTCATGATTAAAGTAGGTCTTTCATCAGGAGTGGGTGAGATCAGAGGTCAAGATGGTGCTAGCCCGCATTTTAAAAATGAATCTTGACCCCTACCTCAGAGCATACACAAACATAGACTCCAGATGGATTGTAATTTCAATGGAACAATGAAGCAGTAACTTATAAGATGAAACAGAGAATGTCTTTGAGGCGTTGCGTTTGGAAACAGTTTGTGTGTGTGCGTTCTGTTTATAAAGAAAACACGGAAAGCACTTCCAGGACAGAGCTGCTAAACTGGCCAATATAAGAATTAAAACTTCTCTTTATCAAAGGAAACTTTAAGAAGAGGGAAAAGACAGACAAAGAGGTGGAGGACAGTATTAGTGAAACACAAACCCAGCTAAGGGCTCACGCCCAGGAGACAGATGATAGAAAGACAGAGAGACAGACAGATCCCATGTGTTACCATGCGTGGTGGCGGGTTCCTTTAATCCTAACACTCAGAAGGCAGAGACAGGTGGATCTCTGTGAGTTTGAGGCCAACCTGGTCTACATAGTGAGTTCCAGGACAGCCAGGGCTACAAAGTGAGACCTTGTCAAGAAGGAGGAGGAGGAGGAGGAGGAGGAGGAGGAGGAGGAGGAGGAGGAGGAGGAAAGGGAGAAGAAAGAAAAAAGAAAACCAATAGAAAAATGGGCAAAATATTTAAATGATCTGGAATGTGGCTCAGAGAGAGGCAGAGTGCTTGCTTGTGTGTTAGGCAAGGTTCCATAACACTAAAGAGGATGGATTAGGCTGTCTCACAGGGTGTGATCCAGGCAGTCCCTCAGTGGCTGCCACCTCACACTGGAGAGGCCACGTGCTCAGTCCACAGGGTTAGCTGTCTCTGAGGTTCCAATCAGTTGAAGCCCCGGGGGATTTCTGGAGAGCTGCTGGTCTTCAGGCTGTGCTGGAATCCTAAAGAAGTAGGATCTAATAGCCACCAGGGCATGCCACAGCACCAGGGTGGATGAACCTGCCAGCAACAGTGAGGGCAAGCAGGCAAAAAGCACAGCTCTCTTCTCCCAGGTCTTTTTTATCTGGGCTGCCACCAGAAGATGACGCCCACATTTAAGGTGGGTCTTCCTGCTTCAATAATCGGATCAAGGAAATCCTTCAGGGCTGGAAAGATGGGGTTCAGAGGTTAAGAGCACTTTTGCCTTTACGGAGGACCACACTTCAGATCCATAACTTTCTTCTGACCTCTGCAGGTACCAGGCATGTAAGTGGTGCACATACATACGTGCAGGAAAAACACTCATACATATGAAAATAAAATAATCTAAAATTTTTAAAGATCATGATAAAGCCCACTATTTTGTACAATTAAAATACATTCATTAAAACAGAAAATTTCAATTATATTAGTTAGTCAGAGAAATGTAACCCTCTTATGTAAACGTGTTCTCTGATCTCCACACGCATTCTGTGTCTGATGTATGGCCACATACACACAAACACACACACACGCATACGCACACGTGTGTACACACACAGTCGATGAATCAACACTTAAAGAAGTGCTACTTCTTTGTGTAACAATAACAGAGAATTTCACAAAGATGCTTTTGGGTAACGGAAGCCAGCTTGCCAACTGTAACCGTATGGGAAGTTCAAAAGCAGGCGAGACAAACAGATGATATCGGAAGACAGCACTTTCTAGTGATTCCCTTGCTGGGGGGTAGATGGTGACTGACCGGAGCGCCTCGCAACATTCCAAGATGCTGCTCGAGATTCCGTTTCTTGAGCCAAGTGTGATGGGGCATGTCTGTAACTCCAGCATTCAGAAGGTGGAGGCAGGAGGGTCAGGAGTTCAAGGCCAGCCTCGGCTAGTTAGAGAGCTTGAGCCCCATCTGAGCTACGTGAGATTCTGGTTCAAACAACCAAAAAATCTAAGCCTGAATTGTGTTTCTTCACCAGAATGTTGTTCCTTCAGGTGCACTCCGCGGGCATCAACTAGACACAAAACATGCTCTGATTTACACGTGTGTGTGCATGGGTGTGTTAAGCAAACCTTACCTGAAATGCTTAGGACAAGAGTGTTGGAGCATTCAAGGCTGGGGCTGCAGAGGTGGCTCCGTGGTGTTGAGTCATGTGTGGTGGCTCAGGTCTTTAACCCCAGAACTGCGGAGGCAGGTGGATGTCTGTGAGTCTGAGGATGGTCAGGTCTACATGAGTTCCTGTCCTGTCTTCCTCTCGTGACTATGACATGGAATTGTAAGCCAAATGAATCCTTTCGTGCACAGCTTACTTTTGGTCACAATGTTTCATAGCAGCAACGATAACTTTAACTAGGACAGACAGGCTCTGTGGTGCAGCCCCACCAGGCCTCTCTGAGCATCTGCCTGAAAATAACCCTTGACGCCAGCACAGTGGCCTGTGTCTAACCGAGGCATTTGGGATGTTTACCTAGGAGGAACTCAAGTTCAAGGTCAGCCGAGGCTATTTAAAGAGACGCTGACTCCCAAACACCCTCCAAAGTTGCTATTATTATTATTTAGATTTGCTTATTTCGTGCACATTAGTATTTGCCTGAGTATATATGTGTGTGTGCCATGTGTGTGGTGCCTGTGGAGGCCAGAAGAAGACGTTTGGATCTGGAGTTACGAATGAATGTGAGCTGCCATGTGGGTGCTGGAAACTGAATCTCAGTTCTCTGCAAGAGTAGTGACTGCTATTGACCACTCATGTTCACACGTGCGCGCACACACACACACATACACACACACGGGGGTGGGGGGCTGGACATCTACCTCCGTTGGCAGAACACTTGTATAGCATTCAGTCAGCCCTGAGTCTGAGCCCCAGCGCCTCACAAACTGGGAGGCGTGGAAACTCAGAAGGTCAACATTATCCTTTTTGATTTCCCGGGAGTTTGTGGTAGCTCTGAGCTATGAGAGACCCTATCCCACAGAAGAATGGATGGATGGATGGATGGATGGATGGATGGATGGATGGATGGGTGGGTGATGAAGGTGGAGTGTTAGACCTCCGGTTAAACTTCAGCAATGGTGTCAAGTGCCCCAGGGTACTGAGGCAGAGGACTAGGGACATAGTCCTAAACTGCTCTTAGCTCTAAAATCTGGTCCCTTTCCCCTGTAGTCATACCTTCTCCTCCCAGGCCCCTTCCCAGAATCTTTTCCTCCATTTCTACACAGGGCCCTCTCCGGGGCACGCCCCCCCTTCCTCAGAGCTCTCCTGTCACCTACATATAAACCTCTCTCCAGGACCTTGAACACAGGAAGGGATAAGGAAGCATTTTGGGGGGTCGTGGTGAGGCCTAGTCTGTTAAACACAATCACGTGAAGATGGTAAGCTACTGGACTTCAGGGGTGGCTAAACAGTGGACAAATACTGGCCCCGAGGATTCACAGTGAACAGCCAAGGGACACGTGTTCCCACAGAGACGGCGGTGCTCACAGAGGGAACCAGCCCTACACATGAAATCAGCACTTACTGCTGACTACCCTGCAGTCCTCCTTGCTCATGACCGTGACCCTAACAGATGACTGTCATCATTACCCCTGTATAGACAACCAAGAGGAGGCACCGAAAGGTTGTCTCTCTGTCACTCGTCCAGAGACCCAGAATGTCAAAGCAGAGTGAGAATCCGAGCGGAGCCAGTGGCTCCCACGTCCTCGTGATAACCAGTCAGAATCCTGCTTTCCGTGACCCATGGGACCACCCTTGCTGGGAGGACCTTGCAAGGTGGCTTCGGAGGTCAGCGACAGCGCCTGCTCAGTGGCTCAGAGTCCAGGGTGAACTCCCCTGAGTCAATAGCAAAGCATCTCTGAATGAGGCGGCGGCAGGAAAGGCCACCTACAGTGGGCACATGTGTATGTGTGTATCTGGGTAGACGGGGTGTGGGGCTGGGGCCGGGGGAGACAGTCTACCTATTAGCAGAAAGTAATCAGTCTGAAGGTTCCTCACATGCTTTTCACACAGCAAATATTTGTCGAATTAAATTGGAATTCTAAAGACAGCGCTCTACAAATGGGAGGCCCTGCTATCACTGTCGCCTCCAAGTCACAGGAAAAAAGATGCAGGGACAGTGTTGGGGGCAGCATCCCTTGGCTTCCTCTTGCCTCCAGAGCAACCCTTCATAGCATGGACTCCTTTGGGTGGCCTCTCTCTCCGGGAGATAGCCTTCTTGAACTGGCTAAAAGCCGGTCTCCCAGTCCATGAAGACAATGATGACAAAGTGACAATCATAGCAGTAACTGAGAGGCAAAGAGCCCTCCATACTGGGTACCTGTGTGCTAAGTGTGGTGGAGTGACTATTCCCCAGCTCTCTCCACACAGCCAGTGAGGATGGCACTGTGTATTCGGAGAAGAAAGCCCAGAAGGACTGGCCATGAGAGCGTGCACTTCATGCCAAGAATAGCCAGAAAACCATCTCGTCTCTGTTTCTCTCTCTCTCTCTCTCTCTCTCTCTCTCTCTCTCTCTCGCTGTGTGTGTGTGTGTGTGTGTGTGAAGGGGGATGTACATGCACATGAAAACATATGTACAGGCATGAAGTTGATTTTGGGTCTCTCCTCTGTCACTTTCCACCTTATTTACTGAAACAGGGTCCCTCTTGGAACCTGGAGCTCAGCAATTTGTCCCGGTTGGATGACTAGAAAACAGCAAAGATCCTCCTGTGTCTGAGTTCTGGGACTATAGGTGCATACCAGCAAGCCTGACTTAAAAAGAGAGGAAGGAAGGAAGAAAGGTAGGAAGGTAGAGAGAGAGAGAGAGAGAGAGGGAGGGAGGGAGGGAGGGAGGGAGGGAAGAAGGAAGGAAGGAAGGAAGGAAAGAAAAAAGAAAGAAAGAAAGAAAGAAAGAAAGAAAGAAAGAAAGAAAGAAAGAAAGAAAGAAAGAAAGAAAAGAAAAGAAAAATTTTGTGTGGAACGGGGTTGGAGGTGGGGGTTGCTACAGCCCCACAAAGGAACAAGAGATCAGAGGACAACTTTCTAGAATCTGTTCTCTCCTTCCCCTCTGGGTTCCAGAGATGAAGCACAGGTCATCAAGTTTGCGTGGCAAGCACTTTTACCCCGTGCTTCCTCAGATGGCCCGAATCTGGCTTTCTGCAAGTGCAGACAGATCCCCTGGCCTGGGCTAGTGGAGTCTTCAGCTCCAGGACAATGACAATCCCTGTCTCAAACAACAAGGTGAATGGCACCTGAGGAGAAGCTCTTCGCTTGGCCTTGGCTTACCCCATCTACACACACATCCATACACAAAAGCCCAGAGGCCAGCAGAGGCCCTCCGCCCGTGCTTCACGGGAACAGCTTCTTTCCTCGCCCCGAGAAACCACCTCTCTCTCAGGAAGGCCAGCCTGAAGGACTTGTAAGATCTGAGACCTCCTAACCAGGTCACTAAGAGAGAGAGCCGGGCCCTGAGCTGGTCCTAGCCCCATTCCTGCCCTGGTGGCCTTCGAAGTCCTCCTCAGCCCCCGTCATCTGACTGACACACCTATGACACGGTGCCTCCTCCCAGGAGGTCCAAAGCCTTAAAACTTAATAGTCTCTCCAACCCTGTAACACTGGAGGGGGCTTTTATGAACTCTACGGGGCTAATATTATGAGGGGCAGCCACCACCTCAAGCAGGCTGCTCACAGCCAGGGGCCCCTCCAAAGCGCCTCCGAGGCCTCGGAGGCCAGCTCCACTCCCAGCCCCTGTGTCTGATGAGGTTATGACAGAACAGTTTGCTGCAGACAAGGGCCTGGTGGGAGGCTAGGACCCTTGTACCCTGGCTCAGGGGAAGCGGAGGAGCAGGGGGGAGGGGCCGGGGGATCTTGGTGACTAATGAGCAGGCAATTGAAAGCTCTGTCGTGTCAATGGGGAGCAGATGGAGGAGGAGGGGAATTTCTGCTGCCTGGCTTCTGAGGTGTGGCTCTGAAGGAGACAGAGGAGGGAGGGAGCAGGCACCAGGTGGTGGGCCAAAGGAGCCCTTGCCAGGGCTCTGGAGCACACTACCTTTTCTGCTCTGAGGTCCGGCGTTCTCTATCGCTGTCTCTTTTTCTTTCTCACTCACCCCCTTTCCCACCCCCCCCACCCTCCACCTTTTTTTTTTTTAGACCATTTTACTACTTAGCCCTGCTGGCCTGGAACTCACTATTGTAGACCAGGCTGGCCTCAAACTCAGAAACCAGTCTGCCGCTGCCTACAGATACTGGACTGAAAGGTGTGCTCCATCAGGCCTGGCATCTCCCTTCCTTCCCTGTTCTCTTTCTTCAGTCCTTTCCCGTTCCTCATGTCCTAGAAGACCAGAAAGGGGCCTTCTGCCTGGGCCTCAGTTGGTGCAGGCAGAACTCCCAAATAAAACACATACAACAGGAAATAAAGGGCCATGACAGATTTGTCTACACTCGCACACGCACACACGCACACACGCGCACACACACACACACACACACACACACACACACTCCACTTATCCCAGACACATACATACACTTACTGCACACACACAAACACACACACACACACACACCTATCCTGGACACAGGCTTACACTTCCTGCACACACACAAATACACAGGTGCACAAGCTCATATGTGCCCTACACAAACACGTAAGCAAATCTACTTGCAATCACACTTTTCAGGGCACACTGACTCACAAACACAGGCACACACTCACACCTTCCCCAGACACACATGCACACGAAAGCCCGGGTGCCCGAACACACACATATTTTCTTCATTACCGCCTCAAATACTGTCTTCTCTTTCGGTCTTGAGTTCAATGTTGTTTTTTGTCTCTTTTTGGCCCTCCCCCTCCACTTCCCCTCAATTTATTCCAGCTGTGAAAACCTTTTCCACATCTCCTCTGTCACCCCAGCAGATAGGTGAGTGGCAGGCAGAGGAGTCCACTCGGCAGCCACCGTTGGTAATGGATGCCAGATGTGGAGCTGGCCCCCGGCCCGGCTCAGCCCTGAGCTGGGGCTCCCGCCCTGGCTCCTGCAGCTGGGCAAAAGGAACCCCGGCCTAGGCCAGGATCAGCAGACCAGACTCAGGGGACACAGGAGGGAGGACCAGGAACAGAGCCATTGAGGCGGGGGGGGGAGATGAGGATGGGAGCAGAGGACCAGAAACCCCCCCTTGGCACAACCTGGAGAAAGCTGACAGGCTGTATGGACTGATCCAATATGTTGAGAATGAGGCCCGCCTTTAGCTTCTTGTTGGCCATTTTATTTCCTGCGGGGAGAGTGTTTGCCACTGGCGTTATTCATAACTACATGTGTTTGGTAAAACACAAAAGGCCAATTATAACATCCTAGAATTCTTCAGGTCTGTTCTGCCCCGGGTGATCACAAACCAGCTAACACGAATGGAATGTTTGGGGACTTCCTAAGCCACTTGCCCGTGGTGAGCTCCTTCTCTCGGGTACTCATCAGAGCCACGTTATGAGGTAGAGAAAGCAAATATTCCCATTTAACAGATGGAGCGAAAGAGAGCAAGATCTACCTGGCCCATCCAGAGAGTGGTGGGACTAGGAGCTGAGTGAGCCCAGCCAGCCCTTAGTGAGGCCGAAAACCACACTAAGCTATGAGGGGACTAAAATCCTGTGTGCATACGTGTGTGGGGTAGGGGTTCAATCTCAGATGTTCTTTCACCTTGTTGGTTTATTGTATTTATATATATTAATATATGTATTGTTTGTCTGTTGTTTTTCGAGACAGGGTTTCTCGGTGTAGCCTTGGCTGTCCTGGAATCACAGCGATCTGCCTGCCTCTGCCTCACGAGTACTGGGATTAAAGGCATGCTCCACATCCCCAGCTTATTTTTATATTTTTAATATGTCTGTGTGTGTGTGATGGTGGCAGGACACATCCACGGAGGTCAGAGAACATCTTTGCGGAGTCAGTTCTTCTCCTTCCGTCTTTACTTGGGTTCTGAGAATGGGACTCAGGTCACCAGGCTTGTACAGCCAGCATCTTTACCTAACGCTGAGCCATCTCACTGGACCCCTCCACCTTGGCTTTTTTGGTCAAGGGTTTACTGGTTTGGTTCCTCTAGACTGACTAGCCAGGGGGGCCCAGGAATCCCACTGTGTCTGCCTGGAGCGCACCGCCATGCTTGGCTTTTTAGTCAAGTGCTAGAGATCAAACTCTAGTTAGTCTTGGTGATTATGTGGCACGAACCTCAGAGAGAGAGCAAGCTCCTAGCCACAAAAGGTGCCAACCTGTTTGAAATACTCAGATTTGGCATCACACACTGGTAACACCAGTACTTGGAAAGCTGAGGCAGGATTGGGAGTGTAAATCTAGCCTTGGCTACATATAAAGTTCAAGGCCAGCCTAGGCTACATAAGATGCTGAAAAGTCTTAAAAGGAATCTGATTAAAAACTCTGGCTTTTCTTTCTTTCTTAGTTGGTAAACTGACCACTGCAAGAACCAGTTTGGATGTCCAAATCCCGGGCAAAAAGCTGGCCGCTTCCGATAGCAACAATCTCAGTGCCAAGGAAATGGAGACAGGTGGATTCTGGGAGATTACTGCTCAGCCGGCCTGCCTAATTGAAGTTTCAGGTTCAGTGAAAGACCCCTCCTAAAAAAATAAGCTGGAAATTGACTGAGATAGACACCTGACATGGACCTCTGTCCGGCCTCCACATGAATGTCACGTGCACACACACACACACACACACACACACACACACACAATGTGTGTGTGTGTGTGTGTGTGACGGGGACAGTTGGAAGGGGTTGCATGGGCCATAAGTGCCTCTGTGAAACCAAATCCTCCCTCCCCCACCACTCACCCGTCAGGACACCTGACTCCCTTCTGGAGCTCACTCAGGGCAAAAGCTGCTTCCTGTCTGGGTCTTGGTAACCCCCTTGAAATCCAGGCCTCTGCCTCCCCATCCCTTCCAAATGCTTATTAAGCTGTTTGCAAATCCAGGGCTGAAGCTTGGAGTGAGTTTAATAAAGCAGGAGACAGATGTCATCCATCATGGGCAGGTGGGCTGGGCCTGATGGGTGCGCACTCTCCTGGAGCTCCTGGTAGACTGCAGCACACCCTCATTCATGCTCCCTGCTTCCCCACACTTCCTGTCGTGGGTGCTCCCCCTGAGTGGTCCCTCCTCAGCTCATGCCCCGTCAGCAGCCCCGCTGGGTACAAGCAGAACGACCGAGAGTCATGGGCATTAGTAACAGGGCAGGGCCTGGACCCGGAAAGATGCTTAAAGGAAGTGGAGGACCACAACCGCAGCCACCAGGATAAGTCACTTAGAGTAACAGTTTGTTGGGATGCCATCTTGGTTTGGTTTGGTTTGGTCTGGTCTGGTCTGGTCTGGTCTGGTCTGGTCTGGTCTGGTTTGGGGAAGATGGGAAATCTCATGTGTCCTAGGCTAACCTCAAACTCACTTTGTAGCTGAGGCTAGCCTTTGGATCCTCCTGCCTCCACTTCTTCAGTGCTGAAGCCATGGGCACGCACTGTCATGCCTTGTCTGTGTAGTGCCGGGAATCAGATCCAGCGGTCTGTACACACTAAATGAGCACTCTACACACAGAACCACGGAGCACTGTACCCAGAACCACTTCTCCGGTCTTCGCAATCAAAACTACAGTCAGTGCCAACTCACGGGGCACCATTTTAGACATACACAGGCCCACCTTACCGATGGCTTCAATGGCCGTAGTCCCGAGCGGCGCTCAATGGAACTGGTAACCAACCCTTCCACTCCTAGGCCTGTTCCTCCTACAGTCCTCCAACTACAGTCCTCAGGAGTGAAGTCCAGGCTTCCAGCCGAGATGCTAAAAACCGTGTTTGACTTTCCTTGTTCTCCCACCGCCACACCCGTCCTCAAATAAAGTGCCTCTTTTAAAAATCAGTCCCCTCCGATGGAATCCCCTGCCCCCAGCTTCATGTCCCGTCCTCCAGAGCAAGGGTGTCCCTGCATCATTGCATTTATTGCTGAAGAGCGGTACACACTTCTAAGTCGGGGGGCAGAGGCGGGAGGATATCTTTAAGTTCAAGGCCAGCCTGGTCTATGTAGTGACTTCCAGTCCTGCCAGAGTTCCATGTGAGACGCTGTCTCAAAAAAAAAGGAGGGGGGATTCTTTGTTATTATTGGCAGGAGGTGGGTGACCGTGCTTGCTGAAGCGCACACGTGGAAAGCAGAAAACAACTTTGTGGAATCGATTCTGGTATTCCAACCTTATGTAGGTTCCAAGGATGGAGGTAAGTCGTCAGACCTGTGCCACAAGCACCTTTACCCATGGGTGCTCCCTCCCCCCTTTAAGATAGCCTCTTGTTAGCCACGATTGCCTGGAACTCGCCATCTAGACCAGGCTGGCCGAAAACACGTGAGCTTTCTTGCCTCTGCTTCCTGGGGTCTCTCTCCTGTTTTCTTAGCTTCTTTTGTTGATGCTTGGATTTCTTGCCTTGAGATTTTGAGATTAGGGTCTCATGTAGTGCAGGCTGGCCCTGAACTTCTAATCCTCCTACATCTATCCCTCAAGGGTGAGGACAGCAAGATGTGAGAGTCTCCATGCCTGCTTCCACATCTTTGAATCTTCGCTTCCACTGCCCTACGCTGCTAGCAAGAGCCTGCCTGCTCTCCATAACCTGCCTTGGCACTAAGATGGCCCCATTTCCCCTGGATAAGGCTGGAAGCTCCAAGGTAAAAAGAAGGTTCATAGCTGATCTCACTAAGGGAACCCATTTGTGTGATGTGAGCTTGCCAGGCATGAGGTGGGCATCATTTTCTAACTCCCACCCTAGCAAATACCACATCGGTAATTTGAAGTTCACAATGGAGGGGTTACTGACAGCATGGAGATTGGCAAAGGAGGCTTTCCTCCTGGAGATCCTGGGGGGGACACGTACCAGGCCACCACAGCCTCAGCTGAGCTCTACCAGAGACACACACGGCCTCGAGGGGACCGAAAAATGAGCTCTCCCCCAAAAGGTTGGGCATTCCTTCTCAGCTGCGGAGCTGAGACTGCCTGGCTTACAGACAAGGGTTGGGTCTCTGTGCAAGAGACACCGGTGAGTGAGCCCCAACTGTGCATCCAACTATAGCCAAGCCTGTGTCAAATAGCTTATAAGTGGAAGGGTGCTGGGAAATAAAACTGTATGTAAGAAAACACTTAGGGACATGTCCTCAAACTATAACTAGCTCTTCTGTATTTCCCAATGGTCCCAAGTACCTTATCCTGATGGAAAAGCGTGGGGAGATGCCTTAGGTCCCCTATCTGAAGTCACGCAGTAGGGAGCGGAAACTGGGATTTCTCCACATCCAGCCACAAACAGTAATGAGTCTGTTGCTGTTGTTATTTGTTGCACTTTGGGACATGTCTCTATACCCCACTCTGGCCTCCAATGCTGTATGTTGCCAAGGATGACCTTGAACTTATGCTCTTTTGTGTTAGTTACTTTTCGGTTGCCGTGGCAACACCATAACTAAAGTAACTTGTAGAAGGAAGGGTGTGTTTGGCTTCTAGTTCCAGAGGGGTGAGACCCCCAACATGGCAAGGCAGTTTGGCAGCAAGCTCCAGGCCCCCGGTGGCTGCGGCAGGGCACTGAGAGCTCACTGAGCTCTAGGCAGACAGAACAAGCCGAAAAGGGCCCAGGCTTCTTGACTCCCCAATCCTGGGAACATGCTCCCTTCCAGCCAGGCCATGCCTCCTCGAACCTTCAAAAGGAGCGCCACCAGCTGAGAACTACGACTTCAGATACATGAGTCTGTGGGGCCTCACAGGGGCTGGGGTCGGGAACACAAACCGCGCCCAGTTCTATGCGGCGCTGGGGATGAGCCCAAGGTTTGCTGTGTGCTGGGCAGTCAGTCAACCAAGCGAGCTACCTCCACATCCCACAAGGTCCTCTCTGTGTATAACTCTTCAAAGGACCTTGTGTAGAGCCCAGGCACATGTGTGTCACCAACACACCTGTGTGCACGCCCCTTGGGCAGTTTCCCCAGTGGAGGCCGCTTCTCTAAAGAACATGCTATTCCCCAGGGCATTTTCTCTTCTGACTTTCTCTAGGTCAGTTTCCTGGCCTGGCTTTGGCTCCTCACCCCCATCTCCCAGAGACCTAGGCCTCATTACACCCCAGACGTCAAAGCCGTGCTGTCTCCCGTTCCTGAAGCCTGATTCTATGAGGACCAGGGCCAGAGTCAACAGAGCCAGACCCTGGGAGGTCAAGGACGGGCCCAGGAGCACCTGTACCATTTTGCCTGACTCTTTCTTTTGTCTCCTGCTTGTTGTGCTACCTCAGCTGTCTTCTGCTCCCTTGGGTCCTGCACTCCTGCCCCCTATGGCTCTCCTGAGTCTTTCCTCCTCTCTATTCAGTGGCAGGGGGTGTGTGCGGTTTTTTGTTTTTTGGGGTTTTTTTTTCCCGTCTCTGCTTTGTGGATGTCTGTATCTCCCTGTATCTTTCTTCTCCTCTCACTTCCAAACATTCTGGTGTGTGTGTGTGTGTTGTGTTTCAGGGTCCACTTTGCAGCTCTTGCTGTCTCGGTCTATCTGTCTCCCCCTGACTTCATGTGTCTGTCTGTATGGTTCTCTCAGGGTCTCTTCCTGGCAGCGCTCGCTCAGTTCATCATGGCTGCTCTCTGGGGAGGCCCACTTACCCCTCCCAAAGTTCACTGCCTTGTCAAACGGAGCTAATCTCCTGCGGGAGGAAAAAGCTTCATTCACACTGGGGAGGGGGGGGTGGGGAGGGCTGAGGAGGAGGGGGAGGGCTCGGGGGCTGCCGCCTGAAAACACCCCAGGCCTATAATACCGCTTTTGTTCTAGGCTGGTGGGAGGGGGTGGGCGGGGGAATGAAAGCAGGGGGATATTAAAGGAGCAGGTGAAAGACTTGTCCTCAGCAGCCGCAGATAAGCGCTCACCCCTTCTAATCTGACTAAGGCCCTATTATCTTCCCGCCACAGTCATTACTATTAATATTAAACACCCCCACCCCAGCTTAGAAACAACTTGAAAGCCCTGACTCCTGCCCCTCCTTCCCAGGCGCCTCCCACAGTACTTGACCACCAACCCCGGGCTCCCAGACCCCACGGCCCTTGAACTTCCCCGTGACCTTCAGCCCCCAAAGCCTCCTTTCCCTCCTCCCCCAACCCCTCTCTCCTATTTTGAAAATCAGGGGCTTTCTCTCTCTCTAGGAGACCCCCATCCCGGCTTTATTTCTGGGGGCCTCTCTGTACCCCAGCCCTCTTCTCTCCCCTTGAATGGAAGATGGAAAGTGGGAGGCTTGTCCCCCTGGTTGAAGGCTATCAAAGTTGACTGCGCATTCACGTGGGTAAATTTTCTAGTCCTGCGAGCCTCAGTTTCTCTTCTCTGAAATGGGAGTAAGATGCAGGTGCTACAAGTAAGGGCGGTTTTAAGGGTTGCGTGGGTGGATGGATGAACGAAAAGGTTCTGATCCTATCCCTGATGCCGGCTTATTAATCCACTCATATTTATTTTACTTAAAAATGTGTTGATGTGTATGAGAGGCAGAGAGAAAGAGAGAGCACACACATGTGCCTTGGTACATGTGTGGAAGTGAGAAGACAACTTTGTGGAATCATCCACCTTTATGTGGGTTCCAGGGGCCAAGAAGTGTGGGCTTGAGGGCTAAGAACCTTTACCCGCTGAGCCATTGCTAGCCCATTTCTATATATTTCAAAGGCAGGATTTCACTCTTTAACCAACCCTGACTGTCCTGGAGCGTGAAATTTAGACTGGCCTTGAACTCACAGAGCTCCACCTGCCTCTCTCTCCTGAGGGTTGAGATTTAAAGGCATACACCATCATCATACCTGACTTTGTTTTAGTTTTGAGACGGGGTCTTTCTTACCAGGCAGCCTAGGCAGCTTCAAAGTTATCCTCCTCCTGCCTGAAACTTCTTAGTATTACATTACAACCACAGGCTGTCATACCCAGCTAAGTCTGTATTTCACGAATTATGTGTATGTGTGGGTATATCTGAATGTTTGTGCAGCACTCTACCACTGAGCTATTCCCAACCTCTGTATCGTCTACTTAATTAATTAATTAATTAATTAGTTAATTAGTTAATTGTATGTGTATGTGCTTATATGAGTTTCTGTACAGCATGTGCACACAGGATCGCTCAGCAATGAAGGGGTGCTGGGTTACCTGGAACCGTGTGGGAACTGGGTCCTCTGTAAGTGCAACAAATGCTTCTAACCACTGAGCCATCCTGCCAGCACCGCGTCTTATATTTTATCTTAGTAGCCTATGAACCTTGACTTTTCTAATAAAACAGTCAGATATTTCATAAGTTAAAGATGTTTTTAAAATACCGTTTAATGTGAAGAAAAGGTTTTGTTTTATTTTATTAATTTTAATATTTTTTGTTGTTTATTCGTTTTTGTTTGGTTTTGTTTTGTTTTTCTGAGACAGGGTTTCTCTGTGTAACTGTCCTGGCGGTCCTGGAACTCCCTCCTTGGACCAGGCTAGCCTTGAAGTCAGAGATCTGCCTACCTCTGCCTTCAAAGGGCTGGGATTAAAGACATGCACCTCCACTACCTCCCAGCACAAAAAGGAAGTTGTAAAAAGTAAACATTTTAAATCCCAAAATAATAATAAAACAAAATATCATTAAAAACTATTCCTCCCCAAATCTCAGATAAACTTAATGGGTGAGGCTGGGCATGGTGGTATATTCCTATAAGCCCAGTTCCTGGAAGACAGAGACAGAAAGACCAGGAGTTCAAGATCATCCTCAGCCACATAGCAAGTCTGAAGTCTGAAATGGCTCAGAGGTTAAAGGACCTTGCTGCTGCTGCTTCAGGGTTCGGTTCTCAGCACCACACAGCCACTCAGAACTAACCCTCTGTAACTCCAGTTCCAGAACTCTGATGCCCTCTTCTGTCCCCAGTGGGCACTACACACACACAAAGTGTAACAAATGAATGTGTAGTGTGTTCGGGGCTTCACTGTCCCTCCTCTTGCCTCTCTGCCTCCTGTGTGTGGTGTTGGTTGATAATTCCCAGGATCCCTATCTAGTTTCGACGCCTGTAACTTTTTCCTTTACAGAATGGCTGCCTTCCCTTCCATGGACGCATTCAGTATGGCCGGCAATCCAGACTCCTCCGATCCTCCCACCTCAGGGTGGGCCCATGAATCAGGCCCAGCCAATCAGCACTATCTGCCTTGCTTAGGAAGTGGACACCAACAGGAGAGTCTGTAGATCTGGGGATTCGGGTCTGGTAAACTCCCTTTCCTTGAGACATGAGCTTGGCTTTGCTCCCCACCTCCCCCGCCCAGTGGATCAGAGAAGTTCTGGCCTCTTTTCTCTGCAGCTGAGGGCAGACTCAGCTTCAGTGGGACAGAAACAAAATGAAGGCCAGTCAGATGGTTCTGAGTGTAAAGATGCTTGCTGCCAAGCCTGGTGACCTGGGTTCTATTCCCAGCACCCACTTAGTGGATGAAGAATCTGATTCCCAGGAGTTGTCTTCTGATTGCCATATGCATGCCATGGCACATGTGTACACATGTGCACACACACATATACAGGCAAGCACTTGTTTGAGTCCATCCTGGCATCATTACTATTCATAATCGCCTTCCTTCTCCTGCGAGGTACCCTTCCATGATGACTCCATTCCTACATTGTATCTATCGCCTGGCTCCGGGTACACTGCAGACAAAGGAGGGATCAGGAAATCAACAGGCTTTGGGGTCCAGGAGGTTAGAGTGGGGCAGATGTCAGCTTCCCTCTGTCACTGGGCTTTAGGCTGGAAAGGACCTCAGGCAGATAGATAGGAAGACTGAGGACCTAACCAGCCCTCCCTGATCCACAAGGGGCAGACTCTGCTTTCTGCCTCAGAGGAAGAGAGAGAGGAAGGGAGAGAGGAAAGGAAAGGGAGAGGGAGAGAGAGAGAGAACACAAATGATGTTTATGTGGTTTGAGAAGAGGCCAGCCTAGAACCTACTACCTAGCCCCAGATGGCCTCCAAGTCTCCACTGCCCTCTTGCCACAGCCTCCAAGTGCTAGGATAAAAGCTAGGGCCTCACACGCACTAAGTTAGCACTCTACCACGGAGCGAGAGCCCCAGCTCTCTTTTTACTCTCTACTCTGAAACAGGCTCTCATTAAATTGCTCAGGCAGGCCTCGAACTTTGGGTCTTCCAGGTTCGTGTTTCTGAATAACTGTGATTACAGGCGCCTATCACTAGGCCTGGCCCCTGGCCCTCTTCTCTAAGAGACTGAAAAAAAAATGTGTATACTGTGCCCTGAGAGCCTACACCGCATATACTGTGCCCTGGGTATTCTGCCCCCCCCCCCCGCCCCTAGAGCCCACTCTGCGTATGCTGTGCTCCGGGAGCCTAGGCTCCTGTCAGACTCCCAGCCAGCACTGTCACCAGCTGTGTGACCTCAGGCAATGTATTTACCTTCTCTGATCTTCAGTTTCTTCCTCCGAGAAACAGAAAAGCTTACAAGACTGAATGCACTTAGGGGGCTTGAAGTCGGGGTTGGCAAGATGGCTCAGTGGGTAAGGGTGCACACTTCTCTCGGAGAAGACCTGAGTCTGGTTCCCAGCACCCACATGAGGCACCTGCCTGTAACTCCAGCTCCAGGGAAATCCTACATATCTGGCCTCTGTATGCCTGTACCCACACATGCACAAACTCCCACATACAGATAAATAATAAAAAATTTAAAAATAAAGTGTTTGACTGAAAGCCACGCAGATGACCATGGTCTGTGCTGCTGAGGGCCATGTCTGTGCATCTGTGTTGACGTCTGTGGCCCGCATTACCCCCAAAGGCTATTTGGATGTTCATGGTCTTCCCTGCTGCCTGAGGCCAAGCTGATGTCCTTGGCCTGTGCTGCCATGGAGAACTATGATGATGTCCCTGGCCCAATCATGGCAGAGGGCCGTGTTGATGTCATGGTCTATACTGCCACCGGAGACGGTGTTGGGGTTCAAGGCTCGTGCCTACATTAAAGACATGTGGATGTCTGTGGTCTGTGCTGTTCCCAGAAACCATGTGGAAGTTCACGATCTGTGCAGCCGCTGAGTGTAAAGTGCAAGGAAGCTGCTTTTGCCTTGGTATTGATGACTGCAGACTACAGTTGAGAAAGAGGGACACAGAAGGCTCCTGTGACAACCTAACCCCCACCCCTACTCCCCCATAAAAGTAACAGCCTAGACAGGAAGCCATTAAAGTGAACTCTTAGAAATTGTGAGGGTGATGCTCAGCTGTGGCTCTCTACAGTTGATGGGGGAGGGGACATAGGGACAGACTCGGGACACATGACTGTTTTCTTTGGGAGGGCTGGCCACCTGGAGTTTGGCCATGTTCTTGTGAGAGGATGAAGCAGCACAAATTGGGCTTGTTTTCTTTTTCCTTTTGGGTGGGAGGGGAGGTGGCAAGGGGGTCTACGGGGGTGGGAGGAGAGACTTGGGAAGGCCAGCAGGTGAGTGTGCTTGGGATTTATGGTATGAAACTCCCCAAAAATCAATTACAATATTATGAGGGGAAAAAAAGAATTAAAGAAAAAAAGTGTTTAGAATTATTTCTGGCTCATAGTAAGTACTGATTAAGGATTAACTTTTATGATATAGTGATGTTAAGTTGCGTGCGTGCGTGCGTGCGTGCGTGTGTGTGTGTGTGTGTGTTCAGGACCCTCTCCACACACACTAGGAGATTCCTACAGGCAGAAACACACCTTGCTCATTAAAATAAAATGTGTATGCGTGTCTGCATGTGTGTATATGCGGTCTCTGCAGAGGCCAGAAGAAGGCATTGGATTCCCTAGAGTTGGAGCTACAGGTGGTGGCAAGCTGCCATACAGGAACCCAGAAGCAAAGCTGGGTCCTCTGCAAGAGCAGCCAGTGCTCTTGACTGCTGAGCCATTTCTCCAGTCCCCAAATCTTGCTTATTGTTGGAGACAGAAGCCTCAAATGCCAAGCCTAAGAGATAAAAATGACAGAATGACCAATGCTCAGAAGGCAGAGAGGTCTGTGAATTTGAGATCAGCCTGGTCTACATAGCAAGTTCTCAGCCAGCTAGGATTACACAGTGAAGCCCTGTCTTTCTCCTCCCACCGCCTTCAAGATAGGGTTTCTCTGCATAGCCCTGGCTGTCCTGAAGCTCTCCATCTGTAGACCAGGCTGGCCTCAAACTCAGTGATCTGCCTGTCTTTACATCCAAAGTGCTAGGACTAAAGGCGTGCACCACCATGCCTGATGTGAAACCCTGTCTTAAAAAAGAAAAGGAAAAAGGACTGAGAAAATAAAGGAATACGAGGTGTCCAGGATGGAAGTCCTGTTCTGGCGTCTCTCTTTCATTCCTCACGAGCAGATATCAATTTTGTTCACCTCTGACCAGGGGTCAGAGACCTGTCAGGCAGAGAGGTCGTATAAGTAAATAACAGCAAAAGAGACGTCAGCTGACCTGTGGGCACCCGGACAGCAGGCAAGGCTCTGCCCCTGCTCCGCACACACCATGAGCTCGGAGGGGAAGGGCCACTCTCTTCCCGTTGTGCAGAGCTGTACACAGAGGGTTAGGACAGACATAGCTGGCTGGTGGCTGGACTGAGGCCAGGAGCTCGTGACCTCCCTGGTAAGAGCCTCGTCAAACACACACCAGAAACCTGATGCTCCCTCCCTCTCTTTCGTCCCCTCCTGGCTGAACCAGTTAGCTCCCAGCCCAGAGCCTCAGTCTGCTGTGGTCTGTTTCAGAGCAAAAGGGTCCCAACCCAGACGACTGTCACCTTTGTTTATGACCGTACCTTCCATATGTCTTGATTATTTGCGCAGCCCAGCCGGAGACGAGGGTGAGCAGGGGAAACCCAGCCTCCAGGAGTGAAGGTGACTCCTTGAGCACAATGGCCTATTGTGGCCCTGTGCCCCTCCCCCACCT
Organism: Meriones unguiculatus; assembly: GCF_030254825.1. Classification (NCBI taxonomy): domain Eukaryota; kingdom Metazoa; phylum Chordata; class Mammalia; order Rodentia; family Muridae; genus Meriones; species Meriones unguiculatus. The sequence goes on along the minus strand of NC_083363.1, from coordinate 30,556,485 downwards.
CACCACACCCAGTGCCCAGCATCCCGTTTACCTGCCCCCCTCCCACCGCCCCCAGGAGCCAGCCTCATCTCAGGTGCCACTCCAACCAGGCCTACACCTAGGCACTGCCAAACACTGTGCCCAGGAGCCCCAGGCGTGGTATCTGGGCATTTCCTTGAGGACACCCCCAGGCTTTGCTTCAACACCAGACTCTCTCCTCCAACAAGACTCCCAGTAGATTCTCCAGACATGGCTGACATTGGTAACAGAAACAACCTCTAGGCACCTGAGCCTCTAGGAAGGGGTTCTGGAAGCTTCTGAAGTGCAGGTGGCCTTGTGATGGAGGAGGGTGGCGGAGTGTCATCTGGCTCCTTTCTTGTCCCCTTGTCCTCTTGTCCCCTTGTCTGAGCCTGGGATGGGAAGCGTGAGAAGACAGAGCCCACTGCTCTCTTGGGACCAAAAAGCCATATAAGGCACTCTCTTGGTCCAGCTGGGATGCCATTCTCTCACTCTTCCAGAGGTCAGAGGTCAAAGGTCAAAGGCCAGGGCATCGAGTAAAGCCTTCAGAGACAGGCCCTCCTCTAAGAAAGCAGATGGAGAGGGCCAGCTCCTCAGGCCAGGGCTGTGATTGTAGACAAGCTGCTGTGTGGGGGTTCAGGGTACTGCTGTCCACTGTCCCTCCCTGGAGCTGTGACAGAAGACAGTGAGAAAGAGGGAGACGGGGGAAAGAAAGAAGGGGCCCTCCCAGAGAAAAGTCAGACAGGTGAATCAGGGAAGAACAGAAAACCCCAAGGAGAGATGAGGGGTTTGAGCAGGGACCCGAGGGCAGTGGTAGGGAGAGGTAGATGCGAGCCCAGAAACTGCAGGGTTCAAGGCCCAGAAGGGAGCCCGTCTTGGCCAAGGACACACAGCAAGTCTATCATCACGGAACAGTGGCTCTGGGCCAGAAGACTTTTTTTAGTTTTTTGTTGAGCTGTAAAATGGGGGTTTTGGGGATCCAGCATTGTTTGTCTTCTAAAGATATAGGAGCTAGTAGGACATCCACCAAGCTTGCTCAAGACCGGATGTCAGAGGAAGACCTACTGGACACATTTACAGCACTGTACCTGGTGTCACTTCAAGGCGAGGTTTCATGGAATTTATATTTTTACCTAGTCCCCCCATCTCTGTCTCTACCTTCAAGATTTATTTTTAATTATGTGAATATTCATGTGGATACACGCATACGAGTGCAGGTACCCCCAGAGGCCAACAGGGGGCGTTATACCACTAGAGCTGCTCACGGGGTGGGCGCAGTGCTCAGCACCCTCCTCCACCTCCAATAGTTAAAACTAAAAACAAACCTTAAAGGCACAAGCCACGGTGACCAGAAGGGCCTGCTGTTCTGGGTGTGTATGGGAGTCTGCCCAGCAGTGCAGGCTGTGCTCCAGCGCTCTGCCAGGACTGGGAGAGAGGCTGGGGTGGGCAACCGGAGTTGGCACACATCCTCTGCCTCCTCTCTCAGCAGGTGCTGGAAAACAGAAGCCCAGCCTGGCACTCTCAGTGCCCCGTGCCCCCAAAAGCTGGGGAAGGTCACACCAAAAGGCTTTGTCTTGAGCTCCAGAGTCCTTGTAGAGGTGAGAGGTGGAAGAGGGCAGGAAAGACCCAGGAGGCTTTGGGGAAGGTTCCTAGGGAAGGAAGGGGGTCCTCGCTGGAGGCCAGCCCTATCCGTGCCACCAGCCCCACTGGGCCAGGGTCCCAAGGGATTCACTGACTAATCCCCAAATGATACACTCACACCGACTGACTCTCTCACAAGTTCCTATTGTCTCCACACCCGGCTGCGGGCCCAGGGCAGCCACCTCAAGATCTCCCGCTTCTCCTTCGCTTCCAGGGAACGGAGGCTCCGACCTCCAGACACGCGACCCCACCTCCCCGCCGCCCTCTCCCAGCTGGCCCAAGGGTCACTGCTGCCAGGCCGGCAGCAGGCACTGCCTGGCCGGTGGCTGGCAAATGCTTGGACGAGGGATGGACTGACCAGGCCGGCTTTTAAGACAGGCTGCCTGGCCATCGCACCACTGAGCCTGCGCAGGGGAGGGGGCGTGGCCCGCAAGGCCGTGGGTGTCGGTCGGGGTGCTGAGGGTCCGGACGGAACCAGGGCAGAGGCGAGGGTTTTCATTGACCCGAGTGGGCGGTAGTGAAGAGAATTCCTAAAACGTGGTCCTCCTTTAAAGGCTCCCTCCCACCCACCCCCGCCCTGCCCAGGCCCTGCCGCGGGAGGGAGCCGACGCGGTCGGGGGCAGGGCAGGGCCGGGCCTTCTACCAGTGACACCGAATTCCCAGTCTGGACTGGGCGGGCGCTTGAAAGCAACTAAATTAGCAAAACAGAAGTCAACCGTCGATCTCTTCTACGGAGGATTAAGTGTGATAAATGGAGGGTTTGTTCGCTCTCCCGTCCAGATGTTGTGTCTAAGCGAGGGGGGTTTTATGGTTTTTTTTTTTTTTCATTCTTGGCCCCGATCCCATATATATTTTGGATACTGCCGGGAGTATATAATATCACTGGAAAATGATGTGGTCTGGTAACCTTTTAAATAACATTTCCGCCCTCCTCTGTTTTCTAATAGTTTGTTTTTCTTTCCATGTTTGCCTTTTATTGGGGGAAATTTTTTTTGGAAATTAATGAGGCTCAAGTTTGGAGTCCAAAATGAGAGAGAGAGAGAGAGTAGAGAGTGAGAGGTGGATGGGTGTGGGATGAATCTGGCTGGGATGGAGTACCGCTCGCGTGTGTGTGTGTGTGTGTGTGTGTGTGTGTGTAAGCGAGCTCGGCTCCCCCCCCACACACACACACTTAAATGTTCCCTGCCCTCGGCTGGGGCTACGTGGTGGCACGCGCGGGCAGGGCGCCCGGGTTCGGCCTGCCTGGGCCGCGGGGCTCTGCGCTCCTCCTTCGTCCGGGAAGAACCTGCCATTCCCCCGGCGCAGCCCCGGCCCGGCGTGAGGGGGGTGGGGGGCGCCTCCTTCCTGAGCGAAACCTACGGAATCCGGCAGGAATTCGGGCCTCCCAGATTTAAGAAAACAAACAAAGGGAAGATTGTCAGAGAGGGGCCTCCGAGAGCCGCCCCGGCCGCCGCCGTGCCCTGGGCGCTCGGCCCTCCGGCTGTCAGGGCCTCGGGCGGGGGCGGAACGCGGGCCCCCGGCTCCCACGGGTGGTCCCCGGTGGGCTTCCCTGCCCTGGGCCCCTCCAGCAGGTCATCCCCCCCAACCTCGGAATCCGCACGTAGGGAAGGAGGGGCCCGACTGTGTGGCTGCCTGGGGAGGGGAGGGGGGAGAGGTGAGCAGGAGTCATTTGGGACATCCCTCTGCCTCAGAGCAGAGTCTCCCCAGAGCAGTGTCCAAGGTGAACTGGTATCCCCAAGCTCGTGTTTGGGGGTGGTATCAAGCCTGGTGGTGGGGAGGGACCTGGGCCTCTCCTGCACCCAGCCGGGAGAGGCCTAGGTCACCGCGCTGGCGAGCTGACTCAGTCCCAGACCCTGGGACAGTTAGAGAGAGTGAAAGCGTGGGAAGGAGGGGACCACGGAGCCGGACACCTCTGCAGGTCCGCCGCCGGCCGCCGCCACGTTGCCGTCTGTGGTCCTGTCTGTCCGGATCGCGGGCCATCCTGCCGGTTTCTGTGTCTCCAGCTCTGGGCCTCCCTCCCACCCTCCGCATAGGAGGTCTCTGGTTCTCCCTGCCTGCGTAGCTGCTGTCCCTGACCCTTCCTCAATACGGTCCCGACGCTGGAACCTCTGAACTCCCCGTCTGTCTGTCTGTCTGCGTCTCTCTCCTCCTCGCTGCCCCCACCCCCTTCTTGCTCGGCCTCCCCACCCCCGCCCCCGCCCTAGGTAGCCCAGCGGGCCGGCGTCGTGCCAAGGCCGCCCGGGGCAGGGCCTCGCTGGCGCTGACAGAGCCTCGCGCCCGCGGCCCAATTAACGCGCGGCGCGGGCGACGCGGCATCTGGAATTGCGCTGCGCTCACGGCCAAGGCCGATTGTTTAGTCTGCGCGGCGGGGCGGGCGGCCCGCGCGGTGGCCCCACATCTGGAGCCGCGGCCAGACGGGCCTGCTGGCGGCCGGCCGGGGTGCGTGTGCATTTTTAACTCTGGGATTTGCTGACAAGTTAAGAAGTCAGAAAGTCAGCGGCGGCGGCGGCGGGAACTGGCGGGGCGCGCAGGGAAGGGAGCGGCCGGGGCAGCTGCCCAGCCGGGGTGACTCTGTCTTCCGGGATCTGGGTCCCTCCCCTGCCTTTATCTTCTCCTTCCTTTTCATTAATTAAGTGGCTGAATGATTCCCCCAATCCCCACACTCCCCGGCTGCCAGGAGTGCCCTCCCCCACCCCCCACCCCCCACCCCGGAGGCCAGCATCTACCGGGGAAAGCCCTGGGCAGGCTGGTCTCCCACGCTTCGGGGAAGCACGCAGAAAGACCGCGAGGGCTCGGCCCTCTGAGAAGCGCTTCTGCAGCTGGGCAGCGAAGAGGACCAGAGGCCAACTCTCTCAACCCCTAAGGGGGATGATCTTGGCGCAGCTCCGGGTCCCCCTTGGGGATGGTCCAAACCGAGGAGCCTTTCTCACGACTGTCAGCGAGCCTTCCAAGGCTTGCAGACATGCTTCTGGGTTTTCACTCACTCGTGGAGTAAATATCGGTTACGCTCTGTGTCGGGCCTGGGGGCACAGCTGTAAACACGACGGGCACACGCTTGTCCGGCACAGTTGACGTTTTAGGAAAGATAAAAGATGCGCGGAGACAGACCGGAAGTCAACAAACCGAAGTTTACAAACTGTTGGAGCCGGGAGCGTAGCACAGTGGGTAGAGGGCTTGCCTCGCCTGCTGGAAGCTCTGAGTTCAGTCCCAGCAGTGGGGAAGTGGAGGAAGGAGAGATCAGGAGTTTAAGGTCGTCCTTTGCTAAATTTCAGGCGAGCCTACACTACTGAGACCTTGTTTCAAAACCAAAGCAAAGATACAATGTGTTGAAAAACAGAAACAAAGTGGCTGGTTTCTTATTTGGTAAACGTTCTGCGGACATGACATATCCTACTGTTTGTACCATCTGGCTGGACCTTGATAATGTCCCAGTGATGTGTTCCCAGGTTCACAGAGTTCAGCTTTGACTACAAAATCAGACATTTTTTTTTTTTAATGTATGTTCATGAGTGCATGTGTATAGGGAAGCCACGGTCTTCCCCATTGCCTTTTCTTTTCTTTTTTTTAAGAGTTATTCAGCTTATTTTATGTGTACGGGTGTTTGGCCAGCGGCTATGTCTATGCCCCACATCCGTGCCTGGTGCCAATGGAGGTCGGAGAGGAGAATGTCGGATCCCCTGGGACTGGAGTTACAGATGGTCGTGAGCCGCCGTGTGGGTGCTGGAAACTGAGCCATAGTCCTCTGCAGGAGCAGCCCCCGCTTTCTGGTTTTGATGCTGAACCTGCTGCTCGCTGTCTCGTCAACACTGGCTGACCACCAAGACCCTGGGGTTTGCCTCTCTCCACCCTCTCTCCCAAACCCCAGTCTGGGGCTCTAGGCTTGTGCACCCCATGCCTAGCTGCAGAGCGGGGCATCTAACCTCAAGTCTTCATACTTGTGCCACAAGGACCAGGCCATCTCTCCAGTCCACCATCCAGACATCAGCTGCAAGGACTTGAAGAATGTCACAGTTGTCTAAAATTGGGTAATTGGCATCCAGTGAGTGTGCAATTTCCTCCCGGCAGCGGGACGGTTAGTCACCGGCCGCAGCTGCAGTGACTGCTACCAGCATTTCTGTGGGACTTTTCTTTTTATAACTTTCATTTGTTACTGGTATTATTGGTATATGTGTGTGTGTGTGTGTGTGTGTGTGTGTGTGCGCGCGCGCGCGCGCAAGCGCATACCCCAGTGTGCAGCAGTTAGGGAGCGACTTTATGGAGTGGGTTCTTTCTTTTCCACCCTCACGTAGGTGAATTGAACTCAGGTGTACCTGGCAAGACTCTTTACCCCCTACCCATCTCACATGACCATTTTTTCATACATATATATCTATATACATATATGTACATATGTATACATATGCCTGTTTTCACTCAGTCATCTCTATCTCTTCAATCTCCACCATATCACATTTTTTTTTCTCTTAGGGACTGAGTCTCATGTAGTGTAGGCTGTCCTCAAACCCTCTAGGTAGGGAAGGATGACCTAGAACTTCTGATCTTCCTCTGCCTCTACTTCCCAGGTGCTGAGATTACAGGTGCACACCGCTATGGTGCTGGAGATTAACCCATAGCGTCCTGCACCCTAGACTAAGGCACTCTACCAACTGAGCTATATCCCCAACCCTGTAAAATATGACTTTTTCTTCTCATTTCCACACCCTAAAACCAAGTCGCTCCAGTCCGCCCAAGCTTAACTTTGTTTTGTTGTTTTAAGACAGTGCCTCACTGTGTAGCCTAGGCTGGTCTGGAAGTCCTCGTCATCCTTCCTCGGCCCTCCAATAAATGCTGGGTACTGGACTGAGAGCCAGTTCTTTTTTTTTTTTTGTTTGGTTGGTTGGTTGGTTGGTTTGGTTTTGGTTTTGGTTTTTCAAGACAAGGTTTCTCTGTGTAGCCTTGGCTGGACTCACTTTGTAGGCCTCCTACCCACAGAGATCTGTCTGCCTCTGCCTCCCCAAGTGCTGGGATTAAAGGCGCCACCTCGTCTGAGCTTGCTGCTCTTCCAGAGGATCTGGGTTCAGTGCTTAGTGCCCACTTCAGGAGGTTTACAACAGCCTGTAACCCCAGCTCCAGAGGATCCAAAGGCCTCCTCTGGGCTGCATGGGCACCTGCACACATATGCACATATCCACACACAGACACATAAATCATCATATCTACACTTGTTTATAATATGTGCACTGACACATGTATGTTCTCACGTGTGCACACCTGATGACCGTGGCACTCTGAAAGTCACAGGAAACCTACAGGAGTCAGTTTTCTCCTGCCTTGTAGGTCCTAGGACTCAACTCAAGGAGTCACACTTAGCAACAAAGGTTTTTATGCCCTGAGCCATTTTTTTGGCCTACTTTTTTATTCTCTTTACAGAGTAAGAATTTGACATAGACTCAGCTGCCCAGGTCTGGGTGACGATGCCTGGCTGAGCCCAGACCCGTCTCCTGTACAGAGCTTGTTTCCCAGTGCCTACAGTGTGCTAAGTGGCTGGAGTTATTGGAAGGGCACCCAGGGAGATCCATGAAGACCAGGTGGGGCGACTTCCTTGGGGAGCTGAGGTTCAGGGATGCTTCTGAGGGGTGAAGAGAAAGGATGAAAAGTTCCTGAAAGGGTGAAAAACTTTGAAAAGAGCAGGAAATGGGTCCCCTCACCAGAAGGGCATAGGTTGGCCTCACTGTGGAAGCTAAAATATCAGTTAGCTGGTGCAGGGCTACTAGCATCCTGTCCCCTGTGTCTGCACAGGGACAAAGGAGGCTGGGCCTGGCCAGCAGGGCTGTGCTCAGGTGTTGGGGATGGAGGACTCTCACCTGGCATGCTTCCCGTTTCCTCGCCAAGAACCCTGGTCTCAGTCCTCCCCCCTGCATCCAAGCAGTAAACAGACGCATAAAGCAGCAACCGTTCCCATTTAAAGTTCTGCACCCTGGAGGGAGGAGGGCCTGCAGGCCAGCTGCGCCCTTGTTTGGCAATGTTTGTGCTTACAACAAACCTGATAGACAGAGATTTATCACCGTTTTCATTAGCTGAGGTCGGTTTGCTTTCCTGCAGGTTTCTGCCAGGCTCCCCCTTCCCCCCACGTCAACACACACTGTGGAGTTACAGATTTATGACGGGCAGAAGGGTGGGAGTGAGGGGTTCAGGGAGGGAGGGGTAGAGCAAGGTGTGGGCTTGGAGCAGGCTGGGAGGAAAATCAGGCATCTGAAGGGGGTGTGGCTAGGAAGACACCGGAGAAAGGACCCGGAGAAGGAGGTTCCTTAGGCTGAGTGTGTGGACATGGTCTTGGGGAATGACTGAGGAAACACCTCCCACTTAAACACACACCTTGTGTCTCAACATCACTCTTAGGAGCACAGCTATTGGTGAGCTACTGATTTTTTTTAAAGATTTATTTTAGTTTTAATTGCATTGAGGTAGGAAGGAGAAATCTCCTTATGTGAACGCAGATTCCTAAAGTGGCTAGAAGATGTTAGACCCCCAAGAGTTAGAGTTACAAGCTGGGAGCGCACCAGCCCCACCACTGACGGTGCTGGGCCTCGAACTCGTGTCCTCTGCAAGGGCAATGCTAGCTCTTAACTGCTGAACCAGCACTCTAGCTCCCTACCTCTTTAGTTTTTGGAGACAGGACCTCACTATGTACCCTGGCTGTAGTGGAGCTTGCTATGTAGACCACACTGGTCTTGAACTCCGAGATATCTGCATGCCTCCAGAGTGCTGGCATTTATTATTATTATTATTATTGTGGTACTAAAGATACAACCTAGAGTTTGGGGCATCCTCAGCAAATACTGTAATGCTAAGCTACCTCCTCTCACAGCAATAGAGCAGTTACTAAGACACTTTTGTTACGTAATACCTTCTTTCAACCAAAAACAAAACAAAACAAAACAAAAAACCTAACTGTTCTATTGCTGTGAAGAGACAACATGACCAAGAACTATGATACAAAGAAAACATTTACTTGGAGGCTGCTTACAGCTTCAGAGCACTTGGTCCATTATCATGGTAGGAAAGAGAAGGCATAGATCTGGGGCAGTAGCTAAGAGTTTTACATCCTGATCCTCAGGCAGAGAGAGAGCTGCTAGGCCTGGTGTGGGCTTTTAAAACCTTGAAGCCCATTCCCAAGAATACACCTCCTCCAACAAGGCCACACCTCCTAATCCTTCCCAAACAGTCCACCAAAGGATGACTAAGCATTCAAATATATGAGCCTATCTGAGCCAGTCTCATTCAAGTAATGACAGCAGGCTAGCCTAAAACTTGCTATGTAGCCAAGGCTGGTCTTGAACTTCTGATTCTCTTGACTTCACCCTCCAAGCGTTAGGATGTAGGTATGCATTGCTGTGTCCAGACATAGTCCTTATATTTTGAGATAAGGGTCCATGATGTTGGCTAGGCTGATCACCAACTCAGAATCTTCCTGCTACAGCCTCCAAGGTGCTGGGATTATGCAGCATGCTAGTTAGTGGACAACATCTTTAATCTCAGTGTGTGGGAGTCTGAAGCAGATTTACTATGCCTGCCCAGTGTCTGGGCACAGCCTGAGCTACATAATGGACCCTGTCTCAAAAAAAAAAAAAAACAGGGTCATCAAGATGACTCGGTAGGTAAAAGTACTTGCCCCAAGACTGGTGTGGCAGTTTGAATAGAAATGACCCTTATACACTCATGTGTTTGAATGCTTGGCCCAAAAGGCACCCTTAGGAGGTGTGGCCTTGTTGGAGGAAGTGTGTCACTGTGGAGGCGGGCTTTGAGGTCTTACATATGCTCAAGCTAGGCCCAGTGTGGTACACAGTCTCCTGCTAATTGTGGATCAAGATGTAGAATTCTCAGGTCCTTCTCCAGCACCATGCCTGCCTGCACGCTGCCATGTTTCCTGCCATGACAATAATGGACTAAACCTCTGAAACTGTGAGCCAGCCCCAAACAAATGTTTTCTTTTTTAAGAGTTGCCATGGTCATGGTGTCTCTTCACAGCAATAAAACGCTAACTAAAACAACTGGCAGCCTGAGTTTTATCCCTAAAACCCACATGGTAGATGGAAAGTTGTCCTCTGACTTCCACAAGTGCATATGTGACATGTGCAGACACAGAAACCCACACACACGCACATTCAAATAAATAAATAGGGCTGGTGTAGTGGTTAGGTTTGTGTCAGTTTGAGTAGGCTGGGGTCATTTAGAAAGAAGGGACCTCAGCTGAGAAACTGCCCGCCACTCCCGTCAGATTGGCCTGTGTGCAAGTCTATAGGGCATTCTCTTAATCTATGGTTGGTGTGGGAGGGTCCAGCCCACTATGGGTGGTCTTGGGTTATATAAGAACATAAGCCCAGTGAGCCACAGGAAACAAGCCAGTAAGCATCGTTCCTCCTTGGCCTCTGCTTCAACTCCTGCCTCCGAGTTCCTGCCTTGACTTCCCTTCATAATGGACTATAAACTGTAACCAAAATAAATTATTTCCTCACCAAGTTACTTTTGGTTATAGTGTTTATCATACCAATAGAAACCACTGGCAGGATGGCTCAGCCAATAAACGTGCATGCTCTACAGACCCAACGACCTGACTTCAATCCCCGGAACCCATGGAAAGGTGGAAGGAGTGAACTGACTCCATAAATTTGTCCTCTGATCTCTGCATGTGCAGCCTACACACAACAATAAGGAGTAAATAAATAAATAAATAAATACTTTAAAATTCCAAGATAACCCAAACTCAAGGACCACACTCTGGTGCTGAAAGTTGATTTTCAAGGCATCGCCACAATCTGGGCCGAAGGTCAGGAAGGAAGAACAGAATCTGGACAACCTCAGGAGCTGTTATGGCCCAACAGTGCTTCGCATCAGCCTCGTAGCTTTCCTTGTAGGCCAGGCATTGCTATGGACCTTGGAATAGACTCTCATTTTCACCCTCCAAACAACCCTCTAGTGCGATGGCTCACACATATCATCCCAGTATTCTCAAGTCTGAGGCGAGAGGACCTGCCTGGGCCTCAGAGATCCTGTTTCCAAAAGCAAGGTGCACTGCTCAAAGGGAAGAATGCCTGCCTAGCACGCATGAAGCCGGAGATTTCATCTCACCATTCAACAAACAGGTACGGTAGTACAGGCCAATAGTCTCGGCACTCAGGAGGCAGAAGGAGTCCCACAAATTCAAGGCTGTGTAGTTCGTTTGAGGCCAGCTTGGGCTTCAGGAAATCCTGTTTCAAGAGTACCAAAAAAGTTAGCAAGAAATGGGCTGGAGGGCTGACTCAGAGGTTAAAAGCAACTGTTGATCTCCCAGAGGACTCTCTTCTGGCCTTAGCACTACAGAAAGAAAGGAGAAGGAAAGAAAGAAAGAAAGAAAGAAAGAAAGAAAGAAAGAAAGAAAGAAAGGAAGGAAGGAAGGAAGGAAGGAAGGAAGGAAGGAAAAAAAGAAAAAAGGAAAGAAAGGAGGAAGGAAGGATAAAGTAAAAGAAAGAAAGGAGGAGAAAGGAAAGAAGGAAGGAAGGGAAGAAAAAAGAGAAAGAAGGAAGAAGAGAAGAGAAGAGAAGAGAAGAGAAGAGAAGAGAAGAGAAGAGAAGAGAAGAGAAGAGAAGAGAAGAGTTCTGCCAAGGTCCCTGGAGACAACAGGGTGGACCTTGAAGAAACAGACAAGCAGAGTTACCCAAGGCCACAGATGGCCGTGGGACAGGGTGGCACCACAGCCAACTTCTCCCACTCCCACATCATGCTAGAAACTACCCCTTAGATGGGCTTGTTTTGCTGTTAAAAAATTTTTTTAAACTTATTTTATTGATTGATTGGTTTTTAAATCAGCATTTCCATGTGTGGCCCTGGATGTCCTGGAATTAGCTCTATAAACCAGGCTGGCCCCAACCTTAGAAATCCTCCTGCCTCTGCCTCTGCCTCTGCCTCTGCCTCTGCCTCTGCCTCTGCCTCTGCCTCTGCCTCTGCCTCTGCCTCTGCCTCTGCCTCTGCCTCTGCCTCTGCCTCTGCCTCTGCCTCTGCCTCCAGAGTGCTAGGACTAAAGGTGTGCACCACCATGCCTGGCTCCTGTTGTTTAAAAAATTAATCAGTTAAAAACATTACGTGCAGGGGTGCATCCTGATGGGCACACAGAGGTCAGAGGGCAAACCTGGGATGTCTTCTCCTGCCATCTTTGCGTGGAGCCTGGGACTCAACTCAGATGGACAGGCTTTTGCAGTAAGTGCCTTCACCCACTGAGCCCTCTCACTGGCCCAAGAACATTTGGTTCTCAGACAGGGTCTCACGCAGTCCACTTTTCAGTCCTTCTGCCTGAGCCACCCGACCACTGAGATGACAGGCTGCCCTGTCCCTTAGCGTGGTTTACATGTCCCTTCCAGGGGCTGGGGCTCTGGAGATGGCTCAGCTAATAAAAGCATTTGCGGCCAAACTCCGCAACCTGAATTCAATCTCGCAGACCCATATAGGGAAGTTTAAGAACCACATAAATAAACAAAATGTAATTTAAAAATTCAAACATTCCTTCCAAGGGGCCATTTTATGAGCCAGCAATAATCAATGCTTTCTAGAAGTCCTTGCAGGCCAGATCCCATGACTCTCCAGCTGACTGAGAGGGAGGGCAATGGAGTTACAGGCATCGTCTTGATTGACAGGACACTCCAGGAGCTGAACAACAGCAGTCTCCAGAGCTAAGCGTGGCTCCCAACCCCTGGTGCCTTCAAGCTCCTCCTTCTTCTGGGTTTAGAGTCAGCTGCCTCCCCTGTCCCAGGACACACCTTCTAAAGACCTCTGTCCAGCCTTTCCCGGGGCATACAGAGTGCATGCGTTCCCGCTGGGGTAGGATTCTCCTTCCAGTTTGTTAGAAATTACCCAGGCCCAGGGGCCCAGAGTGGGGTGCTCAAGGCTGAGAAGACAAGATCCCAGACTTCAGAAGTTTTCCCTCACCCCTGGATGGGGCAAAAGTACAAATGGGGGTTCACGTTCCATATGTCTAAATATTTAAAAGTGATAAATCACGTTAACAGAGTAAAATAAAATGAGTCCTGCTCCACTAGGCTGCCCCACATTCCTTCTGAAGAGCTGAGCGTTCCGCCCAGGGCTGGACGGGGAGAAGCCACCTCTGAGACTCCAGCCCCGCCTGTGCCCAGCCACCTTCCTTTTCTTCTCACCTGCAGCCTTTGTTTTGTTTGGTGGCAAGGCCTTCTGTAGCCCAGGCTGGCCTCTGACCCATCATGCAGCTCAGGATGGCCTTGGATCCTTGAGACTCCTCCCCCCTACACACATCCATAAGGGCTGGAATTGCGAGCACATGTCATTTCATCTGTGCCTGGTTTATACAGTGCAGTGGCTAGGAGAGCGAGGAGGGGCTCTGTGCTAGGCAAGTCCTGCTAACCTGAACTACACCACCAATGCGCAAATGCTTCGTTAACAGGAGCTTCCGTATCCAGCCTCCCGAAGTAGTCCCTCGAGCCAGTAGCCCACCCACCGACGGATGTGACGGGGCACACTAGCTACAACTTGACCCACCTTGGGATTCTAGCCACCAGTACCTATCTCCTGGCCATCCAATTGCTTCCTTTTTGTTTTTGTTTTTGTTTTTTTTTTTTTGTTTTGTTTTGTTTTTTGTTTTGTTTTTTTTTTTTTTTTTTTTTGAGACAGTTTTTCTCTGTGTGGTCTTGGTTGTCCAAGACTTACTTTGTAGACCAGGCTGGCCTGGAACTCACAAAGATCCACCTGCCTCTGCCTCCCTGAGTACTGGGATCACAGCTATGTGCCATCACAGCCAATAGCTTCCTAATTGCCCTCATGGCTTCCACTCCTGTCTCTACCTCCAGACTGGTCTATAAGAGCATCAAAGCCCTTTTTAAAATGTGTTTGCACAGGTTAGCCTGGTATGGTGGGGCACACCTTTAATCCCAGCACTCAGGGAAGCAGAGGCAGGCAGATCTCTATAAGTTTGAGGCCAGTCTGGTCTGGGCACAGGAGCACCATCATTAAGCAAAGCACTGAGGCAGGAGGATCCCATGTTCAAGGCCAGCCTGGGCTATATAGAGAGACCTGGTCTCAGAAAGTCAAAGGCTACAGATATAACTCAGTGGTGGAGCACTTGCCTAGTATGTTCAAAGGTACCAACACCACAAAGCACGGTGCAAAACTGGGCCTGTGTACGAGGCTAGGTTGGTGGAGTGCCTGCGAGGCATGCACAAAGACATGGATTTGATCCCCAGAACCAAACAAACTGGGTAAGATGGAGCAAACACACAAACAAAAAAGCAGAGCAAAACAAAGCAAAAGGAGGCAAGTTGTTGCATGCCTGTAATCCCAGAGGGGGTGTGAGGTCAGAAGATGACACCTTCTGGGATGACAGAAGCCCTGTCTGAAGCAAAACAAAACAACTAATACTAATAAAATAAAACAAAATAAGATAAGATAAAATAAAATAAAAACACATTTGTCATGGCATCTTTGCTCAGTGCCTCCCGTTTTGCTCTGACATCTAAAAAAGTTCCTCCCACCTGCAACACCAGTTAAAGAGGATGACAGATGACAAACTTCACCTTCATCCAGACACTCTGGCCTGGTTACTTTCCTATTCCTTCTTTCTTTTTCTTCTTCACATGTTTCATTTACTTTTGTGTACTGTTTGCTTGCTTGCTAGCTTGCTTGCTTCCTTGTTTAAGACAAGGCTTCTCTGTGTAGTCTTGGCTGTTCTGGACTTGCTTTGTCCACCAGGCTGGCCTTAAACTCACAGAGATCCGACTGCCTTTGCCTCCCTGAGTCCTGGGATTACAGGTGTGCACCACCAATCCCTGCTGCCTGGTTACTTTCTCACTCTGAACGGAGCTGGGGACCTGCCTGTTCTAACCACCCGAAGGGCTCTGGGTTGGCATGAGAAGGGGTCTGAGGAAAGGTTAGGGAGTGAGTTTCCTGATGAGAGAGCTGAGGAAAGACACAGGACTACAGGGACTCCATCCCAATCACCCCAGTATTAGTCACTAGGGAAGGTCTGAGGCACAGGGCCGCAATGTGTCCCGGGCTACCCTACCTGCCCTGCCCATACAGGGCTTGGCTCTAAGTCAGTGAGTGGCTTTTAAGCAGTTAGGCTGTGGGCTGAGCACTTGCCAATCTAATTGTATCAACAGCCCTCAGAGTGTTGGAGGCTGTGGAGAGCCAAGGCCAAGCTCCACAGACCCCCAAGACAGAAATAATCCTTAGGGTAGCAGGGCCCAGGCTTCTCTGCCTCCCTTTCTGCTGTCCATCTGTTTGGTGCTGAGATGGGGGCCTGCTGGGTCTGAGGCGACCTTCATCCCCAGGCTCCGAGGGCTCTGTGGCCCTCCCCTGTCTTTAAGTAACTGTCCTGCTAAAGACAGTGTACAATCAGTTCTCACGGCCAGCAAAGCCTCCACCTGTGTGGCTAAGTGTCCCCCAACATACTGGACAGTAGGCCAGCGGCCTTGGAAGTGATCTTGTACTGACTCCGTGAGCCCACAGGCAGCTGAGGGGGAAGGAGCTGCCCACAGCTGAGCAGAAACGAGGCAAGGGGTGCTGAGGAGAAAGAAGCTATGAGTGACATGGAAGGATAGCTCCGTGGAGGAAGTCACCCTGGAGCGGAGCTTGAGGACAATGTTGCACTCTGCAGGCCAAGTCCACAGGCTGGATACATTCTTTTGAGTTATATGGTGGTTTTGGGGGGTCAAGGGGGTTGAGACAGGTTGCTACGTAGCCCAGGATGACCTTGAACTCATGACGACATTTAACTTCTGACCCTCTGTCTCTACCTCCCTCAAGGATTAAAGGAGTGTACCACTGTGCCCAGTGTATAGGGTTCTCTTCATGGAACCCAGGGCCTCATGCAGGCTGCACAAGCATCTTACCAACTGAGCCACATCCCCAAGCCATTGTCTTACTGTTACTGTTTTCTTCTTTCTAATTTTCTGTATGTGGTATGCATACATGTTTGTTTGTTTGTTTGTTTGTTTGTTTTGCATGTGTGTGGAGGCTCAAGGTTGATGTGAGGACTCATTCTCTCCTCATCTTCACCTTATTCATTGAGGCAAGGTCTCTTAATCAAACCCAGAGTTCAACAGTATGGGTCAGTCTTCCTAGCCAGCTTGCTCTGGGGATCCTGTTTCAGCCTTGTGAATCTTCGGTTTCAGCAGGGACAAGTAGCTGGGGCGACTATTTCACATATCAAAGGGGACTTGGCTCTCCCAGCACCCCTCAGTCCCTACCTGAACTTTCCAGCCCAGGGACTTTTTCTCCTCTCTCTCTCTCTCTCTCTCTCTCTCTCTCTCCCCCATCTCTGACTCTCTGTCTCTCTCTTTGCTTCTCTCTTTTCCCCCTCTGTCTCCCTCAGCCTGGCGATTTTCCTGCCTCATTCCTTGGAACCCACCGGAGAGCTGCCCCCAATAAACCTGCCTTTATACTTTAATTTGGCTTCAATTGGCTCATTTCGTCAGTGGGGACTCAGCATATACTCAGGTTTCGGGGGGGGGGGGTCTTGAACTCCTGTTCTGTCTCCACCTCCTCAGTCCTAGGTCTACATGAGCCTCCAGGGAAGATGTGTCACTGTGCCAGGAGAGATTGGTATTGGGCTACACTGGCTGGCCATGGGCTCCAGGGATCCACCTGTCTGTAACTCTACCTCCCCAGAACTGGGATCACAGCCGCCTGCACCAGCTTTTATATGGTGCTGAGGATACTTGTTGGCCCTTTCAAGAGAACTCTTGCCGTTGGCTCCCTTATGCATTCTTTTATTTGCTCAACTAATTCCTTGGGTGGAGACCCAGTTCCTGGAGGAGACCCCTTCCTCATACATTCCCTGATGAGACATCTTCACCCCGGTGGGCCACTGTCAAAGCTCTGGGCCTTCTGGGTAATGATACTGCCCTGAATCTAGCCCCGAGGTTTTTTGTTTGTTTGTTTGTTTGTTTGTTTGGCAGTAGACTAGGCTCACTAAGCAGCCCAGGCTAGACCTGAACACATTAGGTAGCCCTTGCGAACTAACCTTGAAACCATGATCCCCCTGTTCCAGCCCCTACTAAACCTGGTCAACGCAGTGTCGAGAACTGAAATAGTGACTTCATGTCTACAGGCAAACACTCTATTCACTGAGCTACATCCCCACCCGCACCTTCTCTATGCTACTAGCCCGGATGACGGCTTGGATCCCTGGCATCCTTGAGCCCTGTGTCTTCTGATAACTCACAGGGGCCTCTCCTCTGCCAAGGATAGACAGGAAATCCTGTGTAGAGACCCTGGTGGGCATTCCACCTGACAGTCTAATGTCCTGATGAGTGTCTGCCCAGCTTCCTAAGAAGCTCGGCTCCATCACCAAACTGAACAGACTGGCAGCACCTCCCTGAAGATCTGTCATTTGACAGGCCCCCCTCCTCCCACTTTCAAACTAGGCAACGTCCCCCAACTTTTTCATGTGGACCGGGGCAAAATAGAATTTGGACTGCTAGCAAGGGTTTCATTACCCACGAAGCCCAAAACTTGGGGAGTAGCTAGCCAAGCAGTCTGGAGATTTCCCAGCAGGGGTAGTGAGGGGTCCGGCCAGCCTTATAGTCTCCCCAGGAACACCCAAGGAAACTGCTGATGGAATCAAAGACTGCACAGAAGGGCCACCTGCCAAGGCTCTTCCCTGGGAAGGGTTGCTTTGGAGGCCGTTACTAGTCTTTACTTGGTGTGAATCCTGTATCTTACAGCAAGAGTTGTGAGAAGGAAGGAAAAGCTTTGGAAGCCGAATGTTTCTCTGTGAAGAAAGCATAACACAAAAAGGAAGGAGAAAGGTGAGAGAGACAGTCACTCACAAACTCTGCCCTAACCTGGACTACCCCACCTCCACACCTCACCTCTTTTTGCCCTCAGCCCGCTCTCTCTCTCTCTCTCTTTCTCTCTCTCTCTCTCTTCTCTCTCTCTCTCTCTCCTCTCTCTCTTCCTTCCCGGAGGCAGCTCAGGTGCTGAAAGGTGCTTTCTGGAAAGGAAAGGTATTTGGCAAGGAGCAGGCGGTGGGGGAAGGGGAATGTCAGCTCTTGCTAACCTGAGGGGTGTGGCCCCATGCGAGTCAACATGAGGAGGGAGTGGCTTCCTGCCTGA